>NW_006399754.1:4899305-4929563 GCF_000299155.1 Elephantulus edwardii | reverse complement strand
ATAATTGAGAATACAAAAAAAAGAAACATATTTTAATTAAAAAATATTTTTCAGTGATAGCAGCGGTAAAGTATAATGTTTATTAGTTGATCTTTTCATTTAAAGAAACTTTCAGAAATAAGCAATGTGCTTATCACTGGCAGGTTTGGAAGTAAGAGCTGAGTTGTTAGTTCCTAGTTATATGCTTCTTATCAAAATAGGTTTGAACTAAAATATATGCAACTGTCTGGTATCCAACAAATAAGAACAGAATCACAAAGCTATTATTTCTTAATTAATGTGTAAAATTAGAACATACGCTTTTGACTTGAATTTCAGGACATTTTACTCTGTAAGTCAACAGGAAAACACAACAATAAGTTGCTTTTCATATGAACTTTTTCTATTGAGAGTCTTCATGCTAAAATGTTAAATTATCTTTTTCTAGATTTGAATCCACAAATTTACAAGACTGAACATTACTTATACAAAGGATTGAGAATAACAGCAAGGTTTTTTTAAAGCAAACATTTTAACATATTTCAATGCCAAAAAAAATGGTGTCCACAACAAACTAGTTTTAAACTATGGTTTTAAAAAAATTACTCTTCTGAAAGGCACCAGAATCCACCAGGTGCTCCTCTGGAGAAGGAGGGGCAATCTCCTCCCTTACCAGTCAGATCCGATTCGACTGCACACAACAAGGGAAAAAAAATTACTCTTGGACTTAAGGTAGCATATACTCAACTCAAGTTCATAGCCACTGAGTCAGAACTGACTCAGAGTTGACCCTCCAGCAAGTTTTTAGAGACTGTAAACTGCATAGGAAGAGGCTACCCATCTTTCTCCAGCAGAGCAGCTGATGGATTCAAACCACTGCTTTTAGGATGGTAGTGCCAATTCCTTACACAGTGTAAACACTTTTTCATTTCAGAGAAAGTTACTAATCTTATTTTAAAAAGTACATTAAAAAGCATATCTACTCCTGCAATCATGATAATAATTACAGTCTGTAAAAAGATACAGAGTACAAAGTCTTCATATAAATTATCACATGTAATCCTCCTAACCACCTCACAAGGTGTGCAATATTATTTCCTATCTATAACAGGAAGCTCTTGTGGCTTAGCGATAAGAATCTGCACTGCAACCCTGAAGGCATGCAATTCGAATCTCCCAGCCTCTCTGCAGGAGAAGGATGTGCAGGCTCCTCCCATGTGAGTAACTGCCTCTTAAAACACACTGGAGGGTCAGCTATGGGTCAGTTCTGACTCAATGGTACATAGCAACAACAATCTATAATAAGTAAATGGAAGTTTCTGAGAAGTTACCAGGTTGTACATGGTTATCCCAAATAAAGGTTAGTTGTTGGGAGTTATGCTACCAAACCAAATGCATGTGGTTCAAAACCAGCAGTTGCTCTAAGGAAAAGAATGGAAAGTCTCCTCCTGTGTTATGGACAGCCTCTGAAAGCTGACTAGAGGGTCAGCTAGGAGTCAATTCCTACTTGATGGGACACTGTGCGCACATGCATATGTGTGTACATACACACAGACGTGAAAACAAGACAACAGACACCTGTCTATCTAAAGAAAAGTCTACACCTGACCACCATAATATTTGGCCTCAGACAAAAAGTATTGTTGCTGTCTGTTTGCCAGTGGGGAGCAGCAACACCCTGACAGGGGTAAGCACAATGGGGACACACCATTCCAGGAGCACTGCAGAGAACCAACTCAACTTTATTGGGGGTTACGGTTTGCTTATATACAGGTGAGTAAACAGGAAGAAAGGATGGGATGGATTTGTAGATGTGGAATATGCAGATTGGACAGAACCTCAGCCCACTGCAGACCACTTCCAGCTAAAGAGATGCAGTAGCCATCTTCACAGGTGGTGAGTTTCCTCAAGACAGCACAGCCAAAGACAGGAGAGTTTTCTCTATCCTGTATTAAGGGCTGTGAGGTCACACAGGCTTGCACTTATCCAGAGCTAGGGGATCTGCCCTGGCCAGAGGCCTCCCACTCCTCCCCAACATTCCCCAACAAAGTATTGCTTCCACTAACATTAAGTGATCTTAATGATAATGAGAAAGAAGAGAATAAAAGAACTGCTTCTTCTGTATCAGAGAGCTGATGGGAAACACGGGTTTCTAGAAAGATAACTAGAATACAAGCAAGAAGATTAAAAGAGAAAGGACAGAAAAGGAAATGAAACTGGTTTGCTTTTTAGTCATTCAGAAATACTACTGATGTTCTAATTAATTTATACAAGGTTCTTTGCTAGAAATTGGAGACATCAGCTAACATGCTTATTTCCTGCCTTCGAAGTGTTCAGGCTAGTGGAAGTAAAGAAAATAAGGACATAAATGCCTCCAACTTAGACTCACAATCCATCTGACAATCTGTCTTACTGGGGTGGTTTACATGCTGTTGTGATGCGAGAAGCAAAGCTAGCAGGGTCAGCCAGAGAGGAGCCAGCAAAGCTTCCAGACTAAAAAAAGCAGGGTTGATAGTTGTAGAGGGGCTTCAGGCCTTTTGTTCACGGGGTCACTATAAGTCATGCTCGACCGGAAGAGAATCAACAATCAACAACAACAACCACCACCAGACACAAGGTTACTAGAAGTTAGAAATAATAGGAGACACCTTCAGCAACAGATGTGTACACACACATATACAATTTATTACACAATGTCAATACTGCAGAGGTAGCTGAGAGGTTGCAAGGGGCTAGGAAGAAGGGCAATGGTGAGTGTAGTGCTCAGAGTATATCCAGTATTTGTTGATGTGTTAGAGTGACAGAAAACCTTAGGGGAAAGGGAGTAATAATGGCTATACAACACTGCACTTGAATGTCACTGAAAGGTACATATAAAAATGATTAAAATTGCAAATGTTTTAGCACATATTCTAATTTGAAAGCTCAAGAAATGGGGGGGGGGGAAGTGGGAATAAGCAAAGATAGACAGTCTGGAGAAAATTCTGAGGCAAAGCCAATGGGACATGAAGATTGGTCGCTGTGAGGTCAGAGGGGAAAGGTGGAGCTAAGCGAACTATTATTCTGCTTGCAGCCCTGCAGTGATGTCTTTGACTGAAAGAACAGAGGAGAAAGAGCATATTTTGAGAAAGGATAACTATTTCTATTTTAAATATGTTAAACTTGAGGGTGTCTCAGAGACTCCCTGCAGGGATGCCGAGCTATCAGTTGGAATCTGATCCCCTGCTCAGGAGAACAGCTTGAGTCCTATACCTCAGGGTCAGTGTTAGGGGAACTGAGCCTCCTGGGCAGATCACTAAGAAAGAGTATACAGCAAGGAGGGTGGGACCTTGGGCACACACACATCCACATCAACATCAGGGCACCAAAAAGCACTTCCTAGCTATTTTGCTCTTATGCATGGCAGAGATGATATGGGCTGAGAAATCCATTTTAATGTTTTGACTTTTCTTCAATCCAGAAAACCTGAATGATTGCTGCTGACAGGAAAGCTGTGCTATGCTTTGTGCCAATATGAACAGTCTTTGCCCAACCATGTCATCTGTTCCAGTGAGCGTCACCGACAACATGGATACGTCCCTCCCCACATTAAATGCATGTATTCATCACAGTGTAAGGCTCACTGGTATCTGAGAGTTCTTCATTCTTCCATAATAGGGGTCTGAAGATAAGCAAATCGTGAAACTTGTATTCAAAGTCTTGTGAAGGAACAGTAGCTCACTAAGGGAAGGGCAATAACAATTTGCAAACAAAATTGCCTTGGTGTTCCACCATCCTGAGTTACTGGAGCATCCAAATGTAGCCAAATGGAAGAAAAACCCCCAGTAACAAGAGCATAGCTAGCACCAGTCCCCTCTCTATCAAGTTAACTCATGCTGCTATAACAGAAAATACCACAAGTGAGTAAGTTTAACATACAGAAATTAATTCTCTCACAGTTTAAGAGAACAGAAGACTAGATGCAAGATGGCACCTCAAAGGGAAGGTTTTCTCTCCCCAGGGGCTGTGAGGGCAGTATTTTTGTATCCTTTCAATGTCTGTGAACCTGCCATCTCTTTTGAGGGTCTCCATGTATCATAGCATCAACCTTGCTCTGAGTCTAGCTGGTTCTTAGCCCAGGAGCCCTAGACCCAACAATGTGCTGCTCTGCATTCAGCTCTTCCTTCCTTCTTGGCTGTATTGAGGTCCCTCCCTCTCTGCTCACTTCTGTCTCCTTTCGTCTCTTATAAAGGGAGCTCCCTTACATCAGATCTGGCCATGACCTCAATCAGGGTGTTTCATTCCATCCTAATCTTGTTTCTTAACATAACAAGCATACCCTAATCCTCTTTGACATAGCCTAATCCTGCCTCATTAAGCACAGGCAGAGGTTAGGATTTACAACACATTACAAAATGAAAGATAATCACACAGTACTGGGGGAAATTTGCACATATTTTGGTGAGACAAAATCGGAACCATTACAATCAGCAAGTCTTTACCCAAAGCTGCCTCAGATCTCTAAGTAGGTGCAGCAACGAGTGAGGCACACACAGCAACTGCAGTGGCTATAAAGAATAGCTGTTCTGGTGTGTTTTCAAGCTTTACAGCTAAAGAATAAATGCCAGATGGCTCTTGTGAGGATACGTTTCATGACTGTGAGAGGACTGCCATCAAAGGTGATTAACACAGAAATGCCACAGCAGCCCATCTGGGATCTGAACTTTACCTACTCTCTAAAAGACACTGACATGGCACCTGTGATCCGACTCGATAGATCCAGTTCTATAAAAGACTACTTCAAGTTAAAAATGAGCAAAATATGGGTGCTCACAAAATATTCTCCTATTTCTGGATGGGCATAGCTAGAGATGGATCTTAGCTGAAAGCAGAGAGTACTGGAGAATGTCTATCTATGTTTCATGACTATGCAAAGACATTTGACTATGTAGATCACAAAAACTGTGGCTAACTCTGAGAAGAATGGGAGTCTCAGAACACTTGATTGTGCTTATGCAAAACTTAGGCTTGGATCAGGAGGCATTCATCAGAACAGAGCAAGGACATACCGCATGGTTAAAAACCAGAAAAAGTATACGTCAAGGATGCAATCTATCTCCATATCTTTTCAATCTATATGTGGAACAATCATTCAGAAGGCTGGATTCTATGAGGAGGCATGAGGTATCAGGATTGGAGGAAGACTCAACAATAATTTGTATTATGCAGCTGACAAAACCTTGCTTGCCAAAACTGAGGACCTGAGGTATTTGCCGCAAAAGGTCAAGGACTGCAGCCATAAATATGGATTGACGCTCAACATCAGGAAAACAAAGATTCTCACGACTGGGCCAACTGGCAGCACCATGATAGATAGTGAACAGACTTGAGATTGTAATAACTTCAGCTTGCTTGGCTCCACAGTCAACACTCTTGGTATCAGCAGTCAGGAAATCAAAAGACGAATTGCATTGGGAAAATCTGCTGTCAGGGACCTTGGCAGAGTACTGAAGAGCAATGATGCCAGTTTAGAGACTAAGGTGTGCCTGGTCCAAGCCATGGTCTTCATAATTACTTGCTATGCATCAGCGAGCTGGACAATTACTAAAGACAATAGAAGAACTGGTGTCTTTGAGTTGTGGAGCTGCAGAAGAGTATTGACTATACCATGTAATGCTAAGAGAACAAACAAATTCACCCTGGAGAGGGTGAAACCAGGCTGCTCCTTGGAGTTAAGAATTTTGAAGCTCCGTCTGACATATTTTGGGCATGTTACAAGCAGAGACCAGTTCTTGGAGAGGGATATCATGCTTGGAAGAGGGGAGGGACAGTGCAAGAGAGGAAGAATATGAATGACATGAATTGACTCAATGACAAAGAACTTGGCTTAAGAAAGGGCAGAGTTCAAAGCTGTTGAACACAGGGTTGCTATAAGTTGGAGTCAACTTGACAGCTCATAACAACAACATAGCTAATGAAAGCAATGCATCATCAATAAGGCTAATACCTACGATCAGAACACAGTTAGTTCCTAGGAAATTAATCTATAAAATGAATTCTGACAATAGCAGCCATAGAGGCCTTGATGGTTGATAATCCCTCCTCCATTCACACTCTAAAGGGCTCACTTTTAGAGAAAAGTGTGTCATTGCCGATCCAGACCATGTTTAGTAACCTGCACACAACCCAGAGCTCAAGGTTTTTCTCGTGATGGACGTAGTTAAGAAACCCTTTTACAAAAATAATAGCATGTGACAATCTGTGTTTTGCAAATCACTGGTGAACTGCTGTAATGAGGCATCAAAGCTTAAAGTCATTTTAAGAGTCATTTAAGAAATAGTCTGCTGCAACAAACACCTTGGAACCCAACTACTTTAACGGCTAAGGGCATGTCAGCTCAACTGCCTATTATCCTATGGTTTGGCAATTACAATGTACACATTCTCTTCTTGGGATAGGATGTAACATGATCATTCCCTTCATGAAATCTGATACAATCATTTCCTTGATGAGACCTTATGTAATGTAGATGTAACCCTTCACTTAGCAGCCTGTTGAACACTACACCACCAGATACAGATACTCTTCATTAATTTTGCTTCTCTAGAGAGATGTTTATTACCAGGAGTAGCTTTAGAGAAACAAAACTTTAAGGGTAAGTTTTCTAAATTGATTCTCAAGTCTAACCAATCTTAAACCTGTGGATTGGTCTGCTCCCATTCGTGAGGAGACTCTGATAATTCATGGCATTTGTTGTTTTTGTGTATTATCAAGTTAGAACCAACTAATAGCTGACATGCTAACAGGTTTTCAGAGGGGGAAAAAATCACACGAGGAGACAGGGTGGATTTGAACTGTGTGCTTCTGATTTGGCAATATAGCTCCTTAACATTAAGCCACCAGAGCAACCCTAATCCATGACATGGTGATTATATTAATACTCAAAATTTCACTACCAATAGATCAAATATTAGTGAGAAGTGAGGCTGTGCGTCATTGTGCGCTTTACACTTTTATTACATACAATTCAGTCAGGAGAAGAGAAGAAAAAAAAAAAGACATCAGCTAGCTCAAGCATTGCATAAAAGAAAGTTCCCAAAGCTACATGTCTTGTAGTAAATAGAGCTGATATTGCTGAAAAACAAACCCCAAATCTTACTGCAAGTGTGCTCAATTATAAATCCAACAGAAATCTCAACCTGCAATTGTGTCTGCAAGGAGCTCTGGTGGCTGAGTGGTGAAGAACTGAGCTGCCAATTCAAGAGTACAAAGTTTGAATCCATCAGCTGCTCTGCAGGAAAAAGATGGTCAATCTCTTCCCATGAGATTTACTGCCTCTGAAAATCTACTGGAGGGTCAGCTATGGGTTGGTCCCAACTCAAAAGTACAGAACAACAATTGTGTCAGAGGTTAAAGGGAGTTTCATTGGGAAGAAATGGGGTCTTGGTAAGGAAGATGAGGACAAGAAGTGAAGCACTGACTAGCTAAAATCCATTGAACTAGCCCTGCCAACAGAACCTGCTTTCCTATGCCCCATCTGATGAGATTAAACCAGTTGTCCTTAATGAATCTTTGTTTGAGAGTTTGCCTGTGGGTGGGAGTGTTTGGGTCATCACCAAAGGAAACTTCCAAGATATTGCTGAATGTTCCAATCTTCACCACCTATTTTTGTTTCTAGAACTTTTACTAATGTCAAGTTCTAGGAAACCTCAAAAATTAAAGTATAAATTATGACCCAGGAAGAAGTACACTACTACAAACAGTTCAAACAGTAGAAATGTGAAGACTCCATGGTAATGGATATTAAGGGTGTGAAATATGGTATTAAAGGAGTATCAACTTGGATTAGACTGAGTTTATTGATTTAGAATGGGAATCCCACAACACTTAATTGTACTCATGTAAAATTTATACTTAGATCAAAAGGCTATTGTCCTAACAGAGCAAGAGAACACTGTTGTTGTTATGTGCTGTTGAGTTGTCTGTGACCCATAGTAACCTTATGTACAATAGCTCTGAATTGTCTGATCCTGAGCCAATCTCACTGCCTCTGAAAACACCTACTCACATAACCCCAGAGAGAATCCTTCTTTTAATTTTTTTTTAATGAAAGTTTACAGAGACTTAGATTTCCGTTCATTCATTGTTGCACTTTTTCCCTGTCCATCCCCTCCCCTAATTAGCTTTTCTTTTTGAAAAGTAAAAGAGAAAATTCTTTCATTGTTATTCAATCCCTCCCCGTCAAGTCCACTCCACTATTCAACCTTCGTTTTGGACTTCTGTCATAACAATAATATCTAATCATATATCCCTATCTTTCTTTTCTTAATGTTAAGCTTCAATCCATATTGAAAGCTCCAGTCCTTGACCTTCTACAGCAAATACCTCAGGTCCTCCTCAGTTTTGGCAAGAAAGGCTGTGTCATCTACATAATGCAGACTGTTGATGGGTCTTCTTCCAATCTTGATACCTCACTCCTCCACATATAGTCCAGTCTTCCGAATGATCTGTTCCACATATAGATTGAAAAGGTATGGAGATAGGATGCTTCTCTGACATACACCTTTTCTGATTTTGAACCATGCAGTGTTTTCTTGCTCTGTTCTGAAGACTGCTTCTTGGTCCAAACATAGGCTTTGCATAAGCACAATTAAATGTTCTGGGATTCCTATCCTTCTCAAGGTTAGCCACAACTGGTTATAATCCATACAGTCAAATGCCTTTGCATTAGTTAATGAGACATGGTACTCTCTGCTTTCAGCTAAGATCATCTGACATTGGCTATAATGTCCCTAGTGCCATGGCCTCTTCTAAACCTTGCTTGCACATCTGGCAGTTCTTTGTTAATTTACTGTTGCAATTCTTTCTGGATAATAATCTTCAGGAGGATCTTGTTTGCATGTGAGATTAGTGATATGGTTTGATAATTTGGAACTCTTTTTTGGAATGGAAATAAATATGGATTACTTCCAGCCAATTGGCCACGTGGCTGTCCTCCAGATTTCTTGGTAAAACCTAGTAAGTGCATCCAAGGCTGCATCTCTTTGCTGAAATATGTCACTTGGTAATTAATGGAATACCAATAGCGAACACTACATGGTTTAAAATCAGGAAAGATGTTTGTCCTCTCTCCATAACTATTCAATCTGTATGCTGGGTAAATAATTCAAAAGATGTCCTCTACGAAGAAGGGAGCTCTGGTGGCCTAGTGGTAAAAAGCTGTGCTCCAATCCCAGAGGCATGGCGTTTGAATCCACATCAGCTGCTCCATGGGAGAAGGATAGGCAATCTCCCTCCATGCAACTTACTACCTCTGAAAACCTGTTGGAGAGTCAGCCATGAGTTCGTTACGATTCGACAGCCCATAACAATGACACCATGTTCTTCATCATGCTTTTGACTTGATACAACGATGGGATGGTAAAACTATGGCACCAGTTTTGTGACAGTACTTTGCAGGGTTGAAGCAATGTTCTTCAGAAAGCATGTTATCATTTAAAGCAGCATCTAATATCTGGAGCCAGGACTGACAGGTCCAGGAACCAAGAGGTGGAAATGGGAGTGGGAACATTTTACCATTCCTAGTCAACGATTTGAAAAATAACTATTTCTTTTCCCTGAAACCTCATGCTTGGCAAATCTGGAAGTCTTTCTTCTAAAGAGGAGACATAAGACCAATTCTATTGAACTAGGTATTACAATGCCACCCAGCCACCTCAAGCTGCTCCTGGATCTGTATCAACAGGTAGAGAAGGGATTTACTGTATTGTCTGGTGTGACTAATCCTGAGTACTATGGCTACTTATTTAATGGAGGAAAAGAACAGTATATCTAGGCCACAGGAGACTCCTTAGACTTCTTTGCATTCTCATGGCCTGTGATTAAAGTCAATATAAAGTGACAGTAACCCCATTCTGGCATCGTTACAAGGACCCTTTCCCTTGAGAAGCAAAGTTTTGGGTCGCCCCACCAGGCAGGGAATCAGAGCTCACCAAGAAGCATGCTGAAGGCAAAGTAAATACTGAATGATGGTGGATGGAGGTAGATCTCAGCACAAGCTACAACCATGTGACCAGCTGCCAAAACAAGGTCTGCAATTATAAGCATTTCCTCCTTGGAAACAGAGCCAGCACATTTCCACTTATACTCGTGTTACTTGCATCCCATTAGGCCAATTTTGCTTTTTATAATTCTATTTAAGACTATAGTTTAAGGAGATATGTATAGGTGCCAAGTTGCTAGGGGGTGGGCTGTGATGGAGTTATCCTCAGGACCGTAAACTAGAGTGAGTCTATTTAACATCTTGTTCTCGCTTAATCTGGAGCCTCCATCTGGCTCCTCCAATTCTTTGCAGACTTGAACTTGTGGCCTGCCTTACATCTTGGATTCATCAGTCTCTGCAGATACTTCAGCAAGAAGTCTCTCTCCTGTGGTCAATCCCCAGAATCAGGAGGGACTTGCCAACCTCTGCAGGCACACGAGCCTTTCTACTGATATAAAATCTCCAAGTATCTCTCTTCCCCCTATTGGTTTTCCTTCTCTGAAGTACCCAGCCTAAGCCATCTAGTGAATTCACACGGCATATATTTTTACGAAAGCTTTTAATAAAAATAAGGAATGCTGAAGAGAACAAGGTCTGTGAGGAGGAACATTTTTGGACCTGGTGAGTTTTAGGTTTCTTTGAGACAAATGTTAGGAAATATTAGGAAATTGGCTTTTAGAGAAAAGGCCAGGAAAGAGATAAGAAGACAATGAAGCCACAGCTTGCATGACGACACTGCTCGGAGAAGGAAGAAAGAGCCTGAGGACAAGTGTTGAGAAATGCTAAAACTGTTGAGAATGGCTGGTGAGAAGCATCTGATGATGGAATCAGTGAAAGAGTAAGTAGAGAAGAGGAGGAAACCCAATGGTGTGACATGCTTTAGACATGTTTTTTGAAAAATTCTGTCAAAATGAAACAGTGCACAGTGCTGACTGGTGCAGGGAGGTAAAAAATAATGAAGACTTAAAAATGTCAACGGGATTTAGCAACATGAACCTTTCTGTGACCACAGGCAGCTCTGCTCTGGTAGACTGATGGGATGAGAAGCCAAGGGACAGCGGTTTGAGTAGAAAGTGGGAAGTGAGAAAATGTAAAAAGTGACTTCGGGTAATTCCTTTTGAGAAGTCTAATTGTGAAGGCGAGAAGACAGGACATTGATGGAAAGATATGAGGACTCAATGAAAGCTGTGAAGTTTTTGTTTTTCTAAGAGGGTTAAATGTGTTCAAGGCTAATAGAAAGGCTCTAAATAAGAGATATAAGGGTAAAACATTCAAAAGAAGCCACATGGAAAGTCACTTATAACTTATTATACTTCTTTCTGTATAGGAATCAATTGCTAGCCAGAAGCATAGAGGTGCTACATTGATGTAACCAAGGTTAAGATGTTTATCTTCTGATACAGCATGTTTGCTGTGTCACATGACATTAAGTTACCTACAACTCATAGTGACCCTATGAACAACACATCTGAACCTTACCCTATCCTAATACACGTTCCTATAAAGTCATCCTTTGTGGGCTGATAACTCCTATAGATGATCTGTGAATTTTTTTCAACCCATCTAGGGGGTCAGGACCCTTAAAAATTGGCTTTTCTAGCCACTGCATTAGCCTCATTGGGGAAATGACCTACAGCTACCTTAATTGTAGACACATGGTCTTGCAAATCATCAACAGCTGTAAGACCAATATAAGAGAATGCTTTCCACACAGTGAGAGATGGTGGTGATGATGGTAGAGAGATTGTGAAGAGACTGTGGCAAGGAGTAACCAGGGGAACCCTGGAGTTAAAGGCCACAGTTAAAGGCTTTACTTGCTGGATGACTGAAGGAAAGGCTAATTTACAGTTGCTCTGAGATAAAGTTTGATGGATTTCTGAGGAAACTACAAGATTCTTGCATTTGTGCTGCTGAACTAAACCTAGACTTTTACTGGTTGACTGAATGCTGGACTTACATCGTGTAATATTTTTTGCCTTCCCCTCTCTTCAATGTGATATCCTTTGCCTCCTCCTCTCTTCAACCTATTTTCCTAATAAACCCCACAGTGTGAGCACAGTCTGTGAGTTTGCTACAAACATCGGACCCCATGATTGGTAAAAATTGTGTGCAGGAGCACGTGGGGTGGCATGTCTGACTATGCAGTTATGTGTATGGTGCTACAGACATTAATGATAGGGACAGTTCACCTTTATGAAGCGGACAGAAGTCAGACTCAGCCACCTTCGTGTTGCATTTGCTCCTTTCGCACCATCCTTCACTCTCTGGATCTCCTCAGGGCCTACTTTAAAATACGGGAACATCTGGATGACTGGTGTTCATGCCAAACAAATCATCCAAAAGTTTGATCAAGAAGACCTTCAAAAGTTCCTAACTGCAATAAAGGTGCACAAAATAATCTAAAGTCAAAGCAGCAAATTACTCTCGGGATCAGTAGGCACCAACGCTTGACTAAGTTTTTAGATGACACGTAGGCACTGGGCAAAAGATGACAAGGTTCTGTGTACAATGACATCTAGATAATTAGAAGGAACAGGATTGCCCCCGAGAGCTTCCTAAAAGCTCTGCAATTCCCATAAATGTTGAAGGCATGACAACGCACACAACAGCAAGAGGTTTCTGTGATGAAATCAATTTTAGTTAAGTTTTAGTCAATGAATAACTGTAAAGAATTGATATCTTAGCACCCAAGACTTTTTCTGCTAAGTATCACTTCAGTATCTAAAAGTACTACACTTTTATGTATATACTAATGCTCATATTTAAGTAAATTCCTCACATAAGGAAGTCCAGTTTGCAGAGTGATGAGGTTATTCAGACACAGTGCTGGTTTTTGGTAGAAATCATGATGGCATGAGAACCATAAACCGTTGTCTTCAAGTTGTCTCTAACTCATGGCAACTGCATCTGTCAGACATGACTGTGCTCCATACGTGGGTTTGTGTTTATTTCTTAATGCCCCTTGTTTTTGAAGCAGAACATAAGATCTTTCTTCTGAGACACCCTTGGGTGAACATGATCTGCCGACGTCACAGCAGGTATATTCAATGTCTGTGCCATCCAGGGATTTGGAGACAATCATAAATAGTTTAAAGAACAGTGGGGTTTATGTAATAGTTTAAAAGAAAGAGGTCTGTTAAATTCTACAGTTCTATTTCTCTGATGTAGTAGAACAGATACTTCCTGAAACTTTCTTCAAATTCATCCTCTGCTGATCTCATGTAAGAGATGCTATTCTTACGTAGCGTCACACCAGTAATACTAGAATGCAGGGAAATTCCAGAAGTAATGTCGATTCTTCACTGAAAAGAATACATTTGGATAGTATTGTGATTTACAGTTGGGAGTCTACGGTGAAGCACTGCTGTTTATGAACTCTTCAAGGTAAAGATTTTGAAGACTTTCTCCCCAGCAACAGGGAAGTGACTGGACACTGAATAGAAACAAAGTGCTTCTATGATGGGCCATCACTGTAGAACATGACCTACCATTTGAGCTTGGGTTCATAACCCACAGTAGATTAACTATTCATCCCAAATCCCGGAGTAAATTAAATGTTCATACTCATCCTTTTATCTTCCTCTTCTTAGCACAGCTTCCTCGTGTTGAGTACCACTGAGTTGGAACCAACCCATAGCCGACCCCCCAGACGGTATTCAGAGGCAGTTTAATCACACAGGGAGATTGCTCAACTTCTGCAGAGCAGCTAGTGGATTCTAACCGTGGGCCTTTGGGATTGCAGTGCAGTTTAGATGAAATGATACTAACTCCCCTCATAAGCTACAAATCCCTTTAGTAAACAATCTAGGGCCATTCCTTGCAGCTGGTATAATTTTTTTTTTTAATGGTCCAGCAGGTCAGAAGTTTTTGCTCTGTTACTGCTACTTTGACATGTACTCAATCTACAACTTACATCTAAGGGAGGGTGGCATTAGAGGTAGGAAGTACAGGTGTCCTATCTCTAAGATTGTGCCAGTACAGCCACCACTGGGAATCCCATCACAGGAAGCAATTGAAGTGCATGTCACCTGGCACCCTTCAGGTTAACAGAAAAATACAAACAGTTTTCAGCACGCAAGTGCCTTCATCTATAAAACACCATGGGTGAAACAGACAATGTCATTTAATCTGCAAATTATTAATTTCTAAATAATGATAAATATTATTATAAGACATTTTCCTTTAATAATCACACAAATTCATCAGCTTTCTAGTCTTTGGTGAAGCTGTGGCAATAATGACTATTTTCTGTTGCACCAACTGTCAAGAACACACTATATGTTGTTATTGTGTACTGCTGAGACGGAGCCAACCCCTAGCTGAACCTACAGCCAGTTTTCAGAGGCAGTTTTTGCACAGGGGATTTCTCATCCTTCTCTCACAGAGAAGAAATATTTCTATTTCGCTTTCTTTGTTTGGCTGGTTTATCTCTGTGTATTAATTTCAGAAAGTAGTATAAGGATGTCAGACGACTGACTCCTTATGTCCCAGCCACTCATTTATATATGACTGTGCCAGCTGTCCTGCCATCTAAGGACCAACTGATCATCCTAATAAGAGGAAATGAAATACCTCTTTTCTTCATTCAAGTAATATCCTTCAAAACTCGGCAAGAGGTAAAGCAGACACAATCTCTGCCCCCAGGCAGAAAAGTCTAGGAAGGAAGACGCTTCAACAACACAGATGAGAGAAGCCTTCAACAAGAATTTGGAAGTGGCTTCCTGATGCCAGTACAGCAGGGAGGAGAAAGACTCAGCTTTAAGGCACACAGACGAAGTTCTAGTCTCAACTGCACTGCTTCTAGGGCTCAGTGGCCTTAATGGCGACTAATGTTATAATAATATAATGGGGGAATGTTACCTGCAATGTGGGGTGACTATGAAGCTGGAGTGAGGCAGACAGAGTACATGGTACAGAGTATGTGCTCAATAAATGGTTCTTTTTACCTTTCTTCCCCCACTAACACCACCCATTTTTGCTGGGTTTTGTTTTTTTGGGTTTTTTTCTTTCATTTTCTTGGATAAGCTATGTGAACTAATGGCCAGATATACTTTAAGAACACAATCATCACCAGAACTACCAAGACAATAAATATCCACATGGTTAATAACATTTTGTTTTAATATAATAAACACCATCTTGAATGTTAACCACTCTATAAATCAATCCTTTTCTTTTCACCCTGACCACATTTTCTCTACCTGAGATCACTATTTGGAGAAAAATCAATTTTATCACATTGATGCCTACTCAAAGATTCTTCTCATGGCAATATATTAATTAAAAGTTTAGAATAAATTTTGCATATATTGCAAAAGGTATTCAAAATAAGAGCAGAACTGTCTAAATAAACAGAATTTATGTAGGCGTCTATTATAATCAGGTATATTAAGTAATTAAAGAAGCAGGAGTGGCACCCACTTCCTAAACCACATGCCTCCGGAAACTCTCTGAACTTTGATAAATGTCAATAGTTGTAGAGGGTCTTCAGGCCTTTTGCTCATAGGGTCGCTATGAGTCGTGCTTGACTCAAAGGCAATCATCATCAACAACATATTAAGTAATAGGAAATGTTTGTACTGTTGTTGTTGTTGTGTACCGTCAAGTTGGAAGCGACTCCTCGCTGGCCTCCTGGCGAGTTTTCCGAGGCAGTGAACTGCACAGGAGGAGACTGCTCCTCATTCTCCTGTGCAGCAGCTGGTGGATTCAAACCACGTGCTTTTGCATTGGCAGTATAGTTTCTTACCATTAAGCCACCAAAGCTCGCTGATTATCTCCAACATTAAAACGGAAGACATTCTTGAATACTTAAGATGAATTAAAGTGTTACTGAAGCAATTTTTAAGTTCATTGGAAAAGACATCTAAAATAGCAATAGAAGTGTATGCCTAAACAGAATTTAAACAGGTGTTTATTATAAGCAAGTATATTAAATTTAAAAATATGTATTCTGTAGTCAAGAATGAACTATTCACTGAGCTCCTAACTGGTGCAAAGAACTGCAAGGTCCAGAAACTACCAATAATCCATGGACAAGCGATACCTGAAAAGCTTTTTAAAATACAAATACACAATACAACACAGCTAATGAACCGGATTCCTCAGGTGGCACAAACAATTAAAAGCTAGTCAAAAGACTGGTAGTGCAAATCTACTCAGAGGTATCTTGGAAGAAAGGCCTGGTGATCTACTTCTACAAGACCACAGCTTTTAAACTCCCATGGAGTATAAGATTCTACTGACACACTTACAGGCATCGAACAGTAATAACGTACCAAGTACCACATGGCACTGATTTCAACTGGATGGGCTCAGGAACCCTAAGCTCCCCCCACAAAAAAGAAAAATTAAAAAGATAATATTTGGTACATTCACACAACGGCATGCAGCATGCAGGAGCAATGATTTTGTAAATCACTACCTATCTTGAGAGGGACTGGAAAGTATTATGCTAAGTGAACTAACGCAGTCCCAAAAGGACAAATACAGTATAAGATCATTACTGCAGAACATATATGAGGATCCAAGGGGGAGGGATCAGAGGCGTGAGGATTGGGGGGTAGTGGTGGTTAATCATAGAGTCACACAATTTGATGGGTGGGGGGAGGAGTGGGGAAAGGAAAGGGGAAAGATCTGGTGTGAAAAACAATGTATACAAACTTTGTAAGTAAGCCAGTATAAAATAAAAATTTTATTTAAAAGTAAAAGATATCTACAACCAGGAGAAGATACAATAGATGAATGGGACCTTCTAAAAATCAAATCCCTATGCACATCCAAAAACTTCTCCAACAGGGTAAAAAGGGAAGCCACACTGGGAAAAAGTATTTGGTAATGACATGTCAGATAAGGGACTTATATCTAGAATTTATAAAATACTTGAGCACCACAACAAGATAAAAGTAAATAACCCAGTTGAAAAATGGGCACAGGATATGAACAGACACGTCACCAAAGAAGAAATTCAGATGGCTAACAAGCACATGAAGAAATGTTCAAAATCCCTAACTCTAAGAGAGATGCAATTCAAAACAACTATGAGATGTCATCTCACCCCAGACAGAATAGCAAAATTTAACAGAACAGCAAGCAACAAATGCTGGTGAGGTTGTGGAGAAACTGGAACCCTTATTCACTGTTGGTGACAGTATAAAATGGTGCAAACACTGTGGAAGGCGGTATGGCGCTTTCTCAAAAAGTTGCAATTAGAGATACCATTTGACCCAGCAATCCCACTACTGGGAATATACCCCAAAGAGACCATAACTGATATCCAACCAGATATATGCACACCCATGTTCATCGCGGCTTTGTTCACAACAGCAAGGAGTTGGAAACAACCTAAGTGCCCATCAACAAACGAATGGATAGAGAAGCTATGGTATATTCACACAATTAAATACTACACTGCATTGGAAAAGCAAGGAACTCATGTAATATTATTCAAAATGGGTGACCCGGGAGGACATTATGCTGAGTGAAGTATCTCAGTGACAAAAGGAAAAATACCGCATGGTGCCACTGTTGTAGATAGTGACTGACATCAGGGTTGGAGTAAGACTGAGAAAAACTGAATAGATTATGTATATTAAATTGAAACAGATGAAGGAGAGAACAGTTTAAAAGTGATATATGATAGTATATTATGATTATCACAGGAATCCAGAATTAAGGTTGCATAATGGAGTGCACTTGGGGGGTGCATTTTTGGGGGAGTAGGGTCGGGGTCGGGGGATTGTATACCAACGGAGAAGTTTATCTTTTGCTTTTCAAAGAGAGGAGCGAACTGGGGGGAGGGAGAGAAAAGAAAAGTGCAATAATGAATGAATGAAAATCCAAAATCTCTGTAAATGTTCATTAAAATTAATAAAATAAACTTTTTTTAAAAAAAGTAAGGAAAACCCATAAGCCTACCATGCTTGTGCCCACCGCTGCACCCACTGTACCAATCCTTCTCTCTTTGAAAGTCTCTGTCTTTCTCACATATCCACTACTTTTCCAAGCATGATGTCTCTCTCCAGGGACCAGCCCGTCCTGATGACATCCAAAGTGTCTGAGACAAACTCTCACTCTCTTTACTTTTAAGGAGCCCTCTGGTGTACTTCTCCCAAGAAAGGTTTGCTCATTTGTTCCTAGAGCTACAAAAACAACCCTCTACTTCATCATTGCTTCTTTTAGCAGGTGATTTCACATCATGGGGGTGGTGGGGATGAGACTGCTCCTATTTAAAACAGAATGATGCGGCCCTAACTCTTCCTTAAAGCTCTCTGGATTCTTGCTGGCTGCCTCCTCGTAGACCATGCTACTACTTTTACCATTCTGCTATGGTCACTTTAAAAAAAAAAAAGATCTAGCTATACTTGTTTTTTCTGCTTTATTTCTAATTTTCTCTTCAGTTAGTCAAATATGGTTAGCTGTCTGTTGAACCTTTCACGGTATGGTTGGGTGGGTTTTTTTAAAACAAAAATTCACCTTCTGTTTTACTCTTAAGTTTTCAAATAAGCTAACCAGTATTTCTTCCCAAAATTTACTATATTTAGAGAACAGAGGAAAGATACTCTCTAAATAAGGCTACTCTTTTCTAAACAGCAAACTACTGTAGATGTGAGATCCCGTACAAACTCTCTGTGAATAATCTGTTGTGACCAAGGAGAATTCTGAACCTCAGACAGTGGGTGTCGCTGGCCTTCAATGTATCTCATGTAGAGCTCTTTCTAATTCTTCCAATGAGAAAAGGAAGGACACTCAAGTCATTTTCTTCAGCAACACAACTGAGACCGTTGTAAGGAAACTATGTCAGACTATTTCTCCAAGTAAAGGGCATCAGGCTTAGAAACGCGCAGGGTCAGAGAAGGCAAGGAAGAGCCACATGGAATTGGCCTGACACAGGGACTGTGACAGTGGGTGTAAGCACAGCAGAGGGGGTGAGGGCAGTGCAGGGTCAGTGGGGTTCTGCTCTGGGTGTTTGCTCACAGTCACTCATATACATTCTGTTTCTTTCCTCATTCTGTTTTACAGAGAGGAGCTGTAAGTGGGAGCTGACTAGAGTGCACCTAATACCAACACTGCCCTACTTGACCCTGGAAGATGTGTGGCCAGAATGCTCCTTAGAAGGGAGGATGATGAGACTTCGTCTCTCGTTCTTTGGGCAGATAATCAGGACAAGCTAGTGCCCAGAGAAGCGCGTCAGGCTTGGCAGAGGGTTCGTGGGAGGGGGAAGAAAAGGAAGATCTTCAAGAGATGGACCAACAGATGCTGGCGCACTGGGCGCAGGCCCAGCAGTGACTGTGGGGCTGGTGCGGGAACCGGGTCTCTGCTCTGTCGCACTCAGGGTTGCTAGGAGGCGACTCAATGGCACCTAACAATGTGTCACACGAGCCAGGCTCCTCAACCTTCTTCAGAAAATAAGAGTAATAGAGCCTTCCTCTCTCAACACCATCCTGACACCTAGGAAGCACCTGACCTCCTGGGCTTGATATGTACCTTGGTACCCTGGAAGCCTCCTTTACTAAGGGTAATGGCTGGGGTGGTCATCCCGCTTACGTATGACAAGCATCTAGAATGTTCCATACTGTACTTCCTGCTCCTTTCTTGCCTACAAAGTTAGACTTATCAGCCACTCACTTAACACCTACAGTGATGTCAAAAGTGCAAAGTCCCACCCATCTGTTAGACCCACAGGCAAGCCCTTTCTCAAGACCAGTGAGAGTCATGTCCACATGCCACGAACAGTTGAGCAGCATATGGATTCTGGCGCCCCTCTGCAGATCTCGTCTATAACGGGCACTTCAGTTACTCAATGACCTCCCTTTTTGCTTTTGAAAATAAGGTTCTTCTACTTCCCCTCCTCCTTAAAATAATTCTCTAAAGATCATTCTCTTCTGTCCTAAGGAAGAGTTTACAGACTATCAAGTGATCAGAATGTCTCAGGAAGTAAATCCATTTGTCAATCAGCTGATTTACACCATAAATTCTCTAAAGTTACCAAACAGATGCTCTGACTAAAGATTTCAATGTAACATTTCAGGTCCAGGTCTAACATTTGTAGGGGCCAGAGCAAAAGTAGATATATGGAGGCTCATATCCCATCTGCCTAAACTTGAAAAGTTGGAAATCAAATTGAAAACTATTAACTAAAACAGTCTCTCCTCTAATCTCAGTAAGACTGGAAGGCTAGGTTCAAGGCTGGTATTACCAGACTCTTTAAAGCTGCACGTAATAGTGTGATGACATGAGGACCCCAAGTCCATTCTGCCCTCCTCAAACACTTCTTTTTGCCATCCTTCAGGCCAGGTACTAAGGGCTTGTTCTATGTCCCTTAGGCAGACACAAGAGACCCTGGAAGCAAGATTTGAGCTGTCTGGGGATAGGGAAGTCCACAGTGCCAGTTTCAAGGGCCTGGGGGCTGGGGAGTGATGGACTGGGCACTGGGCTAGGTATACCTCAGACCCCTCATCACAGGAACCCACCCACCAACCAATCAAACCATTGCCCTCAAGCTGGATTCCAATTCAGGCAGCCCTGTAATAATACAAAGCAGAACCACTCCCACAGAGTTCAAAGGCTGTTCTTCAACGGCAGTAGAATGCCACATCTTTCTCCTGTAGAGTGGCCAGTGGGTTCCATGGATGACCTTTCAGTTAGAGTCAAGTGCTTACCCACTACACTACCGGAGCTCCTACGGCCATCAAACCAAAGACAACAGGAAAACGCCAAGCCCAGTGCTGTCTAGCTGACTCTGACTCGTAGACACACTGCAGGATAGACCAGAATTGCTCAAGATGGTCTCTAGGGTTGTAAAGCTTTACGGAAGCAGCCTGCCAGGTCCTCTCCCATCAAGCAGCTGGTGAGTTTGAACTTCTGAGTTCTTTTGTCCCTCTACCACCAGGCTCCTTGTGACCACAGTAAAAACACTCGAACCATAGGCCCCTCAATACAAAAGCAGTTTCCAGACTTGTCTTGCAACTCGTCAATATATACGCAAACTTAAAACTCACAAACAAAGCCACAGGGTCAGAACTGACTCCTAGACAACCTTCTCTCTTCCAAGGAGGTACTGCTGGATTCAAACTGCCTTTGGGTTAGCCATGTGACTCCCTACAAAACCCATCACCAGAGCCCCCTAGTTAATATAATAAACCCTCCCATTGCAGTCAAGTCAAACCAACGCATCGCTGAGTCTCCAGCAGATTGTTGGAGGCTATAAATTGCCTGGGAGGAAACTGCGCACCTGTGCCCCTTGGAACTATTGGTTGATCCAAGATGCCAGAGCTGTGCCACCTTTAAGTACAGCAACTTCTCAGGACCACACCACCAGAGCACCCTTGTTCATCATAATAACTGAAAGGAAAACAGTCCAATCTCTAGCCACTTCCATTTTCTCAAGATCGATCATCATAGGGTCCAATACTTCTCTGGGACTATCCTATCAACTAAATCTAACTTCTGTTCTTAACAAACTCACACAGATTTTACAGAACTCTATTCACATGCTGGAAGGAGTTCAGAAGGTCAAGAGGAGAACACAGGATTCTTGTTAAAGATAAGATTAGGCAGGCAGCTCAAAGAGAAGACATTCTGCCAGTGTTCAGCTACTCATAAAGGAAAATACGTTAACACCACAGTTAGCATCAGATCAAAATCACTAGACTCCCACCTCGCTCTCACAAATGCAGATGCACGCAGTTCATGCAACTGCCTGATCATGGCCCTGTCGGGAGCTGGGCACACGCTAAGTCAACCTGAACCCTGTCAGCGTTTAAACCAAGACTACGGTCTGCTCTCTCTGCTCAGAATTCCTCATCTCATCACATCACAATTTGCTGCCCTGAAATCTCCACTTTTCTTAACAAGAATGTTCATCTGTTTATTTGAAATAACTAGTAAATCATTCTCATCACAAGGCATATACATACTTCAAAGGAAGGGAAGTCTTATTTATTTATTTATATGTACTTACTGAGATTGTACCATTGTCTAGACCTATGGACAGTCTTCTGGTTTCCGGGTTAAAAGACATGCATGAACATGGAGCTGAAAGAAATGAACATGTTGATGAAATTAACAACGCGATGACCCTCAGCCATTCAGGACTGCCTAACTGGCTACAGCTGTGTGGCTATTGCCAACTATTTCCTTTAAAAAACTGAGTAGGTTTCCACATGCCAGAAAAGAAAAACAGTGATTTTTACAGTCAATCTCTCATCTTTCTAGTTATCTTTTTAATAAATATAACAAACATGATATTTTCTGGCTGGGCCAGATCCAAGAGGGCTAGATTCCAGCTATTCTGTCAGTATTAAATCTAAATTTGCTGGATTATAGATTAACAATATTTTGTGCTATGCAATCCTTCTGTCACCCTCTAATTATAATAGAAATAACCTATCCATTCTTACTTTTAACTTGTTAGTTAAATTTGTGTCTTCTAGGTTGCAACACCTCCATGATACATCTTCAAGGATATGAACATGTACGGCTAAGCACAATTAATAACAGTGCATCTAAATTCCAAAATCAATCTCCATAATAGTCTATGTGTTTCCTACTGCCAAAGGGGCCCTTTAGAGTAGTGAGAGAAGATCTTCACCCTGAAACCCACAGCGTCCCTTTTCAGCAGGAAGTAGCTAAGAGAATACGCCATCCCCTTTTCCTTATGACTCAGGGTGAAGTCTCTCTCAGGGAGGAGTGATAGGGAATGGCAAAGGACACACTGACAAAGAAGATTAATCAGAACTGGCTTTGACAAGCACTGTGGCAATTGGACAATTAAAACAGACATTCGGGGGGGGGGAGAAGAACGAACGGGGGAGGAGGGTAGAGAAAACAGTGCAACAATGAATGAATGAGAACCCAAAATCTCTGTAAATGTTCATTAAAACTAATAAAATTTAATAATATTTTTTTTTAAAAAAGAAAGAACCAATCCATTCTGAACACGAACACACACACACACATACACACACAGAGAGAAAGAGAGATAGGTATTTCCTACCCACCTCCACACACATACATACATTAGTACACAAATGTATTTTTCACTCAGCATTTATTTGGGGTTGTAGACTCACAGGGCTCGTTTACTAATAGCACTTAGGGGGACGTGCTGGCAGGTTCTGATTGGAAATGACTGAAGATCTGTCTGTCTCTGTAAGAGGATCAAGTCGATGAGGGTGAGGCACTGTTGGAAACAGGTCAGTGAGTCTGCACACACAATACTGGTCTGGGACTCCCTGCCCCACAGGAAGGCCACCGGAGTGTGTCTGAGGACATTTAAAGTATGTGTGGCAGCCATGTGTGGCCAGCATGTGCTTATCAAACAGACAACTCTGGGGCGCTGTCTTCCTCTCCACCTAGGCTTGATCTTAAGAAGGCCTCTTCACAATAGACCCCATTCTGCAATAGTGGTTCTCAAGAGTCAAGTGCAAAATTCAAATATCTCCCCCATCCTCTGTAAGTTCCCTGTCCTCTGACAGTCATGAACCACATCACACAGGCATTGACATAATCAGCACCAAGTCTTTTCATTCTCCCTCTTCACAGCTATGGTAAGATGTCTTATTACCCAAGGTCCCATGGGTATGGGGCTGGGGAGTTGGAAAAGGTTCAAAATCACAATTCAAACACAAGCCTACCTTCCAAGAAATAATCCAGAGCATCTTTAAACTAAAAGAACTCAAAGTTCTACTGACAGGGCCACTTTAGAAACAAATGCTTAGTAGCATGCTTTATTCTCTACAAAAAGAGCCTTGAATAACAATAAAAAAATCTACACTGCATAAAATGTTTTTCTATCTTTTTCTATCATTACATGTTCAAAAATTAGAATGTATAATTTTTGAGAAATATAACAATTTCTCAAAAAAATTTTCACCAGTGTAGGCAGAATATGTTCTTCCTGTTTAGCCACAAAATAAAACTAGATTCTCAAAATTGCACTGCTTGAATTTTAAAAAAGGATAATCCAAGTAATATTTAACCCACAGTCCTAAGAAAGCCAATCTTCTTTGTTCATGACCTATAAACTGTGTTGGCACAACTTCCACAGAGATGCTAAAATGCCAGGTCTCATGAACACCATTAAACATGTGCAGAAGTAAATGTAATGATTTAATGGGCAATTATCGTGTTATGTGAAAAACTGCAAAAGAAAAAGAAGAGATATACTGTGATTACAACTCTGAAACCATGCACATAAAAGTACACATGGAAAAAAGAAATCATTAGTACCAGCAGGTGTTTCAATGACAATACTACGAGTTACTGTTGGCATTAGTTCTAATACACTGTCTTTAATCTACTGATTTTCTATTCCTGTTAAAATTAATTTTAAATATATAATGACTCATTATGATGAAAAGTAAGACCATATAAAGTAAAACTTTATTGCAGCCCCAAGGAATGTGGAAGAGGGAAGAACAGCTCTCTCACTTGGCTGCCTGCCCAACCACCTGAAAGCATTTGTAGATGATTTCCTTCAATACTCATATCTAGTTATACAACAGCTGGAACACCCACTGATTCCTGAATGGACTGAAAAGACTGCTCACAGTATTAACACCAGCTGCTGTGGCGGTGATTTGATTCAGGAAGACCCCACATGTATCAGAATAGAAATACTGCTGTTCTGAAACCCACATGGCTGAACCCAAGAAGGGTCTGGGTGGGTAGTGCCAGAAGTATACAGAAATAGGGAAATACATGAGGAAATGTGTGTTTGTGTGCAAATGTGTGTTTGTGTGCGCGCGTGCACGCATGCACCGTACAACGGTATTCAAACTATTTCCCACACAGGCCTCGGGTTGGTTCCTCATAAACTATGGCAGTCCCAAAGAGGAAGAGCATGGATTCACAAGAATATAAATGCATGAATTTGCTGTTAAATGAAAAACGCCTGCTTTGTGGGATCTGAGGTAGAGGAAGGGTTGAGGAAAACTAGCTCAAACACTTCCAAAATCAGCAAGGAACACCTAAAACACCTTTATAAAGGCTAGTGCTGTGGCTGGTCCCTCCTTACAACATGTCCAAAGTATGAGAGGGACTTCATGCTCAGGAGGGTGGAGGGACAGCGCAGGAGGGGAAGGCCCTCTATGAGGTGGATTGATTCAGTGACTGGGGCACTCGGGATGGGAGTGTCAGAGACAGTGCGATTGGCACAGGACAGAGCAGAGTTTAGGGCTGTTGTACATAGGGTCGCTATGAGTCGCAAGCGACTCAATGGCGCATAACAACAACAACAAGTGCTGTGGCCTTCACAGGTAAGACAAACAGTGCAAGACAAACAGCAAAGGAGCAGAGCTGTCTGGAGATGGACACAGAGACACATAAAGGAAAGGTAATGATGTCCCAGTGGTTAAGGGAACCAAGGGAGAGAGAGACAAGACAAAATTTAAGCACATTTGTAACAAGGTTGCAAGACAGGATGTTTCATTAATAAGAATTCTGTTTTAAATGCTGTAAAACAAAGAATTCATAAAATTATACAGAAATAATTGGGTCTGTCCAATAGAGGAAGTCTGGTGGTGTAGTCCATAGAGAGTTAAACTACTAGCCCAAAACCAAGCCTCTCTGGTGGTTTGAATCCACTGGTGGTACCAAGGGAGAAAGATGGGTAACCTCCTCCTGGGCTATTTACAGCCTTGGAAACCCAGTGGGAACTTGGCTAGGCGTAAGATCCACTAGACAGCAATGAGTAAATTAGTGACGGGTAACAGTTACCATTTGTCTTACAGTTTATAATTCTGTGGTTGCATGTGGGTTGCTGGATGCTGGAAGCTAAGTCACAGATATCTCCAGCACCAGTGGGGTGACTTATGTTGGACAGGTTTTGGTAGAATATCCAGATTAAGACAAATTAGGGAGATAGACCTGATGATCGATGATCTGCTTCCTAAAATTAGGCAAACAATTACAAAAACTTAAGGTCCAAAACACTGTTCAACTCACTTACTTTATTTTAAAAAGAACAAAAGAAACTCAACCTTTTTTTTTTTTGCTGTGATTTGAGTGCAAGTTTACAAACTATAATGATTTTCCATTCAACCATCATCTATATTTTTGTCTGAAGGCATTGATGGCAATTTCCAACCTCTTGTAACTGCACTCTTTCCACTTCCCACCTGTGATTCTGTTTTCTATTCTTCTCGTCTATTTCTTCCTTTTTTAAAAAATAAATTTTATTTCATTATTTTTTCTGTGTACTGTCAAATCAGATCTGACTGGTACAGAAGGAGATTGTTCCTCCTTCTCCAGCATAGCATCTGGTGGATAAGAACTGTGCACCTCTGAGATTGCAGTGCAGCTTCTTGCCACTCGGCCACCAGAGCTCACTTCTTGTCTATTTCTAATGCCTTCTGCACTTTATCCTTGGGGAAAAGACTGCCTTTTTGATCTCCCATGCTTCCTCTCCTGTCTATTGTTTGACTGTAAGCTGGCCAATGTTAGGAGAGCTCTGTTCTAAGCTCAGTAGGTAGCTAAGAGCCACAGGCTCAGGGGTTCCACCAGTCTCTATCATCTTATGAAGCCTAGCCATTTTGGTTTTGGTTTTGAGTTCTGTTCCACATTTTTCTCCTACTCTATCCAGGACCCTCTGTTATAAAATCTTTCACAACTGAAGCTGGACACAGTCTAGTACTTTCTGGTGTCAGGGTCATGCAAGCTGAGGTTCAAGAGACCCGTCAGTACTGTGGACGGTTGTTTCTATGTGTCTTTGATTTTCTTCACTTTCCTTTGCTCTGGAACAGGAAGAAACCAATAGTTGCACCTTAGAAGGTCACTTACAAGCTCTAAAGATCCCCATCTCTACTCACCAAAGTAGGATGTAGAGAGCACTGTCTCTGTGGACTTTGTGATGCCAACTGACCGTCAAGTCTCCAGAGACAATGGCCCCAGGGTCCCATTATCACAGGGTGTCTGGTTATGGTTAAGAGGCTTACCTAACTTTGCCTCCCATTGGCTCTGCTATGTGCATGGAAATAGTTACAACATACACAAACAGGCATGCAGAAATATCATCTGTTACACCTGTGTCTCGGGAGCTCTGGTGGCTTTAGTGGTAAGAAGTGAGCTGCCACCTGTTCTAAGAGAGAGAGATGGGCAATCTCCACGTGATTAACTGCCTTTGAAAACCCACTGAGGGTCAGCTGTGGGTTGGTTCCGACTCAACGGTACACAACAACAACAAACCTATGTACAGTCACGGAGGTGGTGCCTTTTCACACCCTCCTCTGCCTGGCTTGCCTGTTGCCAAGGGATCTAAGGTGATTGCTTGCCATTATTGAGCTGCAGGACTGTGAACATAATATTATTTACCTCACTGTCTGGAACTGCTGTGCACCTATTTGTGTTACTCTTCTTTAGGGACTTTATGCTGATCACCTCTGTATTTATTTATACTACAGTGTTTGCCTCGTTCAACTTCATAGGTGCTTATTATCCAATTACTGATTTTCCTTTCCCTCCCTTCACTTTTCCAATTCTGGTAGCTATCAAAGAATGTTTCTTTCTGTGTGTAAACTTTTAAATCTTAACTCTATAAACTTTGATAAATGTTGATAGTTACAGAAAAGTTTCAGGCCTTTTGTTCATAGGGTCGCTATGAGTTGTGCTAGACTTGAAGACAATCAACAACAACATACTTGATACAGTATTTGCCCTTTTGTGACTGACTAATCACAGACTATTTAATGTTGTAAATTATTCACTCCATGTACATACTATAATTTGGCCATTCATCCAATGATGACCACTTAGGTTGCTTCTATCTCTTTGCTACTGTAGACAAAGTTACAATAATAAACATGGGTGTGGACATTTCTATTCATGCTGCATTTCTTACTTCTTTAAGATATATGCCTAGTAATGGGATTACTGGATCAAATGGTATTTTTAAGTGTTTAAGGAGGCATACTTTCCTTGGGAGCAGGAGTGGCATCCACTTCCTAAACAACATGCCTCTGGAAACTCTATGAACTTTGAGAGACGACGATAATTATAGAAGAGCTTAAGGTCTACTGTTTAGAGGGTCGCTATGAGTCGTGCTCGATTTGACAGTAATCAACAACAATAACAATATTGCTTTTCATGGTAGTTGTATATTTTACAGTCCCACCAGCAGTGTATGAGAGTTCCAATCTCCCCACACTTTGGCTACAGTCTGTTGGTTTCAATCTAATGAATGTTGTTATTACTGCTAGAGTGAGATGGTTCTCACTGCTGTTTTGATTTGTTTCTCTATAATGGCTAATGTGTGAGCTCTGGTGGCCTAGTCTGTAGGGAGTTGTGCTATTACCCAAAGACTCCACACCCCACCCCGTGGTTCGAATCTACCAGTAACACCAGGAAAGAAAGATGTGCAATTTCACCCCGTTCCATTTACAGCCTCAGAAAACACACTGGAGAGTCAGCTCTGGGTCGGTTCTGACTCAAAAAACAAGGAGAGAGAAAGGCTAATGATCAGGAGGGTCTCTTCACCATTCATGGACCGTTTGAGTAACTGCTGTGGTAAAATAACAATACTGCAGCAAGTCCTTTGCTCATTTTTCTAGCTGGAGTTTTTCTGGCCCCTTTTTACCTGTTTAGGTATTTACATTTTCTACAAATTTTAGAAAATTGGTTTTAGTCAGATAAGTCGTTGCCAACTGTTTATTCTAAATCTGTAAGTTTTTATTTTGTCTTTCTAATTGGTATTAAATCTAGTTCTTTTTGACATTTGGTGCTCAGAGCTGCAGGGCTATCTACATGCATATCTCTATCCAGTTTTCTGTATCTCTGCTGCAGAGTGATTGGGTAGAGTACGTCACCAGCATGGCACCTGTCTCCTGTTCAATTCTCTTCCTCTGGACACATCAAGGAGGCCAGTCACTAGATGAGAACATCTCTGGTGAAGGAGAATGTAATGAGGGTGAGGAAGACCCTCAGTGGGATGGACTGGCACAGGAATTCCAACAATACAGCACCACAGAGAGGCAACTGTGGAGCTGACGCAGGCCTGAGCGATGCTTTGGCCTGTTATACATAAGGCTGCCACAAATAACTACTGACTCAAAGGCAGTTCTCTATCTTTCTACCTATTAGTAATAGAAAAATTGTATTATATCTGGATTAAATGAATTTAAAAAATTTTTATTTTGGTTTGGTGAGGTTTTTTGCTTGGTTTATTGTGGTTGTTTTAGAATTCAAGGCAGGTATTTAAAGGTCAGAGTAAAGCAAAAACAAAGAGAAGCTCCAGGAAAGGTGATTAAATTATTTAATAGGTGGTTTCGGGGAAGGTCATCTGGAAGCATAAAAGCCCTAGACAAAGGTAACTGGGAACCTTGACAGTGAGTCAATAATTAAACGGATTAGAAAGGAATAGTTATTTTAATTTTAATACTTTTATTCCACAGGTACTTAAGAAAAACACTCCATTTGCTTTAAAAATACATATACACATATCTGTATTCATGCAATCTTACTTCTTTAGGGTATATACTTAATACAGGGGTGGCTGGATCAAAGGGTATTTCTAACTTTTTAAAGAGGCCTCATACTGTTTTCCACAGTGGTTGAACAAAATATTCACAATTTCCACAGTGGTCTGCAAAATATTTCATCTAGGGAAAAAGTTTTTTGAGTTCTTTTACTTACATCTACAATTCCTTTTCTGGGAAAGGTGGTAGATCAAAGAAAGAGAGGAAGACCCTGAGGAAGATGGACTGATGCAGTGGCCCCCACAGCGGGCTTCAGCATGATGGCGAGCACGGGAGTGGTGCAGGGGAGGGCAGAGGGCAGACCTGTTATTCACAGGGTTGATATAGCTCAGTGGGATCCAACAATAATTCTTTCCTTTTATTACAGATTTCTTTTCTGTTCATTGTTGACCACCTACACTCAGCTCAAATAAATACAGGTTTCATGGAAGGTTATGTCATAGATTTCAAGACTACTGACTGACTACCTTCCCAGGCTGAGGGCAGGGACATTAATCTTTCTCATGCAATGTTTTAGGTGGATCCTTAAAAGAAAATAGCTAATGAGTCTGTGAATAAAATTTCACATGTTTAAGACCTCCTGGTGAAAACAATTATTAGGATTCCGTGATAACAGGGATCTACTTCCTAAACAACATACCTCCTGAAGCTCTACGAACTTTGATAAATATTGATAGTTATAGAATGGCTTCGTTGTTGTTGTTATGTGCCGTCGAGTCGTTTGCGACTCATAGCGACCCTATGTACAACAGCCCTAAACCGTGCTCTATCCTGTGCCAATCTCATTGC
>NW_006399754.1:4891148-4898420 GCF_000299155.1 Elephantulus edwardii | reverse complement strand
TATGATCCATGCAGTCAAATGCCTTTGCATAATCAATGAAACACAGATAGACATTCTTCTGGTATTCCCTGCTTTCAGCTAAGATCCATCAGGCCTTTTATTTATTCATAGGGCCCCTATGAGTCATGCTCGACTTGAAGGCAATCAACAACAAAAACAACAATCCTACAAGAATTATCTCATCACCACAAAGTAAAAAATTATTTTTTTTTATCCAGCCCTGTTGTTTGTCACAGAACATTGTTTATTAAGCTAGCTGTGGTTTCAGCTTAAAAGTTGGCTTTTCTAGCCATTACGTTATCTCCCTCTGGTCTCCCAGTATTTTAACTGTAGACACATGGTCTTGCAAATCATCAATAACTGTGGGACTAGGATGGGAGAGAGAGTGCATCCCACATTAGGCAGCAAGACTTGAGATAGACGCAAGGAAGACGCTGGTGACAGTGAGACCCTGGTAATGGTGGTGGAGAGACTGTGGCACTGCTGTGGAGAAACTGTAGCAAGGTGTAATTGGAGGAACTCTATGATAAAGGACATAGTTAAAGGTTTTTGTTGTTCTTATCAGATAATTGAAGAAGAAGCTGACTTGCTGGGAGGCAAACCTTGCTGGGTGACTGAGGAAACCAGAGGCTTCTTGCATTTGTGTTGCTGAACTGAAACCAGGACTTACACTAAGGAATTGTGTTTTGCTGTTAATTGGGCTTGAGAATGCTGCACTAAACCTGGACTTGTATTGTGAGATATCTTTTGCCTCACCCATTCCTCAACCTATTTCCCTAATAAACCTTACTCTTGGTACCTCAACTATGAATAAAGTCTGTGAGTCAATAACTAATATGAAACCCAATGATTGGTGGAAATAGGTGCAGAAGCATGGGAGGGGGGTGCATATCTGACCCAGCAGCTGTTTGCTGTTATGGGTATTATTAATGGGGAAAGTTTATGAAATTATAAGAGTCAGACTCAGACACCCTCACATCCCATCTGCTCCTTTTGCACCAGAATACTTATTATATTTAGGACTTCAATCATCTGCTACTAAAAAGCATTTTTCAATTGTATCAAACATTTCACGCACTCTATTAAAAGGAATGATTGTGTTTTATTTTTGTCTAGTTACAGTAAACATATAGTGAATTTATTAGCTGTGGTCAATTTTTCTCTCACATAGCTTTTAAGTTACGGTAAAGTGAAGTGATGTAGTTCGGTAAATTTTACAGTGTTTTGCCAGATGAAGATCAAACAAGAATATGTTAAAAATACTGTAATTACTCAGATAATTAATAATGTTATCTTTGTTTTGGATAATCCATGTTTCCCTTCATTTCTTCCCCAAAAGTCAAAAGTTCCCAAGAACTTGTTGTTAGCAAACCTCCAAACGAACTGCACTGCCATCAAGTCGATTCCCACTCATAACTGCCCCATAGGGTCTCCAAGGCTGGGAATCTCTACAGAAGCAGACTGTCTCCTCCCATCCGTCAAACCATGGGCCTCTGCATTAAAAGTCATATGTATACCACCAAGGATTCTTTCTTACTAGTAATACAGAATTAAAAGATTATCTTGCACTATTACTTTTAAAAATGTAAGTTTTAAAATACCAAGCTGTTTCCATATATGAATCCACAATATAAACTATGTCAACAAATGAAGAAACACACTTCCCAATCAAGAATCAATGAATAATCTGAAAGAAAATATAAACTAAAATAATAAGATGAGCATTCCCAATTAGCAGATATTTACCAGTCTGCCAAGAAACTCCCTCAGGTTAAAGATGTTATTTAAAAGCCACCAAAACCATTAATCACTCCCTTATAACCTACAACTCTTGAGTTTATTATTTTAAATGTCTTCCTACCTCTAATCTCTAATCTTTCCATGGGAGACTGTCCTCAGAATTTCTATAGCCCCAGCAGAATAGGTGGGTGAGCCTCACGAACCACCTTCAGTCTTAATTAATCTATTCAAAGTCTACTTTGGAAAAATCTGACCATATTAAGACTTGAAATTTACATGCAGAACAATTAATTTTTATCCCGGAGAGAAAACACATTAATCAATCTCATTTTCAAAATAAAATTTCAAATTATCTATTGCCTAAAGACTACAATCCCAACAAATGAAAATGCAAATCAACCAAGCTCCCATTCCCACAGGATAGTGGGAATTAGAATATTAGAATATTAGAATTAGTGGGGTAGATATAATCCCAGTAACAAGCAATGATAATAAATATTATAAAATATTAGGATCCTGGAACAACTATATAAAGTTATTTGATGTATCTAATACCTCACACATTTCTGCAAATTTTTACAACAAAGAAAATGGACAATTTATATGTTGGATGTCAAAGCAAAGACCATATAAAAGCCTGCGTAAACTGACACTGCAAATTGGTAACAGCAAACACAAAAATAAAATTCCAGTTTCCCACTCAAGCATAGGTGGAAAATTATTCTGAATATTCTAATCTTTTACAAATGATTGCTGCAGTTGTTGTTATGTGCCATCTAGCTGCCTGTGACCCACAGTGACCCTATCTACCCAGCTCTGAACCCTGCTCTGTTTTTGACCAATCTCACTAATTCTGACTCACCATCCCCCACTGCCTCAGTCACTGTATTGTTCCTTCTCATCTGAGGTCTTCCTCTTCTGTGCTGTCCCTCCATCCTTCCAAGCATTATGTCTTTCTCCAAGGACCAGTCTCTCCTAGGCACATGCCCAAAGTATGTGAGACTGAGCTTCAAAATCTTTGCCTCCAAGGAGAAACTTGGTTTCACCTTCTTTAGGACAGACGTGTTTGGATTTTTTGGCAGTCCATGATATGTTCAAGACTCTTCTCCAGCACCACAATTGGCAGTATCAATTCTTCTTCTGTCATTATTAGTCATTGTCCAGCTCTCTGAAGCATAACAAGTAATTGTGAAGACCATGGCCTAGATTAGGTTCACCTTAGTCTCTAGACTGACACTGCTGCTTTTCAGAACTCTGGAGAGGTTCCTGACAGCAGATTTTCCCAGTGCAATTCCTCTTTCGACTATTGATGCCAAGAGTGTTGACTGTGGAACTGAGAAAGAAAGCTTTAATTGTTAATAACCTCAATCTCTTCTCCAATGCACATTTCTAATCCTTAATAATGTACATAAATAATATTTTATGCTCAAATTTCATCTCTCCATTTGGCTTAATGAAATAACTTATTTAACGTATTCTTTCCATGGCTAATTTTAAGTGTCAACTTAGTTAGGATATGACCTCAGTGGTTTGGTAGATACTTTGTAATCATCTTTCTTTCTATGATCAGATGTGAGCAGTGAATCAGTTGAAAAGGGCATTTCCTTGAGGGTGTGGCTCTCATATAATATATAAAAGGACATTCTAATAAAACTAATTCTCTTTTTAACCTTGCACTCTTCTTGTTGCCTGACTTCTAGTTCTGGGAATGTTAAGCCTGCAGAAGTCTCTAACCTATCACCTGATCTGCTGATTTTATATTCACTCACCCCCACAGCCTAACCAGAGAATTTGAGACTTGCCAGACTTCACAACTGTGTGAATCATTTCCTTTAAGTAAAACAGTCTTATTTTATATATCTATATATACATCACTGGTTTTGTACCTCTAGTAACCAGACTCAGATAATTCCCAACCTCATTTCACAGAAAATTTGTAATGGCTGAGAAAGCAGGTATGCTAAAACCAAGCACTAAAAATAAACAAAAAGTCATGACTAAGGAAACTCTATGGAAGAACAGAAATAAAAAGAAAAGAAAGACCAGTTGGTTAACAACATAGCTTTCACGCTTGTATTACCCACAAGGACCAACTCCTCAGGACCATTTCTTCTATCTTTCTTCACTTGATGATACATTCAGAAAATGATACTTGCAGTAAAAGGGCAAAGATTGTTAAGCAAAAGATGGCTCACTTCTCAGAGAGCCCGCAGTACTTTTAGAACAAATGGGTACACTGTGGTACATGGTTTTAGAAATTCTGCCTCAGAGAAAATAATGATATTCCAGGACCTCATATATGAAAATAGTCCCATTTAAGGCTTCTTCATAAAAGGGATTTGGATGCTAAGTGTTAAGGGCAGACAATTACTATCTCGAAACAGAATTTACTTCTGATGATGTACGTATTGGTATATGGGAAGTGACACAACACATGGAAGCATTTCTGCAGAAGACCAAGACAAGATGGGGAAACCCAGAAAACAGATGCTGAACATAAGTAATGTGCTTTCCCTCAACCAGGCTTTTGATGAGGAGTGGAAAGCAGAGAGTTCAGGATGATGTTTTTCAGTGAGAACTCAGTGGCTTATATTTCATGTTTGCTGAGCAAATAAAAGAGTGGTCGTTGACCGCAGAAGAAAAAGACCGATACAAAATGGACAAAAGACATGGAAAAAACTTTCACAGAGGAAGATATTCGAATGGCCAAAAGACACATGAAGAAAGTCTCCAAATCACTGACAATAAGAGAGATGCAAATCAAAACCACAATGAGATACCATCTCACTGCAGTAGCAGTGGCAAAGTTTAACAGGACAGCAAGTAAGAAATGTTGGAGAGGATGTGGTGAAAAAGGAACTCTTAGACACTGTTGGTGGGCTTGTAAAATGCTACAACGACTCTCGAAGGCAGTTTGGCACTTCCTCAAAAAGCTAAACATAGAAATTCCATATGACCCAGCTATTCCACGGTTTGGAATATACCCTGAGAAAATGGGAGCTGAGGCACAAACAGAGACTTGTACATCAATTCTCCTAGAAGCATTATTCACCATAGCAAGAACATGGAAACAGCCCAGATGTCCAACCACAATCGAATGGATTGAGAAATTAAGGTACATTCACACAATGGAATACTACACAGCACGCAGGAGCAATAATTTTGTAAATTACTACCTAACTTGGGAGGGACTGGAGAGCATTATGCTGAGTGAACTAATTCAGTCTCATAAGGACAAATGCTGTATAAAACCATTATGTAGAATAAGTATGAGGATCCAAGAGGGGAAGGTGGAAGCAGAGGGGGGAGGATGGGCCCAGGTGCAGGGGGAGGTTGTTAATCATAGTCTTACAATTTGATGAGTTGCAGGGGGTGGTAGTGAAAGAAATTGTAAAGTTTCTGTGTGAAAAACAATGTATTATAATTGTGTAAATAAACCAGCATAATAATAATTTTAAAAAAAAACAACAGAGTGGCCTTTGGTGCATGAAACCTGAGGAGCCCAGTTAAACTTCAGACTGGGTAGAAAGAGTACCACCTTATCAAGGCAAAGAGATGAAAAAACAACCACAAACCAGGTCATCACTTGGCAGTGTCTGCTCTTCCTATTTATAACCACCTTTGACAGGGGGAAGGGATTTCTGTGTAAGGGATATTTGGCTCACTGCTTTGAGGACAAATTCATGAGTACTTAGGAGCTAAAATTAATTCTACCTGCTGCCCTGGTGGACCTGACAGAGGTTTTCTAACTCTCCAACACAGCCCAGGTCCTGAAGCTCTGGCCTCTTCGCCTTGTAGGCGCCCCAGGTTTGGCAGCCAAGTGAATTTACCTATTTTCATTCCCAAAGGGAAAGGTGGTAATAAAGCCCCAGACATGACACTTAACACTTTTAACAGTGGAAGGAAACAACTGTCACCCTGGCTCCAAGCAGCAATTTCTCTCCTTTCCACGGTTGCAAACATCTGCCATCATGATTAGCAAACCTGATTCCATGTAAGTAAACTCAAGATAATTTATCCATGAAAGCTAGTATGTTCTACTCCTTACGTGTTGTTTTTTCTATATATAATTACTCACTGTAATTGAGTTTGAATCAACTCAGCTGACCCTGTAACTAGTTTTCAAAGGCTGTAAATCACACAAAAGATTATCCACCTTTCCCCTCAGGAGCAGCTGGTGGATTCAAACCACTCACCATGGTGTTGGCAGTGTAATTCCCCACTGTTGTTGTGTACCACCGAGTCAGAACCGACCCACAGTTCACCTTCCGACAGGTTTCCAGAGGCAGTTAATCGCACAGGAGGAGACTGCCCATCCTTCTCCCACAGAGCAGCTGGTGGCCTCAAACTGAGTACCTTAGGGAATGCAGTGCAGCTTCTTGCCACTAGGCCACCAGAGCTCTGATTCCCCACTAAGTCACTTAATTTTTGTTGTTGTTATGTGCTGTCCAATGGGAACCAACTCATTGCTAACCCTCTACTAGAGTTTTCAGAGGCTGTAAATTGCACAAGAGAAGATCATTTCTCTTTCTCTCTTGGAGCAGATGGTGGGTTTCAACTGTGTGCCTTTAGGCTGGCAGTGCAACTCCTTACCCAGGGGTCTCTCCAGAGCTCTACAGTGTGATGTAAACGTGGTGGCCAAAATGGTATCTATGAGAATTCAGACACAAGTATTACATTTATGAATGCACCTAAAAACCTCAATTCTCCATTCTCAGAAGGCCCTTCTCCAATTCCTACATTCAGGCAGATGATTCACTGGGAACGCTGTCATATAATTCTGTCAGAAGCAAATAGCGTTAAGTGACTTATAGAGGTCCCTGGGGAGTACAAGTGGTTTGCCATTGGCCACTAAACAAAAAGTCAGAGGTCCAAACCTACCAGTAGCTCGATGGAACAAGGGCCTCGCAACTTGCTTAAGTCAAGAAAACTCTATGAAGGGCATTTCCACTCTGGACACAAAGGGTCACTATGAACTACAATCAACTGGATGGCAGTGGATATGGTTATGGGTTTGTTTTTGTGAGGTACAAAGTTTCTGAGTGACACAAATGGTTAGAACATGACTAGATACAAAAAGATTGGAAGTTCAAATCCACCCAGAGGCACCATAGAAGAAAGCCTGATGATTTATTTAAAAAAAAACAAAACAAAACACAAAACCCTGTCACTGAAAAGTCCTATAGAGCTTCAGTACTATTCAGAATATCCAAAATCAGAAACAATTAAAGTGCTGACACTAGATGAATAGATACACAAACTGTGGTGTAGATACATAAAGGGATACTGTTGTTGTTGTTGTTATGTGCCGTCGAGTCGCCTGCAACTCATAGTGACCCTATGTACAACAGCCCTAAACTTCGCTCTGTCCTGTGCCAATTGCACTGTCTCTGACACTCCCATCCCAATTATCCCAGTTACTGAATCAATCCACCTCACAGAGGGCCTTCCTCTCCTGCGCCGTCCCTCCACCCTCCCAAAAGCATGATGTCCCTCTCCAAGGACGGGTCTCTCCTCACAACATGTCCAAAG
>NW_006399754.1:4879219-4881358 GCF_000299155.1 Elephantulus edwardii | reverse complement strand
AATCCAATTTTAATCTACCATTAGCTCTTTGGGAGAAAGAAGAAAAATCTCTTTCCACACAAAACTCAATGGAGAGTCAACTACAAGTTGTTTCTAACTATGTCTATTTGTGTTTTAGTGACTATACAGACATTTGACTATGTAGATTATAACAAATTACGGCTAACACTCAGAAGAATGGGAATCTCAGAACACATAATTATGCTCATATGAAACCTATACCTAGACCAAGAAGCTGTCTAAATACAGCAAGGGAAAACTTCATGGCTTAAAATCAGGAAAGGTGTGTGTGAGGGTTATATTTTTTCTCCAATACCTATTCAATCTATACGGTGAGCAAATCATTTGAGAAGCTGACTCTATGAAGAAGAACATGGGATCAGGATCAGAGGGCGACATACCAACAACCTGTGTTATGTAGATGACACAACCTTGCTTGCTGAAAGTGAGGAGTACTAGAAATACTTGCTATAGAAAATGAAAGACCACGATTATACCTAAACATCAAGAAGACAAAAATCCTCATCACTGAACCAGTAAACAACATCATGACAAATAAAGAAAAGACTAAAGTTGTCAAGGATTTCATTTTCCTTGGATCCACAATCAACACCGTTGGTACCAGCAGTTAGGAGATCAGGAGACATACTGCACTGGGCAAATCTGTCAGGTACCTCTTCAAATTACTGAGATTACTGAGGAGTAATGATGTCTGTATGAAGACAATATTGTACCTGATTCATGCCATGGTCTTTTCCAATCACTTGCTATGCATCTGAGAGCTGGACAATGAATAAAGATGACAAAAGAATTACTGATCCCTTTGAGCTCTGATGTTGGAAAAGAATGCTGAATATACTATGAATTTCCAAAAGAACAAACAGATATATCTTAGAGAAACTGCAGCCAGAATGTTCCTTGGAGGCAAAGATGACAAAGCTTTGTCTCATGTTGGGCTCTTCCTTGGCAAAGGACATCAAGATTGGAAAGGTGAAGGGTCAGTGAAAGAGACAAAGACCCTCACCTAGTTGGACTGACACAGTGACTGCAGCAACAGATGCAAGTGTCAGAGATGATGAGAATGGCGCAGAAAAAGGCAGGGTTCAGATGTGTTGTTCACAGGGTCACTATGAGTCATATTCAATGGCACCTAACAACAACTACTACTACTATAAAAACACCATATAGTCACAACTGCCTTGAGCTGTCAATACTACAGCCTCCAAATACACAGAGTCTTCTCACTTACTTTGTAACTATTATCTTGTAACTGGTATTTAAAAATAACACTGTCAATTTCTTCACAAAACATCTTTTACTGGAAAGATTACAAAACAACCCCTCTGGAAATTGAACTCTATTTCTGGATCTCTGACAAAGACGGTCCCTGGTGACAGCAGAAGCAAAGGAGTCGCTGTTAACTGACAACGTTGGCTGCTCCAGCCCACTATGCCCTCCCCAGGAGAAAGACGTGGCAGGTGGCTCCTGTGAAGATTTACGGGCTGGAAAGCCCAATGAGGCGATTCCCCTCTGTCTCCATCTGGGTCATTATGAGTCAGAATCAGCTTGACCTAACAGGCAACTGACAGAAAATGGAGCTTCTTATGTAGTCAGGTTGTGCCTCTTTAAAGTTAAATGCAGTTTTAATTCTGGTCCAGAAATCAGCTATTATGTCATCTGAATGCATAAGATACTTGGGCACATAAAAGTCCATTCTAATCAACTGTATGAACATGGGTGCACCCCTCCACCCCCCGTTTGTCTCTACGGTAACAAAATGGGCTCTGGCGGCTGAGTGGGTAAGAAGCTGCACTGTCAACCCAAAGGCAAGTAGTTGGAAGCTACTAAGAGCTCCAAAAGACAAAGACAGGGAATCTCCTTCTGTGTGACATATGTTGTTGTTGTTGTTGTTGTTGTTATGTGCTAAAAGGTGTTATCTGCTAAAAGGTGGACAATGAATAAGGATGACAGAAGAACTGATGCCTTTTTTAATTGTGGTGTTGGAGAAGAGCACTAAATAGCCTGTGGACTGTCAGGAGAACAAACAGATTTATCTTGGGAAAGTCTTTGTCTCTCATTCTTTGGGTATGTTGCTGTTGTTTGTTGTTGTTATGTGCCATCGAGTCATTTGCGACTCAT
>NW_006399754.1:4867627-4878689 GCF_000299155.1 Elephantulus edwardii | reverse complement strand
TTCCTCCCTGCTGGTGCCAAGAGTGTCGACTGTAGAGCCAAGCAAACGGAAGCTGTGAACAATCTCAATCTCTTCGCCATCCATCCTAGTGCTACCGATTGGTCCAGTGGTGAGAATCTTTGTCTTCTTGACATTGAGCCTCAGTCCATACTGAAGGCTGCAGTCCTTGACCCTCTGCAGTAAGTAGGCTCTGAAAATCCACTGAAGGGTCAGTTAAGAGTTAGTTCCAACTTGACAATAAGATAGTAGAAAAAAAAAAAGATAGTAGCAAAAGCATGCAGCAATAAAAGATTAAGGAGACCTTCTTGACCACCTTCACTTTGTCTGCAAATCCCAGGCACTTAGCACAATGGCCTACATTTAGTAGGGACTTAGTAACTCCCTAATTGACCAGATCTGCAATCCTGCAATTCTGAAGAGATACGGTTCAAGGCCAGTAGCTTCACAGGAGTGTGGGAAGTCTCCTCCCATGATATTAGCTGCCTCTGAAATTTCGCTGGATGGTCAGCTATGGGGTCAGCTCTGACTCTACACTACACAACAATAACAGGTACATGTAACTACAGGCACACAGAGCCGTACAGTCGTAAGAGAAACTTCTTAAACTTTAATGTATATTCAGATTGGTATTTGTTGACTTTAATCTAGCTGTTCTGAAGCAAAACCCTGTGTCTGCATTTCTGAAAAGTTCCAGAAGGTAACTGGAGCCATTCCCAGAGACCATTTCTCAGCCAAACAATAGATGGGATCATAAAAGAAACAGTAACACCTTGAGAAGCCTGTTCCTCGGAACAATTATAGGAGATCAAAAGGGCAAGATGTACAAAGATGAGAAGGCAGGAAGGGGCAGAAAATCCGGAGGAAAGGAAACAGGAAGCCAGGGCGGGAATGGAGAGAGTGCTGGCACACTGTGGGGGCTCCACCGTCATGGAACACTTTATGTACAAACTATCGACGGGAAACTGGCTTGCTCTGCACAGCAAAATAAATAAATTTCCAGGTGGTGCTGAAGCTGACCACTGAAAGTTAACAAAGCAATGCCCTTGTAGACTCTAACAGAATTATCATAGACACAATACACAAATAGTTATACGGTTTCTCCTTAAGTTCATGTTCAATCATCAGAAAAACAAACGTTTCTCTAGGAGGAAACTCATCTTTATTATCAAATTTCGTAAGTTCCTTCAATAAGTATTTACTACACATCTAGGCCAGGTGCCCAAATGACAGTGGCCTTCAGTTATCTTGTCTACAGTTTATTAAGAAATAAAAAAAGGCAATTTCTCTGTGATAGTCAAATAAAGTAAGATTAGAGAATGACACCAAAATGTATGAGGAAGGGATGGGCCAGAAGCTGCTTAAGATCCAGTGCTGATGTTCCTGTGTGCCCACTGAACACGCTTCAGTGCTTGCCATGCCAAGCACCACTACTTCATGCAGGTTTGCCTTCCCCCAACTCTCACCATGCCACAGTCCTGGGGCTGCCAGTCTCTGGGACCAACTTCAATTTTCCAGTGAACCCACTACTGTTGAGCTGATTCCAACAGAACAAGGTGGAATTGCCCCAGAGGGTTCCCAAGACTATACTCCTTGAAGCACTTGGATACATGCTTCTTTTTAGTAGCTTGTGGATTCGAAGCACTGATATTTTGTTTAGCAGTGAAGAGTTTTAAACTGTACTGGCCAACTGACTGGAAGAGATCGATATTTATTCCCATCCCAAAGAAGGGTGACCCAACAGAGTGTGGAAACTATAGAACAATCTCATTGATTTCACATGCAAGCAAGATTCTACTGAAGATTATCCAAAAATGACTGGAACAGCACATCAGCAGGGAACTGCCAGAAGTCCAGGCTGGGTTTAGAAGGGGTCATGGTACTAGGGATATTGTAGCTAATGTTAGATGGATCTTAGCTGAAAGCAGGGAATACCAGAGGAAGGTATATCTGTGTTTCATTGACTATGCAAAGGCGTTTGACTGTGTGGATCATAACAAACTGTGGCTGACTCTGAGAAGAATGGGAATCCCAGAACACTTGATTGTACTAATGAGAAACTTATACTTGGACCAAGAGGCAGTCGTCAGAACAGAGCAAGGAAACACTGCATGGTTCAAAATTGGGAAGGGCGTGCGCCAGGGATGTGCCCTGTCTCCATGCCTTTTCAACCTGTATGCAGAACAGATTATCCAGAAGGCTGGGTTCTATGAGAAGAAATGTGGGGTCAAGACTGGTAGAAGATCTATCAACAATCTGCATTATGCAGATGACACAACCCTGCTAGCTGAAACTGAGGAGGACCTGAAGCACCTGCTGCAGAGGGTCAAGGACTGCAGCCTCCAATATGTATTGAGGCTCAATATCAAGAAGACAAAGATTCTCACCACTGGACCAATTGGGAGCATCAGGATGGATGGTGAAGAGATTGAGATTGTTCACAGCTTTAGTTTGCTTGGCTCCACAGTCAACACTCTAGGCACCAGTAGCCAGGAAATTAAAAGACGTATTGCCATGGGAAAGTCTGCTGTTAGGGACCTCTCTAAAGTACTGAAGAGCAATGACATCTCTCTGGAGACTAAGATGTGTCTGACTCTGACACAGGCCATGGTCTTTGCAATCACTTGTTATTCATCAGAGAGTTGGACAATGACCAAGGAGGATAGAAGGAGAATTGATGCCTTTGAGCCGTGGTGCTGGAGAAGAGTATTCAGAGTACCATGGACTGCTAGGTAAACAAACAGATTCATCCTGGAAAGGGTCAAACCAGGCGGCTCCTTGGAGGCAAGGATTCTGAGGCTCCGTCTAACATACTTTGGACACGTTGTAAGGAGGGACCAGTCCTTGGAGAGGGACATCACGCTTGGTAGGGTGGAGGGACAGCGCAGTAGGGGAAGGCGCTCTGTGAGGCGGATTGATTCAGTGACTGGGGTAATCGGGATGGGTATATCAGAGACGGTGCAACTGGCACAGGACAGAGCAGAGTTTAGGACTGTTGTACAGAGGGTCGCTATGAGTCACAAGCGACTTGACGGCACATAACAACAAACAAACAACCAGGGCTCCTAGGCTTAAGTATGCTGGTGTTATGTACCATCGAGTCAGAATCATCTCATAGCTGAACACTCCAGTGGGTCTTCAGAGGCTGTAAATCTCATAACAGGAAACTGCCCATCTTTCTCCCACCAAGGAATTGGGGGATTCAAATTGCGTGCTTTTAGGCTGACAGTGGAACTCGACCACTAAGCCACCAGTGCTCCCCATGCTAGAGTATGCTGTTGTTGTTGTTATAGACCATTCAGTTGGAACCAATCCACAGCTGACCCTCAGGCAGGTTTTCAGAGGCAGTTAATCTCACGGGGAGGAGACTGCCCATCCTTCTCCTATGCAGCAGCTGGGGCCTCAAACCACGTGCCTTTAGGACTGCAGCGCAGCTTTCTATCACTAGGCCACCAGGGCTATCGTTTCTTATTTCCACCAATCAAATATTGTTCAAGTCTGATGAGAAAAATGTAAAATCACAGATAAGATTAGTTTCTTCACTTAAATTCAAGGGGAAAATCCAAATTCTTTCCCTTTCTCATTTCCTTAAGTGAGGTTCACTTTGAGCTCAGGCCATACAAAGGTGTTCACTGGTGTCAGAACTGGTAAAGGAAGAATTTAAGTATCAGAATTACAAAAAGATTCTTCTTAACTGTCTTTTGTATTGTGTAGTAAATAGACACTAATCATAAACCAGATGCAAGTAACATCTACTTACTACAAAACTCCAATGACACACACAACCTCAGAGAGAACTGGAAATCACTGAAAAACATTACATTCTTAGTAATCCATCTGCCCATAAACAGGCAAATTGCTGTCTGGTACCACATTCTTTTGCCACAGGCCTAACTTAATTGCATCTATAATTCAGCATTCATTTCTTTGGCTGTGCGCCGCGACATATACTTCCCAAAGCCCATGCTGAAGCTTAAGGTTCACACTACAGCAAGCTGTATGGAGCCCAAACCAGAGGGTTTTCCTAGAGTACCAATTTTAATTAAGACTTGATAGATGAAGGGGAGGGAAATGTGTGATAATAATTGATAATGTGTTTAAATAACAACTTTGCAGTTAAATAAACACAGAATAGGGTACTTAGTCTGAAGTGATTTTCAAGATGAAACACTAGAATAAAAAAATGTCCTGTTGGTGGGAAGGGCCACTCTCCTCTGCCAATACCAAACATCTGTTAGTGGAGCAAGCGAAGGGTCACTCACTGACACATGAATATACCTTTGGGAGATTATTTGCTGGTGCAGGGACACATTTATGAGACCTTGGGAAAATGTGATTAACTCCAAATTAAAACTTAAATCGTAAGCAAATTCTTTTGAGAACTGAGGAGTCAAGGCTGAATGTCTTAAATGTGTATGAGTGACAGAGTAATAGTGTAAGAACAAATTTACTTCACAAACGTACTTACTGGACAAGATTTCAAATTGTCCAAGGAAGTGAATTATTATAAAAAGTTAAGTAAGAAGTTGGACTAGAGGGGGAGACGGGTGTAATGACAGACTTTGTGCAACAGCCTTTCTTCCATTTAGCTCATTCAGGAGCTCTGAATGTGTGGTCGATTTAGAACAGCTTTCTTATTTCACATACTGAGAGCTTTAGAAATTCTAAAGTGATTTAATACAGTACTCTCCATTATAATGATAATCTCATCCCATCCCTCCGTCTTCTCTATTCAAGAAGAGAACGTAGAGAAGGCAATCTGCAAAGGAAGTGGGGTAGGGGAGGGTTTTTTCAAATACTTACAAGGCATTACATGGTATATGCTTGGCCAGTACTGTCCACTGTCTCTTTTTAGCCATACTCGAACCGTCCTACGACAGAAAGAAAACATCTATGTTAATTCACAGTATTTGCAGTCATGAAAAAAATGATGAAACACAAAAATATACATGTCACATAAGCTTCGCCAAGCATCATTCTCACTGTCTCTCTCTCTCTCACACTCACTCACACACACACACACACACACACACACACTACAGTGTTAGGAAACATTATTGCTGTTCTTGTCTTGATTTGCCTTCCAACAATACAGTTATATGGCTTTTGCCATAGTCGGCTGGAAACATCCATCCACCTCAGGAGAAATCAGACTCTCTTCAAGAAGGAACTGCAAAGAGATTGTCAATATGCAGCATGTGACACACACAAAACTCCAGACTCTTGAGCTTAGAGAAAGGGTTTTGAGAAAGGGTTTTACAAGTCTGTCACGCTATGGTCAGCTCTGAGGTTCAAAGTTCTGAGCCACCGGTCTTACCATGGAGTTCCACCAAAGAAGAATGGAGGTCTTGCAGCAAAGTTTGTGGATAGAGTTGTAGGCCAGGGTCCAGGTGGAGACCCAAGAGAGCTTAGAGGCCAAGGAACACGACTAGGCTCTGATCAAGCAGTAAGGGCTCACAATGAATTATACCAGCCATGACTTGGCAGCAAGACCAGCACAGCTAGGTGGAAAGGGGGTTTTGCCCTGGAGAGCAGAAGAAGCAGAGGGCAGGAAACTAGGGAGCTGGGGGTGGGGGTGGGGTGGGGTGGGGTGTCCCACTTGCAGATCATCTGGTCACATGTCTCACTTCAAAGCCCGAAACCAGACTGAAGGAATGAGCCATTTAATTCCAGAGAGAACTGGGCAGTATCTTCGAGACTACTTAAATCCTCATATTCAATTAGGTATTAAACTATCCTGAACATTTTACCCCTTACCAGGTCCAAGAAGTCAGTGGGTCCTCCACCTTGGGTAGCAGGGTGAAGACTAGACCAACCGCAGACTCAATAAAGAAATGTCCTTTTCTGTACAAAGACAAGTTACAATAGAGTGCTATTTGGTGACCCTGCTCCATAATTTTGCACATGCAAAATTCAAATACTGAACTACTGAGATAGTCGGGTTTAATGACAAAGTGGAAGAAGTAATCCAGATCGAAGGACTCAGAGAGATGCTCAATGATCAGGAAGAAGAGGTGGTCCAGCTTCCTCACCCGTGACGGACCTGAGGTCTCAAGAGATACAGAATGCCTGCACTCATGTCGCAGCAGGGTCGCAGCCAGGATACGGCACACCTGCCTTTCAGCTGGAGGGCACATACTGTGCACTCAGGGTGCAGCTGAAAGCCGATTCCTCCGGAAGCCTATCGTAGTTACGTCCTTCCCATGTGTGGACCTCAGGAAAGTCCCTCCTCATTCAGTGTGCGTCCAGCACTTCACACACTGCTGTCTCCCAGGGACTCACATGTGCTTCCCCTTCGCTATCACAGGGGTCTCCATGTAGCTGTTGTTGTTAGGTGCTGTCAATTTCGCGTTCCACTCATCGCAAGCCTATGAACAACAGATCTGAATGCTATCCTACCCTGTACCAACTTCACAGTCTCTGTCACTCTTGAGCCCATTACTGTAGACACTGCGTCAATCCATCTGGTTGCGAGTCTTCCCTCCTTCACCACCCCTTCTCTCTTCCAGGTCTAATGTCCTTCTCCAAGTAATGGCCTCCCCTAGCAACATGCCCAAAGTAGATAAGATGAAGCTTCACATCCTTGCCTCCAACAAGCACTCTGGCTTCACTTTCTCAAAGACATGTCTGTCTGTTCTTTCAGCAGTACATGGGATATTCCGTGCTCTCCTCCAAACCACAGTTCAAAGGCCTCAATTTTTCTTCTATTATCCTTAGTCACTGTCCAGCTTTCAGATGCACAGCAAGTGACTGAAAAGACTGTTGTCTTAATCAGGTGCACCTTAGCCCTTAAACTAACATCATTGCTCCTTGGGAATTTTGAGAGATCCCTGACTGCAGACCGTCCCAGTGCTATACATCTCCTGATTTCCTGCTGGTACCAAGGATATTGATTGTGGATCCAGATAAGATGAAGTTATTAACAGTTTCAATCTTTTCTCCATCTATCATGATGTTGCCTATCAGTCCAGTGGTGAGGAATTTTTTTTTTTTACACTGAGATGTAATCCATATTGAAGGCTGCAGTGTTTGATCTTCTGCAACAAGTGTTTCAAATCCTCCTCACTTTCAGCAAACAAGCTTGTGTCATCTGCATAATGAAGATTAGTATTGAGTCTTCCTCCAATCCTGATGCTACATTCTTCTTCATAGAGTCCAGCTTCTCAAATAATTTGCCCAGCATAAAGATTGAATAGATGTGGAGAATGGATACAACCCTAATGCACACCTTTCTTAATTTTAAACCATGTAGTATTTCCTTGCTCTATTCACACAACACCTTCTTGGTCTAGGTCTAGGTTTCGCATGAGCACAGATAAGTGCTCTGGGATTGCCATTCTTCTCAATGTCTCCGTGGGGTCTCCGTGAGCAGGAATCCACTCCATGACAACTGTGTCTTTTCCTTCTCTACTTAACCTCTCTGAATCAAAGAATTTGTTGAAATGAATCAGAATTCACTTGGTCTGAAACGTTCTTTGTTTATAATATATGCCAATGTGCCAATGTAACACTTTTAACACTGAGATTAATATCCCAAAGAATCCATTCAGACTTTACCTGGAGTTGAGGTCCTAATTTTTGATCAAGAGACATCGAATCTGAGAACATTATCCTGAAAATGGCTCAAATGAAGACTAAAATGGGCCTGCCCGCAAGAGCACAGCTAAGGCACAAACTGCGTTATTTGTCGGTGAGATGATTTACTTCCTTTTTTGCTTGAACTACTGTCACGTGGATTTTGCTGCCAGCCGCTGCACCTATGTTAACTGACAGAGAAGGTAAAGGTAAGGGGATCGTAGATAACTTCTGTTTTAGGCCCGTTCATTGCATGGCTGATGATATCATCATGAAGATTAAGCACACCAGAAAAGGACTATGTTTAGAGCAACAATGAATCATAAGGTCCTCTGTAAATATTTGTGTCTGAGGTGTCTTTGAGAGATGCTAGAGTTCTTAACCAGTGAGAAGTAAAACCATAATTAGAGCTTATTTCATAAAGGTGAGGCTCACACGTGAGGCTCCTGAGGGCATACCTGGCACAGGGCAGCCATCCAGTAACTACCACCAAATGGATTCACAGTCGAGGTGATCCACAATCCACAACTTTTCCTCCTTTGCCAGCACAGTGAAAACTGTCAGTTTTGATATAAGGGACTTCACAATCTGTAGAAGTCTGTAAATGGCCTGTCCACTCCCATATGTGATTTTAACGGTGCAGGGTACTTGGCTTGGAGGCCCCGAGTGCCAAGAATGATTAAGCACTCGACTGACCATCAAAGACTGGTCATCTGAACGCACCCAGAGGCTCCACAGAAGACAGGCCTGGCCACGTGCTTCTGAAGGTCATGGCCAGAAGCGGGGTCACGGAATTCATCTGATGCCATTTACCAATTACCACAGCACCTACGGTGGCTTTGTGGATGGAGGCGCTCCGTCTAGACAGATAAGTACACATGTACCCATCGTGGTCTACAGTAAGAGCTGGGCGCTAGGCTGTATCTAGCTAAGCTGTAAGGCTATGCAGGAAAAGCAGCTAACTGGTACAGGGCCAGGAAGGCAGGTTCAAGGTCTCCCAGGAGCTACTGACTCTCACTGGACTTTACATGGTTCCTTCTTGGCATTTACCATAGTCCCTTCTACCTCCCCATGAACGTGTCTACTATCTGGTTTGGGGTTGTTGGGGTTTTTTTCCACTAGAAAATCAGCCATCTTGATAGAATTTTAAAAATGTTCTTGTCTTCCTCACCGGAACCCTGCTGACACAATGGTTAGAGCACACGGCCTCTAAATGAAAGGTCAGCGGTTCAAACTCACTAGCCATTCTGCAGGAGAAAGCTACTGCGCCCTGCTTCCATAAAGGGCTCAGCTCTGAAACCCTCCGGGGCAGCTCTGCTGTGTCCTTCGGGGTCACACTGAGTTGGAATAGACTCTGTGGCTTCAGTGGCCACTCAGAGCCTGGAAGAGTTCGTGGGATCTATGATAAGTAGCTGCTGGAAGAGCGAAAGTGAGGATTAGTTGGGTAAGGCCACACTGCTGGCTGCCTCCTCTCCATTCATTCCCTCCGTCTCCTTGGGCCTCAGTCCTTCTGATGTGATTGGAGCACCTAAGTTAATAAGCAGAAGAGAATTGTTCCCAGGCTAGTTAAGACCTCTGGCAGAGTTTACTTGCTTATGAAAGCAACCAAGCAGAAGTCTAACAGGTTTTTGAGGGAATTGTTTTGCCAACAATCCCAAGTCCCCCAGCACCCTCACAAGGTAGGTATGATTATCATCTCTGTATCACAGTGAGGGCTCTGAGGCACAGAGAGCCACAGTTTGCTCCCAGACAGCCTAACTACAGAGGCTGATCTCCCAAGCAACTGTGTCGGGCAAAACCGCTTCCTTAATGTGGCAGAAAGGGCACTATGGATTCATTTGAAGCCTGACTGCCTGTAGCTTAGCTGACCGGAGGTTACACATGAAACAGCCTCTTTGGTGACTGTTAGTGCTGACACTGGTACCCGGGACTGTTAGTGCTGACACTGGTACCCGGGCAACATGCAGAGTTGGTATGCTTGTTGTAACGTTAGCTGAAACAATGCCTTTGGTCTTTCACACCTGTGAGTTCTAAAGTATCAGTTATACCCCCACTCCTCACTTACTGACATGTCTAATTCCTCACATCAGATTGTCAGGCCAAACTGACATTATGCAAAAGTCAAAGGCCACGCCCCACCCTCAGGGTGCAGGCACTCTCTCTAGTCACTCAACACACACTGGGTGCCCTCTGTGAATCTCAGGGTGCATGTGGCATGGGGGGGTCCCCCTTTCCAACCACCACTGCTCCCAATTTCCAATAACTATAGAGATCACAGGGTGGTGACAGTGTATTATAGGGTATTAGCTGCCACTCACCCCACACAGGGACCCCACTCATCTTCCATCAGTCCTAAGCCCACAGCTCTTTCCCCACTGAAAACTCCAGCACCCGTGGGCCTCGCTTGAGACCCTTCTACCACTCAAGACCTCCTGTCATCCCAACATCACTCCCCATCCACAGCTGGTCAGTCATCAGCCTTCACATAACTCAATTATCGATAAAGCCTCTGCTGTATCATGTTCGGTGGCGTGCGCAGAGCCCCCGGGCCCAGATATATCCCACATGGGGCCCAGATCATTAGTAGGGCCTCTAAGAATGATTTCAAAGTTGTTGTAATATGAGTTGTGGGGTAATAAAATAATTGATAAATGGGAATTATGTGAATATACATAGATTTAAACAACAGCTTTTCTGAAAATCCCATCTGTAAAAACCATACACAGTTAAAATTTTAAATTCCAAAAGATCAAAGTAAGTTAATATTAGCTTTAAATTTTAAAATAGCAACAAACATGTGCAAGATCATAGCCTAAAAATGACTTCGCACACACAATAAATTTTTACAGTCATCTTAGGCAAAAGATATAATCCATTTAGAGAGAGATGTGAAGGTCCAGGAGGCTTATATGATAACTCTGTTGTCCTAGTGGATAAGGAGTTACACTGCTGACCCAAAGGCAAGTGGTTCTAATCCACTAGCTGCTGTGAAAACAAAAGACGGGCAATCTCCTCCCACACAATTTACAGCCTTTGAAAACCCACCGGAGGGTCAGCTATGAGTTTCCTCTGACTCAAGAGAGATGAGCTTAGCTGAGTGGTTGCATGAAATGATCTTCAATTTTCTACACTCTCCCTTAAGCATAATGCCTTTCTTATACCAATATGCATGAAAACTACATGATAAGGTTTTACACCTGAAAAACAAATGATAGAAAAAAATAACTGTTCAGCGATAAAATGGTAGTTCTAAAGTAGAATTTAGATGGCTGGGAATTGCTTACATAAATGTAAATCCCACTCTACCAACTTGTAAGTAAAACAATTTTTGTCTAAAAATCTTAAGTTTAAAAGTAACATCAGCTATTGTGAAAGGTATTGTTTCTCTTAGTTCTGGCTACTTGGGAATAAATTTAACCAGAAGTACAAAGGACCTTTTCCAAGAAAATTACAAAACATTACTACAAGAAACAAAAAGAGATCTTGAAAA
>NW_006399754.1:4858809-4865376 GCF_000299155.1 Elephantulus edwardii | reverse complement strand
AAAAAAAGAAAAAGATATTAAAAAAAATAAAAGTAACATCAACATTCTTAATAGTAAGTAAAAACCTTTATCCTTGGAAGAAAAAATCCAACAAGTTCTCCTAACAGGGATGAGGAACCACGCTTCAGCCAGCAGAGGTCAGCATTTGGGAGAAGAATTATGTTGCCTGGCTGAAAGGTAAGGCAGCAAAGGAGAGGAAGACCCTCAATGAGGTGGACTGAGACAGTGTTTGTGGCGGCAAGTACTAGTCCCTTAGAAAGGAAGGAAGGCCATTCCCACTTTGCCTCCACCTCAGTCCATCTCCTTACAAAGAACAGAGTCCCACACCTGCCTCAGAGCTGTAGCAATGGCACCTGCTGGAGGACAGCTCTCACCTGCAGCCCCAGGACCACGGAGATGAATGGACTCAAAGGTGCAGTCCAGCAGGGATATTGGAGGCCCCTTCCTGGGAAACCCTCATGTGACTCTCTTGTTCTGAACTGTGCTGAGACACACAGCCTGTCAGCAGTGTGTAATTAGACAGAGTTGCTGTGCTTAACTGTGTATATACTAAGCAAAAAAACCCAGCCACTGGTTTGGAGTCAATCCTAACTCAAAGCAATCCACAGGACAAGGGCTCACAAAGCTCCTGGGTGACAGTCCTTATGCAAGCATCCTGCCACGTCTTCCTCCCAGGGAGCGACTAGTGGGTTTGAACAGCAAGTCGCCAATCTGAATGACCTTTTACTGACCTTTTGGTTTGAAGCTGGGTGCTTAACCACTGCACCACCAAAGATCCTTCAAAACACACACACATATTGAGTTGCTGAACTAAATCTATAATACACGTGTGTATGTACATACATGTTTATTTTTATACATTTACTGACTCATAGTGACCCCTGTGCAAGGCTTTAAGCCTTAATGGGAGAAGACTGCTCATCTTTCTCCCAAGAAGCCACTAGGGGATGCAGGCTGTTGGAGACACATGGCCATTTGGTTAGCAGTGCAACATCCTACAGACTACACAACATGCCACCAAGAGCTTATTTTATAAGTATAGAGCTCTGGTGGCCTAGTGACAAGAGACTGCTCCAATCTCGAAGGCACTTGGTTCGAGGCCACCAGCTGCACCATGGGAGGAGGATGGGCAACCTCCTCCAGTGGGATTAGCTGCCTCTGAAAACCCGCTGGAGGGTCAGCTTGGGTCGGTTCCAACTCGACAGTACACAACAATAGCACAACAATACAGAAATGTGTATATACAAGGAGAAACATATAAATACAGTTGCTGAATTAAATATACCCAAAAAAGGAACATATATGTGTGTATACATGTCAGAGACATATATGCACATGCTACACATATATGTCTATTCCCACAGACTCGTACCATCCTAACCAGGTAAAACATCATCTTTGTTCTCTATTCTAGTTTTGGGTTTTTGTGTGTGTGTGTTTATTTTTAATGTCAGATGGGTAATGCACCCATGTCATAACAAGAGTTAACGGCGGCACATGTCATACAAAAGCACGAATACCCAACCATCACATTCCTGAACCAAAAATGGATATTCTAGTCATCTTTAGAAGTTCACTTATATTTGTGTGATCAGTGAGCTACAAGGAAGGTCTGGAGCAACATGGGTTTTCCAAGACAAACTCTAAAAGTCGGGAATTCTCTCCCAGTGTCCCACAAGGGCATGCAGTCTCTAATCGGTTGATTCATAATCCATCCCAGAAGCACTTATTAAGCACCAACAGGTACTGGTACATGACGCTCTCTGAATCCACCAAGAGAAGCTGCCTCGCTGTGCTCGCAGGAAGGGCAGAGTGCTCGAGGGAGGCAGGTAGCAGAACCCCCCAGCACGGCACAGTGAACCCTGAGGGAGGGAGAAGCCCACACTTTTAGGGGAATGCATGGGGTCCTACCTCTGACTATAAAGCCAGGGATTAAGTGATGTCAAAGAAACTTCTAGAAGTGGTGACATCTGAAACGATGAGCAGGTATCAGAGGAAGGGATGGGGGTGAAAATGGGGCACATGTGCCTGGCAGGGGAGCAGCACTTACAGCACAAAGAGGTTAGAGTCAGAAGGAGAGGTGGGCGGAATGGGCAGCAAGTTGGCTATGAGGGCCTGGTGCACATGCTAAAGCGTGTGGACTTGGCTTGAGGGACAATCGCGTTTGTCTGTCTGTAGGAAGCCTGAAAGGAGAAAAGATGGTTTAGAGTCTATGGGAAGTAAACAGGCCACAAAAGATGTTTCTCTAAAAGCAGGAAGAAAACAGACTTTAGGAAATACACATCTGTAGGCATTGGGGCCAGCCAATGAGACAAGAGGGCTGAGTGAACAGGGGGTGCTGCTGATCAACAGGTGATTCTGCAGAGAGAAAGGGAAGATCCACTCTGAGCATGCTGTCTGCGCTGGACCTTGAAGGGCTGCCGAGAAGCAAACGACCTACTCTGGGACTCAGGAACGAGACCCGAGCAGAAAATGAAGATCCTGGGGGTCACTAACACATAAACAGTAGCTAAATCAAGAGTGAGCAAAAGGAAAGGTGGCCAGACCCAAACTCCTGGCCCCCACTGGACCACAGAGGGAAAAGCAGCTGTAGGCCTCAGAGCCGGCAGCCAAGGAGGAAGAGGGAAGAGCTCTTTTTACTGATCAGACACAGCATGTGTCCTGGTTTTTGGTCCAGAAAATAAGGTCATTATGAGCATACCGAGGAACTGAACTAAATTTGCAGGAGAAATGTGCTTACAATAAAAAACCTACCTATCTAGGTCACTTTTCTGAGACAAGAGGGCAGCTGGGGGCGGAGGGTTTGGTGACAAGCACCACACCACAGGTTGCTAAGCTACTGAGTGAAACAGGATGGGGTGTCTACCCATGCTGAAATCCAGGCTTTAAAAAAATGTGCCTCGGAAAGATGCAGCCTTCATTAGTCACCATAGCAATGAGCTCCATTCCCCAGGGGACAATTGTTATTTTTGCCACCGCTGAAGTCACCAGAGAGGGAGCAGGGGGGTTCGTGGACCCACTGTGTTTAGGAGACCCTGAATTTTTAGAGAATGCATGTCTGCTAGGGAATACATTGTCAGTATCAACGGAAAGCAGGAAGCCTCTATAGTGAAATGCAAAGTAACAGACAAACTTTGAGCACTACGATGGCAGTCACTGTTTTCTGTAGCTTTTACAACCGTTTGTTTAAAAGAGGGAGGGGAATGTCTCATTTACAAAGCAAGAACATTATAGAAATTCTTGGAAAACATATCTGAAAAGGAAAACAAAATACTAATTTATTTCTCTGTGATTGTTTTCTTTTTCTATGATTTTAGTAATAAGAACAAATGGTCAGGAGCCCCTTATATGCATTCACATCACACAGAATAATAAATGACCACACCGTTCACACTGCACCGTGCAGCCCGGGAGGTGGTTTCTTGGGGGCAGGTGGAGCTGCTGTGTTGATACCGTGACAGTGTATGAAGACACCGAAGGCTGGAGGTGGGTGCTGGCCATTGAGGCTGCTCTGCCAAACATCCTATCCCTGTCATGCAGGGGCTTGATTTCTGAGACCTCAACACCACCATGGGGTCACAGATGGCCTGGTCAGGTTTGTTCTGCTCGTAACTACAACCACCCAGCAACTGGCACTGGAGAACACCTTCGATTTTACTACATTCCTGCTTTGAAAACATTACAGCCATTCTAGTCATCTATAGTCACGTGCTGCGGCCAGGCCGGCTCATTATGGCCAACGACCCTCAGCATAGTAACCAGCTGGGGCCCTGCCCACCAGCCAAAGACCAGGAAGCCGTCAGAGCTTACGATTTGAAAAATTACATGCTCCTGGATTGGTGGATTCTTTTTCCCTTACTTTGTTAACTTATAAAAGAAGGTCAAATGTGGCTCGTATGGTAAGTGAGAGATGTTAAAAAACAAGACACATGAGAATTCAGGTTCCACTGATATCCAAAACTACAGTGTTCCTATGAAATCTTTCCTAACTGACAGGGGATAGAGTGAAGAAGCACTTACCATTAATTTATAGGAGAAAAATTTCTGAGTGTTCCCAGATCTCCCCCAAATAGCCTACAGAATCATAGTGAATCGACACAAAGAATCTACTACTGTTCAGTGTTTGCTGACAGTTGATGCTGAGATGCTAAGCTGAGTGCAGTTTGCAGGGAAGGAGCATAGTCGTGGCCCTCTTGATGCAAAATAAAAACTGACCACTGGTTTCCCTTTTAAAAGTGTGGAGTACCTTGATGTTGACAATTAGTACCAAAATCTTAAGAAAAAGAAATTGCTGAGAGGTCTTAAATTTGAGCATTTTGTTAATAAGCATTACTGTGTATCTACAAGTGAGTCTTAGATATAGATATATAGATATAGATATAGATATGGATATAGATATAGATATAGATATAGATGATATATAGATAGAGCTAGAGCTAGAGCTAGAGATAGAGATATAGAGATATATATAGTCACTGATGTGGAACTGGAACTGATTCACAGCTGACACTCCAGCAGGTTTTCAGAGGCTAAAAATTGCAGAGGATGAGACTACTCATCTTTGATCCCCAGAGCCACTGATGGATTCAAACCTCCCACTATTTTCTGGCTCTGCAACTCCCTACTGAGATGTACCATATATTATTCATATATAGGGAGCTCTCATGGCCTAGTGCTACAGAGTTGCACTGCCAACTCAAAGGCGAGTGGTTCAAATGCACCAGCTACTTCATGGGAGAAGAAGGATAACTTGTTTTTTCCCAGGTGGAGTCTCTAAGAGTGTTCTGGAAGGTCAGCTATGAGTCAGTTCCGATTTGATGGCACACAACAACGTATTCATATATCTATTCTAGACCTTCTGTTACAGAGATTCATTGCAGACATTCTATAACCTGCTCTTATATTTTGTTTTCTTGGTAACCTCTCAGTGGTTAATGCTGAAGCACAGCCTCCTGTCTTGCAATTGTGGGTGTCATTCTCATAGCCTTTTTCTCAACCAGTGTTAAATCCACGTTTCCACAGAAGAAGGCCCCCTGCAATGGCTGCTAGACTGCTGAGGCAAAGTGACCACACTGTCTCTCACACAGGCCTCCCCACACCACCCACACACGTCAGTGTTCCTGAGCTAGCCAGTCCATTTCCACATCACACTTTATAATCTCGACGACTTGTCAAATCTTTATCTTTTTAAAAAAAATACTTATAATACTTTTGTTTTGAATACATGCTATATAAGAGGGGTCTGAAAGAGAAAAACAAGCATCCATTCCTAGAGGGGTGGTGGTAAGGGGTGGCCGGCCAGGAAGCATGCGGAGCAGCGGGCTGGGCAGGGCCTGGCCCGTCAGCCCACATGGCTCACGGGAGAGAGGAACCTGCCTGCAGCCCTGAGCATCAGTCCCAGAGACCTCTCCCCGGGAGGATCCAAACTGCACCATTAAAAAGCCCTGGTGGTGTGGGAGGTTAAGTGTTAGGCTGTAAACACAAAGGTCGGCAGTTTAAAGCCACTCAATGGGACAAAGATGGGCAGTTTGGTCCATAAAGATTTACAGCCTTGAAAACCCACTGGAGTGTGACTGCATCGGAAACGACTCAACAGTAGCTTGTTTGTTTTAATGTGGGCGGAATCATTAAGGAATTAAACAGATCAGAGGCTGTACTTGGTTCCATAAACCCTGAGAGGGTCCAGTCTGTGTCATCCCCACTCATGCTACAGTGGCCAGGTACATGACAATTGCTCACAAGGGGCTTCCTGAAACCATAAACTGCCAGCTGGGAGCAGAGACTGAGAGGGTTCCTTGGCTGCCAGGGCTCTGAACTTCTATATCAACTCTGCTCTCTGCCTAGGTAGCCAAATAACAGCAAAACCACCTAGAATTTTACACTTTTAGACAACACCAGAGTGACTCTCTCAATTAGGAGAGCCACCTTGACGGGGAATGTATAAGGCAAAGGCTTGGCTTGCCCGCTCTGGTAGGCAGGGCGGCTGTGCACCTGCCCGGCATTCAAATCCAATTTCCACCTCAGGCTGGCAGGAACAAGGCTTGATACCTTATGAAAGAAGGAACAAAGGAGCTTCTGATCCCTGGGCACATGGGCAAGGTTATATAATCAAAGGGGATGTTTTCAAAAGGTGACTTTGGTCAGAGTAAGCAAGCTGAATTACACGGTAGAAAATCCAAAAGCTACAAGGTGTTAGGACATGGCACTTGAGAGGATCAGAAAGAGGATCAAATCCTAGGCACGTTTCTAAGGAAATCAAGGAAGTGAAGGAGCCAGGTGTGGCTCTGACACTCAGTTATAATGGTCGAAGCAAATGGGAGAGATGTTTTAAAACTGAGGCAAGCTCTCATAAAGTCAAATTACCTTCCCAAGAGACAAAAACTGGAAAATCCTATTGATTTTCCTCAGTTGACAGAAGAGATACTCCGTAAGATCCTCTAAATTTTAAAAACCAAAATACTGGGTAAAATGTTAACAGGATGTATCTTGGATTGTGCTATTATTTTAAAGCCTGGCTCATTTTCTTGGAAAGCGTATTCTCCCCTCCCCCTGCTCTCCTGCCCCCCC
>NW_006399754.1:4776541-4858709 GCF_000299155.1 Elephantulus edwardii | reverse complement strand
CCCCCCCCCGTCAATTCAGAATCAACACATAACTGACTCTTCAGTGGATTTCCAGAGGCTGTAAATCACATGGGAAGAGACTGTCCAACTTTCTCCCTGTGGAGTAGCTGGTGGATTCCAACTGCCTGCCTTTGAGTTGGCAGAGTAACTCCTTACCCACCAGACCAGCAGGTGGAAGTCTGATCATTTCTACTGAACCCTGGGAATCCTCTCTATTCACTGTAAAGCTGCACTAGCCTGGAACACGGGGAAAAGTTTTTAATGCACCTGAAAGGCTTTGTAGTGACACAAAGAAAGTACAGGAGAGTCAAGTAATGATGATTTAAAAATACTACATCTTTACTCCGCTAAATCAAATAAACATACAACAGCAGTTCTTCCACTCTACATTTTCACAAGCTAGAAAGTAACAACTGAGCACCAAGGGTTGAAAAATGTAATGCTATCTTGAAAAACCAGTCTAGGGCTGTCCCATCCCCCTACAGACAGCCTTTCTTCCCGTGGGTTTTTGAGATACATAATGCATACTCATGAATGTTAATAAACCCCACAAATCAAAACTGCATGCACTCCTCTCCCATAGTGAATCTTTCCCTTAAGCTTGCATGGAATTGTTTATCAGTGTTTCTCAATATGGAGAAGAACACAGTGTAATCTAAAAAGTAGAGACGGAATGGACCTATAATAGCAAAAAACATATTGAAGAAAAATCGATTACCAGAGAAAATTCATTATACCTTGACCTCCTTTGGAGAACATGCTAGATGACATGACAGAAGAACTTCCATATGAATTCATTAAGCACAGAAAGATGTCACAGGGATGGATCATCTGTTTATCAGCCAATCTTACAATTTTGTGACAGAAGAGGAAACAAAAGCAATAGAAAAAAATTTTGTTTTTAAATGCTGTCTAAGAATTCGTTACATTTTGCAATTGTTAAGAATGTTGGGTTAAGGCTGGTATGCCACCCCAGTCCTCTGCCAGAGGAAAGGTCACTCTGTAAAGCAAGCCTGTAAATGTATGTAAATGATAACTGAATAGTCAGCAATATCAACTTAATCTGTCTAAAACTAAAAAAAAAAAAAAAGACAGATGCATAAACATTTTCACTAGCCAGCATTCTCCCAAGTATTTTATTACAAGTATGTAATAAAATGAATGGAATCAGCCAGCATTTTCTGACTCAAACACATAGCTTTTCATGAATGGATGCTTATGTGTGAAGATAGATTTAACTCTCTGATCTCATTTTAATGAGTTTTGTCTTGTCTTTGAGGAACTCCACTGCACAGATGCTCAATCATACTACTCCATAATCATTTAAATCCATCCATTTACAAGTTCTAAGAAATGCACTTACTGGCATATTATTTGGGCATATGATTTCAAATCACAGGATAACTTAAATAAATATTATGTTTGTTTATCTCTTCCATCCACCAGGCTGCAGAGTCCTGTCAAATTTACCTCCTTGTCATAAATGAGACCTATGTCATCGGTTCTCTACACCGCCTTCATTCACAGTCTCTAGTGACGTTGGCAAGAGCTACCCTAGCTGATCGCCTACCTCCAATTTTACCCTTTTCTGATTCCTTCTTCCCTCATCCACTTAAGCCATCATCCTAAACTGCAAATCTAATTGTGTCGGGCCCTTCAATCACTCAGGGGTCCAGTCCCACCCCATGGTCTTCAAAGGTCTCTGGAATGGACCACTGTCTGCTGCTCACTCCACACTCTCTCCAGTTGCCCAGTGATGGCCCGACTCTTAGCTCTCTAACTCAGTAACCACCAAACTTTTGGGATTCACAGATCAGGGAGAGAGGAGGAAAAGGGAGAACCCTAAAACTGCTGTTGTTGTTAAGTGTCATCAAGTCTGGTACCATCCTAGCCCTATAACAACATATCTGAACCCTGTCCTGTCCTGTCCCACCCTCATTACCACTGACACACCTGAGCCTACTGCTGCAGACACTGTATCATCCATCTAGTGGGGAGTCTTCTTTCGATGATCCTCTACCTTTCTAGGCACGATGTCTCTCTCCATGATGTCCCTCTCTGGTCACCAAGATTTTGTCCCATGGTTCTTCTAGAATTCTTAGAATTTAAAATTTTGCATTCCGGAGTATGATCTCTCATGTTAAGCTGTACATGTGGTATCAGGCATGCCGCCAAGCTCATTTTGTTCATCGTGGGGTATCCAACTGTCCCAGGACCATCTACTGAACATACACCTTAGACTGTTCTTTCTCCACTGATCGGCTTCACTGCTTTGTCAAAAATCAAGTGGCCATGGACGTGTAGGCTTCACTCTGGACTGTCCACTGTTTCATGGATGTACTTGTCTAAGCCAATTTAACTCGTGTCTATCTTGAAGGCTCACAACCAAAGAATTGTTTTCTGTGCAAATGAGAGAAGACCTGGGAGAGGATGACGGGAACTCCCTGATGTCTTGCCCATACCAAGCGTCCAGTATCCTTTGTTGTTATTAAAGCCTCATCTAAGTATACTCTGTGTGGTCCTGTTAGTCCTGCCTCCTAGCAGGCCCTGGGGGATTGCTGCAATGGCTTTGCTTTCTGCGATGAAACAGACCTTTCTTACCTCAAAGTCAAAGGACTGGTGCTTTTCTATCCTGTCTGCGTGCAACAGGGCCAGCTCCCTGTTTGCCTTCTCTGATGATTAGCACGTCCCAAAATGTACTGATCTAGGTGTCTAGATCTGACACTAATCAGTTAATTGTGGACAAGGGCACCAAGAAAACAGTAAAGTTTGTTTAAAGCATATTGACAAATGACTATATAAAGCGTGTATGTGCCAGTGTGCACGCACGGATGTAGGCAACAGAAGGAAGGCTACTGAAGACAGTTACCAAAAGTTAGCAAAGGCCAGCAGAAGCCAGAATCTTTTTAAGAAGTATCACTGATTGTTTAGCAGAATTTTACTGGGTTTCCCAGTACATACAGGCATCCAGCACACGGAAGAGAGAAAGGTAAGGTAAGTAAGTCCTAAATGTCCTTCTCCTAAGACAGATAGGTAGACTAAAGCACATGGAGACAGACGCCCCATCCTCCGAGAACAGACTCACACTCTGCTGCGGAACAGCCAAAAAACCAACTGTCAACTCCAACTCCTGTGGGTCAGAGTAGAACTCCATTAGGCTTAATGTTTCACACATTACACCATCAGGCCTGCCTTTTAAAGTATCTCTGGGTGAACTCAAAACTCCAGCCCTTTCTGCTAAGGACCGGGCACATTAATTACATGTACCAGTCAGGGACTTGCAGCTAGGGGTACGCCAGAAGAGAAACGCTGTTGAGAATGATCTTGCCAATGTGAGTTGTTGCTGTTGCTGTTGCTGCATACCTTCCAGTAAGAATGACCTACATCTGACCTTCCAGCACGTTTGCAGAGGCAATGCACTGCATGGGAGGACACCGCCCATCTGTCTCTGTGAAGGAGTTGGTGGATTTGAACCACATACCCAGGGGATTTCAGTACACTTTCTTACCACTAGGCCACCAGACCTACTTCTATTAACAAAAGTAGGAATAGCAATAACATATTTAACACATTTAGCCTTTCTTATGTCAGACTATATCATGCTTTATTCATTTGCTTTACTTCCTTGAAGCTCTGGCTGTGCTGCTAATCCAAAGTATGTGATTCGAATCCACCAGCTGCTCCAAGAGAAAAAGATGAGCAACCTCCTCCTTTGTGATTTATAGGCTCCGAAAATCCAGTGGAAAGTGACCTATGATACAACCAGGAAAGAACAAAATAGATGAAAAGGAGAGGTCCTTGACAGAGATTTCCTCAATGTAACACGTCTTTTGATATTGACATTGATAGTGGATTCAAGGAAAATGAAATCATTAACAACTTCTACCTTTTCTCCATCTAACATGATCTTGCCTAAGTGAAGAAGACTTGAGGTAGTTACTGATGAAGATCAAAGACTTCAATACGGATTACATCTCAACATAAAGACAACAAAAATCCTTACCATTGGTCCAATAGGAAGCATCACAGTCAATTAAGAAGAGCTGATTAGACATTGTAATCAATTACCCTCCAGCAGATGTTCAGAGGCAATAAACTGCACAGGAGATTGCTGGTTTTCTCCCACAGAGCAGCTGGTGGATACGAACCCACCCCACGTTTGGACTGGCAGCAGTGCAGGTTCTTATCACTAAGCCACATTAATCAATTGCAGTTAATGTAATAAAATGTATATGAAGGACTGCATGAAAGGCTAATGTGACTTGTAAACTTTCACTCAAATAAAAACAATCATTAAAAAACAACAACAAACCACACACACAAGAGCTGCCAGGCATCAGTAATTGCAAACCAGACACCATTTAAGCTGTTATCAAATGTCATCATCATTGTACAGGATAGGGACCTGCTGTTCAGATGATAAGATGCCTGATGTTGTGGTGCTGATAAACAGCAAAGCCAGAACTGGAGCATGCAGCTGTCAGACTCACGCTCACATGTAGTCACTGCATCCCACACAGAGAGGCCAAGGCTACCAAGATGCCCTGCGTGGAGGCCCTGGCCCCCTGGGGAGGAGGTCATCGCTGGAAAATGCATAGTGCTGGAGCCTCAGCCTGATGTGAAGCCAAACAATGAGTGAGCATGAAGGGAAGCCCCCCTAGTGGGCTGAGAGTTGCCAAGGCAGACACAAAACGGAGACTGTTGCCCCACAGGGGGACCTGGGCCCTGCTGCTGTCCCCCACTGCCTATAGCTCCATCTCTAACCTACACAGACTAATGGAACTCTTAGCTGCCCAGGAAAAAGCATGAGCAATTTTGTCATTTTTGCTTTCTCCCCTCCCCCACCTTTTTTGCCTAGAAATGAAAAAAACAAAAGAAAAATACTGAACAGCAATCTACACAATCTCTGATAGAGCCTCTCTCAGTTTCCAATATTGAGCACACTGTATCTCTTTTGGCAAATGAGCAAACAGGCTAGCAAACTAGAGGAGAAAAGACTCAGTATTTTAACAGAAGGGGGGGAAACTGGAATGATCTGAGTAACCTCAAGGAATAAGACAAGCTTCTAAGTTTTTAAATTTACATTCTCAGTGAAACTCAAAAGGGTGCTGCATCAGTGATACAAAAAAAAGATGGAAAACGAAAAATGAAAAGGAGCAACTGGAAACTGCTGACTGCGAGGGGCGGAAGTGGTGCCCTGGAACAGGCTGTGCCAAGCTAACGCCAAACCCAAGCTGGAGCCTCCGAGGATCAGCAACCTATCCCACAACTTACAGGCAGGTAATCAGAACCTGGAAAAATATCAGGGAAAACTGATGAGCACAGAATGAACAGTGCAGACATCTGCCTTTAACAGGATTATCAAAAAGCAGAAATGGTAAATAATAATTACAAAAAAAAGAAACAAAATTGGAAAATTTAACTTTCCAGGCTGAAATTATTCAGCTTCTCTTAAATGGCCCAAATATCTCAAGATAAATTTCCGTATATCAAAGCAGTGGGGGGAGAATCCACTATACATGCAGATAACCATCAAGAAAAAAAGAATATAAATGAAATCACCATCAGGCTTGTTCCCCCACCCCCCCATTGGCTAATTTTTATTTTATTTTTATAGAATTTTATTTTAATTGTTATTTTAATGAATTTACAAAGAAGTTAGATTTTCATTCATTCATTGTTACACATGTTACTCCTTAGCCCTCCCTTTTCCCTCCCCTAGTTTTTCATTTCTAAAATTTTTTTTATTAGTAGTAGTTTTAATGAAAATTTACAGAGACTTTGGATTTCCATTCATTCATTCATAGTTGCACTTTTCTCCCTGCCCACCCCTCCCCCTTAGTACACTACCCTCTTGGAAAAGAAGAAAAATTCTTTCATTGTTTTACAAACCCTGCCCCCAGGTCCACTTTACTATGCAGCCTTCATTCTGGACTTCTGTCGTAACAATAATACCTAAGTGCATATCCCTTTTAAACAGTTTTCTCCCTCACCTGTTTCAATGCAGTGTACATTATTTATCCCATCTTTCTCAGTCTCCCCCCAACCCCAGTGGCACTATGCAGTATTTGTCCTTTTGTGACTGAGATAGTTCACTCAGCATAATGTCCTCCAGGGTCACTCACTTTGAATAATATTGCTCTGTGGACGGCGGTATGGCACTTTCTTAAAAAGTTGCAAGTAGAGATACCATTTGACCCAGCAATTCTACTACTGGGAATATATCCCAAATAAATCATAAATGGCAACACCCAAGCAGATATGTACACACCCATGTTTATCATGGCTTTGTTAACAATAGCAAGGAGTTGGAAACAACCTAAATGCCCATCAACAGATGAATGGATAGAGAAGCTGTGGCATATTCACACAATGCACTGAAGAACATCAGGCTTCTTATCTGCAATACTAACTGCTAAAAATCAGTGGATTATGATCTAAGGGATTCTGATGAAAAAAAAGACCATGGTGAGATCAGGCACATCTTAGTCTCTAGACTGACTTTACTGCTCTTTAGGAAAGACAGACATCATTAAAAACTAAGTTAGAATAAGAACAGCTGTCTCCACTCTGTCCGGGATTTTCTATTGTGGTCCCAATCAGAGTGGTCAGCAATGGAAGCTAATAGGGCAGCACCTAGATTTTCTGGCCAGTGGATGGTGTGGTTTGTGTCATCATTTGTCTTTGACTAACTACTTCTTTGAATTGCTTTTGGTTTTTGTGGAGGTTTTCCCCTCTCTTTTGTGCCCCTGACAGGAAGGGACCAATACTTGTGTCCTAGATGAGGCTTGCACCTATACTCATGAAGGATATTGTTCCCCAATGCTCTTTTTTCAGCAGACTGCCTGACATTGGTATTGGGACTTTGCTTGCTTCCGAAGATTAATTAAGAAACATCTTTTCCTGTGTTCTGGAATAGTCTGAGTACTCTTGGTCTAAGTTCCCTTTGAATGTTTGGTAGAACTTTCTAGTGATGCCATCTGGACCAGAGTTATTGAAGGGAGGGTGAACAGAGAATTATGCTCTCTTCAATTTCTTTTATTACACATCTGTTCAAATTTTCTAACTCAGGCGGTGTTAGTTTAGGGTGGTCAGGTTTCCAGAAATTTGTCTATTTGTTTTAGGTTTTCAAATTTGTTGGAAGACAGTTCTTCATAGTATTTTAGTTTCCTTTTTATTTCTGTTGGTTGTGTTGTGAGGTCATCTATTTTATTTTTCATGTGTCTTACAATATTTTCTCCTTTGTTAATTTGCCAACAGTTTGTCACTTTTATTAATGTTTTCAAAGAACCAAATTCTAGTCATGTTGATGCTGTTATTTTTCTGCTCAATTCTTTAATGTTTCCTTTGTCGAGTGACTATGGGCTTCTCCTCTACCCTCTCCTATTTCTATGTTGGAGGCATTGCAGGTGTTGATATTCGCTCTTTCCAAATTTGTGTGTATGTGTGTGCATATGTGCTGTTATATATTGACCTGTGAGCACTGCACTAGCTACATTTTTATTTGAATTTTAAAATATTATTTTTAAAATAATATTTTTAAATTTCTACTACCCAAATGTTTTTAAAATATGATATTCTTCAGTTTCCAGCATACTTTACTTTTGCCTAGATATTTGTTTGCTTTCCCCAATTTCCAATCTTAGTGGAGCTATAATCTGAAAAGATGCTCTGTATTATTTTTGTTGTTGTTGTTTTTATATGCTGCATGGCTTGCAACTCATAGCAACCCTATGTACAATAGTTCTGAATCCTACTCTATCCTGAGCCAACCTATTATTTTAGTGCTATCTAATTTATTGATGCTTAATTTGTGACCAACTGCATGTTCTATTCTAGAGAATATTTGATGTGCACTGGAAAAGAATATGGACCATGCCATGTCAAGTAGGGTGTTCCATAAACAGCCAGATCAGGCGGGTTGACTCTGCCATTTAAATCATCTATATCCTCGGTGGATTTCTTTCCAGTTATTCTATCTTTCATCAAAAGTAATGAGTTTGTCTGCTACTATTATTGCGGCATTGTCTATTTCTCTTTTCAATTCTATTAAAGTTTGTTTTATATATCTGGACTACTTTCACTGGGTGCACGAGTTGTGGTTATAGATTAGGGTTATGTCCTATTGTTGGGTTGACTCTTTATTCATGATATCATGCCCTTCCCCTCTCTTGTGCAGATTTTTGGACTTAAAGTCTATCTGACCAGAGATTAATGCTGCTGTGTATTTTATGTATATGTTTTTAGTTTGTTTATTCTTTAATCTTAGTTTATCTTTTTTGTCCAAGGTCAGTCTCTTGTAGGCAGTATATGAATGGTATATACGATGGCAGCAGACAATACTTTCTTGCTCATTGGGTCACTCTGTCCCTTCACTGATGCATTTCATCCATTTACATTCAGTGTCATTATCAGTAGATACCAATTTTCTGCTGTCGTTTTATGTTTGTGTGTATGTGTGCGCGCGCTGATGACTTCTTTGTGCTTTCTTTTCTTGCTGAGTTCTTTTTCTTTACAGATTTCTCCTTTCATTTCCTTCATAGCTGCTGATTTTGTACTTGCCAGGTCTTTAGGATTTTCTTCTTCTTTTTTGGGGTAAGGAAGTTTATTAATTTTCTTTGTGGTTGCCCAGAAATTTCTTTGCCCAGGATTTAAAAAAAAAAAATCTATTCTATCTTGATATTGCTTTACTTTCCTCTTTTATCATCTTTACCAGTCATTCCTCAGAAGAAAGTTGGGCAATCTCCTTCCACACACTTTACATTCTCAGAAACTCAACAGAGAGTCAGCTGTAAGACTGAAGAGAGTGCCTCCCCCTATGAGAATTCTGTCACTGTAACATTTAACTCTGCTTTGAAATTATAATTTATAGGTTCATATAACTGATTCCCTATTGTAGCTCTGACTTTTGAAAATTCTTCATCTGAGTTGGTTTCAGGTGATGTTGCCCATGTTTTAATCTTATCTGATGCTGCTGGTTCTCTGGCCAAAGATCTCCCTGTAGTGTTTCTTGTAATGTTGGTCTAGTTTTCCATTTGGGTGGGTTTTGTTTTGTTTTTCTTGGTTGGCTGTTGTTTGTTTTTTCAAATCTCCTTTATTTCTGTTTGTCTAGAAATGTTCTAGCCACAACTTTGATTTCTTTTTCCTAGCCAGTAATTTTTTCTTTCAGGGTTTTATATATGTCATCCTACTGCCTTCCTGACTGCACGGTTTCTGCTGAGAAATCCGAGCTACGTCTTAGGGAACAGTTCATTTCTGCCTAGCTGCTGTCAGGATTTTGTTTGGAGAGTTTGATTAGAACAAGTCTTGGTGATACTCTTGCGAGGCCAGGTGCGCTTCTTGAAGGGGTACTTATTGTCTTTAATGATATTCAGAAAGTGGTCTGCCAACAGCTCTTCAGTACGTTCTCTGTGCCTTTGGAGGGCTCTTCCAGCCATACCCAATGATTCCTCTTGATGGCGCCTCACTAACTCTTGGGCTTTCTTCCTTTTTCCTGCTTTGCTCTGATTGCTCCGCCAGGTCCCTGGCATCACGTGGTCACACAGATGCACTGCCTCCTGCTGGCCTGGAGGAGTGAGCAGCAGGTGGGTTACACATGCTTACGCTGCCTCCACCTCTCAGATGGTGGGCGAGCCGTCATCTGGCGTGTGTGCAGTCATACTTCGTCATGTCTTGCTAGAGTAGGGTGGGGGGAGGCAGAGACAAGCAGCAGGGAGGAAGCCGCGGGTGGGTGCATGTGGGGTGGATGGGGAAGGGGAGAGGGAGCCTGGTTGGGCCAGCAGGCAGGAGTGGGCAGGGGGAGCAACCTCACTAAGTGACCTGCTGCTGTGCCAACTGGGTCAGTGGGCAGGAGAAGTAGGGTGAGCAGCTAGTGCCGCTCAGCTAAGTCACCAGGCAGGATGAGGGGTAACGGTTAGGACAAGAAGGGTGGCGTTCAAGGCTGAGTGGTTCCTCTGGGATGGAAAGGTCCTGATCACCAGGAGGGTGGGCAGAGGAGCGTGCCCCTGTGCTCACTGGGCAAGCCTGTGGGGTTCTTCCTGTTGACTACCGACAGCAATCGGGACCTTACTTCACTCCAGGTACCCAACAGCGACTGCAGTCACGCTGAGAACTCTGGGACAGTGCTCCACACCCAGGACAGCTGCTGTCCTTGCCTTAAAGATGGGCCAGTCTGCAGGGCCCCCAGCTCCTCTCTTCCTGTTTAGTGTTTGACTCAGTTTCTTTTTTCCAATCTGTTGAGTCAAGTTCTGTATTTTTCCATATGATGCTCAAGGTTGTCTTACAACTAAGTAAGTAAACTGTACTTAGTTTCTCTAGTCTTTATTGAAGAGGGAGCACCTGGTGTGTAGGATCAAGCCACCCTTTGGATCCAAAGTCCACCTTTTTCTCTTTTATAACATAACTGGAGCTAACAGACTGCTACATTTCAACAAATACAAAAGAAGGAAAGAAATTAATCAGACACCCCAACACTTGAATAAACAGGTGATGGACACATGTACTGTCAATTGAGGAAGAAATCATCCACTGATGAAAGCTATATGTGTGATCCAAATGCTAACCCATCTGGACATCCTTGACCAGAAACCAAGTAACATCATTGTCTCTTCCATCATCATCCCAATTAAAGCCACCATCACCTCTCTCCGACTGTGATGGCCTCCGACCTGGTCACCAACTTCTACTCTCACCCACAACTACCCAACACCTGGTGGACACACAGCAGTCCGGTGATACCATTAAAACAAAAAACAAATCTCATCACCTCTCTACCCAAACCCTGCAGTGGCTCCCTATTTTACTAAAGTTCCCACAGTGATCTATGCAACTCATGATCTGTCATCTTCTAACAGCCCCCCTCTCTTCTCTCAGATATACTGACTTCTCTGTTGAATACCAGGGAGGGTCCCTCACACCCACAGGACCTCACAGTGCTGTCTGCCTGCCTAGAAGGCTCATCTCCAGATAACTAGTCCATCGTTAACCCCTTGCCTATCTTTGAAACTTTGCTCATTTCATGTCAAGTCAGTGCAAGTGGGTATCAGCTCACTCCAGTGGGTTTCTTGGGGACAGAACCATAAATAACCAAGTAGGAACCAAACACATAAAGCATCGTGGGTCAAAAAGGAGAACCCTGCTTCTAATAAACTTTTTCTATCAGAATCCAGCAGCAATCTGTCCACACCTGCCCTCAGAGAACTGTGGTCCGGAAGTAGCCTCTGACTAAATGACTAGACTTCACCATGTATTTGTTTTTTCCAAACGGATCCTTTCTCTCATCTTTTACCACATTATCTCAAAACAAGGCTCAACTGTTTTAAACACAGTTCTTAAAAGGAATGAAGGCACAATCTAATAAAGCATTTTTAACAGGTCCTTTATTATTTTAAAAAAGAGGCCGTATCTTAAAAAAAAAACAAAACACACACACACACACACAAAAAAAAAACGATAAACTCGACCCTGTTGGCCTGCTGGGGCTAACTACTGGTTTTGCTATTAGGTACCACTGAGTTAACTGTGATGCAACAGCAACCCTAAGAACAACAGAAATGAATCCTGCCCTGTCTTGTGCCATTCTCAGCATCTCTGATGTACTTGACCTTGTTGCTATAGTTACTGGGTCAATCCATTTGTTGGGGTCTTCCTCTTCTTCTCTGACTCTCCTCCACCTCTCCAAGCATGTTGCCTGTTCCAAGGACTGGCCTCTCCTGACAACATGCCCAAAGATGTGAGAGACTAAGTGTCACTATTCTTGACTCTTGGGTTCACCCTGCTTGCCCTTCCTCTAAGATAAGACTCGTTTGTTCTTTTAGCAGTTCATGGGATAGTCAATATTCTCCAACAGTGCAACTCTATCAATTTTTCTTCTGTTCTCTTTATCCACTGACTAACTTTCAGATGCAGATGATAGGAAACAACTGAAAAGATCATGGCTTAGATCAGGTGCATTTTAGTTTTTATACTGATATCCTTGCTCTTTAGGACTTTGGGAAGGTCCTTGATAGTAGATTTCCCCAATGCAACATGTCTGTTGATTTCCTAACTGGGACTGCCATGGCTGTAAATTGTGGATCATGCGATCTGAAACCTTTGACAACGTCAATCTTTTCTCCATCTATTGGGATGCTGCCTATTGGTCCAGTGGTGTTTTCTTGATGTGGCAATGTAACCCATAATGAAAGCTGTAGTCTTTGGTCATCTGCAGCATGTGCTTCAAGTCTTCTTCACTTTCTGCAAGTAAGGTTGTATCATCTGCATAATGCAGATTGTTGTTTCAGTCTGCCGTCAATCCTGATGCCATGTTCTTCTTCACAGAGTCCACCTCTTCAAATTACTTAATCAGCATACCAACTGAGAAGGAATGGAGAAAAGATACAATCCTGATGCACACCTGTCCTGATTTTAAACCATGCAGCACTCCTTTGTTCGGTTTATACAACTGCTTCCTTTTTTTTTTTTTAAATTTTATTTTTGTGTAAGTGTACCTTCAAATCAGATCTGACTGGTACAGGAGGATACTGCTCCTCCTTCCCCGGCAGAGCATCTGGTGGATTCGAACCATACGCCTCTGGGATTGTAGTTGCAGCTCCTTGCCACTAGGCCACCAGAGCTCCCCTTCAACTGCTTCTTGGTCTATGTATAGGCTGCTCTAGAATTCCTATTCTTCTCAATACTATCCATAATTTCTTATGATCCACACAGTCAAATGCCTTTGCAAAGTCAATAAAACACATAAACATCTTTCTGGCATTCTTTGCTTTCAGCCAAAATCCATGTGACATCACCAATGATATACCTTGTGTCGCAACCTCTTCTGAATCCAGCTTGAATTTTTAGCAGTTCCCCACTGTACTGTTCCAGCCATTTTTGGATAATCTTATGCAAGATTTTACTTGTAAAAATAAAAGATAATTTCTGCAATTTGTTGGATCATCTGGTTTTAAACTGGGGGAAAATGACGTATCTCTTCCAGTTGATTGGCCAGGTAGCTGTCCTCCCATTTTCCTGGCACAGCTTGGTGAGGGCATCTAGGGCTGCATCTGTTTGTGGAAACACCTCAATTGGTATCTTACTGTCACTATGTAAGGGATGCCAAGGGAGATGAGGGCTATAGCAGGAGCCTTAAGTCCTGGCCTAACCTCAGATGCCATTTTTAGTTTCTCTGTAACCAGTAAACCAGACATGTAGCTGTGAAAATCCAAGAAGAGGCAGTTTGCCCTAAGGAAGCAGCAGTGGAAGGAAGCAGATTACCACTTCCAGGCAAACCTAGGAGGGGCCCTTTACTGCCAGGCATGCACAGGGAATTAGGGAACTTGCCTGGGCGTGTCCTTAATGATTAACTGACTACAGTTCCATCTTAGAGCTGGGGACCTAGTGACTATTAGTCACATGTCCTCACACCCGACCCCCACCACTTCTGCAGTCCACCCAGGACAGTGACCAACCAAGCTGCGCCAGGATGCCCCAGTGATGATTTGCACCGTCCCCTAATCACATACAAGGAGCTCCAAGACTGTCAATCACTAGCCTCCTCCTGCTTCCTGCTGAGAGCAGCTTCCCTCATCTGAGATAATAATCTTTTCCTGTTTAAAACTTGAACTTAATGAAAGGGTCTCAACAGAGTGTTTCTGAATCTTTGGGTTCCCCCGGCTCCCCCGAGGACACCACACTGTTCCAATTACTGAAGCTTTATAGTAAGTTTTGAAATCAAGAAGGATGAAGCTTCTTTGCTCTCATTTTTCAGGATTGCTTTTGCTATTTAGAGTCTCCTGAAATTTTCCTATTTAGCCAGGGTTTCCTCTATTTCTGCAAAAAACCACCCCTGAGATGTGTAAAATGTGCTGATCAATGGGCAGTAAATGAACCACGTAAGCAGATCTCCTTTAACTTCTTGTCAGTGTCTTTCAGTATCTTAAAAAGCATCCTAGTCTGGACTCTGAATAATGTGCCCAGTCCTCCCAGACAATCTACCCTCCTCTATAAAAGGCTCCTGCTGGATCTAAGATGAGTAACAACACTGCAGATAGAGCCAAAGGCCTACAAAATGCAGTGAATGTGTGTCACGGCGCAAAGAACAGTCCTCCTAACACCCGTGAGCTGAGCCTCCGGAGAAAGCGGGGGCTGGGAGACAGTGTGTGTGGGTGTACGGACAGCTATCCAAAATGGACATAAAGAACAACAATAAAAACAAAGAACATAAAGGAAGAGGGACTCAGATTGTAGTGAGGGATGTCAAATGCTCAGCTTACTCATTCTTTTAAACTTCAAGTATTATCTTTAGTGATGCAAATATTGCCGATCTCTGCAAGAGGAGCTTCTGGCCTCTTGGAGTGAATCTTAACACCAATGTGCTTTGGGGATAATCCTGCATCACTGTGAGATGGGAAGCCTTAAGGACCCTTGGCAATTTCAATACAATTTTATAAGCCTAAAATTCATTGTTTAACATGAAAATAAACAGCCCATCCTATCCATGCACCCTACCCACACATACATTCCTATCTCGCTACGTCTAGCTAAATCAAGTAAAAATATCAAATCAAGGGGGGGGGGAAGACAAAATTAAGACAATAAATCATAGAGAAAGTGCAGTTTTAAGACAAAATCTCACTAAATTATTAACTGGGATGCTGTTGTTGTTAAGCGCTGTCAAAGTGAGTATGACTCAAAGCAATCCTACAAACAATCCATCTAAACCCTGCCCTGCCTGTGGCATTCTCACCATCTCTGACATGCCTGAACCCACTGCTGCAGTCACTGTATCAATCCATCCAGCTGAGGGTTTTCTTTTTCCAAACCTTTCCAAACACGATGTCCCTCTCCAAGAACTAGTCTCTCCTAGCTATATCTCCATCCAAAGCATGTGAGATGACTTTGACTCTTCTTTGACTGATGTGAGATCATCTTTGACTTCAAGAGTACTCTGGCTGCAACTTCTCTAACACATATCTATTCTTTGGACAGTCTATGGGATGTTCAGCACTCTTCTCCAACACCATAACTCAAAGACACCCATTTGTCTTATGTCATCCTTATTCACTATGCAGCTCTCAGATGCATAGCAAGTCCACGGCCTGAGTCAGGCACACCTAAACATATCCTCTTCTCCATATTTTTTCTGATGGTGACTACTATCTTGTGTCTGAAGAACACAAAATGGCCATCACCCTGCCCACTTCCCCTTATAGAGCTGATTCTGGACACATTACTTGATACCGTTTCAAATGTGGAGCCCACAGAATCTTCAACTTGGTTTTGCTGCATATACATTTACTACAGTAAAAAAGAAAGGGGGTGGGGAATCTTCAACGCAAAATAGTCTTAACTTCTTCATGCTTACCTGTTTTCCAGATAACTATGTCCCCTTGGTTCGTTTGAAAGCTCTTAATGACCACTCACTCAGGTCAAGACTTTCAAATGAAGACTCTACTTTCAGACTCCTGCATTTATACATTCCAGGTGAACAATCCCCAGAACCAACTGCTGGAAGTGAAGATGGAATCCCAAGGGAAAACTTTCCACTCCTGTGTCTGAGCAACACTTCACCTACTCCCATTTGCAGGGCCCAGTCTCCCAGCAAGACCTGGTCGGCCTTCAGGTAGGCAGAGAGGCTGAAGACGCCAGAGCAAAGGCTTTACAGTGGCTTGGCACACGTGAGCAACAGGGTTAAGGCCTGTATGGCTTGCCCCAGGCCACTGCTCATTTTTCATTGTGATGAAAATACACACAACTGTTGATTCCACAACTTCGGGGGGGAAAAAAGAAAGCTCTTAATGTACTAGGACCTTTTACTTCCATTTCCAAGGGTTTCCCTTACACACTCACTCCCTCACTGTAGTGGAGGAGGAACCAACACGTAGTGGGTTTCCAAGGCTGTAAAGTGCAGAGGAGGAAAGTTCCCATCTTTCTCTCCTGGAGTGGCTGGTGGATTGAACCCCCTCCTAGACCAGGCCACTAGAACTCCCTGCCATTACCCACCAGCCTTCAAAAACAAAACAAAACAAAACAAACTTGATACCAACTGCAAAATGATTTTAACCTTGTTCAAAACATTGCTAATGTGTGATTTTTTTCAGACTCAAAGCCTATAGTCTGTAACAAATTTGTGATTTCATGAAAAAAATGATGTGACTCCTTAGAAGTCTGATAGCACACATATGTAAACAGCTAGACTTTCTGGAGACTTCTAAAGCTAAATCGATAACGGTTAAGTACTCTGTTACCAGGGAAACTCCTATTCATTAAGATAATGAATCCTTTTCTTTAACCCTCCATCGGACCTCCAGTCTGAGAGAGCAGCCTTTCCTCTTACAGGGACAGCTGCTGCCCCAATTTGCAAATTGTTTATTAAGTCATAGAGCAATCAAATATTGTGAGCCCTTTGATCTAATTCAAGAGGTTATTCTTTTTAACGCTATCAAAGGTATCTGCCTGGGTAAAGTTTCTGTTGCAGAAGCAATGTCAAGAAAAGAAACAGAAGGAACAGGATTTTGCATAGAGCTTCTCAGGCTAACTTGAGAGAAGTTCTCTTTTTAAATCTCTTTAATGTAAATAAATTGAAGCCAGGGTGAAGAAAGGGGTAATTGAATTTCTCCTGAGACCACTGGTAGATGTTCCTGAGAAAGTCTCCTGTAAACAACTGACAAAACCATTATAATGTGTTCAAGTAACTATGTCATTGTTAGCCCTGGTCCTCAAGGCAATCCTTATACAAAACAGATTGAAATGCCTCCTTGTCGGGCTCCAGTCTCTGCCCCAGTCCATTGCTGCAGTTTGTCAATCGATCTCACTATAAATATAGTTATTGTCATTGCTCTGTGTCATGGAATTGGAAGTGACTCATAGCTGACCCTCCACTAGTTTTTTAGAGTTTGTAAACTGTATGGAAAGAGACTGTCCAGCTTTCTGCCAAGGAGCAGCTGGGGGATTCGAACTGCTTGCCTTTGGTTTGGCAGAGCTACTCCTTTTCCACTAGGCTACCAGAGCGCCCTAAAATAACTACAGAATAGGTATTTTAGTTCCTTATCTCCTCAGACTGGCTCAGCGTCTAACCCTTGGCTCCCACGCCTTCTCCCTGGAGCTCTAAGGTCCTTAAGGGGATGGGGAAAGGCGGGAGGGGGAACAGGGAGAAAGCATGCCCAACAGAAAGGCTCTAATCCCAGTCACTGCCCACACCAATGATCAATGCCCATAAGTTCCCTTTTAAAAGACTCCCATTTCTAGCTTCAGGGGAGCTGGCACTCAGACTTGGTAGTTTTGGGGTCTCCCCCCACTGCAAAGGTGCACCTTCTAATCTTCCCTTAGTCTTTCAAGCTCTCTGACTCTTACTCCTTTGAAAACAAATCATCCTTACCTCTTTGAACACTGTGATACAATTCTTTCCTTTGACAGCTTAGAAGCCTGGCCCAGTGGTTACAGAGAAAGCCTGAGACAGGAGAGGAAGCCAGTGTCCCAACCAAGCTCCTCTGGAATGTGTAAATAAACACGGAGGGCAAGGGAGGGCACCTGCCATTCTCATCATGGCGCAGCTCAGCAGGACAGCACGAGACAGAGAGCCTGCCTGGGCTTCAAAGATCATGAAGTCACGAGCAAGATGAAAAACATCTGCCTAGATGAAGGAGAAAGCCGGGACCTGGAGGAGAAGCAGGTCCACAGGACCCAGCAGTTCATCAGTAGGTCATAATCGGGGGTGTGTGTGTGTGTGTGTGTGTGTGTGTATGTGTGTGTGTGTGTCTCAACTTCGGTGGTCCAGAGACACCGGCAGCTCGGTGGGAGAAAGACAAACCATCTCCAGCAACAACACAGAACAGTCAGAAGCACCCACGTCTTCTCACGTCTTGGGCCTGACCACACGTGGGTCATCTCACTCCTTGGCCTGACCACACGTGGAGAAGCTCCAGCAGTCCAGACATTGCTGCTTAATGAACGGTGTCTGGCACCTTCTTCCTCCAGTCACAGTGGCAAAGGCGGGAGGGAGGCATTCTGCCACCTGTTTTGCTCTGGCAACCTCGCTCAAGGTCTACCTTGTGGAATCTGAGGCTCTGTGTCCCGAACATTCTGGCAAAAAATTGTAAAAACATGAGTTAATGAGCAACAGGCTGCCAATACATACCAACAGTGATGGTTCCTGAGTGGCAGGGACAGGCAGGCTAAGTTCACACAGACAGACAGGCTGCATTAGACTCTGTCAGTTAAGCAACCACCACTGATCATCTTCAAAGTCCATTTATTATCTGAAAGTCTGAAACCTTCTGAGACCTGTGGGAAATACATCCACATTGTCTGCCTCTGAGGTTTAGTGGGAAGCTGCTATCTCGCATGCAGTAAGTATGTGCTGCCACCTGATGGGAACCAGTGTAACTGCATGGATCTGAAGTGACAGGCCTCACTGTACCAACCCAAGCACTGGAGACCCTTTGGGAACGGTATGTCCCACTAATTGTATCAAATTCTTATTACTTCTAAAATTACTTTTGGTTTCATTAAAAATGTCTTGCATTGCTAGAAACATGTGGCTTTTTAAAAAAACACTAAACAGTAATTTAATCTTGAAAAGGTTAAAGTTCCCCAGACTATTGTTACATGCCTATGACCATGGCTCATGGATACCCTATAAACAACAGACTGGAAAGTGCCCTGTCCTGCACCGTCCTCACAAACTGTTGTTGCTGTTGTTTGCCATCGAATTGGAACTGACCCGTAGCTGACCCTCCAGCTTTTCAGAGGCAGTTAATCATATAGGAGGAGAAGACCCATACGGAATTCCAACGAGTCCTTGGGATTGCAATGCAGCTTCTTACCACTAGGGCACCAAAATCATGGGTTCTTAATAGTATTTTTTATATTTCTCGTTGTTAGATGCCACACCATCAACTGCAACTCATAATGGTCCGATGAACAACAAATTGGAACCTTGGCCTATTCGGCATTATTCTCTGATCGCCACCAAGCTTGAGCTCAGTCTTACAGTCCCTGTGTCCATCCATCTTGTTGAAGGTCTCCCTCTAATTCTCTGACCCTGTACTAGCATGATGTTTTGTCCCGAGGACTGGTCCCTCCTGACAAGATGACCAAAGTATACGAGACAAAGTTTCCCCACCCTGCTGTCTAAGGAGCCCTCCGACCCCCTCCCCGCACTAATCTAAGTTGTTGGCAGATCGTTGCTGTCCTTGCTCTGTGCCGCTGAGTCAGCTTTTCAAAGGCTGTAAATCACACAGGTGGAGACTGCCGACCTTTCTCCCAAGGAGCAGCTGGCAGATTCAAACCACATGCCTCCGAGTTGGCAATGCAACATTTTATCCACTAGGCCACCACCAGAGTTTCCTGGTCTCCAGATTGGAGATCATGTAATTCATTCCTTCATGCTCTCACACATCCACTGAGACAAGCATTCATCTACTAACTTATTAACACCACGGTGACTAGAGTACAGTAAGATACAATCCCTGCCTTCTAGAAATTCACAGGCTGAAGAGCCATACTGTGGAGCCTGGATTTATTATCAGTGTCACTGCCATTGCCATGAGGGTCGGGAGAGGCCATCTGTTAACCTGGAGCAAACTTCTAATGAGGTGACACGAAAAATAACACAGTGCTACCACACAGACAGCGCTATTTTTTGTTTTTTTGTGTTTTTTTTTTTTTTTTTAAGGAAAAGCTTATTTTCTCTCCTCCCTTTAAAAAGCTCTGGTGCTTTTGAACTGTGCTGCTGGCAAAAAAACGGCTCTTAAAGGGTATCCCAATTTTGGTATTGGTTATTTCTACACCAACAAAGATACAACTGCTCCCTTAGTCTGATTTCTATAATCAAGCTGAGGCAGCAGTTAAAAAGTAAACAGGAACAGTTACGTGGGCAGCTTCCTTGTTTACAAACAAGGTTCTTTAAGAATGGCCAAAGCTTCACAGTCTTTTTCACTTCACCGCTTGAGAAGTAAAAATAAAAGCAACAGAATCAACAACTAAATCGGGCTATGGACACATTTCTTGAAATTCACCCTTCTAGTAAGGCAGCACAAGGGTCTACCTCCTCCTCATATGTCTCTAAGGAATGTTTCCCTTATCGATGTTGAACTTTGGGGAATCTTGCTCTGCATCTGAGAGCTGAACAATGACTAAGGATGACAGAAGAAGAATCAATACCTTTTGAGCTGTGGTGTTGAGAAGAGTACTGAACATACCATGGACTGCCAAGAGAACAAACACGTGTGTCCTGGAGAGGGTGAAACCAGATTGATCCTTGGAGGCAAGGATTCTGAAGCTCTGTCACACAACCTTTGGGCATGTGGTCAGGAGAGACCAGCCCTTGGAGAAGGACATCATGCTTGGAAGGGTGGAGGGTCAGAACAGGAGAGGAAGACTCCAGATGAGACAGACTGACACAGTGATGTGCAAGTGGGGGCGGGTTTGTCAGAGACGGTGAGCTTGGGTGAGGACAGAGCAAGGCTCTGTTCATAGGGTCGCTCTGGGTCATAGTCAACTCAATGACAGAAAAATGTGAAATGCCAAATCCTCTGCAGGAAAGCAGGACAGAACTAAGTTGAGTTCTTAGGAGAAGTCAAGACAAAAAGACTCACAAAATAAATTAAAAATTTTTAAAAGGTTAAAAAATCTCAGAGGCTCCGTGAGGAAAGAACCCCACAATACCCAAATGAGAACTTTGTATGGAATAGCAGACCTCATAAAAACCAGAGCTCTGCCCTGGGGCCTCACATGGACAAGAGATTTCTAGTAAGTGACTGTACCTTCTCAGCCAAATCCCACAATTATGGACAGGGAGTTACTGCTGCATCTCTAATAGAAATGTATTGGTAAATAAATTAAAAGCTCAACAAGTGAGAGCTGCATAAAACAACACTGAACGTGCTTCAGGACTTCGCACTTTAATAAGCATTCTCTCCACAGATATCGGTAAAATGAACAAGTTTCCAGGAGGAACCTCTTCAATACTCAAGAAAAGTTTTTACAATAACTTACTTCAGAAATAAGTAATCACTTAGTGGTGATTAATACTGAAAGACAAAAAGTCTTACAAATTTTTACAAGATTACGTGAAAAATCACCACGATTTGCAAACTTTCACTCAAATAAAAAGTATCACCATCCAAATCTTCTTCACAATCTTTTTCACAATTTTAGTGAAACATGTGTTCAACAAATGCCTATTCATTCAAGATGCATCTAAGTTAGTGGAAGTTACTATAGCCACAGAAACACTTCTAACATGCACCCCTGGGCAGGCATGTCCACAGGCTAATCCTGCACCCCCTCTGATGGGCAATGATCCCACAGAAGCGGGGGCTCACAACTAACTCTGATTTTCCTCCTTCAGAGTTTACGGTTAAGACAGAACTTCTCAACTTCCTTAAATTCAAGCAAGATCATGTGACGTGTGTGACTGATGAACTACAGAGGAAATGATACTTGTAGTTTCTGGGAAGAAGTCTCACAAAGTCAGGGCCACAGAAAGGAAACAGAAACCACCGTTTCCACTGAGTTGATTCTGACCCACGGCGCCCCTGTGTGTGTCTGCAGAACTATGCTCTGCAGAGCTTTCACAGTCTGTTCTCTTAGATGGAGATCACCAGCTCTTTCTGCTGAGATGCCTGAGTGCCCTTAAACCTCCAACCTTTCAGCTATCAAGTGAGTTAGTCACGCAGCTGAGCAAGTTAACCCTGTGGCCTGACCAATCGCGCCCATGTCAAAGTGATCAATGACGGCTGAAATGATGGAGCCTTTCTGAGCCCACCAGCTCTGTTACCTGAGCCTCTGACAAACCTCAGTGGCCACATCCAAGAATGGGGAACTAAATCTCTGGTTTAAACTACTGAGGTTTTTGGAACATTTGTTACCACAGTAGAAGCTAGCCTATGCTGACTGATATAAATGAATATGTACGTCTGCTGAGTTGATTCCAGCACTGATCAAAGCTACATCAGATTTCCAATGCTGTAAACAATTAACAGGAGGAGACTGCCCATCTTTCTCCCACAGAGCAGCTGGTGGATTCAAGTCACCCGTCTTTGGGTTACAATGTCACACAGTATGAAATACGCCACCAGGGCTCCTCAAAGGAGTCACTTAAAGAAAGAACACAGCATTTTTCTTCAACAGTCTGTAATTTAGATTGTTTAGGAATGCAGACTATATATTCCTTCTACCACACAATGTGTCCCTCACCACTTCCAGAAAACAGTCACAAATCAGCTTTTTGTTATTTTTAGAATCACAAACTTACACATTCTTTTGCTTAAAAGATGTACTTTTTAAAAAAAAAAAGATGTACTTTCAAGAATAAGTCTTTATAGCATTATACTAAGTGAGCTAACTCAGTCCCATAAGGACAAATATTATATAAGACCATTATTGTAGAACGAGTACGAGGATCCGAGGGGAGGGGGTGAGCAGAGGGCTGAGGACAGGCGAGGTGAGGGGGGTGGGAGTGGAGGCATAGGGTGGCATAGGATTAATTTGATGGGTGGAGGTGGGGGGTGAAGGAAATGGGAAAGATGTGGTAGGAAAAACAATGCATAAGAACTTGTAAATAAACCAGCATAAAATTTTTAAAAAAGAAAACGTCTTACCACAACAAGATAAAGGTAAACAATCCAACAGAAAAATGGGTCCAGGATAGGAACAGACACTTCACCAAAGAAGACATTCAGATGGCCAACAAGCACATGAAGAAATGTTCAAAATCCCTAGCTCTGAGAAAGATGCAAATCAAAACAACTATGAGATGTCATCTCACCCCAGACACAATAGCAAAATTTAACAGAACAGCAAGCAACAAATGCTGGCGAGGTTGTGGAGAAACTCGAACCCTTATTCACTGTTGGTGGGAGTATAAAATGGTGCAACCACTGTGGAGGGCGGTGTGGTGCTTTCTCAAAAAGTTACAAATAGAGATACCATTTGACCCAGTAATTCCACTACTGGGAATATACCCCCAAAGAGACCATAACTGACATCCAAGCAGATATATGCACACCCATGTTTACTGCGACTTTGTTCACAATAGCAAGGAGTTGGAAACAACCTAAGCGCCCATCAACAAACGAATGGCTAGAGAAGCTGTGGTATATTCACACAATGGAATCTATGCTGCATTGAAAAATAAGGAACTCATGCAATATTATTTAAAATGGGTGACCCTGGAGGACATTATGCTGAGTGAGGTATCTCAGTCACAAAAGGACAAATACTGCATGGTGCCACTGTTGTAAAACAGGACTGACCTTGGGGATGGAGGGAGACTGAGAAAGATGGGTTCAATAATGTATACTGCACTGAAACAGATGAGGGAGAAAACTGTTTAAAAGGGTTATGTGATTAGGTATTTTTGTCATGACAGAAACCAGGAGAGAAGGCTACATAGTGGAGTGGACCTAGGAGAGGGTTTGTAAAACAATGAAAGAATTTTTCTTTTACTTTTCCAAGAGGGTAGTGTACTAAGGGGGAGGGTTGGGAGGGGAGAAAAGTGCAACAATGAATGAATGGAAATCCAAAGTCTCTGTAAATTTTTACTGAAATTAATAAAAAAATTAAATAAAACAAAACAAACAAAAAAGGACTGATACCCTCCTAAACAGTGAGATAATAAAATGTCTGTTTGTTAAAAAAAAGAGTCTTTATAAAATCTAAAAATTTTATCCTTGCCAAATAAACAGAGAAAGTCATTAAGCACTACAAAAATTTCAACTACAAGTCAAGTCCCCTTTGCCCCAACTCTTTTATATGCACTCATGGTATTTTTAAAGGAGAAATATCTCAAGAATTGCATTCATGACTTTGTAATTTGCTTAATTAATATTCCACAGGCACCTTTGCAGCTAATGATACTGTACAGCTGTAACATTATTTAGCCATTTCCCTACTGATGGGCATCGAGCTTAATTAAGCAAGTTAGTTTTTTATTCCTATTGCTTGTAAAGTTATGCTGGTATTTCTGGAAAACGTATTCCAAGAAATGGGGGGTGGGGAGAAGTGGGCCTGTCAGATCAAAGATAGGTAGATACATTTTATAGATTGCCAGTTGTTGTGTCAAAGGTTTATTGTTCAAATGGCTTTTCTAGCCATTGACTTTGACTTTGCAACATGGAAGGGTGGGATAATAAGGTGTGTTGGTCTAGTCACAAGGGGACTGGCTGATCTCACCATTCCACTAGCTTTAATTGAGCTAATCCAGTGGCAGAATTTGTGAATCTCAACAGCAACAAATAAAAGGAGGTGGTGTCTGTCCTTCATGCCACAGATTCTGTACCAGTCAGAGTAGGATCTACGCAAGAGAACAGCAGCCTCAGCAAAGAATCAGAGACCAGGACAGAGCTGGCTTGAAGCTGCTGCCCCACAGAACAAGAGCCAGAGGTTTCACCTCGGCTTGCTGGACTAGGGAAGACCTGGAAGAACAGAGAAAAAACTGTAACGCTGACCTAAGCCCTGAGGCTGAAAGTTGAAGGGCCTGCGACCATGCTCGAGGAGCTGTCTGCATGGAGGGATTGTATGCTACTGCTAAGCTGAACTACAGCCTGTAACTTCCCTAATAAACCCCATAAGCATGTGTATGGTTCTATAAAGTCTGTGGAGTCATTGCAACAGATCTTAGACCCAGGAGAGCAGTAAGATCGGTGTTCGAGTTAGCAGAAGTAGGTGGAGGAGTGGGGGAGACCGTATCTGACCTTACAGGAATTAGTTTTGTACTCTGGATATTGTTACGAGACGCTAGAGGTTAGACTGGACCATCCTCATGCTGCTAATGCTCTTTCTAAACAGGTGTTTCCAGCTGACCCTCAAAATGACAGAACCAAGTTGCCATGGTACCAACAGACTAGGAGGGTGTCTTCACTTCCTAGATCCTTACAAAATGGAATATTCTAAACTTTTAAAAATGTCCATCTGTGGATTAAAAACAGAGCTGCACTGCTTCTTATCTTAGGTTCTGCATTCCCCTTCACCACCCATCTGTACTTTTCCATCTGAGAAACATCTGTTCATGGTCTTGGTTTTGAATCAGGTTAACTTTTTACTATTACTTCTCTATAGAGATTCTTTACCTGTTAAATTTTTTAAGCTATGTTGCAAATATTTTCTAATTTTCAGTGATGAATGATGACTTTCAACACATAAACATGATTAAATTTGTTTTTTTCCTTAATAACTTCTGTCTGTCATGGTATAAACCTTTAAATTAATTACAGGCTTAATAGGTTCACTGTAAAAAGATACCACAAAGAAGATAAGCAGGCCTATTTTAAGCTCTTTAAGTTCTCCTACCAAGCTTATCTTTCGCCTTCCATATAAATGCACATGATAACTGATTTCTCAAAATTCTAAAACTTAAATTAGAAAATGCATTAACGGCAAAGAGAATACAGCATTAAGCAGGATTTCACAAAAAAGTTCATGTGTTTCTCCTCGAAGTTTGTTAACTTAGAAACAGCAAACATAATGCTCTTCAAAATAGTTTCTAGCAAAACCCACCCAGTTCTATATGCAGAGTGTCTGGGTGCCCAGCCAAAACAACTCCATTTCCCAGTCTCATGTGCAGCCAGAGGTTAATCAGTTCTGGCTAATGAGATGTAAGTGGAAGTCTCTGAACTGAGCTTCCAGGAAGGGACCAGGCACACCTGGCAACATGCCCTTGCTGTCTGCCCCGCCCCTTCCCACCTTGGAAACAGATTCAAAGCTGGCTGGAGAGCGGCTGAGACCTCCATGAGACCACTGTGAATGATGAAGGAGAGGCAGAATCTTTCTCTTAGATCTTTGATAACGTCTTTGAGCCAATACAGAATTCTCATCTCTGGACTTTGCAACAAGAGGGAAATAACTACCCTTTTACTTGTTTAAGACGTTATTAATGAGCCAGGGCTTTTGTTAATTGTAGTATAATGTTGTGTCTAAATTCTATGTCATGGTTCACCCAACATCTTCATAAAGATTTTAAAACACTCCATTTTACGGCTTTAAATGTTCTCTTAAAACAAAGTTATGCTTATTTGAAGGGCAAGTTCACCATTCAGAAACATACTTCAAAAAGAGACAATGTGTCATTAAGCACTTCATAATAAATCCAACAGCATCTTTAAGCAAACCAACTTCAAATCAATGCTCTCAAGTTGTTTTTAACTCAAAATGACCCTATAGGATGAACAGAACTGACCCACAGGGTTTTGAAGGTCAAATCTTTATGTTACATTATTTTTACCCTCAGAGCAGCTAGTGGGCTTGAACCCTTGGTCTTATGGCTATCAGCTGTGTACTTTAACCACTGTGCAACCTGGGGTCCTTGCATTCATAAGGAGAAGGGAGCAACATAGGCTGTCACCTGTGGTGATAATCATCATGGTGCTCAAATGCAGAGCTCAGTTGAGCTGTGAAAGAAAATCATACAGGCAAAAGATTCCTTAATGGGAAGGGGGACTCACGGATGAGAGAGGTATGCTTAACAATCATAGAAGACTGACTTTCTGTTTTGTCATTAATCACCTTCCAAGAATTTGGGCTCACTTTTATAATAACTTAATAAGGAATTAAACTATTCCAGAAGGTTCCCAGATGGAAGCTGCATCAGGGTCCAAAATCATATTCTTCAAGTTGTCAACAGATCACTCTGAAAGGACCACACAGAATGTCCCTGACAGAGTGGGAGAGAAATGTGGAACAAAACTCAGTATCATAAGACAGAAAAGGTGTACTGATCTGATAGAGTCTGGTGGGACCCCAAGACTGTGATGCCTAGTCAGTCACCCTTCAAGTGTGGACTGAAATCACTCCTGTGGTTCAACTTTCAGCCTAACAATATGCTTGCCTGTAAAGTGAACAGTAACACCAGGGAGGGACACACTTCCTACAGCAGTCAACCCTACAAGATCGAAAGGGTAGTGTCTGCCTGGGGATAAAGCTCAGATGGTAAGAAGGGACTGGTAGGAGTATGAGTGGAAATGATAAACACAGGGAGGGAATGGGAAGAGTGCTGTTACAGTATGATGTTTGCAATCAAGGTGGCAAAATAAAATGCATACAAGCTGTTGAATGGAGAAGAAATATGTTCTGTTAATTTTCACTCAAACCATGATAAAATGTTTTAAAAAATAAAAATTCCCCCTAGATTAAGGAAGAAACTTAACCACTCTGCTACACTCTTCTTTAAAATGTTGGTCCTGGTTCAGTCTTCTCATGTCGGCTCACCTGCCCTCCAAACCTGAGTCAAGAACAAAAGGGCCTACTCCCTACAGAGAGGAGCTCTGTGGGTCTGTGGCCTAGTGGTAAGGAGTTGTTCTGTCCAAAGCAGGTGGTTGGTATCCACCAGCTGTTCCATAGGAAAGATGGACAATCTCCTCTCATGAGCTTAATCTCTGAAAGCCCGATAAAGGGTCAGCTGTGAGTTGGTCCGATTAGACAGGACACAACAACCTGTCCTCTCCAGCATGGTGGTCACTTTACCATAGGAAGTGGGGAAGGGGAGGGACATATGATAACCGCCAGGACATTGGACTGCCTTCGTCATCTCTGCAGTTTTTTCTCTATTAGCCACTGTGAGGGATCAAATTCTATCCCCTAAAAAAGTACGTTTGGCTGGTGGGCCATGACTTATGGTGATTTGGATGTAAAGATTCAGCAAGATCTGATAAAGCAATCAGTTGGGAAAGGATTAAGGACATGATACAAGACTCTTACTCTCACAGCCCTTAATTTCCAGATCTGACTTAAAGAAAGTTACCCTGTGGGATAGCCCACAACACCTTTAATCATACATGCAATAAAAGGAGATAGAAAGAAGAAGAGATTTGGGGGGCAGATGTGTGTGTGTGTGTGTGTGTGTGTGTGTGTGTGTGCGCGCGTAATCTACAATTAGCAAAACAGAAGATCCAGAATCAGAGGATGCTCTTTGAATTGAAGTCCCTGACCAGGAAACCACGTGCTTTCCAAGGAACACCAGACCCATGCAGGAAAGCCAAACCTGTGGATGCTGAAAGACTTTCTTCCAGTGCTGACAGAGAGTGAGCCTTCCTCTAGAATCAGCACCTTGATTCTGACTCCCAGCCTCCCACTCCAAACACTGAGAAAACAAATTTCTCTTTGTTAAAGCCATTCACTTCTGTAGCAACACTGGATAACTACAACCACCAGCGTCTCCAAGAGGACCTTTTAAAAAATGTCTAACCTTTCCCCCTCCCATGACCTTTCCATGGCTGTAAACATTAGTTAACTGAATGCTTCAACTCTGAATCCTACTCAAGACTGGAACACTGCCCTGCTCTGCCTCTGCAAAAGGCGGCATTTACCACACTGTACTGATCACAATCTTTTTGTCCTCGGCCTCTAAGGGAAGAAAGTAAAAAGAGCAGCTCAGAATGCAGACGGAAAGGTGGAATGAGTACAGTGCAGAGAGCGCTGGGTTTGTGTCTGTGTATGGTCAAATCTACAGTTCTTTAAATATAACTTCTAAAGTTGGACTTTAAGTCCCTATCCCAACCAGTCAGGTAGATCATTATAGTTATTCTTTTAGTTCTTCCCTTTGCAATTAGACTACAGCACTCCTCAAAATGATGGAAAGTCAGAGCTCAACAACAAATTTTAGAAATACATACCCAAAGACAGTAAAATAATTGTTGTTGTTAAGTGCCGTCAAGTTGCAGGCAACTCATAGCGACCCTATGAAGGAGAGTCCTCAACGCTTGGGTGTCTCTCATCCTCTCTCCAGGTTCATAGGGTTTCCAGAGGCAAGCTATTATGGAAGTGGATGCCACTCCTCCTTCCAAATTCCTAATTACAGATGAATAAATTGCAGTTTATAAAAACTAAGTAGCTGCATGAAGCCCATGCACTGCAAAGCTTCATTTCAATCCAGTCTTGCTCATTTGTATGTGTTGCCTAGTGTGTATCAATGTGTCTGATCCAGAGCCACAAAGAAGAAATGTCCTTGAATTTCTACAATGTTTACCTCAAAACAGCATCACAAGATAAAAATGTGTTCCTTTTTGCTTTCTCCTGACCTCCTTAATTTTAGCAGCTTTCTGGTATCATAGAAAATAATACTTACTCACTTTTAAAAACATGTTCAATTGACATTTTCACCAAAGCCTGGCTGAGCCAGTGGTCAGTCTTCTTCCCACCATGTACCCATTTGATAGCCACCCTTCTTAGTAAGTGGTTTGAAGTAAAATAATTAGTATTTTTAAAAAAATACTTCCCTCAAGTTATTAATTTATAAACAAGATTCTAATTTACATTAGTCAAGATGAGGAAAAGTTGATAAAATACCAATTGAGGTGTTCAAACAAATGAATGCAGCCCTGGATAGTTGCTCATCGATGCTGAGACATTTGGAAGACAGCTACCTGGACAAACGACTGGAAGAGATCCTTGTTTGTGCCATTAAAAAAAAAACACACAACCAAAACCAATGGAATTCCAAAATTACTTAAGAATATCACTAATATCATATAAAATCCAAGCTTGATTCAGAAGAGACCACGGAACAAGGGGTATCAGTGCTAATGTCAGATGGATCTTTGTGGAAAGCAGAGAACACTAGAAAGAAGTTTACTTGTGTCTTACTGACTATACAAAAACATTTGACTACATGGATTATAATAATTTACAGATAACATGGAAAGAATGTTAATTCCGGAAAACTAAACTGTGCTCATCTGGAACTTGGGCATAGATCAAGCAGCAGGAATTGAACAGAGCATGGGGAGACAACATATTTCAAATCAGAAAAGATGTGATTCAAGTTGGCATTTTAAAAAATCTGCATTCTAAGCAAATAATCCAAGAAAGTGAGTTGCATAAAGAGGGTGGCATCAGGCCTGGAGGAAAACTCATAAAAACCTGCATTATGAAGACGATAAAATCTTGCTTGCAGAAAGAAGGCGGCTTGAAGCACTAACTGATGAAGCTTAAAGGTTTCATCCCACGTGTATGTCTTCATCACATCACATGGCCTCAGTACCAATTAGATCTCAACATTTAAAAAAAAATAAAAACCTTCACAACTAGGCCAAGAGGCAACATCATGACACACGGAGAAAAGACTAAAGTCGTTAGGACTTCATTTGCGTGCATTCATAATCAACACCTACAGAAGCAGCAATTAAGAAATGAAACAACATACTGCAATAGGCAAATGACTGCTGCCAAGTACCTCTGCAAAGAGCAAAGATGTCACTTTTTTAGGGTGTGACTAACTCAAGCCATGATATTTTATTTTCTTTTTTTTAATGTTTTTTATTAATGATTTTTAATGAAACATATATTTTTACAGTATATTCTTTCCATTTAATTTTTCCCATTCATTCATTGTTTCACATTTCCCTCCCTGCCCACCCCTCCCCCCAGTGCATGTTTCTCTTTGAAGAGAAAAAAACCTCTTTCATTGTTAAACAGTCCTCCACAGTCCACTTTAACATGCATTTCTTTTTCTGTAATCTTGTCATGAAAAGAATACCTAATCCTATATTCCTTTTAAGCAGTTCTCTCCCTTAATCTGTTTCAATGTAGTATACATTATTTATCCCCTCTTTTCTTAGGTTCTCCCCCCCCACCCCGATGTCAGTCCCATTTTACAACAGTGGCGCTCGCTATACAGTATTTGTCCTTTTGTGACTGAGATAGTTCATTCAGCATAATGTCCTCCAGCATCACCCGTTTTGTATACTATTTCAAGAGTTCTTTGTTTTTCAATGCAGCCATGATTTTTTCAGTTGCCCCATGTGCATATAAAAGGTGGACAATGAATAAGGAAGACCAGACAAGAACTAAATTGTGGTGCTGATGAAGAAGACGGAGGCTAGTCCAAGTCGGCAGCCAAAAGAACAAACCTGTCTTTGATGACGTGTAGGAGGACCCTCCTTAAAAGCAATGATGGTGAGACTTTCAGCATCTCACACGCTTTGGGCATACTGTGAGGAGAGATCAGGCCCTGGACAAAGACATCAGGCTTTGTAAAGTGGAGGACTTGTGGAAAACAGGACCCCCTTGATGAGAGTGAGCCAACAGCACAATGACTCTAGCTACCGGCCCGAGCAGTGCAGAGATGGAGAGGATGGGGCAGACCCAGGCAGGCTTTCACTCACTGTCGGCAAGGTGAGAACCAACTCTACAGACCTGAACAACTGGTCACAGGAAATCAACCAACAAATGACTAGGAACTCTCTGAACTGCATTTTAAACCCAAATACCTGAAAGTGGTTTACTTCCCAACAGGAAAGCAGGGCACTTTAGAGAACCAGTCAGAATATGTATTGGAACTCTCTTCTGCCTCTATGAGTGAGTTCACTAATGAACATCATCCCTTTTAAAGCTCAACAGTCTGTTTCCTTGTCTGCAAAACAGCAAGTGATACTTGCCTTAGTCTTTGAGTGCTTCAAGAAGTGCTAGAAGAAAAGGGAGTTCTGATGGCCTAGTGGTAAGGAGCTGCGCTGCCAACACAAAGGAGGCGCCTCGGTGACTGTTCGAACCCACCAAGCGCTCCTTGGGGGAGAGATGGGCAATCTCTTCCCACGCGACTTACCGCCCTTGGAAACCCACGGGAGGGTCAGCTGTTAAGTCAGTTCTGATGCCATGGCTGATAACAACAAGAGCTAAAACTAAATACCACAAGCAGGTGGTTTAAAGAATAAACATTGATTGTTCTCACGTTTAGAAGGCTGGAGTCCACGTTCAGGAGAAGGCTCTCTGTCACTGCGAGAAAACCCTTCTCTCAGCTCCTCCAGCTTCTTTGCATTCCTGAGCAATCTCCTCCTGGCACCTCGCTTTCTCTCATTCAGGCTTGCTTCTCTGTTCTGTTTAGCTCAGCAATGGTTAGGATGAAGATATATTCCACATAGAAAATAGTCTCATTAACTAAAAACCCCACTCTCAAATGGGATTAGAACTACAGGTATAAAGGTTGGGATTCCAACATATATTCAGAGGTATACAATTCAATCTGCAATGCTGTTGTTGTTAGGTGCTGTTGAGGACAGCTCAGAGCAACCCTGTGAACAGGTGTGATCCTGTCTTATCCTGTACCATCTTCATCATCTCTGACAGACGTGAGCCCACTGCTTCAATTACTGTATCAATCCATCTCGTCAATCTTCCTCTCTTTAGCTGACCTGCCATGTTTCTAAGACATCCTTTGATATCCCTCTCTCTCTCCAAAGAACAGCCTCTCCAAGCAACATGCCCAACATATGAGAGACAAAGCTTTGCCATCCTTGCCTCCGGGGAGCATTCTTGCTGCATTTTTCTCTGAGAGAAGTCCACGAAGTGTCCAGTACTCCAATGTCACAGTTTGAAGGCATCAAGTCTTCTTCTCTCATCCTTATTCACTGTCCAGCTCTCAGAGGCATAGCAAGGGACTGAAAAGACCATGACCTGAATCAGGCATGCCTTAGTCTTCAAACTAACATCATAGCTCCTAAGTAATGTGGAGAGGTCCCTAACAGCAGACTTGCTCAATGCATCACATCCCGTGATCTCCTGACTGCTGGCATCAGGGTTACTGATGATTGTAGATCAAAGTAGGATGAAATTGTTGACAACTTCAATCTTTTCTCCATCTGTTATGATGTTGCTTATCAGTCCAGTGGGCGAGGATGGTTTTGCCTTCATCATACTTCAATCCATATTGAAGACTGTAGCTCCCTGGTAACAAGAAGAGAGCTCTGGAGACGCAGTCCGTAGGGAGCTGCACTTCTAACCCAAAGGCAGCACTTTTCTGACACTTCAAATCTGCCTGCAGCACTCAGGGAGAGAGATGGGCAATCTCCTCCAATGCAATAACGCCTCCAAAGACCTGCTGGAGGGTCAGCCATGAGCTGGTTCCCACTCAAAATTAATGATGGGTTTTGAAGCCAGAATGTTCCCTGGAGTCAAGGATTCTGAAGTTTCGTCTGACATACTTTGGGTATGTTGCAAGGAGGGACTGGTCCTTGGAGAGGGACATCATGTTTGGGAGAGTGGGGGGGCAGTGCAGGAGAGGAAGACCCTTGATGAGATGGATCGATTCTGTGACTGGAGTGGTGGGAATGAATGTGTTTGAGATGGCGAAGTTGGCACAGGATAGAACGGCATTTAGGGCTCTTGTACATAGGGTCACTATGAGTCGTAAATGACTCGATGGCACATAACAGCAACAACAATAAAGGAAGACAAGGAGTAGGACAGTTCTAACTCTGATTAGTGGTGGGTAAGTGGCACTATAAAGGACCCTGGGTCATTTAACCTTTTTTTCACCATCTTGGGCATGCTGGTTTGTCTTCAAGCTCTTTCGCTTTCTCTCTCTTAGTCACAGACTGCTGTAACAGTGCTGGGTAGTCACCGTCAAACAGGTAGTAAAAAACTAGAGGTTACTTCTTTGTATTTCTCTTTTGAAAAGGAGGGAATTTTGCCCAAATGCACTTTCTCCTCTGAGCTCCAGTAAGCAGTCTTCCATTCTTTAGTGACTAGCCAGAACTGCATCATGTATCTATTCCTAAACCAATCTCGGGCAAAGGGAAGAAATTCAAGTGTAACAGGCTTAGATTACTCAGGATTTAGTCCTGAATCGTATGGATACATGTAGGTACCTGATCAAAACTGGGATAAGCCAGTAAGAAAAACAGAAATAACAAACTGAGAAGATACTCAACAATGCCAGCAACACACTGTATGAAGATCACATGATAAAGCATGAAAAATACCTCCATAAATGATTTTTTTTCAAAATGCTTTATACAGTTCCTCTTTTGGGCCCTCGCTACCTACCTGACAAAGAAAAAGAGAAGCAATGGTTGTGCCAAAAAGGGCCACATCCACGTGCTATTCACTGCATGAACTGCACCTGCTGTGAGCCCAAAGACAAGGCAATTAAGAAGTCTGTAACATGAAACAGAGTGGAGGCAGCTGCCGTCAGGGACATTTCCGAAGCAAGTGTCTCTGACACATATGTGCTTCCAAAGCTCTATGTGAAACCGCACTACTGTGTGAGCTGTGCCCTTCACAGCAGGGTGGTGAGGAACTGTTCTCATGAAGCCTGGAAGGAATGAACAGCTCCACCAAGATTTAGACTTGCAGGTGCACCATGACCACCAAAGACCATGGAAGGATTTGATCCCATAAAGGCTGAAGAAAAAAACTCATCTGAGAAAAAAAGAGAAAATTATACTTTTTTAAAAAATGCTTTACACAGATCAGAGATTATTTTACATTTGAGAGGTGTTGTGTACTGAGGAGACCTGGTACTCCAAAATTTCAATGATGAAAATATTCATTCAAAATAAGCAATATTCTCAAAACAACTATGAGATATCATCTCATCCCAGTAAGAATCGCAAAACTTAACAGAACAGCAAACATCAAATGCTGGCGAGGTTTTGGAGAAACTGGAACCCTTATTCACTCACTGTTGGTGGGAGTGTAAAATGGTGCAAACACTGTGGAAGGCATTATGGCACTTTCTCAAAAAGTTGCAAATAGAAATACCATTTGACCCAGCAATTCCACTACTGGGAATATACCCCAAAGAGACCATAACTGCCACCCAAGCAGATATATGCACACCCATGTTTATCGCGGCTTTGTTCACAATAGCAAAGAGTTGGAAACAACCCAAGTGCCCATCGACAAACGAATGGGTAGAGAAGCTCTGGTATATTCACACAATGGAATACTACGCTGCATTGAAAAAACGAGAAACTCATGCAATATTACTCAAAATGGATGACCCTGGAAGACAGTATGCTGAGTGAAATATCTCAGTCACAAAAGGACAAATACTGCATAGTGCCACTGCTGTAAAACGGGACTGACATCAGGGTTGGAGAGGGTAGACTGAGAAAGATGGGATAAATAATGTATACAGCATTGAAACAGATGCGGGAGAAAACTTTAAAAGGGATATATGACTAGGCATTATTGTCATGTCAGGAGTCCAGAAGGAAGGCTGCACAGTGTAGTGGACTTTGGGGGAGGGACTGTATAACAGTGAAAGAATTTTTCTTTTACTTTTCAAAGAGAAGACCAAACTGGGGGAGGGGGAGAGGAGTGGGCAGCGAGAAAAGTGCAACAATGAATGAATGGAAATCCAAAGTCTCTGTAAACTTTCATTAAAATTAATAATAAAAAAATAAAATTTAAAAATAAAATAAGCAGTATTCTGTTTTCAAAAATCACAAAACAGTAAATTATACTGACCATCATCTCATCTAGATGATAATAAAATGAGGGTTTTAAATATTCTAAATAAATGTCTTTGTCAAAAACAAACAGATTAAGGCTATAAAGCAGAAACGGTGGGCTTTAGAGCTAATACACGCTTTACTCTATATTCAGCAAACATTTTCAGCACACTTACTGTACATCATGTACTGGTCTAAGCACCAGGGATGTGTCAGTGAACAAAGCAAAATGCCCTCGAAGAGTCCCTGACTCCATAAGCACTTCTGAAGGCAAGCATCCATCACCAAACTGTGCTGAACCAGCATAACACACACAGTTTTCATTAATTACAACTTTCATGCTTATTGCTTCTACTTTTCCATACTATCTGAGATTATTTTTCTACCTAGAACCATTAATCTGAGGGTGAGGAAAGGTGACAAGTATCCATTAGCAGAACAAAGAATAAATTAATCAGATTCCTCTTTGTTGTGGTCCTAACGCCCAACTTCGTGTTCTGGAAGAGTAAAAGCAGACTAGACAAGGATCAGCAAAAACATCACTGTCTAAGATTTGACAACCATCTAATAAACACACAATACACCAAATCAGAGAATCTGAGGCAGTATATCCAAAATAGGCCTCTCTTCCACCACTGTCTTCCACCAAAAGATAGCATTTCTGACATTATGCACCTATCTGGTCATCTTACAAGAAAACATGACATTCATCCCAACTCTTAATAATTACAGTTGTTGTTGTGTACTGTCACATTGGAACCAACTCATAGCTGAGTAAACTGCACGGAAGAGACTATATTTCTCCTGAAGGGTAGGTAGCTGGTGGATTCAAACTCTGTGCCTTTGGGATGGCACCACATCTCCTCACCACTAGGCCACCAGAGCTCCCACTGCACAGAGAGGCACCCTGTTCTGCAAAAACATAGTCAAGTTGCACATGAACACAAATTGGGGTGGGGATGGGATTAAAATACTTATATAGTCATTACTTGGATCTAGCTAGAAAAATGTTCTCTCTAATGTCACATAATACATAAATACTTTTTTTAAAAAAAATTAACTTTCCATGGAATGCTTTTTAAAGATTCATTTTACTTAACTCCCTTTGAGAAACTCGATCAAGGTCATGCCAACTTTTCTGCTTTTATTCCGAAAGATACATGGTGTTCTACATCTGTTTTTAAGTGCAGCCAGTCTGGAAGCATCACTCGTGTTAGCAGAGTGAATGACACCCTTGTTCCATTAATGTGCAACAAGAAAAAGCAGGGACTGAATGACAGGCTCTTACTAAACTTTCCTCTTAAACTTGTGATTTTAAATCTTTATTTCCCAAATTTCTGGAACTTTATATTCATAAAAATCATCAAGGGAAAGCCAGTTGGATATCAGGTCAAAGAAAGTCAGATGAGGTGTGGGGTGGAGGTAACAGAGCAACGCAGACACCATTCTGAATGCAGTGAGGTCATCCGCTCCCACTTGAAGCTGTCCACGGCGCTTGTGCGGTCAACCCTGAGGTTGTGCCTTGCTGGCATTTGGCATCTACCAGCCACTCCGCAGGAGCCAGAGGGCCATTCTCTTCCAGTGCAGCGAACAGCCTCAGACTGACTATGAGTCAGGTCAGAACCAACGACTATGAGGTTTTCTTTGAACAATCAGCAGTTGAATCCACCAGTGGCTCAAGGGAGAAAGATGAGCAGTGTCTTCTGGTAAAGATTTACAGCCTTGGAAACCCGATAGAGGGGGGGCTCTGAGTCAGCCTAGGTCCTAAGGCAGTGAGTGGATGGGGTTTGGGCAAACTTTATGAAAAGACTGCCACATATTTATCCAGTGGAGTTGGTGAGTCTGCATTTTCTTGTAGCAGTGGAGTACGTAACCACTGAACCACCGGGTCTCCTTTGCAGTGTCAAAACTCAAACTCACTGTCATCCAGCTGGTTCTGACAAAGAGACACTGCACTGGGTTTCCCAGGCTGTAAATCACACAGGAGAAATCTGCTCATCTTTCTCCCTCATTGCAGATGGTGGATTCGATCCGCTGGAGACGCGAAGCTTTTCTATTAGCAGCACCACTTGGTATGGATACACCACCAGAGTTCCCTTTTCACAGTGGAGGGAATTCGTATTTACCACCCTGGACTTGGGTACAAGCCAGAGAAAAAAACCACAGGAATTCCATGTGCCTCGTTAGGACTCCGGTCTCTCCAGAACCAATGAACACTGCCCAGACATAACTCCTCAGGGGGAGTTTACAAAAGAGAACAGATTAAAAACAAGCCAACTGGACCTCAGGGGTTGCTCTCAGTCAAATCTCCGAGGAACCTCCCTGACAGTCCAGTTAGCTTTACAGATGAAGCCTGCATTCTCTACAGCACCCACGGTGGAAGTGTCTATGTGACAACTCTGCACACTGATACCACCTCCAGAGAGACTTCTCAAGGTAGCACGCAGGTGACTTTGTAAACACCAGCTTTTTTAAAATTAACTTTTAACCACTTCTTTAGGGAGCTCTGATGACCTAGGAGCAAGTAGTTGCACTGCAATCCCAAAGGCACATGGTTTGAGGCCATCAGCTTCCCTGTGGAAGAAGGATGGGCAATCTATTCCCATGTGATTAAATGCCTCTGAAAACCCACCAGAGAGTCGGCTCCGACTCGACAGCACACAACAACAATCACTCATTTAATATTCTTTTAAAATTATTTTCTAGTGTTCTTAAAGTATTAAACGAACCTTTTCCTCTACTCGATGACTTAAGCTAAAGGCCTACTAACACTTCATATTCCAAACTCTCATTCTGTTTTCAGTTTTTATCTCCATTTCCTGTATTTCTCCAAGGTTAGTTACAACTACTGAAACACCCAGATTATCCCTTTCAGTTGTTCTAATATTTTTTTAAATTTTTTTATTATTATTAATATTAATGAAAATTTACAGAGACTTTGGATTTCCATTCATTCATTGTTGCACTTTTCTCTCTGCCCACCCTTACCTCTCCCCAGTACACTCTTCTCTTTGAAAAGTAAAAGAAAAATTCTTTCATTGTTATGCAATCCCTCCCCCCAAGTCCACTCCACTATGGAGCCTACGTTCTGGACTCCTGTCATGACAAAAAATACCTAATCATATATCCCTTTTAAACAGTTCTCTCCTTTATCTGTTTCAATGCAGTATACATTATTGAACCCATCTTTCTCAGTCTCCTCCCAACCTCGATGTCAGTCCTGTTTTACAACAGTGGCACCATGCAGTATTTGTCCTTTTGTGACTGAGATATTTCACTCAGCATAATGTCTTCCCTTTTGAATAATATTGCATGAGTTTCTTGTTTTTCAATGCATCGTAGTATTCCATTGTGTGAATATGCCACAGCTACTCTTTCCAACTCCTTGCTATTACGAACAAAGCTGTGATAAACATAGGTGTGCATATTCCTGCTTGAGTGTCAGTTATGGTCTCTTTGGGGTATATTCCCAGTAGTGGAATTGCTGGGTCAAATGGTATCTCTACTTGCAACTTTTTGAGAAAGCACCACACCGCCTTCCACAGTGGTTGCACCATGTTCTAATCTTTTAAGAGTGAAGAAGTCAATCAAATTTTCCAAGAGTTCTACACAAAGTAAAAAGTAGTCACGGCAGAATATTGTTAAACCTTTTGGAGGCAGTTCACAAGGGGAAGTGAGAGCCTTCTGGGGGTGGTATCACGGGCGCTCCTTTTACAACACTGCAACGAACTACACATATAATTTCGTGTGCTTTTATTATATTTCACAACTTCCATCAAGTCACAGCGTATCCAAAGGTGACCTCCCAGTGGGTTTTCAGAGGCAGGACATTTCAGGGAGGGAGACTTCCCACCTTCTTCCCGCAGAGCAGTGGGGGACTGAACCTTTGCATCACAATTCCTTACCTCCTCTTAAAGAGAGCTGAAATAGCAAATGAGAGGCGAGAAGTTTATAAAACAAAACCAGCTTCCCTCACTCTTGCCCCAACACACGCACATGTACTTGAACATGTACACATGGACACACATGTAAACACACAGAGAGGCTTGCATTCAATCACTCCACTCCCTGAGACTATATCCGGAAAGGACAGCCAATCACATTATGGAAGAAGACAGTTCCCTTCAGCATTGTTTCTAACAGAGGAAAATGAGAAAAGAAAAACAGGGGGAAAGTCCTTGAAAATAAGCTAATGTTTAGGAACAAGGAGGGAATAGTAAAACAGACTACAGAACCAAAACAAGTAGACCGATGTATTTCAACATGAAAACATGTCTCAAAAGATATTTCATTAAATAAGTTGCAGAACAACATACTCATATCTGATATGACTTTTTATAAAAAAGCACTTTGGGATCCATTAACTCTTAAATTTTTTTTTAAATCTGAATAAAAATTTACAATACAAATCATGTTGGTTTTTCATTCAATTACATGTACACATTTTCCTTTACAATATTCATTAAAATTGATCATTTTAACTATTACAATGTCTAATAAACTCCTCTATTTTATACTGTCTTTCACATCACCCAATATTATCTGTTTATTAATTTTCAGTCCTCTCTTCTTCCTTTCCCATCCTTGATAAGCATCAAAGAATTATTCTGAATGGGTGTAAACCTTTCCTTAACTTTTTATATAATGTTAGTCTTAAATAATTGTCCTTTTGTGACTGACTTATGTCATGCAGGCTAATTTGCTCTACATTCATTCATGCTGTGCATAGTTTCATAGTCTTCATTGTTCTTTAGTGTTGTATAATATTCCACTGAGGATATTCTTTAGCCATTTGTCCATTGATGGACACTTGGTTCTTTCCAAGACTTTGCTAATGTAATTAATGCTGTAATAAACGCAAGTGTACACAGGCACATGCAGTCCTTACTTCTTTAGGATATATACCGAGTAGTTGGACTGGTGGATCAAGTGATAGTTGTTCTTACATGTCATCAAGTTCTTACTTACAGAATCCTCCAGAAGTTTTCAGAGGCTGCAAATCAAACAGTATTTACTTCTATTTCCAACTTTCTAAGGAAGCAACAAACTGTTTTCCATCATATTGCACCATCTTTCACATCAACTGTATAAGAAAGTTCCAATTTCTCCATACCCTCAACAGCATTTGCTGTTGACTGTCATATAGAGTGCTGTTATTGTTGCCAGGGTTACGTTATCATTGACCTCTCATTGTTTTGAGTTGGCATGCACTCAAGTATGTCAGAGATGATGAGAATGGCACAGCACAGGGCAGGGTTCTGATCTGCTACTCACAGGGTCTGCTACTCACTACTTGATTCAACGGCACCTAATGACTGTAACAAACCCTTACCAGCTAATGATCTAGCATATCTTCCATTGTTTGCCATCTGAATGTCTTTGGTGAACTATCGATACCCTCTGCACATTATGTAAATGGGGGGTGGGTTCTCTTTTCTTGTTGTGGAGTTCAGAGTTTTCTGATAAATTTCAGTAATGAGTCTCTTGTCATTGCCAAATACTTTTTTCCCAGTCTGTAGGTTCTCTTCTTAGTCTTTTGGAAAAGTCTTCTGATACACACTGAGATGTTATGTGTCAGTCATTTCTTTATCTTCTGCTTGTTGTGGATTTTTAGTTCTATTTGGTCATCTATGTCACGGATTTGGGTTTCTACGTCATCAAATATTTCTTTGATAAACTTTACAGTTTTAGGTTTTACACCAAGGTCCTTGATCTAGCTTGGGTTGGTTTTTGTATATAATGTGAGGTGCAGATCTTGTCTCACTTTTCTGCAAACAGATACCCAGTTTTGCTAGCACTAAACAGATAACCAATTTCGCGAGCACCATTTGTTAAATAGACTTTCTTTCGTCCACTTAATGGATTTCACCTGTCAAAGATTGGCTGGGTCAGGTGGACTGGTTTACCTCTGAACTCTCAATTCTATTCCACTGGTCTATGTACCTGTCACTGCCTCAGCACCAAGCTGTTTTTATGACTGTGGCTGCGTCTTGAGATCAGAAGGTAGAGGATCTACATTTTCTTCTTCAGTATTGCTTTGCTTAACCATGGTCTCTTTTTCCCCCATAGGAAGTTGGCGATTACTTTTCCCATCTCTTTGAAGCCTGAGGATGGAATCTGGATAGAGACTAGACTGGACCTATAGATCATTTCTGGTAGGATAGGTATTTTTGTAATATTAAGTCTTTCAGTTCATGGGTATACCATATTCTTTCATTTCCATAGTTCTCTTTGGGTTTATTGTAGCAATGTTTGGTAGCTTGCTTTGTGTAGTCTTTTGTATCTTTGGTTACATTTATTCCTCTAAGTATTTCATCTGTGGGTGGCTATTATAAGTGCTATTGTTTTCCTTACTTGCTTTTCTGTGTTCTCTTTGTTACTGTAAAGGAACTTGACTGATTTTTGTACACTGATCTTGTACCCTGCTACTCCGCTGGATCAGTTAATTAAATCAAGTGATATTTGCTGCATCTTTGTGAATTTCTAAATATAGGATCAGAGTATCATCTGCAAATAAAATTTTATTTCCTTTACGCCAGTCTGGATGCCTTTTATTTCCTTTTCTTGCCTATCACTCTAACACGATACTTACTAGAATTGATGGTTAAGGGCATCCTTGTCTGGTTCCTGTTTGCAAGGGGACTGTCTTCAATCTCTCCTTTGAGAGTAATGTTGGCTATTGGTTTTGTATGTATGCTTTCAATTCTGTTGTAGAATTGCCCAAATATTACACTTACTGAACATTTTTTAACAGAAAAAGGTACTGAAGTTTGTCAAATGCCCTTTCTTATCTTATTTCTTTGAAAAAGTCAAGAAAACAAGAACAAATGTGACTATTTCTCTAAAAAAATTAACAAAACTATGAACAGAGATAACAAAGAAGATAGGAATAGTTGATAAGGAAAAATACAGGCTTTACTTTCCACCTTTGAATCTATTTGAATTTCTAACTAATAATACTACTTTAAAATTTAAAAATAAAACCCCCAACCCAAGGATATTATTAATTTTCCACTGTTGTTACAGCAAGTAAAGCACAAACAGTGGTTGAAACAACACAAATGTCTCCTCCCGGTAAACAAGAAGACTGAACTGAATCTTAGGGAGGTGGAATTACAGAGTCAGCAAAGTTCCTTGCAGAGGCTGCAGAGAGAACTCAGACCTCGCCTCTTCCAGCTTCCAGACACTGGCCTCTTTCCGTGGCTTCCGGAGTACACTGCTTCAATCTTTGCCTTTGCCTTCACATTACCTGTCCCCCTCTGATTATAACCTGCCTGCCTGCCGTGTGATTACACTGAGCCTATCTACTGTATAAAATAATCTCCACATACCAGGATCCTTTCTTTATTCACATCTGCAAAGTCCTTTTTAATAAATAACACGTCATATACACAAGGCCTGAGGATTAGGACACTGTGTATTTGAGATGCCACTACTCAGCCCACGATATGTGGGGAACTATTTTGGGAAGCTGTCTCTTCTATAAGGTCTGTGATGTGAAGAGAGGAAAGTGAAGACTAATCCCGTATGATTTTATTTTCTTACAGTGAATAAGTACTATTGTTTACATTAACGCTCTATGCCATATTTTATCCACTCTAAGGGGACAGAGTAGACGAAGCACTGGGCTGCTAAAAAAGTTGGCAGTTTGAATTCACCAGTCCTTCCTTGGGAGAAAGATGTGACAGTCGGATTCCAAAAAGATTTACAGCCTTGAAAACTCTAAGAAATCGTCTTCTATCTCGGAAGGTAGCTAGGAGTCAGAATCAATAAGATAGCAGTGGGTTCTGTGTTTTTTAAGATGTCATCAATTTTTTCAAGATGCCTCAAGAGATGCCACATTTATAGTCGACTGAGAAAAGAAGCACTGTATGAAACAGTGATATGCCATCCATTATAACATCACATTACATTTTCTCATGGTTTTTTGCTGAGGTGTTTATTGTTGGTTGGGTTGGGTTTTGTTTTTTTTTACAAAACAGCCCTCAGAAACATCTCTGGTTATAGCATGAACACTCTTTTACCACGAGATTTTACTCACTGCTTCTCTCATCATCCAGAAGCAGAGGCTATTTCTCCTTGATTCTGGGCCTGGCCTTGTAGCCTGATTTGGCTAATGAGACAATGGCAAGTGTAAGCAAGCAGAGGCATGGTAAGTGCTGCCTCAGTGACTCACGGGGAGTCTTTCTGTCCTGAGAACAAGTCCAGGCAGGTATATCAGAGGTATATGCCTACGCCAGCTGCCTCACCAGCTTTGAGACCTTGAGGAAACAGCGAGCATTGTTTTAAGACACTAACCCAGAGTTCAGAGATATTAAAAGGCAAAAAGATGTGGATTTCACTATCAATGGAATATGGTATGTTAAAATGAAAAACACAAGTGCAGTAATATATCAACAGGAACCAACCAGAAATTCAAGCCCGATTCAGGGGAGCACTGCTGACATCAGACAGATCTTGGCTGAAAGCAGAGACTTCCACAAAGACAATGACCTGGATTTTAATAACTGAGCAAAAGCACTTGACTGTGTAGATCACTACAAAGTATAGACAACATCACAAAGAACTTGATTCCAGAGCACTCAGAGCCTGGACATACAAGTCTTTCTAAAAGAGCAAGGAAATAGATACAGCATGGTTTAAAATCAAGGAAAAGCGTGTGTTTTATCTTGTCACACTTATTTATTCAATCAGTATGTTGAGCAAATAATCCTAGAAACTATACTATGTTAAAAAAAAGTGCTATTAGGCTTGAAGGAAGATTTATCAACAGCCTCGAAAATGCAGATAACACAACCTTGTTTGGTGAAAGCAAAGAGGACTTGAAGCACTATCGGATGAAGACCGAAGACTGAAGTATGGATTATCCCTCAGTATAGATTACTCTCCAACACAAAGAAAACAAAACAACTCCCGACTGGGCCAATAAACTCTACAATATCATAACAAATGGAGAAAATACTGAAATTGTCAAGGATTTCCTCTAACTTAGATTCACAGTCAACACACATGGAAGCAGCAGGCAAGAAACCAAAGGGGGGCAGCATTGGGAAAATCTGTTACTAAAGGCTCCTTAAAAGTGTTAACACCAAATGGGTGCTCTTATGGAGGACACTATGCTGAGTGAAATATCTCAGTCACAAAAGGACAAATACTGCATTGTGCCACTGTTATAAAACAGGACTAGCATTGAGGGTTGGGAGGAAACTAAGAAATGAGGGAGTAAATAATGAATATTGGAACAGATGAGGGAAAGAATTGTCTAAAAAGGATATATGATTAGTCATTATTTGCACGACAACAGTCCAGAATAAGAGGTGCATGGCAAGGTAGACTGGTGGTATCAGGGGGAGGGAGGAAATTGTGCAACAACGAATGAATTTTTTAAAGAGAAAAGTTAACTGGGGGGAGGTGTAAGGAGAAAATTGTACAACGATGAATGAATGGAAATCCAAGTTTTCTGTAAGCTTCCATTAAAATCACAATAGAAAATTAGTTTTTTAAAAGTGTTAAGGAACACTTTGAGGACTAAGATGCACCCAATCCAAACTTTGGTCTTCTCAATCACCTCATATATGATTCGAAAGTTGGGCAATGTTTGAGAAAGACCTAATAATTCATGCATTTGCATTATGGTGTAGCAAGCAATCTAGAATAAACCATGAATTCCAGAAAATGAAGCAAAACTAGTTTGCAGTTACAGTCAAAGTGCTCATTAGAAACAAGGGTGGTAAGACTTCAGTTCATGTGTATCAGGAGAGGCCAGTCTCTGGACAAGAGCAGTATGCCTGGTAAAGTAGGAGTAGTAGTTTACCATGGAGTCCAGAGCTGACCCTCCCTCCCATGGGTATTCAGAAGAAAACTTCACACAGGTGTAGACTGTCCGTCCATCTCCCGAGGAGCAGCTGGTGGATTAGAAGTACATCCTTAAAGTAGCTGTTAAGTGTTATGAAGTTGGTTCTGACTCAGAGTGGCTCTAAGTATAAAAGAACAAACTCTGCCCGATCCAGTACCAGAGGGTCAGGGAAAGGAAGACCCTCAATGAAACGCACTGACACAGTGTCTCGCAACCGCAGGCTGAGGCACCACAGAGATGGTGAGGGTGGTGCAGGATGTGCAGCATTCGTTCTCATCTACAGAGGCTTGCGATAAATCAGCATAGATTCAACAGCACCTAACAACAGGAACACTGTGTTACATTACCACGACACAAGCCGTAGTAAAAGGTAGCTAAAGGGTATTTCTAGGAGAAAAGTATAAACATTTTCCTCAGAAGGAATCTGAATTAACATTTCGGCTGCTAAAGGATAGTTTACGTATTTATTTTCTTTTTTTATTATCAGTTACATTTCAGATCACTTAAGTCCTTGAATAAATGATCTCTGGCATACCAGGGCTTTGAACTGGTCATTCAGGTTTGACCCCTTGCTGAAAACATGCCTTTCTGTCAGCATTAGACATGTAAATTCTCAGCAGGGGGCTGAACTGAAATGAACTGGAATAAAAGCCCTAAGAGAGATACTGTTTTCTGCCAAACAATACAGTCAAGTACCACATAATAATGTCTGTGGTGTCATAAGGTCCTAACAGAGTTGGGAAATCACAATTAGAGAATGGGACAGAGCAAGAGTTTCTCACATGGAACGTGCATAACTCATGTCTCTTACAAAATTATTGTACTTCAGGCATACAATGGTTTGAAACAAAATAGCTCAGTGTAATAAACATGTCTGCCTTGAGCGCTGTGCTTTCTCAAAGAATGAACTACGTGGGATTAAACTAACAACAGCAACTTGAAAGGTTAGATGAGAAGCTTAGAGGACAGTAATTCACATTCAACATGGCAGAACAACGGCAGGAAGAATAACTGTACAACTTGAGGTACGTCAGTGTCAATGAACTGTATGTGGAGAAGCTGATGGTGGATCTCTTCACCAAAATTATTTTCAAAAATTAACAGTAGGAACAATGACATGGAGGATAGAAAACAAAAACTTAAGAAGGCTACATCACTCCAGGTAAACAAGGTAAATAACTGTTTTACCTCCTAGGCAATTTCTTGTCAAAATACTGAAAATGTCACACTGTTGAACTGTTAACTCAATGCATAATTACTGTAATTATTCAGAGCTAGAAACACAAAGTTCCAACCTGACTCTCCCACCTTGGAAAGGGACAACAGGTCCACCTACTGCGTGAGTCCGGACTGCAGGTAGCAAGACGGCAAGTCCCTTTTAATTCATTCCCATTCATGTTGGGTAGGGTTACAGAGGCACAACACTAATGGACTATCTCAATCAGTATACAAAACAGTAGTATTCACTGTAAACCTTGGTTTCACAAGATGAGGTGACAGTATAATCTATCCCATCAGACCCTTGGGAAAGCTTGCATACAGGTTTAAGAATATTGTTACAACCTGTCTTGACTTGGCTGTCTTCTCACCTTTGAAATGAAAATAAATCACCTCATTCTGAGGACTACATGAGAAAACACAGACACATGGCATGATACATGGTCCTGTCTTAGTAAAGGCTGTTGTTAGATGCTGTCAAGTATGACTCATAGTGACCCGATGAACAGCAGATCTGAACTCTGTTCTTTTCTGTGCCATCATCACACTTGCTGACACACAAGATCCCGTTGCAGCAGTCAATGTATTAATCCACCTCGTTGAGGGTCTTCCTCTCCTTTGCTGACCTTCCACTATTCCCAGCATTACGTCCTTCTCCAAGAATAGCCCCTCCTGGCAACATGCCCAGAAGTATGTGGTAAAGTCTCATCATTCTTGTCTCCAAAGACCACTCTGGCTGGCTGTACCTTCTTCAAGACATATCTGTGTGTTCTCTTGGCAGTCCTTGAAATGTTCAGTACTCTTCTCCAACACCACAGCTCAAGGGAATCAATTCCTCTTCTGTCATCCCTATTTGCTATCCAACTGTTATCAGATGTATAGCAAGTGATCAAAGAGTATGGCCTGAATCAGACACACCTTGGTCCTCAAACTGACACATCACTGCATCTCAATATTTGGAAAGGTCCCTGACTTCAGACTTTCCCAGTACAATGCATCTCCTGATTTCCCAATTGCTGGTACCAAAGGTGTTAAATGTGGATCCAAGTAAGATGAAGTTGTTGACGGTTTCAATCTCTTCTCCATCCATCATGATGTTGCCTACCAGTCCAGTAGTTAAGAATCTCTGCTTTCTTGACAAAGGTTACCTGTTATTGATTGTTATTAATATCCTTCAGATTTTTCAACCTGCCTGCTGAGAAAGGAGATACAGACTGTGTCCATCTGTATTTCATATCCCGTTACATGACATTTTTTTCTTGCCTTTGTTAGAAGTAAAATGAATATAATATATTAAGTTCAGCCACCAGAGAAAAAATTGTTCTTAAGCCTTATGTTTGGATTGGAGTTTAGAAAATGTGGTTACCATACGGAATCTATGGGCCAGTGCTAAAATCTGCCACATAATAATGGCTTTGGCTCAGCATACATTCATAGGGAGATGCCTACCCAGTCCACACCTTATATTCACTGCAAGGGGAGGAGGGGGCAGAATCAGCAAATGAAGTAATGAGGGTAAAACAGCGATCAGAACATGTCAAGTGTGATATGAGCAAGTTTCAAGTGAAAACAGAGCAATGAAGGACAAGAAGAAACAAGAATCAGGTTTCACAATTCTACCTATAGCAGAACAACTGCAGATACAGCACCTCATCCACACCACCCTCCTTTTTCTTAGACTTGTCCATCCTCATCTAGAGTCTCTGACTACCAGAGCCCTGTGGCATGACTTGACCTCCAGACACAAGTGCAGATGGAGAGCTCACTCCGGCTGGACCAGGAAGGCTCCGTGCTGGGACTTCTGGAAGTGGGGCTGGGAGTCTGACAACAGTCTACTCTCGAGGACTGATATTGTAACACGTAAGATCCGGGAGCAGCTGGCAGTCAATGTGCTGCCACGTGGACTAAATGGGAAAGAGAGGGCAGCAGTGTGATGAGAAGAGGATGAAACAGACACACAAACCCCATGCCCCATAGAGAGGAACCATGATGGTTCTCCCCAAGCTCTGCTCTCCAGTTCTGTTCCCCAGACCCTAATGCTTACTGCTTCTTGCATCTTGCCAGGAAAAGTCAGAGCGTCTTTCAGTTTTTGTTCACATGAGCAAAGAAACCTAAATGAATTCCCCACTACATATCATTAGGAGATACCTGGTTTACAGAGTGACTCTCTCTGCCCCTTAAAACCAAATACACAGTAAAAACCAATATTGCTCCAAACCTGCATAACTCGTAGCATAAGTGTCACTCTATAAGTATATACACACAATGAACAAGTAAGTGCAGGTGAAAAAAAAAAAGGGAAGACACTCATGGCCATACATACAAAGGGATCTCAGATGACAGTTCTACATGCATATTATTATATGCTTTTGATAGCGGTAACAGCTGGCCAAGTGAAGTAAACTTCTTAATTATAACCAAACATCCAAAGGGACTGTGGCCTGGAGCCACAGGACCACACCTTTGGGGAACATCAAGGTCAACTGGCAAAACATAGTACAAAAAAACAATGTTCTCTTAAAGTGTTTTCAGTCCCACAAAATAAAAACAAAACAAAACCCACACACAATGTTCAACATCCTTCTTCGATGAGTAGCACTGGGGTCTTAAAAATGTATGAGAGGATATCTAAGGTGCAATTACTGGTCTCTCTCTGTCCATACACAGGAAAGTGAATAAAATCAAAGGCATACACAAACAATTAGTCCAAAGAGCTAATGGACCATGCAAATTACCTTGAGACCAGAAAAACTAGATGGGGCCCAACTACCACTGACAACTCTAAAAGGGATCACATTAGAGGGTCTTTTATAGTTGGGGGAAGGAAACAAAACACAGAATCATAAAAATGGCCAGGCTTGCTGGTCTGATAGAGACTGGTAGAACCACTGCTCTCAGCAGCCCTTCAAATATAGAACTCAATTCACCTCTGTGCCAGCTACAAACGAAAGGATAGAAAAACTGTGGTACATTCATACAACACAGCACTGGAAAAATAATAGACTCGTAAAACACTACATAACATGGGTGAGCCTGGGAAGACACGGTGCTGAGAGAAATATCTCAGTTACAAAAGGACAAATACTGCTTACACTGCTGTTATAAAATAGGACTGAAGTGGGGGGGCTGGAGGAAAAGAGAGAAAAGATGATGAATACTGCAGGGGTGCAGATGAGGGAAAGAACTCTCTGAAAGGAAAGTATGATTAAGCTCTATATGTATGACAATAATCCAGAACAAGAGGTGCACTGAGTGGTCCACACAAGTGGACTGTGGGAAGGGGAGAAGACATGGAAGGAAGAAAATGTACAATGAATGAAAACCTTTCTGAAAGTGTCACAATTTAAAAAATTTACAGAAGAAAATCTCTCCACAAATAAAGATCCTTATTATATTTTCTGCTCTAAAACAACAATAAACAAATAAAATTCACCCTTGTGGTTCAACTTTCAGCCAAACAATAGACATGCTCCTAAGGCGTACACCAACAGGGAGGTCCTCATCAATCAATCATCAAGGTCTTCAGGGCAGTGTCTGCCCAGGGAGAAAGCAGGAGGGCTACGTTAGAAGGATGAAGAGAAAAGAGAACCACAAGCAAGAAGCAGGCAGAGTGCCTATTTATAACATGGTAACTGTAATTAATGCCTAACACAAAAATCTGTAGGAACTACTGAAGTTTTTCTTTAAAAACTTTCACTCAAGCCACCAACTCTGCCAGCTTTGTGTGAAACAAGGAAATAAAGGCTTCATTCTCTTAAAAGCCTCTAAGCTCTCTTTTAAGGTATTAAATGAGGCTGAGCATTTTAAAAAAAAAAACCCTTTCACTCAAAAACAGTAAGAAAAAACTACTATCCCAATTTTCATTTATTTAAAAACTTGAGAGTGTCCACCAGGGTCTAAGCCCTGACTATAAAAAACACAGGTAAGAATTTCAAAGCAGAAGATAAATCGTGTCACTAGGGACAGAGTGGTCAGAAAGGGCTCCCTGAGGGGCCACATTCACTCAGCTCCATTTTACAGCTGCTCAACTAGACCAGGGGGCCAGCAGTAAGACAGGAGCAGCAGTGGTTCAGTGACACTTCTCACCGTCCACAGTCATCTCCTACCTCAAGGACCTCATGCCACCACCCACTAGGAAGAAAGGTCTGGCAATCTATCTATTCTGAAACCTGGTCTGTGAAAATGTTATCTTCACAAAGGGCCAATGCCTTTGTGAATGGATGACTTCAAAGGACAGTCAGATGTGGTAAACTGGAGCACCGCACCAGGGGATTCCAACTCAGCGGTGATTTCTGGGTTCAACCTTCAGAATTTTACACACACATGTACTGCCCACTCAAAGCCAGGGAGTTCTGTCTGTTTTAACTGTTAAATCTCTATTTGTTTACTATTTTTCATTTAGTGAGAATTTCTAGTATGATAACGGGTTACCTAATCATTGTGGGAATAAACAAATTTATATAAAATCCTTAAATCTTGTTTCCTTTGTAAGAGGATTCCAAAATTGTAGCAATCTCCTGGCTAAATTCATTTCATGTACCCACATTTTCAGTCATTTGGATCTCATTCTCTGAGAATCCATCCCAAGATTTGTCACCAGCATTAATGTCATGTTCCCAATTTCCCCCTCCCACCTCCACAGACAGAAGGTACAGCCTTGTAGGCTACAAAACCAGCAGTCACCATTCGTAGGTATATGCCCAGGAGGCTAATAAAGGCGACATGTACACTTCATGCACAACTCACTTTTTGTCTAAAAAGCTTTTTAAGAAGCCCTTGGTAGGGAGGCTGTTGTGGGAATAGAGCAAGGGAACACTGCAGTGAGTCAGTGTTGTCTCTCCAAACCTATTCAATCTATATGCGGAGCAAATTATTTGAGAAGCTAGACTCTCTGAAGAGGAATGTGGCAGCAGGATCGGAGATAGACTCATCAATAACCTCATTATACAGATGGCTTGAAGCACTTGTTGCAAAAAGATCAAAGAATACAGTCTTCAATAAGAATTGCATGTCAGTGTCAAGAAATCAAAGATTCCTACCACTGAACCAATACACAACATCATGATAAATGGAGAAATGACTGAAACTGTCAACAACTTCATCTTACCTGGATTCACAACTAACACCCTTGGTGCCAGTAGTCAGGAAATCAGACGTATTGTACTGGGAAAGTGTGCAGTTAGGGATCTCTCCAAATTATTGAGGGGTAATGAAGTCAGTTTGAGGGCTAAGTTGTGTCTGATTCAAGCCATAGTCTTTCTGATAACTTGCTATGCATCTGAGAGCTAGAAAATAAATAAGGATTACAAAAGAGTTAATGTCTTTGAGCTGTGGTGTTGGAGAAGAGCGTTGAACATCCCATGGACAGCCAAAAGAACAAATATGTCTTGGAGAGGGTGCAGCCAGAGTATTCTTAAGAGGCAAAGATGATGAGGCTTCGTCTCTCATACTTCAGGCATGTTGTTATGAGAGGCTATTTCTGTCCTTGGAGAGAGACAAGCAGCTCAGAAAGATGGAGGGTCAGCGAAGGAGAGGAAGACCTTCAACCAGGTGGACTCCCACGGTGACTGCCACTATGGGCTCTACTGTGTCAGGAAATGTAAGGATGGCACAGGGTGGGACAGGGTTCCTTCAGGTCTGTTGTTCACAGGGTCACTATGGGTCATACTCAACTTGATGGTACCTAACAACAACTAGTGCCCTATTGGAAAGACGCTACACTATAATCCCAGAGGCATGCAGTTCAAATCCACCAGCTGCTCTGCAAGAGAAAGATGGGCAATGGCAATCTCCTCCTGTGCAATTAAATTACCCTAAAAACCCACCAGATTATCAGCTATAGATTGGTTCCAACCCAATGGCACACAACAACAAAAACAACAATTTTATCTTTTTTTAAAAAAAAGTATTTCATCTTCAAACCTGAGACCTGAAGCATAAAGAAAATTTATTAAACATTTTGTTTTCTTGTTCAAAAATCAAAATACAATCATGCACTTTGTCATTGCCCATCAGCTGACATCTAACCACATACACATCTACGTTCTCCTAAGGTTTTAGAAGAGTTCAGAAATGCCGATCAGAAGACGAGGCCTAGCAGCTGAAAATGGACAAAGCAAACATCACAGCTTCTCGCGGAAACCTGTGCATCTCAAGTCTTCTGAACACACACAGCGACTGTACTGCCAGGTTATCTGGTGATGCAGTTCACAGACTACCTATAACACACCTTGACAGTGATGATGAACACCTCTGTAATGCATATACTGTACCTGTCCTATCATTATTTTAATGAGCAGTTTCCTTACTTAACAAAGAAAATTTACTAAAACCAATACACAATGGGACTGAAAGGCAGCAGTAAACAATCTAGCAAACCAAGAGCTTCGAGTGCTGAAATATTAACTGTTTTGTTGTCTTTAAAAACATTTCTGTGAAGTACATTATTGCTCCCAAATACTGCAGAACTAGCAGAAGTGAAAGTAACAGCAGGACACAGAGGAGAAGTACACGAATTTGGAAGTGAAACCAAAGGTTACTAGAACATAAAAATCCCTCAGTGCTGGGGCTGTGATTCAGATATGTTGACACAGTGTCCAAATGACAGAATGTCTTATTTCCTAAGTGGATTGTTAAGTGATATTAAGGGTCTATATGATGAAACAAATTAGCCATTTCCAATCCCTGTCCTCCCAGACAAAATGGATCTCAAAAATACCAAACAGCTAGTATTTTCCAAAGTCCAGAAGTGTCCAGAAGCACTAACACAGCTTGCTGAGACCCTAACAGCCAGGCGTGGGGAAGCCTTTTTGTGAATGGGATAAATGACTGGGGAAAGTATTAATCCAGATCTATACAACTCAAAGTGATACAGTAATTTTCCATTACCTAAAATTTCAATATATTTAAAAACAACTACATTTTAAAAGGGAGCTCTGGGGGCCTAGAGTGAAGGAGGTGTGCTGGCAACCTAAAGGCAGGAGGTTTAAGCCCACCAACTGCTCTAAGGGCGAAAGATGGGAGATCTTTTCCCATGTGATTTACGGCCTCTGAAAACCACTGCAGGGTCAGCCATGAGTCCATTCTGACTAGACAGAAATGAGTAAGTACTTTTAAAACAAAGACAAAGCAACACAAAATCTTTAAGTATATATATATCTCCATATTCTAAAGTTCACAAAATGATAACAAGCGCTTTCATGGGGTGATTTCTAGGGATTTGTGCTGTTAACCCAAAGAACAGGCCTCTCACATGGTAAATCCATCAGAAGCTCCAAGAGAGAATCACAGAAAATCTCCCAACAATTTCCGGTTTTTATATGTCATCAATAGCAGCCCTATGAACTCATAGTAACGCTCTGAACAACGACTGTGAACCCTGGCCTATCCTGTGCCAGCCTCAGCATCTCTGATATATTTGAGTCCACTGTTCTAGTCACTGTGTCAATCCATCTAGCGGAGGGACCTCATCTCTTATGCTGACCATCTACTCTTCCAAACACTAAGTCTCAGTTCCAAGGACTGGCCCTTGTTAACAACACGTCTGTGCGATTACAGCCTCCGAAACCCACTGGAGGGTGAGCAAGGAGTCGGTTCCAACTCAGTGACAATGAGTGAAAGTTGATACAACTAGTATTTATGCTTGAGACCTACTCAGATGGCTGGACAGTCTGCTAATGCTAGTAGGATGCATGAACGCTTGCCAGGTGGGATTATCAATAAGGTACACCTGAGTAAGGAATGGATGTTGTTTCACTCTCCTGATAGATTTTAAAGGAACCAATCAAGAAAGCAAGGGAAGAATCTCACTACAATCAAGGGGAAGAACCAGGAGGATTGTAGGTCTTTTGAATGTAGGGTAATTGTATTGAGAATCCCTGGCCCCAGAGACAGAGCCATAAGCCCTGAGAAGGCAAGAAACAGTAAGAAGTGGCAGCAAGCATGGAAGGATGTGCCCACAGAGCAAGAAAGCTGAGTGCCTGCAGGCAGGTGGCTCCAGGCAGAGCAGGACTTCTTCTGGCACCAACTGGGGGAACAGAACAAAATGGCTATCATTTGCTGAATAGGGTCAAGGGCCGCTCACAGGGAGGTCCTGGGGAGAGAAGCCTAGTCCTCCTGATGGAAGAACTGTGAGTTGAGTTGTCCCTGACACCTCCGAGCTCATCTTGATCCTGAGTGCCGTGGAAGGGGTGCCTGGTGTCAGAACTGTTGATTGTAAAAGGCGAGGGTGCAGAAGTCCCATTGAGTCTTCAGAAGGAGAGTGCTAACACTGTTACAGTGTCTACAGAGAAGCAAAGCTCAAACCCTAAATTCATTACTGTCCAGTCCATTCCAGCTCATGGCCATTCCAGAGTTACAGATTACAACCGCTCCATGGCGTTTTTGTGGCTATAATCTTACAACAGATTGCCAGGTCTTTCTCCTGTGCCACCACCAACCTTTCTTTAGATTGGTAGTTAAGCACAAACCATGTGTGCCACCCAGGGACCGTCAGAGAGGGGATTCCAAAATAAAGCCAGTCTTCAATTCCAACCTAGAGGGGCCCCCTGTGACGCAGAGTGCAACTGCCCCAACAGGGCTTTCTAGACGGCTAACTGAAAGGTCGATGATTTTAACCCACCAGTGGCTCTGAAGGAGAAAAACAAGCAGTTTCCTCCCTTTATGACCCACAGCGTTGGAAACCCAAAGGGGTAACACTATAAGCTGGAACTGAATTGACAGCAGCGTGTAGTCCCTGCAAGAGGAGATGGCCTGCCTAGTAGCAAGAAGCTGCACTGCAATTCCAGAGGTACACAGTTCGAATCCACCAGATGCTCCGCTGGAGAAGGAAGGGGAATCTCCTCCTGTGCCAATCAGATCTGATTTGATGGTACACACAAAAAAATAATAGTCATAAAAAAAAACAAAAAACAAAAACCCAAGAGGAGACGGACTGGTCTCATCCCCTTTGGAGAAGCTAGGTGGCTTAAACCACTGACCGTACAGTTACAATGTGTGTCTCTGCACTGAGTGACCAGGGCACCCGGGACCCCAAACACCCACTGCTATCTAATCTATTTGGACTCTTGGAGTCTGAGGCTTTAAATCGAGAAGACCGCTCATCTTTCCCCTGTGAAATGATGGGTGAATTCAAACTGCTGCTCTTTCAGTCCATAACACTACTTCTTGTTGTTGTTGCTGTTGTTACGTGCCATTGTGTCGCTTGCGACACATAGCAACCCTATGTACAACAGCCCTAAACTCTGCTCTGTCCTGTGCCAATTGCACTGTCTCTGACACACCCATCCCGATGACCCCAGTCACTGAATCAATCCACCTCATAGAGGGCCTTCCCCTCCTGCACTGTCCCTTCACCCTCCCAAGCATGATGTCCCTTTCCAAGGGCCGGTCCAACATGTCCAAAGTATGTCAGACAGAGCCTCAGAATCCTTGCCTCCAAGGAGCCGCCCAGTTTAACCCTCTCCAGGTTGAATCTGTTTGTTTTCCTAGCAGTCTGTGGTACATTCAATACTCTTCTCCAGTACCACAACTCAAAGGTATCAATTCTCCTTCTATCCTCCTTTGTCAGTGTCCAACTCTCTGATGTGTAACAAGTGATAGCAAAGACCATGGCCTGTATCAGACACATCTTAGTCTCCAGAGTGATACCATTGCTCTTCAGTACTGTGAAAAGGTCCCTAACAGCAGACTTTCCCATCGCAATATGCCTTTTCATTTCCTGGCTACTGGTGCCAAGAGTGTTGACTGTGGATCCAAGCAAACTAAAGCTGTGAACAATCTCAATCTCTTCACCATCCATCCTGATGCTGCCAATTTGTCCGATAGAGAGAATCTTTGTCTTCTTGACATTGAGCCTCAATCCATATAGGCAGCTGCAGTCCTTGATCCTCTGCAACACTACATTATGCACTACATAAATATCATGCCCAATTTACCAACACATGCTTTTACTCATAAATTTGCTGTTTAAAACATCAAGGTTCACTATTAAAAGATTTCTTCATTTTTAAAGTATGTGCCTCTTGCTTTCAACCTCCCCTGTAATTTTTTTTAGACACATGGGCTTTCTGGGTATCTATTTCCTCCTTTTAAAAATTCTCCTCAATATCAAAACCCCCTAACTTGCGCTTTAAAGGGGAAGTGGTGCCTTTCAGAGTTTAGCTAGCATGTTGGGCCTGTTCTCTAATTAACAGGTGTGATGGGAGCAGCACAGCCTCAGGGCTTAGTGACCTCAGCCCAGGACAAACCCAGCCTTACAGCCACATCCCTCCATGTGTCCACAGGAGCCAGCAACTGGGATTTTTATGTGAAATTCAGATATTTGAAACTGACAGCCAGCTTGATTACTGCAACTCTCTGCCCTTATGAGATTAACTGCCTCTGAAAACCAACTAGAAGGTCAGCTCTGGGTCAGTTCTGACTCCACAGTACACAACAATATAGATTAAAGAGAGAGGAACCTCAGTACTGACAAGGAGGAAAGCCTGGAGTGGAACACACCTCCTTTGGACCCAGATCCCTGCAGTGAAGAATTCTTAGAAATGGGAGAACCTGTCCCGAAAGGAGTTGTTGTCATTATGTGCCTTCGCGTCATTTGCGACTCACCACAACCCTATGTACAACAGCCCTAAACTCTGCTCTGTTCTGTGCCAGGCTTATTTATTGTCTCTGACACACCTACCCCCATTACCCCAGTCACTGAATCAATCCACCTCATAGAGGGTCTTCCCCTCCTGCACTGTCCCTCCACCCTCCCAAGCATGATGTCCCTCTCCAAGGACTGGTCCCTCCTTGCAACGTGTCTAAAGTATGTCAGATGAAGCCTCAGAATCCTTACCTCCAAGGAGCAGCCCGGTTTAACCCTCTACAGGTTGAACCTGTTTTCTTAGCAGTCCATGGTACATTCAATACTTCTCCAGCACCACAGCTCAAAGGTATCAATTCTCCCTCTATCCTCCCTAGTCAGTGTCCAACTCTCTGATGCATTAACAACAGATTGTAAAGACTATGGCCTGTACTGGGTGCACCTTAGTCTCCAGAGTGACACCATTGCTCTTCAGTACTTTGGAGAGGTCCCTAACAGCAGACTTTCCCATCGCAATATGTCTTTTCATTTCTTGGCTGCTTGGGCCAAGAATGTTGACTGTGGAGCCAAGCAAACTAAAGCTGTGAAAATCTCAATTTCTTCACCATCCATCCTGATGCTACCAATTGGCCCAGTGGTGAGAATCTTTGTCTTCTTGACATTGAGCCTCAGTCCATACTGAAGGCTGCAGTCCTTGACCCTCTGCAGCAGGTGCTTCAGGTCCTCCTCAGTTTCAGCAAGCAGGGTTGTGTCATCTGCATAATGTAGATGGGACCTTGAACTTGGACTTCTAGCATCCTAAATCTTCAGGATCTCTGCCGTGCTCAAGCCCAGGGTTAACCCATCTTACTGAGACTATTCCTCTTTGGTTGACCTACTTATTTTTCCAGCATGGTATCTTCTCCCAAGGACTGGTGCTCCTGGTAATACCCACACAGCAGAGGCTGGATTAGAAGTTGATAGTTTTGGGCTGGTAGGACAATGCCTCATTACTAGGCCACCAGGAAAATCATTGTTGCCCAATTACAGATGCAGACTTCAAAATCCTAAGGTTTGAGAATAAGTCGATCACCTTGAGTTAATGGATTCTTACCACATAAAGTCAATCCGTCAAGAACTTAGTTAAAATAATTAAAGCACAGAATAGGTATTATAAAAAGCAAACAGACCCCTCAAACACAACAAGGTTGTCATAAGCAAGCTTGAGCCTGAAAATTTATGTAATAAAGGCAATTTCAAAAATAAATACCAAAATAAAAGAAACATGCACTAAATGGTGACAAAACAAATAATTAGCAAATTATAGAAAAATCAATTCATATTACTCAATTTAGTCCATCCAATGAAATAAATTCCAGACAAAATTTTTTCCATCAAGTTCTAGAAACAGAATGAAAGAAAACAGAATATTCACTGGATGTCTGGGGGAAGGATGCCTTTCAAATATTAGGAATGATGAAAAACATTTCACTTGTTTAAAGAAAAAAGATGACTGTTAAAAAAATACAAAGGCAAAAGAGTATATGGTATTCCTCTGGAGAATACAAGTGCAAGAAATGGCTTAGGATCATGAGAATTCAATGAATAAATGAATTAAGGATGAAAAAGAGACAACAAACAAAAATACCCATTGTCACAAAGTCAGTTCTGACTCAGAAAACCTGAAGGGCAGAGAACTGCTAAAGTTTCCACTGCCGTAATCTGTACAGAAGCACATGGCCACATCTTTCTCTCATGGAATGGCTGGACGTTGGAACGGTCAACCTCTAAGCTACCAGGGAAATGCTTAATCACTGCTCCACCAGAGTACTTTCAGACAAAGGGCAGGAACGGACAATTCACAAAAGAAAAAAAAATAGCAGGAAAGCAAATGGAAAAATATTTACTCATTAGCTCGAAAGTACAAATAAACAGTAAGGATGTTTAATATAGCATCTAAATTATTAAGAATTTTAAAATCATGCCCATGGCCAGTTAAAACTCATTCTCCTGCCATATTACAAAGTGGCACAGAACTTCCAGAAAATAATATGGCAATTTTCTTACAATATTTCCTAAAGAAATAATGTAAAAAAGAGAGGGAAGTAAAACGTATACACACAACAATGTTAAACATGACATGTCTCAAACTGGAAATAAGAAAGGAAACAGCCAGCAACTGGAATGGATAATTGAGTGCCCACTACATTATCAGTAGAGCAAGATACATCTCGTTCACAATGACAGATCTGGTGCCAAATACTAATTACACACATATTAAATATATATTCATCAACACTGAAGGAAAAGGAGACGTACAGTGCTACTCATTCAGGATGATAGCTGAAACTAGGCTGCAGCTAATAAATTCTAAGAGGAGTAAAAATGAACACAACTGTGTTTGTTTTTTTCTATTTCAAAGCATTACTGTGATCTGGTAATAACACAAGAGCAGTCAAAACAATATGAATATCTGGTTTAGAACTCTATTTATAAACCAAAAAAGTGACATCTAAAAGAGAAGAAAAAAATTCAAAAGCTATTATTGTCCTCAACAACTTTACTTTTCAGTCATTCACCATTTCTAGCTGAGTATACTTTATAGAAGAATATCTCCTTTTAACATGATCCAACCCAGTTGTCTTCTTGACTTTGTTTTAAAATTAAATCTCTTCTGCATCATCTAATACAAGATTCATACTCTCAACTAAACCTATGATACAGCCCTCTAGCTGCATATTCACTTGCCCATCGAGCCACACCTGAATCCGAAATCTGAAGATGAGGATGATGGGCTGCCCATCACCGTCTGCACTTTCTGGTCCAGCCCATGGTATGCCACAGTGGGAGCTCACAATGACCAGATGAAGCCACACTCTAGCTCTGAAACAATTTTTGGAACAAAGACTCAACTCTACTTTTAAAAGCTGCATTTGAAAAGTTGCTAGAAGAAACATAGAAAAGTTGACAGTCATTAAGACATTTAAGAGCAATTCTTCTTCACCCAGGGTAGGCTGGGAGATTTGGGTACTTAAACTTTATTTCCATCTTCTGGGGTGGGGGGGGGCGGAAATTACCTAGAGACAGCAAAAGAGAGCATAAATAGTCAAAGGTTCCTCTTCAACAGTGTACCTCAAATGGTTGCAACTTACTTGTTGCCAGGTGCCATGGAGGTGACTGCGGCTCACAGCAACCCTGTGAACAATAGCTCAGAACCCTGTCCTCTGGTGCACCGTCGTGATCTCCTCACACTCACTGCTGCGTCAATCCCTCTCAAGGAGGGTCTCCCTCGCCCTTTCCCAGCATGACGTCCCCCAGGACAATGTGCCCACAGTATGTGAGATGCTGTTTCTTCATCCATGGAGCATCCTGGCCACACATCCTTCAGGACAGATTTCCTTGTTGTTTGGGCAGTCCGTGGGATATCTGGTGCTCTTCACCAACCCCAAAGTTCAAAGACAATCTATTAATGGGTCAAAAGATCAACTTAAGGGACACAATCAGGATTTTATAGAAGCTACAACAGAAACCATCAGCATACATGTCAACAAAATACATACATAATTTCACATAATATACATGAGATAAGAAAACTTCTGTTTCAGTTATGTCTGTTGGCATGTGAGTTCAAGGTAATAATAGTAAACCTTTTGTGGTGGGGAAAAATAGTTTCCAAAACTCCCGAGATTCCAGGCTCTGGTGTTAAACTCCTTCTTGCCTGAAACCAGAGGACAATCCAGGGGGGAGGAATGCAGTGAATCCAGTCCAACTAGGGATTAGGCATCAACACAAAACAAATACACTTTTCAAACTTCATCCAGGAATTTAGAGCTCTGGAAAGCCTCAGTCTCCAGGTGCATTACCACGTGCTGATCACGACCCACCAGTGGTCAGCTTTTCTGCAGGTGTGCACTGCCTCTCAAGGCTTTGGGGTGGCAGACATAAAGATGGCACACATCTCGAAGGCTTCAACACAAGATGCCAGGGCCAAGTCCGAAATGCCAGCTGTCACCTGTGCTGAAAGGTGGTAGGAAACACCCCGGGTCCATGAGTGCAGGGTAGGTGGGCACTCACTGCTCCCAGTCCCTTACAAAAGGCACTGGGCAGCCAGGACACCAGGAGACAACTTGGTCTGTGGGCTTATTCAGTAGTTTTGTACACCTCTGAATAAATTCACTAATGACTAAACGAACATTTGGATTGGGTGGCCCTCAGCCCTTAAAAAACAAACAATAAAAAACAAACAGTTAATAAGCCTGCTAAAAAAGCACAAGGGAAGTTATTTTTTTATTTATTTTTTTGAGGAAATTTCTAGGTTAATTGTGTCCTTCTCCTTGGGAGACTGATGCATACACACACGAATAGCTGCTGCCTTCTTTATCCTTTCTGTCAAGTCACTGAAGAGTCTAGCTTGGTGGTAATTTTCTTTTTAGATACGCGTACACTGTAACATAATACAAGGACCCAGGCTGGCATTACGGCTGGGGCGCTGGTGGCTTTGCACTTGGCCTGCTGGACTGCTAACCATAACTTCAGATGTTCAAATCCACCAGCTGCTCAGCAAGAGATAGAGAAACAGTCTCCTCCCATAAGATCACCATGAGAACAGGCTTGACAACAGTGGGCTTGATGGCATAGTGCATTATATGTGCGCTGTTAATAGAAAGGTCATTGTTTCAAATCCACCAGCTGCTCCACAGAGATGGGCAGGCTCCTCTGTAAGGATTTCACAGCCTTAAAAAGCTACAGAGGGTTCCTGCAAGTCTGAATCAATTTTACACTGTGGAGGAGACCTAACACAGCTTTTTTTAAAAAATTATTTTATTCTTTTTTGTGTGTGTACAATCAAATACAACTGAGTGTGGAAACTACAGAACAATCTCATTGATTTCACATGCAAGCAAGATTCTACTGAAGATTATCCAAAAACGACTGGAACAGCACATCAGCAGAGAATTGCCAGAAGTCTAGGTTGGGTTTAGAAGGGGTCGTGGTACTAGGGAAGAATGTCTATCTGTGTTTCATTGATTATGCAAAGGCGTTTGACTGTGTGGATCATAACAAACTGTGGCTGACTCTGAGAAGAATGGGAATCCCTGAACATTTAATCGTGCTAATGCGAAACCTATATTTGGACCAAGAGGCGGTCGTCAGAACAGAGCAGGGTAACACTGAATGGTTCAAAATTGGGAAGGGTGTACACCAAGGACGTGTCCTATCTCCATACCTTTTCAACCTGTATGCAGAGCAGATTATCCGAGAGGCTGGGCTCTATGAGGAGAAGTGTGGCGTCAGGATTGGTGGAAGATCTATTAACAATCTCCGTTATGCAGATGACACAACCCTGCTTGCTGAAACTGAGGAGGACCTCATGCACTTGCTGCGGAGGGTGAAGGACTGCAGCCTTCAGTATGGACTGAGGCTCAATGTCAAGAAGACAAAGATTCTCACCACTGGACCAATTAGTAGCATCAGGATGGATGGTGAAGAGATTGAGATTTTTCACAGCTTCAGTTTGCTCGGCTCCACAGTCAACACGCTTGGAAACCAGCAGCCAGGAAATCAAAAATCGTATTGCGATGGGAAAGCCTGCTGTTAGGGACCTCTCTAAAGTACTCAAGAGCAACGGCGTCTCTCTGGAGACTAAGGTGCACCTGATATAGTCCATGGTCTTTGCAATCACTTGTTATACATCAGAGAGTTGGACAATGACTAGGAAGGATAGAAGGAGAATTGATGCCTTTGAGCTGTGGTACTGGAGAAGAGTATTCAATGTACCATGGACTGCCAAGAAAACAAACAAATTCATCCTGGAGAGGGTTAAACCAGGCTGCTCCTTGGAGAAAAGGATTCTGGGGCTCCGTCTGACATACTCCGGGCATGTTGTAAGAAGAGGCCGGTCCTTGGAGAAGGACATCATGCTTGGGAGGGTGGAGGGACAGCGCAGGAGGGGAAGACCCTCTATGAGGTGGATTGATTCAGTGACTGGGGTAATTGGGATGGGTGTGTCAGAGGCAATGCGATTGGCATAGCAGAGAACAGGGTATAGGGCTGTTGTACATAGGGTCGCTATGAGTCGCAAACAACTCGACAGCACATAACAACAACAACAACAATCAAATCGGATCTGACTGGGACTGGAAAAGATTGCTCCTCCTTCTCGAGCAAAGCATCTGGTGGATTTGAACTGCATACCTCTGGGATTGCAGTGCAGCTTCTTGCCACTAGGCTACCAGAGCTCCCCCAACATAGCTTTAAAACTAAATCTCAAACCCACTGCTTTTGAGTGGGAATTTACTGACAACTTATCTTCCAGCAGGTTTTCAGAGGCTGGGAGTCCCACAGGAGGAGAAAGCCCATTATTCTCCTTGAAGCTGCTACTGGTGTATTTAAACTGCTTGCCTTTGGGTTGGCAGTGCAACTCCTTACAACTGAACCACCTGCTCTGCTGTTGTGTACCATCGAGTCAGAACTGACCCTCCAGCGGACTCTCAGAGGCAGTAAATCACACAGGAGACTGCCCATTTTCTGGGGAGCACCTGGTAGATCTGAAATGTGCCTGTGGGACTGCTTCTCACCACTAGGCTACTGTTATTGTGTGTGTGTTGTGTACCACACAGTCATAACTGACCCACAGCTGACTCTCTAACAGGTTCTGAGAGGCAGTATATCGCCTGGGGAGAGTAACCACCTTTGTTAGATACACTGGCAGATCAAGACTTGAAAGTCTTCAGTCATAATTTAATTACTGACTTCTATATGCCACAAAGTGTGTTCATTTCCCCAGCTGTTTGTTTTTTAAACTGTCACTTCTTAATGCCATCTCAGTGATTCTCAACAACAGAGGGTTTCTATCCCTCAAAGCAAAATGCAAAGTGAAAACAGCCAGAAAAAGATGCTACTGAGTCAAAAATAGTTTTTTCCCCACCTAAAAGGGTTTGCTGATTTGTTAAAGAACGCCTCTAAAGTTCCTTCTGGCTGTGAAATCCTAGTTGTTTGTCTGCTTATTTTTCTATTGTTCATTTGTCAGTTTACCTACTCCTTTTCAAAGTTTAGTAAAGCTGGAGGTGAAGACAGTGCTTTGCAGGCCTGGCTCATTTCAGAAACTGTGGCTCTCTGTTTCCCGCTGTTCTGCAGGAACTGGATGAACAGGCCTGATAAAGCTCTCGGAGGTACTTACAAACGTGGCATCTCTGTATAAATTAATGAGGTCATTCAGAACCACAGGGAGCTTGAGGCAGTTAATACTAAGCCTCACTAGTGAGCTTCCTAGGGGGAAAAAAATCCATCTGTACATTATCTTTTAGAAATAGCCTATTTGCAGATAGGTTACTGCCACAAATACTACCTTATATTCTGAATATAGTGTACAGGTCTCATTTTTTAATAGCCAGATGGGACAAACTTTCCCTCTGTGGCTTTAAATGAGTCTCAAGTACACAGTTGAAACTTTTAGACGTTTTTCTAACTTTAGACCATCAAACAGATGATATCTTACATGCTCAAAACTAAGCTTCCATGGGGTTTAAAATTGTGCTAATTTTCGACTTCACACCATCACTTTCAAAAGTTCTTCACTTCTCGAAATTACGCTTGAACACACAACAAGTTTTAGTGTGTGACACACTTGTTTGAAGAGGTTGTTGTTGTTATGTGCCGTCAAGTTGCCTGCAAATCATAGCAACCCTAAGTATCACAGCTCTAAACTCTGTTCTATCCTGAGTCAACCTTATTGTCTCTGACACACCTACCCCATGAATTACCCCAGTCACTGAGTCAATCCATCTCCTTGAGGGTCTTCCACTCCTGCGCTGTCCCTCAACCCTCCCGCACTGTCCCTCAACCCTCCCAAGCATGACGTCACTCTCCAAGGACGCGTTCCTCCTTGCAACATGCCCAAAGTATGTCAGATGGAGCTTCCAAATCCTTGCCTCCAAGGAGCAGCCTGGTGTTACCCTCTCCAGGACAACCTATCTGTTCTTAGCGGTCCTTGGTATACTCAATACTCCTCTCTAGCACCACAGCTCAAAGGCATAAATTCTCCTTCTATCATCCCTAGTCATTATCCAACTTTCTGATGCATAGCCCATAATTGCAAGGACCATGGTCAGGTGCACCTCAGTCTCTAGACTGACATCGTTGCTCTTCACTACTCTGGAAAGCTCCTTGAAAGCAGACTTTCCCAGTGCAATTTGTCTTTTTATTTCCTGGCTGATAGTACCACAAGAATGTTGATTGTGGAGCCAAGCAAACTAAAGCTGTTAACAATTTCAATCTCTTCACCGTCTATCATGATGTTGCCAATCGGCCCAGTAGCGAGAATCTTTGTCTTCTTGATGTTGAGCTTCAATCCATATTGAAGGCTGCAGTCCTTGACCTTCTGTAGCAAATGCTTCAGGTCCTTCTCAGTTTTAGCAAGCAGAGTTGTGTCATTTTCTTCACGCAGGTTGTTGACGGGTCTACCTCCAGTCCTGATGCCACATTCCTTCTCAAAGAGCCCAGCCTCTGGATAATCTGTTCAACATATAAATTGAAAAGGTATGGAGACAGGACACATCCCTGGTATAAACCCTTCCCAATTTTGAACCATGCAGTGTTTCCTTGTTCTGTTCTGATGACTGCCTTGCTTGGAGATACTTGGTACATGAAACTCCATCAAAGGCTCAAGTGAAACTGAGTCAAAGTCTAATTGTTCTTATTGAGTAATCACCCTGGAGGAGATTGCCAATCCTTCTCTCTCGGAACAGCTGGTGGCCTCGAACCATGTGCCTTCAGGACTGCAGCGCAGCCTCTTGCCACTAGGCCACCAGAGCTCAAAGTCTAAATACTAGTGAAACTAATGGCTGAAACAGAGGGCGCAAAGAACAATTTCAGAACTCGAAGAATCAGTGGTGAATGAAGCAAAAGTATGAGAACTAAGAAGATGAAGGGAGGTTTTTGTTTGGTTTTTAACACAGCTTTTCAAGAAGTTACAGCGACTTACAGATTGATGGGCTAAGAAAAAGAAAGAGGAGGACAGAAGTTCTTAGAGATTCAATTTAAACAGAGAGAGAAAAAAAAAAAAGAAATCCAATTCCTCCTTGCTCTAGCTCTCTCGCGCCCAATCACAGGCTGAAGCAGGCAGCTCTCTGACCCTATCTAACCATCATCGCTCTGAAGATGTCCTGGGGCCCATTCCAGTTTACTCGGGTGACTGGTGAGTTTAGTGAAATGATCCAACAAATACACGAATGCTTCTTGTATGCCAAGCATGGGGAACAGATTTCCTTATTAAAAACTCTCTCCACTCATGGGTAAGAGTGGAATATGTTTTAAATGAGAAAATGGACTGAAGATTTTCCTCTGTGAATAGTAACTGGATGCTACAGTGGAAAAAAAACAACAAACAGAACTCTATTCACCCAACAGAGTGAATTAGATATTATAACAAATTAACCACCTTAATGAATAATAACTAATATTATAAAACAAAAAGTTTATGAATGATTGTATGAAGAATCAGAATGATTTGTAAACCTTCACTCAAATTAAAACAAAAGCCCACAAACCAACCAAGAAAGTTTTAGTGCCCTCAGGTGGAAGCCAATTAACTGCCCATCTTTCTCCCTTGGAGCAGAGAGCCGATTCAAACTTCCAGAGAGGAATGAACGGCCTTTGTGTAAGCGCAACTCCCTGTGAACTAGGCCAGCACACTTTCTCATGCTGGTATTGCTGGGTGTCATCCAGTGGACCATGACACACAGCTGTGCCTGTCCTGCGGAATTCTCACAGTCTCTTATCTGCCATGCTCAACTCAAGCCCACGTTTGAAGTCACTGTGTCAACCCATCTCTCAAGGGTCTTCCTCTGCTTCGCCGACCCTCTGTCATCCCCAGCATGATGCCTTTTCCCAGGAACCAGCCCTGTTGACATAGCCAGAGTGTGTGAGTCAGAGCTTCACCAGCCTTGCCCTCAAGGAGCACCTGCCCAGTGGCGGTGTGATACACAGGGAGGTGCTAACCCCAAAGCAGTCTCTCTCTGCCAGTTCAAATCCACCAGTGTCTCAAGAGAATAAAGACAAGCAATCTCCTCCTGTGCGATTTACAGCCTCAGAAACCCAGGTGGGGCAGGAGTGGGGCGTGAGAAAGTGTGTCAAGCTATGAGTTGGTTCTGAGTTGACTGCAATGTGTTGCATTTTAGAAGTGGATCCGAGGAGCTCTGATGATACCTTCCTCTTCAATGGAGGAACGGACTCGATGGTGGTGTACAGAGTCAGAACTGGCCCATAGCTGACCCTCCAGCAAGTTTTCAGAGACAGTAAAACATAAGGGGGGAGGGCTGTCCATCCTTCTCCCACAGAGCAGTTGGTAGATTTGAACCATGTTCCTTTGGGATTTCAGCGCAGCTACTTACTACTAAACTCCTCAGAGCACTCTCTCAAAGGTAGAGACTTTATTATAATGAGAGAAAAATCTAGCCCTGTTTCACTCATTCCATAGATTCTGCCCTCTGGACTTAGCAAGAAAACAACTGGCCCTTCACCTACCGGGGATACAACACGGCAGGTCTCCACCTCACATTTCCTCACAAATCCCAGATTTTCACTCAGATGAAGAGAAGGTTCTCTTTCATAGTTAGTTTCACAGTTATTTCCTTGGAGGCATGAATTTTCCAGATTCTTCAGAGGGTAGCCCAGCACAGGAGGACCATTTCAGACAGTGATAAGAGATATGAAGAAAGGGGGGGCGGGGGGAGGGAAGACAAATAAGAGGAAAGGAATCAGGAAACATCTCTTATGTGTCAATCCGTCAGAGATGCGAATTATGACAAGGAACAAGCCATTCCAGTATCTGAGGGAAGATCACCAAAGCACAGGGAACAGACTCTGGAGGTAAAATGAGTTTGGTGTGTTTCAGCAAGAAGGTCGGCATGGCTCGAGTAGAACACGTCCAGGGAAACCCTAGACTGTCTGGACTGTTACCACAACAGGGACCTGTGTCTCCACTGCCTCCAGTCTCTTACTGTAATCTCTCCCTTTCACCAATACCGGGGTCTCTGCTGAAAATCCCAATTTCATCAAAGCATGCTCCTCACCATCCAGATGGGCCTTTGCAGCTTGGTTCACCAGCGCCTCTATCCCACTACCTTTTTTTATCCCACCAACTTTGAGTTGATAAACACCTGGGCTCTAACTCAGAGCACGTATGTACTAGCCATGTGACTGCAAAAAAATGAACTTAACCATTGGTTTTCTCATCTGTCAAATGGAAATGCCCTTGCGGTTAATTATCGTCAAGTCTACTCCGATTGACAGCAACTCTGGGAGCAACATCCAAGCCCATCCCTGTCTTGCACCATCCACACAATCTCTGCTACCTAAACCTACCACTGCAGGCTCTGTGCGGATCTGTGCTACTGAGTCTTCTTTTCCACGGACTATTTTTCCAAGCATGACTATTTTCCAAGTCCCTTTTTTCCAGGGACTGTGCCCTCCTGACAACATGCCCAAAGTATCTGAGACAAAAGCTTAGCATCTTCCCTTCTAAGAAGCATTCTGTGTGCATTCCTTCCAAGACAGATTTATTTGTTCTTTTTGGCAGTCCATGACATAGTCCACATTCTTCACCAACAATACAATTAATTCAATGGCATCAATAGTTCTCTCATCTTCCTTATTCACTGTCCAATTTCATGGGCACACGAGGCAACTGGCAATACCTTGGCCTGGGTCAGATCAAGCATGGTCTTTAAAGTAACATCCTTGCTCTCTAGGACTCAGAGGTCCTGGGCAGCAGATCTGCTGCTTGCAATACACCATCTGATTTCTTGCCTGCCACTTCCCTAGGTACTGATTATGAATCCAAGTAAAATGAAGTCCTTGACAACTTTATTTTACTGTTTTTTGTGTGTACCGTCAAGTCGGATCTGACTGGTACCGGATGAGACTGCCCCTCCTTCTCCAGCTGCACTGCAATCCCAGAGGTGCATGGTTCAAATCCACCAGATGCTCTGCTGGAGAAGGAGGGACTTCTCCAGTACAGGTCAGATACAATATGACAGTACATATGCAAATAATAATAAATTTTTTTTAAATGTAAAAAAACAAAAAAAAACCCTCTTACATTCTCTATTAATACCTTCTGTGTAGCAAGTCTTACTTACCTGGGCTAAGATGAGCTGAGGGCAATCATTTCTATCCACTCTTGGGCCTAAAGATCAGAGTAGTGAGAGCATAGTACCCCAGGGCAGCGTAAGTGTAAAACGGCAATCCACATGGAAGGACCTTCCAAAGGATGGTATAACTGAGGCAGAGACTGCAGGCTATGGAACCCAGGCCCTGCTCCTCCGGTGAAGTCACCTCTCTGTACTAAATCTTAGACGTTATGGTTTTGTCACATTAAACAGCTGTTATTGTTGTTAGGTGCTAAAATTTTGGCCCTGATTGACACCAATCCGAAGTACAACAGAATACACTGCCCACACCTGCCTCGTCCTAACAGTCTATGTACTTTCCTAAGAATGATGCCCTTTTCCAGAAACCAGCCCCACTTGCCAATACACCCAAGGTTTGTTAGGCAAAGTGTCACCATCCTCACCTCAAAGGAGCACTCTGGCTCCAATTCCGTCTAGACAGATTTGTTCATTCATTGGACAGTGTTTTCAATTATCTTTGCGCCCAGTAAACTGCAAGCATGCTGAGAAAGAGGATCTTGTCATTTTCATCACTATTGTGTGCACGTGTGCCTGGAACATACCAGGAACACAAATGTCTGCTGATCCAAGATAGCAATGTATAGACTGTCAGGAGTTTTAAAGAACTGTAAAGGCTCCAAATACAATCATCCACCCAGAAGTGTGCATTTGTCCATATATGGCTTTCACAGATCTCCTAATTCATCCAGCAAGTAGCAATTAAAAGACTACATCAGTCAAAACGTTGTGCTTTTAGGAGCAACCACAACAAAAAGTAGATGAATAACTGATACAACAGATGCTCTGGTGTGTAGCAGACACTATGCTAAGCCCTTAATATACCACAATGAATAAGAGACACAGCGCCTTACAGAACTAATTAAAAAGATACATGGGCAAATTACACAGGATTATTGATTACAGAAGATTATCTAGAAAAGACTTGAACAGTACATTGACGGAGAACTACAGATATACTAGCTGGGTTTAGAAAAGGTCATGGCACTAGAAACATTATTGCCAATGTCAGATGGATCTTGGCAGAAAGCAGAGGGCAGGAGAAGAATATCTATCTGTGTTTCACTGACTACGCAAAGGCATTTGACTGTGTGGATCACAACAAATTGTGGCTAACCTTGAGGAAAATGAAAATTCCAGAACACTTGATTGTGCTTATGCAAAACCTATACTTGGACCAAGAAGCAGTCCTCAGAACAGAGAATGGTTCAAAATCAGAAAAGGAGTATGTCAGGGATGCATCCTGTCCTCGTACCTTTTGAATCTGTATGCAAAACAGATCACTCAGGGAGCAAGGCTTTGGAGAAGTGTGGCATCAAGACTGGAGGAAGACTCATCAACAACCTGCATTAGGCAGATAACACAACCTTGCTTGCTAAACTGAAGAAGACCTGAAGCTCTTGATGCAGAAGGTCAAGGACTGGAGTCTTCAATATGGATAAGGTCAATAACAAGAAGACAAAGATTCTCACCACTGGGCCAATCCACAACACCATGATAGATGGAGAAGAGACTGACGAGGTTGTTCCCAATTACAGTTTGCTCAGCTCCACAATCAACACTCTTACCACCAGCAATTAGGAAATCAAAAGACAAACTGCATTGGGAAAATCTGTCATGGACCTCTCCAGAGTGCTGAAAAGCAAGATGTCAATCTAGAGACAAAGGTGCTCCTAATCCAGGCCATGGTCTTCGCAATTACTTTTTATGCTTCAGAGAGCTAAACAATGACTAAGGATGACAGAAGAATAGATGCCTTTGGGTTGTGGTGCTGGAGAAGAGTCTTGAACATATATCATGGACTGCCAACAGAACAAACAGGTCTGTCTTGGAGAGAGTGAAACCAAGTCTCTCCTTGGAGGCAAGAATTTTGCACCTCCAACTCACATACTTTGGGCACATGGCCAGGAGAGACTCGTCCTTGGAGAAGGACATCATGCTGGTAAGGGTGAACAGACAACACAGGAGAGGGAGACCCAGGATGAGATGGACTGATACAGTATCTGGGGCAATGGGGTTGGTATGTCGCAAATAGTGAGACTGGCTCAGGACAGAGAAAGGTTCAGAGCTGCTGTACATAGGCTCACTATACATCACAGGCAACTCAACAGCACATAACAGCAAAAACATACTATATTGGTTGTTTTTTATTTAAGCCTCTTGTTTAGAGTCAACAACACCTTGCGGAGTCAGTTGTTATTACGTTTTGGAGGAACATTCTTCTAAGTGGTACAGCACTCTTCGGCCAATATGCTGTACTGAGGTAACCTGGGGTTGCTGTAATACTGAACCTTGTGCCTTTGGGGTGTCAAATGCCATAACAGTTATCCATGGTGGACAGTGTTTGGTGGAGTTCCCAGTCTGACATGGGTTTGGAAGCAGGAGTGGCATCCACTTCCCAAACAACATGCCTCTGGAAACTCTATGAACTTTGATAAATGATGACAGTTAAAGAAAGGCTTCAGGCCTTTTTCATAGGGTCACTATGATTTGTGCTCAGATAGACAGCAATCAACAACAACCATATTTTTTACTTATAAATGACAAGAACTTTTTTCTTTATTTTTCATTTCAATGAACATCTATAGAGATTTTGAAATTCCATTCATTCATTGTTGCACCCCTCTCCCCACCCCCCCACCCCCCGGTTGCTCCTCTCCTTCAGACACAAAAGAAAAACTCCCTCATTGGTACACAACCCCCCCCACACATCCCCCAACCCCAAATATAATCCACTCTGCAACCCTCATTCCGTACTCTTACGATAAACATAATGCCCTAAAATATAAAATATTCTCTCCCCCAAAGACTTCAATGCCATAAACATTATTTCATCCAGTTTTTCTGTTTTACCCCCATCCCGATGTCACCTCATTCTACAACAGTGGCACCATATAGCATTTGTCCCTTTGTGACTGAGATACCTCACTCAGCATAATGTCCTCGAGGGTCACCCATTTTGAATAATATTGCATGAGTTCCTTGTTTTTCAATGCAGCATAATATTCTACTGTGCGAATATACCACAGCTTCTCTACCCATTCGTTTGTTGATGGGCATTTGGGTTGTTTCCAACTCCTTACTATTGTAAACAAAGCCGCAATAAACATGGGTATGCATATATCTACTTGGGTGCCATTTATGGTCTCTTTAGGGTATATTCCCAGTAGTGGAATTGCTGGGTCAAATGGTATCTCTAGTTGCAACTTTTTGAGAAAGCGCCACATCGCTTTCCACAGTGGTTGTACCATTTTACACTCCCACCAACAGTGAATAAGAGTTCCAGTCTCTCCACAACCTCACCAGCATTTGTTGCTTGCTGTTTTGTTAAATTTTGCTATTCTTACTGGGGTGAGATGATATCTCATGGTTGTCTTGATTTGCATCTCTCTCAGACCTAGGGATTTTGAACATTTCTTCATGTGCTTGTTGGCCATCTGAATGTCTTCCTTGATGAAGTGTCTGTTCATATCCTGTGCCCATTTTTCAATTGGATTATTCACCTTTTTTAAAGAGCTAAACAGATGAGGGATCAGAAAGGTAATGTGGAATTTCAGTAAGGGAGTTCTGGTGACCCAATGGTAAGGAGTTGTGCTGCCAGTCCAAAGGCAGGCAGTTCAAATCTCCAGTGGAGACAGGTGGGCAATCTCCTTCCACATGATTTATTGTCTCTGAAACCAGATGGGTCAACTATTAGTTCCAACCTGACAGCACATAACATCTCTCAGTTACGGACATTATTTGCAACTTAACCTTGCAGTTAAAAAATAAGGATTTCTAAGGGAGCTCTGGTGGTGGCCTAGCAATAAGAAGCTGCACTGCAATCCCAAAGGCACATGGTTTGGATCCACCAGATGCTTCGCTGGAGGAGAGGCAATCTCCTCCTGTGCCAGCTGGATCTGATATGACAGCACACACGAAAAAATAGTAATTTTTTAAAAAATAAGGATTTCTAGTTGCTAACAGAAACAGATTTGCTGGTTTCAATGAAGAAAGCTCCCTAGGTTTTTGACAGAGAGGCTTAATATCTGTCCTAGGCTGGGTTGTCTAGAGAAATCAAGCCAATGAAGCTTAAAGAGAGAGATTTATTCAGAGAAATGGCTCATGTGTTACAGAAGCTAGCAAGAATTGGGTCTAGCTCAGACCTCAAGAGAGAGATGTCTGGGGAAACTGGTGAGTTCAAGTCATCAGCAGGCAGGCAGGGTCTCAGGCTGCTGGCTTTGGAGACAGTGCTTGTCACGGGACAACAGAATAGTGAACTGCTCATTCTGGAGGCTGACAAGTCAAAGCAGGCAGTTAGCTCACATCTGGAGGTCATGTGCCAGAAGGCTAGATGTAAACAAGAACAAAAAACACTTGAGTTTTTGCCAGAGAATCCAAACACAATACAGGCTTCCCCTGAGATTTCCTTTTAATCAGTTAAAGCTGCTTCATTAACATTGTTGTTATTTGCCCTCAAACCCTGCTCTACCTAGAACCAACCTTATTGTCTCTGACACACCTACTCCCTTTACCCCAGTCACTGAGTCAATCCTTCTCATGCGGGGTCTTCCTCTCTTGTGCTATCCCTCTACCCTGCCAAGGATGATGTCCCTCTCTCCAAGGACTGGTCCCTTCTTGAAGTATGTCAGATGGAACTTCAGAATCCTTGCCTCCAAGGAGCAGCCTGGTGTCACCCTCTATAGGGCGAATCGTGTTTGTTCTCCTAGCAGTACATAATAAATTCAATACTCTCCGTCAGCACCAAAGCTCAAAGGCATCAATTCTCCTTCTATCTGTCATCCCTAGTCATTGTCCAACTTTCTGATGCATAGCACATCACTGTGAAGACTGTGTCCTAGATCAGGTTCACCTTAGTCTCCAGACTGACAATTGCTGCTCTTCAGTACTCTGGAGATGTCCCTGACAGCAGACTTTCCCAATGCAATTGGTCTTTTGATTTCCTGGCTGCTGGTGCCAAGAATGTTGATTGTGGAGCCAAGCAAACAAACTGTTAACAATCTCAATCTCTTCACCATCTATCATGATGCTGCCAATCGCTAATATTACTGAGGTTAAAACCGACAACCTAAAGGATAATTACAATACACACAAGGTCAAAGACACCTTCACACACAACTAATCATTGCAATAACTTTAGCATTTTATCAATTTCTTGTGATAAACAGATTTTGAAAAGCAAGAGGTATTTGACTGGTTATCTATTTAAAATCCTAACAGAAAACAGGCTTTAAATAACAAGGCTGTTATAACATCTGAGTATTGTGGTTGTGATATGCTGGTCAAGTCAATGCTGACTCACAGCAACATACACCTCATGAGCAGTGAAAGGAAACACTCTAGTCCTGAGCCGTCCTCACACCAGATGCTACACTCGACTCATCTGAGTGTCGATCTCTCCTTCTGCGACCCTTCTCCTTTACCAGGCAGGACGTCCTTCTTCAGGGGTTGGCCCATCCTGTTAAAATGTCTAAAGTACCCAAGAGAGTCTCATCACCTTCCCCTCCAGGAAGAATGCTGGCTATATATCTCTTCCAAGACTGATGTGTTTGTTCTTCTTAAATCCATGTTATGTTTATTATTCTTTGCAAGCATTGTCATTCAAAAGCACTAATTCTGCTATGGTCTTCCTTACTCAGTGTCCAGCTTTCTCATGCAAATAAGGCAATAAATACCATGGCTGTGGTTGCTGTTGTTATTGTTAAGTGCCCCCAAGTCAATGAAAGACTCTTGGATGACTTTCATCCTTCCTCCAGGTTCATAGGGTTTCCGGAGGTAAGCTATTACGGAAGTGGATGCCGCTCCTGCTTCCAAGCTTGTTTCAATCGAGGAGCTCCACCAAACAATGTCCACCATGGGTAACCATTATTGCATTTGACACATCAGTGTCACAGTGTTCGGCTTCACAGCAACCACGAGTTACCGCTGTACAGCAAGTGGACAACTAGGGCTATTCGACCTAGAAGAATGTTTGACCAAAAACTATTAAAAACAGGCCCGAGGGTCTCAGACCTGAGGGCCCTACAGTAGTTTGCCATTCGGACATGTCCAAACACTGGCGAACTCTGGGCCAGAGACCTGCAATTCACCTGGCAAGTCTGCTCTGCGGACACCCACTTGGGGCAAAAAAGAAAGTCACAAGAGCCCCAAGTGTTCCATACTTGCCAATAAGGCAATAGATACCATGGCTGGTGTTAGGTACATCTTAGTCCTCAAACCAACATCTTCGCCTTTTAACACTTTAAAGAGATTTTTGCTTAACAAATTCTTTTTTATTTGAATGAAGGTTTATAAAATCATACTGTTTTTTCACACAATCATCCCTAGATATTTTATAACGTACATTATCACTGATTGATACAATTAGATACAATGTCTATATTTCTGTAAAGATGTCTTTTGCAGCAGATCTGCCCCAGTGTAATATGTCATTTATTTCTTGACTGCGGCTTCCAAGAATATTAATTATAGATCCAAATAACATTAAATTCTTGGCAACTTCAATTTTAGTTTATCATGTTTGTTAAGGATTTTTGTTTTCTTTATGTTGAAATATAATCTGTATTAAAGTCTTCGATCTTTATCAGTGAGTGCTTCAAGTTCACTTTCAGCAGTTTGTGTCATCAACATATTACAGGTTATGTTAATCTGTTTCCCTCCAGTCCTGATATCATGTTATTCATATAGTTCAGCTTCTTTGGCCCACATATGTTGTTGTTGTCATGTGTCGTCGAGTCGCTTGCGACTCATAGCGACCCTACGTACAATAGTCCTAAATCCTGCTCTGTCCTGTACCAATCGCACTGTCTCTGACACACCCATCCGGATTACCCCAGACACGGAATCAATCCACCTCACACAAGGCCTTCCCCTCCTGCACTCTCCCTCCACCCTCCCAAGCATGATGTCCCTCTTCAAGGGCTGGTCCCTCCTTACAAAATGTCCAAAGTATGTCAGACAGAGCTTCAGAATCCTTGCCTCCAAGGAGCAGCCCGGTTTAACCCTCTCCAGGATGACTTTGTTTTCCAAGCAGGCTATGGTACCCTCAATACGCTTCTCCAGCACCACAGCTCAAAGACATCAATTCTCCTTCTATATAGTCTGAATAAATATGTAACTCCCACCCTGATACACATCATTCCTGAACCTAACTCACACAGTATTAACTGTTCAGTTCAAATAACTGCTTCTTGGTCTGCATATCACAATTAAATGTTCTGGAATTCCTATTCTTGTAAATGTCATCTATAATTTGTTATGAGCCACAGCCTAATGCCTCTGCATAATCAATAAGTACACATCATCAATAAGTAAACAATTCTCTGGGATTCTCTGCTTCCAGCCAAGATCTGACATCAGCAATGACATCCCCCAGTCTAAATCTTCTTCTGAATTTGGCTTGAACTTCTTGCAGTTCCTTGACAATAATATGTGGCTGCAAAGAATTTTAAATTATCTTCAGCAACATTATCCTTGTGTGTGATGGTAACGACATCCTTTGATAACTTCTACACTCCAGAATTTGTTATTATCCACATAGTCAAATACCTTAACAGAGTCAAGAAATCTCATGTAAACATCTTCTGGTAGTCCTGGCTTTCAGCCTAGATCTACCTGACATCAGGAATATTATCTCTCATTTCAACTGACTAAAAGGGATCCATCCATATTTGTTCCCATTCTAAAGAAAGGTGATCCAACAGAATGCAGAAATTACTGAATGACTGTTGATATCACAAGGAAAATTCAGTTGAATATATTTAAAAAATCACTGCAAGACAGAACTGCCTCCACCAGATGCCTGTACCAGGCAGATCTGATTTGACGGTACACACACACACACACACACACACACACAATAATAAAATTTAAAAAAAAAAAGACAGAACTTCCATAAACATTTGACTATATGACCACAAAAATACAGGTTTGTTGGCTGGGTGATGATAAAACATATACAAAGAATAGTCGCTGTTAATTGCCAGATCATTTTCAACTTATAGAAACCCCACGTACGCAGAGCAGAACTAGTCCACTGGGCTTTAAAGCTTTGGAAGCAGATTACGAAGTGCCTTTGGGTGAATTTGAACAGCTATTTTTTCAGCTCACAGCTGAGACCTTAATTATTTGAGCTACCCAGGTCATCCATATAAAGCATCTCATCTATCATTGCTGCCAAGTCAGAACTGAGTTCTAACAGACTGTCCAGTGGGTTTTTAAAGGCTGTAAACTACACAGAAGATTGTCCATCTTTCCCCCTCAGAGATGCTGGTGCATTCGAAGTGCCTAGGAATTGTCCACTGATGATGCTGCCAGAGTTCCCTATGCATAAAGGATAATCTCAAACTTACTCATATTTGAGTCATATTCATATAACAATTGTAATAATAATAAAAGAGAGCTCTAGTGGCCTAGTGTTAAGAAACTGCACTGCAATTCCAAAGGCACACAGTTCGAATCTACCAGCTGCTCTGTGGGAGGAGGATGGGCTATCTCCTCCCGTGCAATTAACGGCCTCAGAAAACCTGCTGGAGGGTCAGCTGTGGGCCAGTTCCAATGCAATGGTACTCAACAGCAACAACAACAATAAAAGAATTTCTATTCCTAGTATTGTTAACTAGGAAAATTAAAACAAAACTAAGCATTGTGTTCTTTTGTTTTATAATCTATAAATTGATCCTTCAGTTCTTTCATATGTATCACGTCCACATCTCCAAACACTCTGAAACACCTTACTGATACTGCTTGTTTCCTTCAAAGTTAACACACTGAAACAAAAATTTCAAAACAGGACCCAAAACTAGTTCCAGAAACAACAATTTTCATGTAGAAATTGATTCTACGTGAATTTAGACCTTTAACAAGCTCTCCAGTCAGTACTTCCTTGTCTGTAAAATCAAGCTGTTAAGAGTCAATAATCTCTAATACTTTTTAAATTCAAAGGAAAAAAAAAACGCCTGTGAAAACCCACCTTTCCTTCCATACCACCACCAATCAAAGTAAAAGTTGCACACCTACTCTAAGAGGGGCTCTCTTTCTTTTCTCCTGCCTTGATCCAATTACTTTATGGATTTCCTGTAGCAGTTAAATCAAGCAGCTTCATTCCTAATATTCCTTTAAAAGCAATTTTATAACAGAACAGTTAAGTCTGGAAGCACTCCTTGTAACAGGATTTACAGCCTCTATGGAAAAAGTAAGCCCATCTAATTCTTTTTTGTAAATTTCAAAAGGTTCCTACATGCATGTATTCCATTTCAGTCATCGATTGCTTCTGTTCATTGCAGACTGCTTGCCACTGGTGTACATTTACAATGATTTCCATTGGATCTGCATAGGAAATGATCCAAGTTCATTTGACCATTTGTATCAAGTGTGATGTAGACTATTATAGTACATGGTCATTAATATATTCACTCAACTATAATATACTCACTCAACTAATAGTAAAGCAGCTAAAATAAAACAGCAACTTTTTGAGGGCAAACTGTAGTCAATGTAATAAAATGGCCAAACAGCAATGAACACGTTCTTGTACCGCTGCAATTTTAGTTGTCACAGATAAAGCATAATCTCTACCTTAGCACGATCTTAAATTAGGAAAATCCTAAAAAAAAAAAAAAATTAGGAAAATCCAACCATGTTTTCCAGGTGAATGCTGTTTCAATCACACTTTTTAGAATGCGGATAAATAATCCAAACCACTATGTTGGAACAGCATTCCTCTCTGGAAACAGCACTGTCAGCGCTATCTCTGCATATTATAAGACTTTAACTTGACACCAAAACTGAACGTTATTGTCTGAACAACACGGGAAAATACTGGAAACAGAACAACTAGCTCCACTTCTGCAAATCAAGCAAAACTGAGAAAAAAAGAAAGGAAGCAAACAAAGGGAAGGAACTCAAGGGCCATTTGCAGTACTGGCCCCCTCTGCAATGTTCTAGGCGCTTCCCCTTGCGCCCGAACAGATAAGAGGAGCAGGCACCAACAGAAACCTAAAGTTACTCTTTTCCCAAGTTGCAATATTCCCTGAATTCTGTGCATGACACGTCCGGAAGATCTACGTTCGGAGCGAAATGTCTGAGAGAAGGGAGTGGCGTTTGCTTTCTCAGTCTGGAGCCCCGACAACTAACTCTCCCTGAAGAAGAGGACCCCAAGCCCCTTAAGCATCTGGCTGTGCAGAGAGGGCTGGCGCATCCTCCCCGCGCACAAATCTGCAGGCCCCGCGGCTCCTTCTCTCTCCCCCTCGCGTCCTCTGGGCTGGACCCGTGGGTCCGGTGGACTCAGGCTGGTTCAGTGTCCCGGGCACCGCTAGCCTAAGGACCACTCGGGGCGCAGCGGACGCGGCCGGGGCGCACGTCCCGGCTCCGCTTGGCCGAGCTCGCCGCGGCGGGGCGCGGGGGTACCCTGGCAGCCCCGGGATGCGCCCTGTCGCACAACTTGCAGGAGCACATCTCCACCCGCGCGGACGCGGCGCCCTGGGACCGCCGGGCCGCCCCGCCCCTCCTCGCAGCAGAGGGGCGGCAGTCCGTACCTGTCCTCCGAGACGCTGATGACGCCCTCCTCCTTGGGCACGATCACGGCCATATTCACCACCTCCTGGGACCCCTCGACCCGCTGCAGTAGGATGGGCTTGCGGGTCAGCGCTTTGGGCTGGATCTCCGCAGCCATCGGCGGAGGGGGCGCGGCGGGGCCGAGATGAAGAGGCAGCAGGAGCACAGGCTCTGGATGGCAGGAACGGGACGCCGGGGACCGGCAGTCATAGCCTAGTTGCTGCTCCGGGAACGACTCAGCGCTCCCGGCACCGGGTATGCAAACCGCCAGGGCCAGAGCAGCAAGCCCAGCGCCACCTCCAGGAGAGGGGGTGGCGAGCCAGGAGGCGGGGCCGTCAGGGGCGGGGCCTGCCGCAGGGGGTGGCCGCTGGTGGGCGCGAGGGCGGATTCACTTCCGGGAGGGTGGTAGAGCAAGAGGGGGAAGTGGAGGGAGGGAGGCGGGGCTGTGGCTGCTCAGTGCGCGTGCGTCAGATGACGAGCCAATTTCCGCCCGCCCCACCGCGACTCTTGAAGCCATGAGGCTGCACCTTTAGGGCGCATGCGCCTTCCGTCCACACCCTGCTCTTGGCCTCCTCCTCCTCTTAGTATCCCGGGAACGCGCACGCACGCAGTTCTGGGAACGCGCTCGCCGGAGGCCACGCCCCCTCCAAATGTCTCACGCCGCGAAGGAGAGACTTGCAGGAGGACGCAAGGTGGGGTGGTTCGGTGTACCTGTCCTCTATATCTTTAATAATAAAAGAGTGTGGTGCTGATGGAATGGTTCGGACCGGATTGAGCTTGGGCGCGGTGTACCTGTCCGTCCTCTGTCTTTAATAATAGGTGTGGTGGGCAGCTGCTGGTGCTGACATGGCCCAGGCCACCAAGCAGCAGCCCACTGTCTCCTGGGACTTGTAGTTTCTGGGAGCTTTCCCCGCCCTAGCAGCGCCCCCTTTTTTTGGAAAAGCTGAGCCACAGAGGACCATTGCTTGTAGCCTTTACTGTGGGGACAGAGAACATCCTAACCAGGCATTTTACGATAATCTGTAGTGTTGGTTCATTTTAGGTTGACAGAGTTACTAGCGGAAGCCATATAGGAAGTGAGATTTGAAGTCCATTCATTACCCCAACAATCCATCCTTTTTAGCTAAAATAACACTTTTCTAAAAATGTGATACTGATTTATTTACAAAGTTTGTTTTTCACAAAAGATCCTTCCCATTTCCTTCACCCTCTCCCCCAATTGCAATGAGCAACCCTGCTGTCAAATCACCTGTGACTCATAGGGACCCTGTGTACAACAGCTCTGAACCCTGCTCTATCCTGACAACCTGATTGTCTCTGACACACCTACTCCCATTTCCCCAGTCACTGAGACAATCCATCTCATTCAGGATCTTCCTCTCTTAGGCTGTCCCTCCACCCTCCCAAGCATGATGTCCCTCTCTCTACAAGGATTGGTCCCTCCTTGCAACATGCCAAAAGTGTGTCAGATGGAGCCTCAGAATCCTTGCCTCCAAGGAACATCCTGGTTTCACCCTCTCCAGGGCAAACCTATTTGTTCACCACAGCTCAAAGGCATCAATTCTCCTATCATCTCCAGTCACGGTCCAGTTTTCTAATGCATAGCACATAATTGCAAAGACCATGGCCTGGGTCAGGCACACGTTAGTCTCCAGATTGACATCATTGCTCTTCAGTACTCTGGAGATGTCCCCAGTTCAAATCTGCCAGATACTCTGTGGGAGAAAGTTGGGCAATCTCTTCCTGAGTGATTTACAGCCTCCAAAAACCTGTTGGAGGTACATTTATGAGTTGATTATATAGATAACAACATTCTTGAAAACCCTCGACAAGATGGATTGACACAATGACTGGAAAAATGGGCAGGAGCCTTCATGAGAGATGGTACAGAACAGGGCAAGGTTCCAATCTGTCATGGCACCTAACGGCATTGCACAGAGAAAAGATAACCCCTGTAATTAAACAAGTGAGTGAATGAGTGTTAGGTACCTGACCTTCCCAGAGCTAGATAACTGTCTGGGGAGTTATTAGAATCTTTGTGGAAGGGTCAAGATGGCAAGGTCTAGGGGGAGGCGAGAGGGGTGTGAGGAGGGTGGGAAGGACGCACAGTAATAATGGGCCAGAGTTGACCCAAGATTGGCACAGGCCTTGTGGAAATGGATTCCTAAGATAAGTTTTGGCAGCTAACTATATTAGTCAAAAAGATTTGTTTCAAAGCACACAAAACAAACATGGTTATCTTCCAAATTTTCAGAGATTCTATGCTGACCTTGGAAAGGGACTCAGATATTTCCCAGCCATGGGAACTAAGGAAAATATTCCACTTCCCTGAGCCTTAGTTCCTAATACATTTACTGGGGATAACAGCAACTGCCTTGCAAACTTGTTGAGGGGCTTACAAACGACATACTTTAAGGGTCTTCATGCGCAGAAAGGTCCTTTTCAGTCCTAGTGGCAGTTACAGTTCTGATTCCAACATCTTGCCTGGGCTAGGGAGCTCTGGTGGACTAGTGACAAGAAGCTGCAGTATAATCCCAGCGGTTCCAAACCACCATATCCTCTGCTAAAAGAAAGAGGGGCTATCTCCTCCTATACCAGTCAGATCTGATTTGGCGGTACACACACAAAAATAATAAAATAA
>NW_006399754.1:4687985-4776441 GCF_000299155.1 Elephantulus edwardii | reverse complement strand
TAAATTAATAAAAAAAAAGATGCCATGGCTGCCAGCCTCTAGTCCTATGAGAATCAGAATCTGGTTGGATCACAGCTCTGAGTCTGGCCCTCAACTCTGCAGCCCCAAATGTCCATTTGGCATCCATTCAGGGAACATTTGAATGGACCTTAGTTGCCAACAACATGTTCAGTCAGGATAATCCAGAGACCCAAGTCTACTTACCTTCAAAGTTTAACAGTCCCCCAAAGGACGACTCATCTAGAGAAGATTCCATCAAGGTAGATGAGCTTTTCTCTACTCGGACCCCAAAGAGCTATATCTAAATATGTAGAGGAGCCAAAGACTCCAGGGCCAACACTTTTGCAGCCCATATGCAACTTGCAAAGTACTTGGACACTAAGACCAAGATGCAAAATATTGTTCAGTGGAGAATAGACAATTATGGATCATTCCAAAATGCACCTTGGATTTTTCCCAATACTTGATAATACTAGTTTTGCTGGTGTGGACTCATTTAAAAAATAAGGACGTGGCTATATCAACCTGGTTTTCATGAGATTGGTTGCCTCTCTCTGTTATCCCTAAGACGCCATTACTTGGCCAGGTCACCAGGGAAATTCTTAAAGACCGGGGTTTGTCCTAGAAGATTCATGGAAGACCTTAAAAGAGCCAGGAAATGTGAAGAATCCACCTGGAAATAGGAAGATTAAATACAACTTCCTCTGACCATTTTAACTGGTTTTGACAAAACCCAGGAAACTCTATCCAGTAGAGTTTATGGCTAGATAGTTTATGTACTAGATACATTGTCAGAAGCAGTTATGAGGTGATTGTTCAACCTCCCCCCCAACCCCACCCCAAGCAAAGCAACTGTAGTTAAACATTACAACTATAACAACATATAAATATCAGTAAATACTGGACATAAGCCAGATCTGGTAGCTTGGAGTTAAGGAATCATGCTGTCAACCCAAAGGCACACAGCTCAAATCCAGCAGCTGCTCTGTGGGAGAAAGATGGGAAGCCTCCCATGGGATTCACAGCCTCTGAAAACCCACTGGCGGGTCAGCTATGAGTTAGTGCTGACTTGACAGTTGGGGTGGTAGTTGTTATTATTGTTGTTGATTGCGGTCAAGTAGGGACCCTATGAACAAAAGACCTGAAGTCTTTATGTAACTATAGTTGTTTCTCAAAGTTCACAGAGTTTCCAGAGGCATATTGTTTAGGAAGTGGATGTCACTCCTGCTTCCAAACATGTCTTAATCTGGATGGAACACAATAACAATTGGATATCACTATTTCTACAGAAAAATAATAAAGAAGTCAGTCTTGGGTGTAGTAAACTGACTTTCTTCTTCAGGAAAAACTGCACTACACTTTTATTTAGCTTATTGTTGTAAGGGGCCGTCAAGACTCACAGTGACCCTATGAATGAAAAGCCTGAGCACTGTTCATAGGGTTTCCGGAGGCAAGCCATTTCGGAAGTGGATGCCACACCTGCCCCCAGGCTTGTTTTAGTTGGAAGGTCTAGCAAACACTGTCTACCATGGGTGACCATTACCACATTTGGCACATCAATGTCCCAGTGGTCAGCATCACAGCAACCACGAGTTACCTCTGTACAGCAATGTACAGACCAGTACTATACCACCTAGAAGAATGTTTGACAGGAAAACAATTTGAACCCCGGCTGAGGGCCGCAGATTAAAATCACCCACCTTCGGCTTGGTAGCATAATGTTCTGTCCACTAGGCCAATGTAGCTCTCTCTGTCGTCATCGTTATTGCTATTTGGTGCCGTCGAGTCGTAGACGACTCATAGCGACCCTATGAACAAAAGGCCTGAGAAAAATAATAAAGAAGTCAGTCTTGGGTGTAGTAAACTGACTTTCTTCTTCAGGAAAAACTGCACTACACTTTTATTTAGCTTAGATTATGCTATTTTATAAGTAGACTAATCTGCAATCTTTTCACTTAGAGATATTGTACAGCCTTAGGTTGCTATATATATTGTTCTTGTTGTTGTTGTTGATTGTCATTTAGTCGAGCATGACTCATAGTGACTCCATGAACAAAAGACCTAATGCCTTTCTATAAGTTTCTCCAAGATCATAGAGTTTCCATAGGCATAGTGGTTTAGGAAGTAGATGCCACTCCTGATTTCAAATCTGTCCTACAACTGGGAGCACCACCAAACACCCACATTGGTAAACCATTATGGTATTTGATACCCCAGTGGCACAAGGTTCAACATCACAGCAAACCCAGGTCACCTCAGTACAGCAAATTGACATGCAGTGATGTACCGAGTGGAAGAATGTTCCTCCAAAAATACAGCAACACTAGTATCACATAGCAGCTATTTATGTTGTTGTTGTTATTGTTGTTGTTAAGTGACTTCGAGTAGCAGGTGACTCATAGGGATCCTATGAAGGAAAGCCCTATTTATGTTGTTGTTGTTATTGTTGTTGTTAAGTGACTTCGAGTAGCAGGTGACTCATAGGGATCCTATGAAGGAAAGCCCTATTTATGTTGTTGTTGTTGTTATGTGTTGTTGAAGTCGCTTGTGACTCATAGCGACCCTATGTACAACAGCCCTAAACCCTGCTCTGTCCTGTGCCAATCACACTGTCTCTGACACACCCATCCCGATTACCCTAGTCACTGAATCAATCCACCTCATAGAGGGCCTTCCCCTCCTGCGCGACTGTCCCTATTTATGTACGTTATTAAAATTCCAAGGGTTTTTTTTAAATTCCAAGTTTAAAAAAAAAAATAGGAATATTTGTTCAACAAAGGGAACCCACCCGGATCCTCACAATCTCTACGTTACTTAATCCACAGCATCAAATAAGGTGCTGGGCAGTGGGACTAACAGATCACCAAAGAAAGGTAAAGAAACAAGCAATGATAAAGCAGTGCTGTGGCAACACATTGGGCCCAGGGCATGCAGGGTGCCTGGGAAATGGAAGGACTTCCTTACAGCTGGAGGGGCCTAACAGACATAGCACGGGGAGGTGAAGGTACCTTTGTTAATGGAAGGTTGAAACCAAAGGGATTCCATTTTGCTGAACTTCTGACCTACCTGGATACATCCTTGTGTTCCAGGAAATAGTGAATGATCTGATTAATGTTTACCTATAAACATGGTTTTATGACCTACCCCAGGAGATAAAGCAGGGGAATGCTGAAATAATGGAAAATGGCCCCAGGCCCTTGACACTGCTATGAATACCCCACCCACGTAGAATGGCTAAACACCCAATTCTCTTTATTCAGTGCTAATACCAATTGAAGCTTATCCTGCTTTCAACAAAGTGCACACTATAAATAAAGCAGATTTGCATGTGTTGCTTCCGGGCTTTGTGCGAGTTTGGACTTTTCAGGTAGCATTAAGTTCTCACTGGGCCCTGCTACTTAAGTGAGATATATTGTTGTGTAACTATATCATGTTTGTGTAGGAACGGAACCATAGCTGACCCTCCAGTGGGTTTTCAGAGGCAGTAAATCACATAGGAAATCATCACTTGCTATGCATCTGAAAGCTGGACAGTGACTAAGGACGATAGAAGAAGTGATGCTTTGAACCGTATTGGAGAAGAGTTCTTGTGCTTGTGCAAAATCTGTATCTATGGAGCTCTGTATCTGTGGTGGCCTGGGCAAGAAGCTGCACTGCAATCCCGAAGGAATGCAGCTGGAATCCACAGATGCTTCACTAGAGAAGGAGGGACAATCTCCTCCTGTGCCAGTTGGATCCAACTCCACGGTACACAAGGAAAAATAAAACCAAAACAAAAACCTATATCTAGACCACAAAGCTGTTGTCTAAACAGAGCAAGAGAGCACAGAATGGTTCAAAATCAGGAAAGGAGTGTATCAGGGATGTATCCTTTCAATCTATGTGGGGAACAGATCATTCAGGAGGCTGGACTTTAGGAAGAAGAATGTGGAATTAGGATTGGAGGAAGACTCATCCACAACCTGCTCACCAAAACTGAGAAGGTCTTGAAGAGTTTGCTGCAGAAGATCAAATACTGCAGCCTTCAATGTGGATTGCATCTCAACATCAAGAAAATAAAGATCCTCACCACTGAGCCAATAAATTGTATCATGATAGATGGTGAGAGGACTGACGTGGTTAATGACTTCATCTTGCTTAGATCCACAATCAACGTTCTAGGCACTAGTCAGTCAGGAAATCAAAAGACAAGTTGTATTAGGAAAATCTTCCGTCTAGGATCTCTCCTGAATGCTAAAAAACAATGGGGTCAGTTTAGATACTAAGGTGCACCTGATCCAGGTCATGGTTTTCTCAATTGCTTGCTGTGCATCTGAGAGCTGGATAATGAAGAAGGGTAACAGAAGAAGACTCAATGCCTTTGAGTTGTGTTGCTAGAGAAGAGTATTGAATATACAATGGACTGCCAAGAGAATAGGTCTGTCCTAGTGAGGATTAAATCCATTTGCTCCTTGGAGGCAAGAATTTTTAATCCCCATCTCACATACTTTGGACATGTTGCCAGGAAGGACTAGTCCTTGGAGAAGGACATCATGCTTGGAAAGGCAGATTGATGGTCAGCGCAGAAGATAAAGGTCTTGGATGAGATGGATTAACACAGTAATTGTGGCAAGGGAGTCAGGTGTGTCTGGGATGGTGAGATGGTCCAAGATAAGGCAAGATTCTCTATAGGGTCTCTATGAGTCGTAGTGAACTCAATGGCATATAATAACTTAAAAAAACATATTTTGTGCATGTTTCTAGGACAGATTATTCCTTAGTGAGGGATATCATGCTCACAAAGGTGAAGGAATGGCAGAAGAGAGGAAGAGCCTTCTCAAATTATATAGACACAGTGACTTCAGCAAAGGACTCAAGTGTGTCAGAGATTGTGAGGATGGCACAGGATAGGACAGGGCTCAGATCTGTTGTTCCTAGGGTTGCAATGAGTCATACGCGACTCAACAGCACCTAACAGAAACAACAGATATAGGAGGAGACTGTCCAACTTTCTCCTCTGAAACAGCTGGTGGATTTAAACCATGTAATTTTGAGTTGGCAAAAGCATTTAAATAAATCATGGATTATACTCCAGGATGTCAGCTGCCACAACAGAGACATTGGAAAGACCTCACCTAAGTCTGGCTGGTTGTTGCTAGGTGTCCTTAACAGTCTAAATCTTTTCTCCATCTATCATGATGCTGTCTGGTAGGTCTGACTGGATAGTAGCAGAAGGTTTTCTGGGCTGGTCCGAGTGCAGTGGAGGCCACAACTAATTGATCACAGTCAGTTACAGAAGGTTTTCTGGAAGAGGACATAACTCATATGTAGATAAGAGAGATGATTCTGAGAGAAAGAAAGTGGTTTGAAAGGAAATAGTAGTTGAAGAATACCTGGTTTCTCCTGGAAGTCTCAAGTAGAAGAAAATTACGGTTTGAAAACACAGTGAAGGTTGGGATGTGAGACTGGAAACACAGGCAGGAGTCCTGTCTAGGAAGTCCTGAAGAGCTATGCTTGAGAATGTGAATTATAACCTTTCTGTGACAGGGAACAGTGATAAACTCAGAATATACCTCTACCTCTCCCAGCTCAGCAGAAGGTGAGATTCCCATGAGGAATGAGGAAAAAACATTTATCACCTCCGAGGCAAGTGGTGGAAGAGTAAACAGATGTTGTTGCTTGTTGTTATGTACCATCAAGTTGCCTGTGACTCATAGTGACTGTATGTACAACAGCCCTAAACTCTGCTCTCTCCTGTGCCAATCTCACTCTCTCCAACACACCCACCCTGATTACCCCAGCCACTGAATCAACACACCTCATAGAGGGTTATCCCCTTCTGTGCTGTCCCTCCACCTTCCCAAGCATGATGTCCCCCTCCAAGGACTGGCCCCTCTTTACAATATGTCCAAAGTATGTCAGACGAAGCCTCAGAAAACTTGCCTCCAAGGAGCAGCCCGACTTCACCCTCTCCAGGACAAACCTGTTTGTTCTCCTAGCTGTCCATGGTACATTCAATACTCTTCTCCAGCACCACAGCTCAAAGGCATCAATTCTCCTTCTATTCTCCCTAGGCATTGTCCAACACTCTGATGCATAGCAAGTGATTGCAAAGACAATGGCCTGTATTAGGTGCACCTTGGTCTTCAGAGTGACACCATTGCTCTTCAGTACTTTGGAGAGTTCCCTAACAGTGGACTTTCTGATCACAATGCATCTTTTCATTTCCTGGCTGCTGGTGTCAAGAGTGTTGACTGTGGAGCCAAGCAAACTAAAGCTGTGAACAATTTCAGTCTCTTTACTATCCATCCTGATGCTGCCAATTGGTCCAGTGGTGAGAATCTTTGTCTTCTTGACATTGAGCCTCAATCCATACTGAACACTGCAGTCCTTGACCCTCTGCAGCAAGTGCTTCAGGTCCTCCTCAGTTTCAGTAAGCAGGGTTGTATCATCTGCATAACACAGATTGTTGATAGATCGTCCACCAATCCTGATGCCACACTTCTCCTCATACAGCCCAGCCTCCCGGATAATCTGTTCTGCATATAGGTTGAAAAGCTATAGCAAACATCCCTGGCGAACACCCTTCCCAATTTTGAACCATGCATTTTCCTTGCTCTGTTCTGACAACTGCCTCCTGTCCAGGTATAGGTTTCGCATGAGCATGATCAAGTGTTCTGGGATTCCCATTCTTCTCAGAGTCAGCCACAGTTTGTTATGATCTACACAGTCAAATGCCTTTGCATAATCAATGAAACACAGATAGACATTCTTCTGGTACTCCCTGCTTTCAGCTAAGATCCATCTAACATCAGCTACAATATCCCTAGTATCACGACCCCTTCTAAACCCAGCCTGGACTTCTGGCAGGTCTCTGCTGATGTGCTGTTCCAGTCATTTTTTAATAATTTTCAGCAGAATCTTGCTTGCATGTGAAATCAATGATATTGTTCTATAATTTCCTCACAGATGAGAACTAATAATTATCCACTTGGGCCATACATTGCAACTGTGCTTGTTAGGACTTTGGTGTCAAATGCAAAAACCAACTAATTGGGGAAAAAAAAGAAAGGGAATCTTACCAAGATCATAGAAAGAGAAAGAAAGTGCCTTTCTTGGAGGAACACAGTTTTATTAGGTGACAGAGGCCAGATAACAGGGATGTGTCCTTTCTCTATACCTATTCAATCTGTCTGCTGGGCAAATCATTCCAGAAGCAGGAATTTATGAAGAAGAATGTGGTGTCATGATTGAAGAAGACATCAATAATTTGTGGTATGTAGATGGCACAACCTTGCTTATAAAAAGTAAAGAAGACTTAAGTACTTACTAAAGAAGATCAAAGACTAGAGCTATATTGTTATTGTTGTTGTTAGGTGCTGTTGAGTTGAATATGACTCATCGTGACTCTATGAACAAAAGATCTGAATCCAGTTCTATCCTGTGCTATCCTCACACTTCCTGACACACAAGAGCCCATTGCAGCAGTCACCGTGTCAATCCACATGGTTGAATCTACCTCTCCTTCACCAACCCTCCACCCCTCCTAACATCATGTCCATCTCCAAGGAATAGCCCCTCCTAGCAAAATTCCCAAAGTATGTGAGGTGAAGCTTCGTTGTTCTTGCCTCTGAAAAGCACTCCAGCTGCACCCTCTCCAAGACATATCTGTTCAGTCTCTTGGCAGTCCATGGGATAGATGTTCCCTGCTCTCCTCAAACATCACAGCTCAAATGCCTCATGCCTCTGAATAGTCTCCAGCTTGGAGCAGTTGGATTCTGGAGGGTAAGCGATTTTTTTTTTTAATTTACCTGAAAGTGTGTGTAAACTAGGCATTTTTAATTTTGTTAACAATACAGTGTAAGCTGATTGGCTGTTTACTTGGTAGCTATAGAAATATATACACACACACACATGCATACAATATAGCGTGGGTTATATCTCAATAGCACGTAAATAAAAATCCTCATAAGTGGGTCATTAGACAACATCATTATGTATGGAGAAAGCACTGACATTATCAAGAATTTCATTCCACTTGGATTCACCATCAACAGCCATGGTAGCAGCAATCAAAAAATCAAAAGGCAAATTTCACAGGGAAAATCTGCTGTCAAGGACCTTGAAGCCTGACCTAGCCATAGTATTCTCAATTGCTTTGCATGCATCTGAAAGCTGGAGAATCAATAAGAAAGACTAAAGAAGAATCAGTGTCTTTGAACTAAAGTGTTGGTGAAGAGCATTGAATGTATCATGAACTGATAAAAGAAACAAAAAAACCCAAGCAAAAACCCAAGCCTGTCTTGAAGGGAGTACACCTTGGAAGCAAGGATAGTGAAACTTCCTTTCACATACTTTGAGAATGTATGTTGACAGGAGGGGTCGGTCCTTGGAAGAAGACTGCATACAGGTAAAGACAGAGGGTCAGCAAAGAGAAGGAGGCCTTCTAGGAGACGGACTAATGTGACGACTGCAAGCAGACACGGCAGAGAGCGTGGCCATGGCATAGGATGGGACAAGGCTCCAAGCTGTTGTTGGTAAGGTTGCTACTAGTCAGAGTTCCCTGGACGGCACCTAACAAGAGCCGGATAAAACCCGACTGTGTTTGTCTACCTAAAGGCAACAGACAGGAAAGCAGTCAGCAACTAACTTTTTAAATAATCTCCAATAGCTTGAAACTAACATTTAATATTTCCAAAGGAAGAAGTGTCCTTAGTCTAGAAGAACAATTGAGAGAGATGTCCTTAGAAGGCACTTTGTTGCTGATGTTTGCCTCGCTACCCGGCAATCTGTAGCTGAGTTTCAGTAACATAATAGATAATACCTTCTGATCTTGTATAAAAGATGACCTTTTCAGTGAATAGGAAGTTAAATCTTAAGTGAATTCTGAAAGTTTTTCTCTGAATCACAGCCTTTCTTTTCTTCTTTTGTCTTCCTTTTTACATAAGGTACTGGATAAAACTATCTTTCTTTTCTAGCAAACTATTTCCCCCGATATACTTTCACCACTTTTTTGATGAAAAGGTAGCCTTATCTTAGAAAAGGAGATGGTTTGCATAATATCTTCTTTTTTTCCTAACTAAATCATTACTATCAAGTCACAACTAACTCATGGTTGACCATCCAGCAGGCTTTCAGAGGCCACAAGTCACAGGGAAGGAGACTCCCCTTCTTGCTTCATGGAGCCCAATGAGATTGCCCATATTTCTTCATGTGGATTCAAACCACATGCTTTTGGGGTGGCAACACAGCTTCTTTCCTCTAGGTTGCCAGAGCTCCCTACTTAAGTAGACTGGGATTCAGCTAATGGGGCAGCTCAGGTGTCCTTCCTAAGGTCCTCAGCTTTGCTAGCAATTCTTGTTTTGAGTGGTATAAAGGTGCTTTAGGGAACTCTGGTGGCCTAGTGGCTATGGAGTTATACTACCAACCCAGAGATGGTCCAAATCCACCAACTACTGCAAGAGAGAGAGATGGACATATACCCCCACGCAATTTTACAGCCTCTGGAGACCCTTGGAGGGTTGGCTATGAGTCGTTTCCAAGTCGATGGAAATGAGAGAGTTAAAGGAGCTTTTAGGTGCCAGGACATCCAGTGACCTGTATCACATACTCAAAGGCAGCCTTGAAGAGCAAACCTACCTCTCTCCCTTGGTAACAGCACCTACCCAGGTAGATTCCACCTTGAAAGAGGAGACTTCCAGTGCACCTCCAACAATGACTAAGCACCTTTTCAGAGAGATGATGTCTTGGAGAGCAGGTGTGCATGCCTCCAGATTTTCATATTATGTTCTTCTCAAAGGTAATGATGTTGGTGTTATGTGCGCTTGAGTCGCTTGCGACTCATAGCGACCCTATGTACAACAGCCCTAAACTCTGCTCTGTCCTGTGGCAATCGCACTGCCTCTGACACACTCATCCCGATTACCCCAGTCACTGAATCAATCCACCTCATAGAGGGCCTTCCCCTCCTGCACTGTCCCTCCACCCTCCCAAGCATGATGTCCCTCTCCAAGGACCGGTCCCTCCTTACAACACGTCTAAAGTATGTTAGATGGAGTCTCAGAATCCTTGCTTTCAGAGAGCTGCCGGTTTAACCCTTTCAAGGATGAATCTGTTTGTTTTTTTAGCAGTCCACGGTCCACTCAATACTCTTCTCCAGCACCACAGCTCAAAGGCATCAATTCTCCTTCTATCCTCCTTAGTTCAACTCTCTGATGCATAACAAGTGATTGGAAAGACCATGGCCTGTATCAGACACACCTTAGTCTCCAGAGAGACACCACTGCTCTTCAGTACTTTTGAGATGTCCCTAACAGCAGACTTTCCCATCGCAATACGTCTTTTAATTTCCTGACTACTGATGCCAAGAGTGTTGACTGTGGAGCCAAGCAAACTAAAGCTGTGAACAATCTCAATCTCTTCACCATCCATCCTGATGCCGCCAATTGGTCCAGTGGTGAGAATCTTTATCTTCTTGATATTGAGCCTCAATCCATATTGTAGGCTTCAGTCCTTGACCCTCTGCAGCAGGTGCTTCAGGTCCTCCTCAGTTTCAGCAAGCAGGGTTGTGTCATCTGCATAACGCAGATTGTTGATGAATCTTCCACCGATCCTGACACCACACTTTTCCTTGTAGAGCCCAGTATCCCAGATAATCTGTTCTGCATGTAGGTTGAAAAGGTATGGAGATAGGACACATCCCTGGCATACGCCTTTCCCAATTTTGAATCATGCAGTGTTTCCTTGCTTTGTTCTGACAACTGCCTCTTGGTCCAATTGTGGGTGGTGTTTGTTTTTTTTCTTGGTTTTGGGGTTGTTGTTTTTTTAATCAACTCTCGTTCTGTGTCTAGACAACAAGACCAAACTGTTAACAAAGAGGAAAGAAAAAATTGCACTGAAAAACAAATAAAAAGAGTGCAGAAGGAATATAAAGTTGAAAACCCTTAAGAGGAACAGAAAATACCCAAACTAGTATTGATAGCCCAGACAGCGTAATCCAATTTCGATCTCTTACATTAAATAGCTGAAAGCATGATGCCCTTCTCCAAGGACCCGTCTTTCTAGGCCATGTGCCCGAAGTATGTGAGATGGAACGGGATCAGGAGGAGATAAGAGTGGATAGATAATGACAATTGCATTGGAACAGATCAAAGAAAGAACTGTTTAAAATGATTATGTGGTTAGGCATTATATGTATGACACAGCCCAGAATAAGAGGTATACAATTGCAAAGAGGAGTCGGGGGTCGGTGGGTGGGGAGGTAGGTAATTGTGCAACAATGAATGAATATTAAAAAAAAGTGAACTGGGGAGGGGGAGGAGGGTAAAATGTGCAACAATAAATGAATGAAAATATAACTTCTTTGTAAAGGTTCATTAAAATCACAATTAAAATACAATTTAGAAAAAAAAAAAGATCCTTGCCTCCACGGAGCAACTTGGTTTCACCCTCTCTAAGACAGAATTTTTGGTTTTCTTGGTGGTCTGTGGTATGTTCAAGACTCTTCTCCAGAACCACAACTAAAAGGTATCAATTATTCTTCTATCATCCTTAGTCATTGTCCAGCACTCTGATGCATAGGAAGTTAATTACTAAGACCATGGCCTGGATCAGGTGCACGTTAGTCTTTAGACTGACATCATTGCTTCTCAGCACTCCGGAGAGGTCCCTGACAGCAGATTTTCCCAGTACAATTCATCTTCTGATTTCCTGGCTGCTGGTGCCAAGTGTGTTGATAGTGGAGCCGAGAAAGCTGTAATTGTAAACAACTTCAATAGTCCTCTACCGAATGCTGAGATATATGTAGACCCAGTGTACATCCCTTATTGAAAATAAAGTATACCAAAGGGATGGGTTATGCTGAATGACTTAATCTAAGAAGAACCCTTCCCTAAAGCTCAGGATGAAGCCAGTCATTTCCACCTCTTTGTCTAGGAAGTATGGTGGGAAGGAGAGAATGGATGTTGAATAAACAGCTTCAAAATCCAAATGACTTGCAATTCCTCAAGTCTTGAGTTCTGCAGTGCATCTTTTTACTTTCCTCCTGGATGTTCTTCCCGCCTTTGTGGGTTTTTTGAGATAGAGTTTTACTCTTCCCTCAACTTCAGCACAGGCACTTGATTCTGTATAAAGTGTTTTGGAATCTCTTGCCTCAAATAGTGTGGAAAACTCACTCCCATGTGCTATGTAGGTGCCATTCCATGGACTCCAACTCATAAAGAACCCATGTACAACCAAAGCCATGTTCAATCCTGAGCTGTCTACACAGCAGCAGCTGTGTTTGAGACCATTTTTGGCAGTCATGTGTCAGTCTGCCTCCCCTTTCCTGAGCATGTTATTCTTCTTCATTGCCTGGCCTCTCCTCACAACAGGCCCCACTGTATGTGAGACGAAGGTGTACCATCAAACAGCCAGACTGGGAAACCAAAAGAGAAGACCATACTCTGCTTTTCCTAAGCTGCAAGAACTGAAAAACAAATTCAAGCCTCAAATTGCAATACTGTAGGGCATTATGTTTATTGTAGGAGTACACAATGAGGGTTGCAGAGTGAACTTTATTTGGGGTTGTGGGAGATGCGGGGGGGATTGTGTACCAATGAGGGAGTTTTTCCTTTGCTTTTCAAGGAGAGGAGCAAAGGGGGGGAGGGGAGGGGGGAGGGAGAAGGGTGTAACAATGCATGAATGGAATTCCAAAATCTCCGTAGATGTTCATTGAAATGAAAAATAAATAAATTAAAATAAATTTAAAAATTTGCAATACTGATATTTTCTATGGGAAAAATCGTGAATGATCCAGGAAGCATCAAAGGGGGGAGGGGGGAATACAGAGATTCACTGTTCCAAAAATGAAGTGGCCAACATTGAATCATTTCAGGAAGTAGCATATGATTAAGAATCAATGATAGGAGCTCTGGTGGCCTAGTGGCAAGAAGCTGCACTGTGATGCCAAAGGCACATGATTTGACTCCACCATATGCTCTGATGGACAAGGAGGGGCAATCTCTTCCTGGGCCAGTTGGATTCGATTCGACGGTACACGAGAAGAAAAAAAAATAGTAAAAGAATCAATGATAACAAAAGAAGTTGTTTAAACCCAATGAAGGCACTGACAAAAAATAAAGTCCCCCAAATTGATGAAATACCAATTGAGGTGTTTGAATAAACACATGCAACCCTAGACAAGCTCACTAAACCTATGCCAAGACATTTAGAAGACCTGCCCAACTGACTGGAAGAGAATCATATTTGTTCTTATTCTGAAAAAGATTGATGATAGAGATGCAAATATCCTAAAGGGCTCTGGGAGGTAAAGCTGAGAGACACATGCCCTGTGTATATGCTAATATCTGTCATTTAGTTGCAAAGGTAGCAGAAGACAGGATCTATAGCAGTTCTTAACAAAGTCACATGTAAATATAATAGTTGGAGACTCTGATTAAGTATAACATGTTGTTATTGTTGTTCTGTGTCATTGGGTCGCCTATGGCTAAGAGCGACCCTGTGTATGGTAGCTCTGAAGCTTGTCCTCTCCTGAGCCAGTCTCACTGATTCTGACACATCTATCCCCAATTACTGTTATCCATTTCATCCTAGGTCTTCTGCTCCTATGTTGTCCTTCCAACATTCTGAGTATGATGTTCTTCTCCAAGGAACAGTCCCTCCTGGTCACGTGCCCAAAATATGTGAGACGGAGCTTAAAAATCCTAGCCTCCAAGGAAAAACTTGATTTCACCTTCTCCAAGACAGACCTATTTGCCTCCTTGGCAGTCCCTGGTATGTTCAAGACTCTTCTCCAGCACCACAACTCAAAAGCATCAATTCTTCTTCTGTCATCCTTAGTCACTGGCCAGCTCTCTGACGCATAGAAAGTAATTGAAGACTATGACCTGGATGAGATGTACCCTAGTATTGTATAAATGATACATCACTGAAGAACAGGAACAACATCCTTTCACTGATTCCTCAGGACTGATTGGTGCACAATGATATTAGTCAGGGAAGACTCTGAAAGGGTGAGTCACACGCTGACATGATGTTGATAGCACTTGAAAAATTTTATCTTAGCAACTGCATTAAGTTGGCACTGAGACAGGAAGAACACAAAGCAAGGAGACCAGGTAGGAGGCAGCAAACCAGACGGGGTGATAGAAGCCTGGACAAGTGTGTGGGCTGGACAGTTTAGAGAATTCTTCCACTGACATTGCCAGTGATTGCAGAGAGACATGGCTTTTGCAGATAAATGGACTTCAAGTCTGGTTCTATCACTGACAAGCTGTGTTGGGTTTCATTTTGTTTGTTTGTTTTATTTTATTTCTTTTTTTAAAAAATTTACTGATTTTGTGTGTGTACCATCAAATCGGATCTGACTGGTACAGGAAGAGATTGCCTCTCCTTCTCCAGCAGAACATCTGGTGGATTTGAACCATGTACCTCTGGGATTGCAGTAGAGCAGCTTCTTGCCACTAGGCAAGCGCTCCCTGACAAGCTGTGTTTTTTAATTGACTAATCTACCTCCTCTAACTCTATTCTCTCATTTAACGAAAGCAGGAAATAAAACAGCGTTTGTGGAGCTCTGGTTGCCTAGAGGAAAGAAGCTGCACTGCAACCTGAAGGCATGTGGTGTGAGACCACCAATGGGGCAATCTCCTCCTGTGCAGAGAGTCAGCTATGGGTCAATTGCAACTCAACAGTACACAACAATAACAACAACAATGACAATAACAACAGTGTTTGTGGGTTTGCTGCTCAGTATGAAACCGTTTTTCTGCCTGCCTCTCGAATCCAGGCCGTGGGCATATGCTTGAGCAGAGCCAGCTGACACTCCTTTCTGTACCTGGAATCTTAGAGCAGTGATACAAAGGCACTGGGGTCAGTCTTTGAAACTTAGGATGTGATGGTAAGAACCAGAGTACAAAGGCATGCTGGGCTGTGCCCAGGGAAGTTTTTACTGAAATAGGATCTCAACTCTATCCCGCTTCTTCCCTCGGGTCCCCCCTCAGTCCAGTTTCCCCTCTCCTTTATATTGTGTGAGTTGCCTGCTGCCTTTCCAATAATTTCCCTTTCTACTTAAGTTTGTTGTTGTTTGCTGCCAAGAGCCCCGCCTAGGACACTATTTCACAGGTTTGTTTACAGGTTGAACAAGACAATGTGGATACAAATCCCTCCACCTGGGACATTCTGACCTAGGAAAATGTTTATGAAATGGTGGATTTAAGAAAAAAGAAATGCTTTGTGAGACAATGGTTACAGACTTTGGGAACTGACTTGACACAAGAGGAAAAAGAAGGGCAAACCGAGTTCAAGATTGCAAACAAGCCTTCCATACTCCTGTTCTGTATCTAATAAGCATATGGAAACAGAGAGGACTGTCTGCTTGAAAGCAGTTAGACTGTAACAGTAAGTGCATGACCTCTGAGTGTGTCCACTGAGAACAGGTTGTTTGTCTCCACGAGGAAGCCAGCCTGGCATACAATTCCACCCTGCAACTGTCTTAATGTGCCCATCCAGTGCCAATGCATGACCCTTTCTTGAAGCACCTGATTGCTGTACTTGATCAAGCGACGCAGTAGCCACTGCTGAGCTTCACTGCTCTGTACACTCCATTCTTTTTGCCCGATGACGTCAATTTCTCATTCAAGACTTGATTTAACTTTTCTTTCCCTTTCTAGCTGCTTCCAGACTGTTGTTGACACTCTCCTCTGGACTTCTAGAGAATTTTGTTCATACTTCTATGGGTTATCACACAGTTTGTGAGGATGGCACAGGACAGGGCAAGGTTCCCATCTGTTGTTCACAGAGTCCTCAGGAGTCATAGTTCACTCATTAGCACCCAACAGCTTTACAGTTTAGTCTCATTTTCTCTTTGTCTCTCTCCTTTATGATATCAAGCATCAAGGTCTATCTTTAAGCTCAGCATGAAGAAAACAAAGGTTTTCACCACTGGGCCAATTGGGAGCACCATGATAGATGGAGAGGAGTTTGAGATTGTTTAAAATTTCAGCAGACTCACTCAGCTCCACAATCAACACTCTTGGCACCAACAGTCAGGAAATCAGAAGATAATTACATTGGGAAAATCTATTGTCAGGGACCTCTGAAGAATAAAGATAACAGTCTAGAGACTAAGGTATGCCTGATCCAGGCCATGGTCTTCACAATCACTTGCTATGCATCATAGAGCTGGACAATGACTAAGGATGATAGAAGAAAAACTGATATCTTTGAGTTGTGGTGCTGGAGAAGAGTATTGAATATTCTATGGACTGCTAAGAGAACAAACAGGACAATCCTGGACAGGGTGAAACCAGACTGTTCCTTAGAGGCAAGGATTTTGAAGCTCTCTCTGACATACATTGGACATGTTGCAAGGAGGGACAGGACATCATGCTTGGAAGGGTCAAAGGACAGCGCAAGAGAAGAAGACCCTCAATAAGATGATTGACTCGGTGACTAGGGTAATGGGGGCAGGTGTGTCAAAGACAATGAAATTGGCTCCAGATAGAGTAGGGTTCAGAACTCTTGTGCATAGGGTCTCTTTGAATCTCAGGCAACTCAACAACACATAACAACAATAAAGTGTTCCTCAAATTTCATACCCAGATTCTATCTCTTTCATTATCAAAAGGTTGTCCCTTTTTATCACATTAAGAAAACAGAAGCCATTAGATGGAAATTGCATTCCACCAGTTTCCTGCCTCCTTCTGTACCAAGCAGTTTGTAATTCTCAGAAAGTGCCATGTCCTAACTCTGAATCTTTCCATATTCTCTTCTCTCTCTCCCACCACCATTGGTTTGCCTGAGAAATTTCTATTCTATCATACTGTTGTTGTTGTTGTTGTTATGTGCCATCGAGTTGTTTGTGACTCATAGCGACCCTATGTACAAAAGCCCTCAACGTCATTCTATCTTGTGCCAACCTCGCTGTCTCAAACACACTCATTCCCACCACTCCACTCACAGAATCGATCTATCTCATTGAGGGTCTTCCTATCTTGTGCCGTCCCTCCACTCTCCCAAACATGATGTCCCTCTCCAAGGACCAGTCCCTCTTTGCAATATGCCCAAAGTATGTCAGACGAAGCTTCAGAATCCTTGACTCCAGGGTACATTCTGGCTTCACCCTCTCCAGGACAAACCTGTTTGTTCTCCTAGCAGTCCATGGTATAGTCAACACTCTTCTCCAGAACCACAACTCAAAGGCATCAATTCTCTTTCTATTATCCCTATTCAGTGTCCAACTTTCTGCACGTAATTGCAAAGACTATAGCCTGGATCAGGCACACCTTAGTCTCCTTAGTCTGACGTCGTTGCTCTTCAGTACTCTTGAGAGGTCCCTCACAGCTGACTTTCCCAATGCAATTCATCTCCTGATTTCCTGGCTGCTGTTACCAAGAGTGTTGACTGTGGAACCAAGTAAACTAAAACTGTTAACTATCTCAATCTCTTCACCATCAGCTTGAATTTGCGTATGAGTAGTTGGTGGTCTGTCCCATAATCGGCACCTGGCCTGGTTTTCACTGCTGATACTGAGTTTCTCCAGTGAATCTTTCCACAAATGTAATCTATTTGATTCCTATGCATACTATCAGGTGAAATCCATGTGTATAGCCTGCGTTTATGTTTCTTATAAAAGGTATTTGCAATGAATAAATCATTGAATGTGCAGAAATCTGCTCTGTGTTGTCTGACCTTGTTCCTTCTTGCATATTGCGCTTATCACACTGTTTTGAAATTTGTGGGTAAGCTTTTGTCCCCATAAGTCTATGAGCACCTTGTAAGCTAATTGGTATTGGAATGCTCAGCACTTAGTGTGTAAAGTGGGAATAGAAGCAATTTAATAAGTGTTTGTTGAATAAAGAAATACATAATGTGGAATAATGTAAAAATACTCTGTCATGACAGATACTCTCAAGACAGGGGAGCCAGCCTTCAACTTTGCACAATGTAGTAGAAATGACATTGGATCAGAAGTCAAGAGATTCAATCCCAAGCCATGGAAGCTGGGAACATTTCCAAATATTTGTTATCACACCCTCAGTGGCTCTTGATTGGTGGTGAGGAAGAGTGAGGCTTCAGGTAAGATTTCTATTTGTTTATCAGCAAGTATGAGTTGAGTCAATTCCAACTCATGGTGATTCTACCATGAATCATGTGCACCAGAACTGTGCTCCACAGGAGTTTTGACGGGTGATATTCTAAAACAGATCTTCATGTTTGCACCATGAATCAAGCCCCAAATCTGCTCAAAGTACCTTTTATTTTAAATAGTTCACAAAAAGAAATCCAGAACCAGAGAGTTGATACCTTTCCATGAGTAAATGATAAGAGAATGGTCAATCAAAACAACTATGAGATATCATCTCACCTCAGTCAGAATAGCAAAATTCAACAGAACAGCAAGCAACAAATGCTGGCGAGGTTGTGGAGAAACTGGAACCCTTATTCACTGTTGGTGGGAGTGTAAAATGGTGCAACCACTGTGGATGGCAGTATGGTGCTTTCTCAAAAAGTTGCAAATATAGATACCATTTGACCCAGCAATTCCACTACTGGGAATATACCCCAAAGAGACCATAAATGACACCCAAGCAGATATATATATGCACACCCATGCTTATTGTGGTTTTGTTCACAATAGCAAAGAGTTGGAAACAGTCTAAGTGCCCATCAACAAACGAATGGCTAGAGAAGCTGTGGCACATTCACACAATGAAATACTATGCTGCATTGAAAAACAAGGAACTCATGCAATATTATTCAAAATGGGTGACTCTGGAGGACATTATGCTGAGTGAAGTATCTCAGCACAAAAGGACAAACACTGCATGGTGCCACTGTTGTAAAACAGGACTGACATTGGGATTGGGGGAGACTGAGAAAGATGGGTTAAATAAGGTAATACTGCATTAAAACAGTTGAGGCAGAAAACTATTTAAAAGGGATATGTGATTAGGTATTTTTGTCATGACGGGAGTCCAAAGCGAAGGCTGCACAGTGGAGTGGACCTGGGGCGAGGGATTATAAAACAATGAAAGAATTTTTCTTTTACTTTTCCAAAAGGGGAGTGTACTGGGGGGAAGGGTTGGGCAGGGAGAAAAGTGCAACAATGAATGAATGAAAATCCAAAGTCTGTAAAGTTTCATTGAAATTAATAATAAAAAAATTTTAAGAAAAGAATGGTCAAAAGCACAATTACAGTAAATTTTTAAAAACTCAACTCATTTCTGTGGATTTGGAACTGGCTCATAACTGACTCTCCAATGGGCTTTAAGAGGCCAGAAGTAGCACCAGAGAAGACTGCCCATCTTTGTCACTCAGTAGAGCAGCTAGTGGACTCAAACTGCCTGCCACTGCTTTGACAGCACAGCTTCTTATCTACTAGGCCACCAGAGCTTCCTGATTACCAAAAGGACAATGTAAATTGAGCAAATTCAGCTCAATGAACACATTTCCTATAGCCACAGGTTTCACAAGCTAAAATGTCATCTCATATTCAATCTGAGAAATGCAACAAAACCCTTGCATTCAATCTTGAGGTTGGAGGGACACTTGGCTAGTTTTTTGTGAGTCCTGGAGTAAGCAACCGTGTGGAAAGCAGAGACAGAGGTTTTATAGATCTGAGCTGAAATTAGACCTTTACCCCACCTGGCCTCCTTCCTTACAGGCCTCTTTGTTCATTCTCCTCTGTGGTCATCACAATGCAAACACTCCCCTGCACTTTCTTCCTTGTCTTGTATACACAGTCATTTCAATTCTCCATTGATTTAGGGAAGCAAGAGTCTTTCATAGCAGTGCTTCTCCTCAAAGGTACAGGTGACCCACAGCTTCTTTCTAAACCAAGATGGAACCAGAGTTGTATGTTTACATTTTATTTCAACATAATTCAGTAGGTTGACTGTGTAAATGAATACACTGTCATCAGTTTGCTCTGTAACCCTGAGCTGTAACAGTTTCAAATAATGTCTCTAGACTTCATTATTCTTGTATATATGATTAAATTTAACCATATTTTTCTGATTATTTTTAAAAATTTTTATTTTATTAACTGTAATGAACATTTACAGAGATTTTGGATTTCCATTCATTCATTGTTGTACTTTTCTCTCTGCTCCGCCACCCTCCCCCCGCCCCCAGTTCGCTCTTCTCTCTTGTAAAGTAAAAGAAAAATTCCTTCATTGGTATACAATCCCCCCGCCCTAGTACACTCCACTATGCAACGTTAACTCTGGACTCTTGTGATAGCCATAATACCCTATCATATATCGCTTTTAAACTGTTCTTGCCCTCATCTGTTTCAATGCAGTATACATAATTTATCCAGTTTTTCTCAGTCTTACCCCAACCCTGATTCTTTTTTAGTAGATTAAACCTTTCCTTAAAACAAAATCTTAGCCTGAATCCAGGGCATAGAACAGATAAAAGCAGGGCTATCCTGGATGAAATGTAACTCTCTCTCATTGGTTTTGAATAGGAACTGACTCATAGCTGACTCTCCAGTGGGTTTTGGGAGATTGTAAATCGCATAAAAGGAGATTGTCCATCTTTCTCCCCCAGAAGCACTTAAACAACTCATTGCCATCAAGTCATAGCTGAGCCTGCAGGAGGTTTTCAGAGGCTGTAATTCGCATGGGAGGAGATCGCATGCACTTCATTCTCTACCATGGAACAACTGGTGGTTTCAAACTTCCTGCTTTGCGTCTGTGCACAACCCCTTACACACTAGGGCACATGGATTTAAAACATCAGAGAGGATTTAAAACGTGGCCTTCCAATTAACAGTGAAACTTCCTGTGGGCTGTGGCACCAGAACTCATGGAAATGGGCCCGAGGGTCCAGCACCCTTCTCCTTGTCATTCTGCTGAACCCCAGGATTCTCAGAGACCCTCAGAAAAACCAAAAGACTACATGATCATATATATCCTATAGTGAGATGGTACCTCTTATGGGACCTTCTAAAGTTTAAATCCCTGTGCACATAAAAAACTTTTTCTAACAGGGTAAAAAGAAAACCTACAAACTGGGAGCAAACATTTGGTAATACCATCTCAGACAGGAGTCTTATAACAAAATTTTACAGAATACTCCTGGGCCTCCACAAGAAAAAGACTGATAAGCCAATTATAAAATGGGCAAAAGATATGGAAAGAATTTTCACAGAGATAGATATTCAAATGGCAAACAGACACATGAAGAAATGCTCCAAATCAATGGAAGGCAATAAGTGAGATGCAAATCAAAACCACAATGAGGTACCATCTCACTCCAGTAAGAGGGACAAAGTTTAACAGGGCAGCAAGTAATAGATGTTGGAGAGGATGTGACGAGAAAGGAACTCTTACACATTGTTGGTGGGATTGTAAAATGGTGCAACCATTCTGGAAGGCAGTTTCGCACTTTCTCCAAAAACTGAACATAGAAATTCCATATGACCCAGCTATTCCACTACTTGGAATATATCCTGAGAATATGAGAACTGAGGCACAAACTGAGATTTGTGCACCAGTGTTCATAGTAGCGTTATTCACCATCGCAAAGACATGGAAACAGCCCAGATGCCCAACCACAAACGAATGGATTGAGACATTATGATACATTCACACAATGGAACACACAGGAGCAATAACTTTGCAAATTATTACCTAATTTGAGAGGGATTGGAGAGCATTATGCTGAGTGAACTCAGTCTAACAAGGATAAATATTGTATAAAACCATTATTCTAGAATGAGTATAAGGATCCAGGAGGGGTGGGAGAGGCTGGAAGCAGAGGGATGTGGATGTGCAGGGGGCAGGGGGGATGAGTCATTGGGTTATACAAGTTGATGGGGGGATGAGGGAAACTGAAAAAATTTGTTCAAATTTGTATTCGAGTTTTGTAGATAAACTAGTATAAAAAAATAAAATCATCAAACAATGCAAGGTATAAAGATGCATTTCTTCAAGGTAAAGCCACCTGGACAAAAGAAGACATAAAGTTCTCTGCTTTCAATAATGTAACACTGACTCAATCAATGGCAAGTGATAGTTTAATGTTAAGCCAAAATGGAAGTAGTATATCTTTGACTAATTAAAAATGAGACTATGAACAAGGTGATAATGAATTTTTGAAAAGAAATTTAACATTATGAAAATGGAGTGAAGGAATGAGAAGAAATCTCTGATTAAATCTTTTTTCATACAAAATGAAGACAGAGACAGGAGGAGCTCAGGGACGTGTCAAGCTGCTAATCAGGAGATTAGCAGTTTGAATACACTAGCCATTCTTTAGGAAGAATTCCACCTTTCCTTGTGTCTTGTGTATTTATTCTGAGACAGAGTTGGGAAATGTGATGTAAGCAGAAGTCAAGGTGTCGGAGGAAGAGTGGGTGCTGTCCGGATTCCTCTTTGGGTCCCAGGTCTTCAAGCCTCCAGGAGCTAAGGAAGGAAGTAGCCATGCTTGAAGTCAGTTCTACCCTCTGTTGGGGTGGAGAATGAAGGAGGAAGAGGAGGTTGTCCAAAGACCTGGGACCTTACATCAGTTTGAAGCCATTTGAACGACCTGTTCTACTCATCAATTTGAAGCCATTTGAATGAGCTGTTCTACCTCCAAGGCACCCAATAAGGTCAGTAGAGACCAAACTGCTCTCTCTAGATTGCTCCTCCTCTTCCCTTTCAAATAATGTTCGCCACAAAGTCTACTTCCTGTGTACAAGTCCCTGACTTAATTCTGTTTCCTGGGGAACCAATCTAAGATACTGGTAAAACAAGCAAACAAAATCTACATCACCAAACCTGTTGTTTTCTAGTTGATGCAGACTCTTTGTGATATGAGTGAAATTGTTTTCATTTTAGATCTGAATTTTTAAGCTAAGGATTTTTTTTAGCATAGTTAAACTGTGCCAGTTTTAAAAAAAATTCTGCCTGTGTTACAATTCTAAAAATAAAGGCATCCTATATTCAGGTAGTGTATAAATTAATTTTTAAAATTTTCTTTTAAATCTTTAACCCATTAAACTTTTTATTATAGCGGTGAGATTATTTTTTTCTATTGTTTAAACAATTATTCCAGCATGATTTAGGAAATCATTTTTTCTTTCCTCAACTGACATATTAAGAATATAATTCTTAAATTTTTAAGAAATACAAAGAATAGAATTCTTAAATTCATAAATTTAAATATGCTTCTGGACATCTTATTTTTATTAACTGCTTTATATGTGATTCCTGTGCTTATATTATGCTTTAAATCCATTTAATTAGTTTTTTAAAATGTATTTTGATGTCTGATATGACTGTTGTCTTTGCTTTACTTTTCAAAAAGACCATCTTATTTATAATTATCTCCACTCTTCTTTTTTAAAAAATATCCATTAGTTTTACATATTTATTCTGCCATAAATTTTTGTACTAGTTTCAGTATATGCCTTCTTACTAAAGAAAGAAAATATTGTAAGATTTATTGATCATATTGTATTGATGGGATACCAACTGACATATTTCAACAAACAGATGCAGCCCTGGATGTACTCACTATGCAATGCCAGGAAATTTGCAGGACTTCTACCTTGCCAATGAACTGGAAGAAATTCCCATTTGTTCCCATTCCCAAAAAAAAAAGGTGATCCAATAGAATGTGGAAATTACCAACCAATATAATTAACATCACATCCAAGTAAAACTTTGCCCAAGATCATTTAAAAACATCTAGAACAGGACATCAGCAGAGAACTGCCAGGAATTCGGGCTGGATTTAGAAGAAGCTGTGGCAGGAGGGATCATTGCTGAAGTCAGGTGGATCTTGGCTGAAAGCAAAGGGTACCAAAAGGATGACTATTTGTGTTTTATCGACTGTGCAAAGGCACTTGACTGTGGATCATAACATTACAGCTGACATTGAGAAGAATAAGAAGCTCAGAACGCTTAATTGTTTTCATATGAAATCTATATCTAGACCAAGAAGCTGTTGTTTGAACAGAGCAAGGAAACACCGTATGATTTAAAATTAAGAAAGGTGTGTGTCAGGGAGCTCTGGTGGCCTAGTTGCAAGAAACTGCACTGCAATCCCAAAGGCATATGCTCTGCTGGAGAAGGAGGGACAATCTCCTCCTATGCCAGTCGGATCTGACTCAATGGCACACAATATAATGAAAGGGGGGGGAAATCTAAAAATTTTTTTAAAGTTTTTTAAATTAAAAAAAAAAGAAAGGTGTGTGTCAGGGCTGTATCCTTTCTCCAAACTGATTCAATCTGTAAGAAGGACAAATCATTGGAGAAGTTGGACTACGTGGAGAAGAATGTGGCCTAAGGATTGGAGATTGGACAACTTGCATTATGTAGATGACACAACCTTGTTTGCAGAAAGTGTGGAGGATTTGAAATGCTTCTGAGGAGGATCAAGGACGACAGCCATCAATATTAGTTTACATGTTAACATCAAGAAAACAAAAATCCTTCCCACTTGGGCAATAGGCAACATCGTGATAGAGAAGACATAGAGACTGTCAATTACTTCATCTTGCTTAGATCTACAGTTGACACCCTTGGCACTAGCAGCCAGGAAAACCAAAGACATGTTGGCAATGGAACAGTGTGTTGTCAGGGACCTCTCCAAATTGCTGAAGATATAAACCCCCTACATCTTAATTATTTGATTTACAAGAATTTCTTCCCATGTGGACTACCTTGTCACTTTCTTGATGGTGTTCTTTGAAGCATAAACATTTTTCATTTTCATGAGAATCAACTTGTATCATTTGTGCTGTTAGTACCATAACTAAGGAACCAATGACTAACACAAAGTACAAAGATTTATTCCTACTTTCCTCTAAGAGGAAGTTTTGGTGGCCTAGTGGGTAAGAAGTTGCGCTGCCAACTGAAAGGTGAGCAGATCGAGTCTACAAGCTGCTCCTTGGGAGAAAAATGGGCAATCTGTACTCACACAATATAAAACCCGCTGGAGGGTCAGTTATGAGTAGGTCCCGAATTGATGGCCATGAATTGTTCTTGCTTGCTGTTTCTTCTGAGTTTTATAGTTTTTTAGCTCTATAATCAATATATCCATATTTTCTTCAATTGGGTTAATTTATATGTATAGTATGAGGTAGGGATCCAACCTCACTGTTTTGAACATATATACCTAGAGTAACTGCTTACTTAAACTTTTTTATAACAACCCACCTAACACTAGTGGTTATGGTCTTAATGGATTCCTCCTCTCAATTTCTTTCAAGTAGGTAATGTCATCTATAAATAATAATAATTTTGCCTCTCACTTTATGATATTTGAACTTCTTTCTTACCAGATATTTAAAAATAGCAGTGCTGCTCTCAGGTGGATGCTGCTGTGTCAGCACGCGGGAGCCCGGGTTCGAACTCGAAATAAACTTTGTTAATTCGGCTAAAAAAAAAAATAGCAGTGCTTACAACATCTTTGGGTTTTCATTTACTTTAATGGGAATATTTCTAGAAGTTTGCCCCTAAGTATGCTACTTTCTAGTTAGTCAATACTAAAACCCTGTTGTTGTTGTGTGCCCTTCAAATGAACTACAATTCATAGAGACCTTATGAACAACTATAGATCAGAACGTTACTCTATCCTGTGATACCCTCACCATCTCCAGCATGCTTTTTGTATGTGTTACTGGCAATTGGTGGGTAAGGAGTGGTGTTGCCAAACCAAAGTCAGGTGGTTCTAATCCACCAGCTGCTCTGTGGGAGAAAAATGGTCATTCTCCCCTGTATTTAATAGCCTGTGAAAATTCCATGTGGGGTCAGGTATGAGTCAGTTCTTATTCACTGCTAATGGGTTGGTAGTTGCTTTTTTGTAATGTTTTTAATGACCCTGTACTTTGCAGCTACTGATATGAGCTTAGAAAATACAGCAGCACTGTTGCAAAGCCTTAAAATTATACTTTAAAAATATAATGTTTTTACTTGACTATAGCTTATTATTTATTTTCTCAGAGGGCTCTTTTGACCATCATTTTTGAGGAATATTTTCCTAAAACAATATTTACCCAGAATAGTATATTATTCCATATTTTTAAAAAATAAAAATCTTCATAAACAACACAGTGTTTCTGACCCTTCTTAACCAACCCACTTCTTTATCCTAGGACTGTATTGAGGGGGCTTCACTTCTGATCTTCATTTCTGGCTCTTTAGTTACCACATCGTTTCCCCTGATAGACCACGATGGGATAGGAAGGATCAGAGTTACTTTACAGCATTTATCTTCTGTCAAAGTCTTCTGAGGGCTCCTTCTCTCCTTAATCACGAGTTCTGAGCTTCTTGAATTTTGTTCCAACTCAGGCCTGACCATCTCCTAGTGGCATTAACCTTAAGTAGGGATTCAACTCCTCCGGATGCGTACACTGCCAGACTGAAGTTCAAATCCACCAGATGCTCTGTGGGAGAAGGAAGGGCAGTCTCTTCCTGTGTGATCTGCTAGAGGTTTGCTCAGCTGTGATTCAGGTCCAACTCCACAGAGCAGAAGTGCAGCAACAAATTTCTTATTTGTGACATTTAAAGAAAGATGGTGGTGTAGTAACAGGTGACCTCGTGGTAAGAAATTGCGCTGCAATCCCAAAGGCACATAGTTCGAATCCACCAGCTTCTCTGCAGGAGAAGGATGGGCAATCTCCTCTCCTGTGATTAACTGCCTCTGAAAACCTGTTGGCAGTTAAACTATGGGTGGTTCCCACTTGATACACAAAAACAGTTTATGTCAACCTCAGAAAGTCACTGCGAAAAGTTAATGAGCAAATTTATGTTGTACATTAAGCATTGTACCTAGTACATGTAAAAGAACAGAAAAATAAGTTAATAGAAACTTGAGTTATGGCAACTCCTATCTACTTCTGTTGATTTTTTTTTTTGTTTTTTTATTTTGCTCACAGAGAATAGACTTTTCTTGAGATGAGAAATCTCCTCTTATGCAATTTACAGCCTCTGAAACTCAGCAGATTCATTGGTTGGTTGGTTTTTTTAAAAAAAGAAAAGTTGCCCCAAATTAACACACAGGCAAAATAAAATGAGAGGGAAGTTGGATTTGGTCAAAAGTTTGAAATATATTCAATATTTTAAATAAATGTGGTTGTATTGCTTCTATATTTGAATATTGTATAGTACAAGACCAATATGAAGAATTAGAAAATAAATAAGTGAAGTTAAAATTTTTGAAGGAGAGTATAAATAAGGAGAGAATTTCCTGTAAAAATGGACTTTGTAATAAACAAGCACTTATGGAATGAGTACTGGGCACTTAACTAGTCCTCCTGTCCTGTCCTGTCCTGTCCTCATCTCTCTGTCGTTCCTTCTCTTTTTTTAAAAAAAAATCTTGTCTTTTCTTAAATCTATTTGCTATCTTAATTATCTCATGAGATTCTGATACCACAAGCAGGTGGCTTTAACAGACAGAAGCTTGTTCTCTTATATTTTAGGAGGCTGGAAGTTCAAATTCAAGGTGTGTCAGCTCTAGGGCAAGGTCTTCTCTGTGTCTTCTGATTCCACAGGTTTCCCACGACAGGAACCTAAATCCAAAGGAGACTGTCCATCTCTGACTCTTCTGTCTTGGTGGTATCGAGGCCTCCTCTCTCCTAAGATAAAAGATGTCACTGGCCACACCCCAGAGAAACACCCCTTATAACATTGGCTCTTTAGGTTGTGAGGGGATTCAAGGTGTGGCATCACAAACTCAGTCCTTTCACAACTGTTTGGTTTATCAGACCATGGGGGTCATTACATCATTACACACAGATATTTTAGGCAGACACAATTAAATTCTTGACAGAGGTCAAAATAATCTTCCAAAACTTAAGCCAGATCATATTCTGTCATCAGAATCATCTGGAGGTTCCTCACTTTGCTCAAAGTAAAAGACAATGTGTGACAAGGCTGTAAGTGATCTGATAACACGTATCCCCACCTCACCCCTTGTTCACTCTGTTCCATACGGCCCTTCATCCACCAGAGCATTTCTGCCTCAGGGCCTTTGCACATGCAGTTCCCTCTGCCTGGAGTGCATTTTCCTTTCATTACCACATCTCCTTTATGTTTTTACTCAAATGCCACCTTCCTGTGAAGACTTCTTCCCTCACCCTCTAAACTGCAACTTTCTCCATGACCCCACACATTCAACTTGCATCCTCCCTCTGCTCTGTTTTCTTTGTAACATATCACCACTATTTTAGTTATCAAGAGACAGATTTCATGGCCTAGTGATAAAGGGTGGTGCAACCAAAAGGCCTATGGTGTGAATCTACCAGCTTCTCCACAGAAGAAAGATGAACATTCTCTTTCTGTGTGATTTACAGCCTCTAAAACCTGTGGGAGGGTCAGCTATGAATTTTTTTCCCCCTACTTGACAGCATATGACAACAAGAGTGCTGTTGTAAGTTACCTTATTTCGGCAGCTTTAACAGGAATGTGCTGTCTTAGAGTTTAGGAGGTAGAAGTCCAAATTCAGGTTGCTAACTCCAGGTGAGGGCACTCTCTCCCTCTGTATTTTCCTGGAGGAAGACCCTTGTTTCCATCAGCATCTGTCGGCCCTGTACTCCTTGGAGTTCTTGGGGTGCTTGCCTTTCCCTGGTGTCAAGAAGCTTCCTAGCACAAGTACCTGGGTAGAAAAGTACACACACTATTCATGCCAATACTTTCTTGGTGGTACTGAGATCTTCTCAAGCTATGGTGGAATTAAAAGATGCTGCATTTTGCTCTGAATACTTAATAGTAAATTAATTGGTTTCTCTCATTAATTGGTTTAGATCACTCGTTCATTGCAGAACTGACTCACTGGTGGCTTCTTGTTGTGGGCTGTCAAGTCAGAACCAACACACAGCTGACCCTCCAGTGAGTTTTCAGAGGCAGTTAATCGCATGAAAGGAGACTGTCTATCCCTCTCCTGCAGAACAGCTGGAGGATTTGAACCACAAGCCTATGAGACTGCAGTGCAGCTTCTTACCACTAGGCCACCAGAGCTCCCTATTGGTACCTTGTTGTTGTTGTGTATTGTTGAGTTGGAACCAAGCCATAGCTGACCCTCCAGCAGGTTTTCAGAAGCATTTAACTGCAGTGCAGCTTCTTGGCACGAGGCCACCAGAGCTCCCTAGTGGTAGCTTAGTGATAAGGAATTGCATTGCCATTGCAAAGGTATGTGGTTCAAATCCACCAGATGGCAATCTCCTCCCATGCAACTTAATGCCTCTGAAAATCTGCTGAAGGGTCAGCTGTGCGTCAGTTCTGAGCCCAGGATATTCAACAACAAATCACACAGGAGGAGTTTACTCATCTTTCTCCTGAGGCACTGAGGTTTGTATTACCAGAGAAGCATGTCCTTTGGGTCAGCAAACACAGCTTCTTATGGACGAGGCCACCAGAACACCCAATCAGATCATACAGCTTCCGCATTATGTTTGTATATACATTTATTTGGACAAGACACAATGCAATACATTGCAACCACCTAATTTGCTCTACATTTATCACTTGATTTCATGTATCTATTTCCTCCCTCCCTCCTTGCTAAACAGCTCCATTGTTACATACCATGGAGTTGGAAATGACCCATAGCTGACCCTCCAGTGGGTTTTCAGAGGCAGTTAATACCAAGGGAGGAGATTGTCCATCCTTCTCTCGTGGAGCAGCCGGCGGATTAGAACTGTGTGCCTCAGGTAATTACAGCAAAGCTTGTTACCACTTGCCCACCAGAGCCCCCTTTAGAAGCTCTGTAAAATGGATTTTGCCTGTTTCGGTCACTGTTGTACCTCTAGCCCCCAGCGTAGTGATGGCACACTAATCCCAATGAGTGAGTTCACAAATCAGGCTGAGTTCTGTCACATAGATGTCCCATTTTCATCTTTTGATGATGGTCTGCTTTCCATAATAATATGTCACTAGGCAGTAGCCATTATTATAATTAGGTATTTTTATATTCGACAGTTGCCGCTCCCAGAAGTTAAAAACAGATTGAAAGCATCTTCCCTCGAAGCTGGGATTTGACAAACACGTTTCTCTTAATGTGTGGATGGATGGATGGCCTTTAAAGGCATCTTACATAAGATCCAGAGTCAAAGGCAGAAGTTGTTTTGCAACTTTTACTCAATAGAAGTGACACCTAATGCTTTTGAATTAAAATAAATTATGAATCCTCATATAAATTTACGCCAGCCTTTTCTAATTTTAGCATTCGTTCCCTGACTCCTAAAATTGATTTAAAATGTTTCCAAATGGTGCCTGATAATGAAAGGATGGGCCTGGGCAGCGAAGGCTCCTTCAAGACCTGCCTGGCGAGTCTCCGTTTTCCATTACAGCCCATGACACGACAGAAGTTGTGGAAGAACAAATGTTTGGTTCCAGGCTGGGGCCTAATTTAATCATGTTCTTGAAAAAGAAAAGTTGATGATTCACTTGAAAACCCCATGGGAAGGGAGGGACTTATTGTAAACAATTTGGAAAAGTGCAGGACAGCCTAATACGAAGCCACTTCAGTAATCTCAGCCATGAAGAGAAGTCTTGTCTAAACTTGACAGAATGCTGATTCTCCATCCCTCTCCCACCCAGAACCGTTTTAGCTGATGACAAGACTGTTTAGAATCAAGAAGCTTTTCCCTCGCCAACCATTTAGGGAGGGGTTGGGGGGCAACCACATTTTTATTTCTCCACGTTTTTTTTTATCATTTCAGAGAATATAAAGTATTTGGATAAAAGGTTACCCTGCTGTTTTCACATTGGCAGTTTTTCTCCAATATTATTATGCTTTATTTACTAAAGAAGCAAGAGTTGGGTTGGTTTTGGTTTTGGAGTTGTTGGTTTGTTGGTTTTTTGGGGGTTTTTTTGGTGGCTTTTTGGGGTTTTTTTCCAAATAGAAAGTAAGATGTGAGAGCCGTCAGCTCTATGAGCAAGTGGACCAGACAGCTGCCCTGAGTAAGACCCAGAAACTGCCTCTCCCCACCTGTAGATGCTAGAAGCTTGGAGAACCAGGAATTCCTTCCTTGGACTGAGAGTTCATCTTCTGTCAAAGTACTAATAGCACAACTTGGGATAGCAGCTATTTATACACTTATGGCAGTGGCTTCACGGGTGTCCCTGGCTTCATGTCAACCGGGTCCATACCTCCTCCTATAGAAGAATATACGAATCTTTAAACCAAGTCACAGTAGTGACTTATGCCTACCCTCCACTCGATTTCCAAGGCTATAAAACTTAGTGGGAGTAGATTGCCTCATCTTTCTCCATAAGAGCAGCTGTACATTTGAACTGATCCTTGGTTGACCCCCCAAAACATTATGTGTTATATGTTCAGGGTTCCTGTGTTGTTGCTATGTGCTTTCAAGCTGAGGGAGATTCATAACTGACCCAGCAGCAGATTTTCAGAGGCTTTAAATCACAGGGGAAGAGATTGCACATCTTTTTTTCCTTGGAGCACCTGGAAGATTCTAACCGTGTACCTTTGGGCTGGCAGCACAACTCCTTACCACTCAGTCACCAGAGCTCCCAGAGTTCCTTTAGAATTCTAAATAATGCTTAATACAAGTTGTAGCTGTAGAAAATTGTGAGATACATTTTTTAAACAGTTAATGTCATTGTTATTGGGTTGGCACTAGCTCAAAGATGACCCGCCAGCAGGTTTTCAGGAGGCTGGAAATTACTTGGGAGGATTGTCTAGCTTTCTTCTGTGGAGCTGCTGGAAGATTTGAAGTGTCAGAGAGGTACCACCTTTGGGTGATTAGTAGAGCTCCCTGCGGACGATGCCACGAGCTCCCTGCGTGACAAATATAGAATGATAAGTATAGTTGTACCTTGATTGTTTGTAATATTTCTTACATGACATTAGTACTAACAATAAAATGATAAGCTTTTTTCTACATTTAATTACATTATTAATTCCAGTATTATTAGTAGCTGGCAGAAACCTATTTGGATTTTTCTCCTTTTTTCCTTTACCTGCTACTTCATTATTAGAAGAGTAAGGGATATAGGTTCAAAATCATCAGTTATTACAATATTGCATCTAAAATGCCAGAAAAATGGACAAAACTAGCAACTGTAAAAGTACCAACAGCAACAAAAACATGTACGTGCAACACTTCAGACAAAACCACTTCATTCAAAGCATCATTGTAATTGAGAATTAAGGACAGTTTTTTTTTTTTTTTTTTTTAGGACAGTTCTAAAGGAAGTGCACGACACATTGTTGCATGCTGTCAAATAAACCATGTCCTATAGTGGTCCAATAAACAGTGGTTCTGGCCTTTGCTGTATCTTGAGCCAACCTTACCATGTCTGACACACCTGACCCCATTCACAGTCACAGTATCAATCCACCTCATTCAGGGTCTTCCTCTCCTGCAGTGACCCCCCACCATTCCGAGTATGACTAAGGACAGGCCCCTCTTGGTGACTTGTCCAAAGTATGTGAGATGGAACTTCAAAATCCTTGCCTCCAAGGAGCAACCTGGTTTCACCCTCTTCGGGACAAACATATATGTTCTATTGGCAATCCATGGTATCTTCAATACTCTTGTCCAGCACTACAACTCAAAGGCATCTATTCTTCTCTGTCATCCTTAGTTATTGTCTAGATCTCTGATTTGCAAGTAATTGCAAAGACCATGACCTGGGTCAGGCATACCTTAGTTTCTAGACTTACATCATTGCTCTCCAGCATTCTGGAGAGGTCCTTGACAGCAGATTTTTCCTAATGCAATTTGTCTTTTGAATTCCTGACTGCTGGTGCCAAGATTGTTAATTATGGAACCAAGCAAGCTGAAATTATTAACAATCTTAATCTGTCATCCTTAAAAGGCTCGAAAGCAAATTAGCAGATTAGTTCAGCCTTGTAAGTATATTAATACATATAAACTGAGTTTATAGAAAATGCTTTTGTTGTAATAACTATTGAGATAATTTTATTGTTGTTGTAGTTATGTGCTGTTGAGTTAACCTGCAACTCATAGCAACCCTATGTACAATAGCCCTAAATCCTGCTCTATCCGATGCCAATCTTATTATCTCTAGTCTGGTACACCTACCCCCATCACCCCAGTCACTGAATCAATCCAATTCAAGGGTCTTCCTCCTTGCACTATCCCTCCACCCTCTCAAGCATGACGTCCCTCTCCAAGGACTGATCCCACCTTGCAACATGTCCAGAGTATGTCAGATGAAGCTTCAGAATCCTTGCCTCCAAGGAGCAGCATGGCTTCACCCTCTCCAGCACAAACTTGTTTGTTCTCTTAGTAGTCCGTGGTATACTCTTTTCCAGCACCACAGTTCAAAGGCATCAATTCTCCTTCTATCATTCCTAGTCATTGTCTAGCTTTCCAATGCATAGCAAGTAATTACAAAGACAATGGTCTGTATCTGGTGCACTTTAACATTTATAGGATACATCATCCTTCCCTGGGAAACTATTCCATTGTAACTAAAGTGCAGAATAAATGGAGGATAAAGAGGTGCTAAGCCACGAGAAGTCAATCCTGGAGCAGAGGCTGAGGACTCCTCAACTCAAGAGATTCTGCCCGCAGCAGAAGAAACTGGCAGCAGCTTGAGTCGTCCAGAATCACAGAAGCCAGAAAGATTGAGAGATAAGGCATCACATCAAGGACTGGATAGGATAGATAGGTGTTAAATGGAGTAGGTAGGAGTAGAAGTAAATGCTGGGGGATCAGGGAAAGGAGTGGGTCAAGACACATGTGCCAAGGGCAGGGACAACAATGAATCTATTGGTTATTTGTACAATTGGAAAATATCTTTAATCTGCTCTTTTCCATAAAATGTCTGTCAGATAATGTTCTAAATCAAAGCATTCAAATTAAGATAGGCTAGGAAAAAGGATTGGCTATCCACTTCTGAAATCACAGGTCTTCAAAAACCCTGTGTTCATTCGAGAACACATAAGCTAGCAGACATGGCAACTGAGGCTGAGTCCTTAGGTATGGAAACATGTAGGAAGAGGAACAGCTGTAAGCAGACACTAGTGACTGGAGCATGAAATGTGAGAACCATGAATGTAGAAAAATTGGATATTGTTAAAAAAGAAATGGAATGCATAAATACTGACATAGTAGGTATTGGCTAAATGAGATGGACATTTAGAATCAGACAATCATATGATCTACAATGCTGGAGATTAAAAGGTGAGGAAAACAGGGTTGCTTTCATAGTTAAAAAAGTCATTTCTAGATCTGTCTTGAAATACAATGTTGTGACTGACAGGATAATATCAATATGTATACAAGGAAGTCCAGTGAATAAAACCATCGTTCAAATATATAAACCAACAACCAGAGCCAAAAAGGAGGAAATAGAAGATTACTACCAACTTTTGCAGAGATTGGTCAAACATGCAATCAAGATGTTTTAATAATAATGGGTGACTGGAATGCAAAAGTTGGGAACAGAGAAGAAGGATCAGTAGTTGGAAAACACAGACTTGGTGACAGAAATGAAGCTGGAGATAGAATGATAGAATTTTGCACAATCAACGATTTATTCATTACAAATATATTTTGTAAGAAACATAAATGCAGGCTATACACATGTATTTCACCTGATGGTATGCATAGGAATCAGATATATTACGTCTGTTAAAGGAATCACTGGAGCTCATTGTTTTTAATATTGTTGTTTTTGTTATGTGCCATTGAGTCTCCTGTGGCTATAGCAACTCTATGTTCAACAGCCCTAAACCCTGCACTATCCCGTGCGAGTCTTCTTGTCTCTGACACACCTACCCCCTTTTCTCCAGCCATTGGATCAATCCATCTCATTCAGGGTCTTCCTCTCCTAAGCTGTCTCTCCCCGCTCCCAAGCATGACATCCCTCTCCAAGGACTGGTCCCACCTTGCAACATGTTCAAAGTATGTCAGAAGAAGCTTCAGAATCCTTGCCTCCAAGGAGCAGCCTGGCTTCACCCTCTCCAGGATGAACTTGTTTAAAAAATAAAAATAGCTGCTAAAACACAATATTATAGTCTAATTGTGCTGCCACATGCTACAAAAATCTTACCTGGTCCAGTTGACATACCCTCATATTCTCTCAGTGCCAGGTCCAAGCATAGATTTTTCTGGATGGATGTAGTAGGAAGAAAAGAAATGGTTCATGGCTATAAGGCTATTTGAAGATGAGGCTGCAGATGTGAGAGTCCCTGAGAGGCTTAAATGGTTACCAAGCTGGGCTGCCAATCTAATAAAGAAAAGGACCAAATCCACCCAAAGTTACCTCAAAAGAAAGACTTGGCACCTTTGTCCAAAAAGCCAGCCACTGGGAACCCAATGGAGCACATTCTACTATAATACGCATATGGTTGCCCTGGGCTGGCATCCACGTGACAGCAGCTGTCGGGATGCTGGAACTTTCTCCTGCAGGAACCGTTTTTACAGCCTTACTAAAGTTTTCCTAGAAGGGGCATATGGTTGGTACAGTACTGTAGTCCCAAGAAAGTCAGAAGACATGTGTCTCTGGCAACCCTAGCCCACATCCGGGCCAAGATGGCAGTTAATCCCTCCACAGTAACCAAAACCACTCTCTGGTTTTCATCATTACCTTACTGTAACAATAGAATTTATGGAAATATCTTTATCATTCTTCCAGCTATTCTGGAAAACATTTAGGAGTTTGGGCAAGTAATCCTCCTCTCCCACAGAGTGTTAAAGGAGTAAAATTAATGTTGTATAAAAAATGTCTTGTAATTGTCTCATGTGTTTTTAGACTAGTGTTACTAGCTCCATGGTTACTTCACTGAGATAACGGGGAAATTTTCATGTCTCATAGCTCAGTTATTTTGTTTTTTAAATGTAACTTGCAAAACCAATTTATTACCTGGAAGAGAAAAAGAAAGTCTTGGCATATATGCTGTGGAGTATGGATTTTTGTTTCTTAAAACCGTGATGGTGCTGTTTGAAAAGAACCCTCGTGTGTTGTGAAGATGACCAGGTTTCTGTTCGCTGGTCATTGATAGCAGACAAGGCCACAGAGCTGACATACAGCAGCCTGACATCTGGGGTTCAGTCTGGTCAATGGGAGGAAATTGCTAAGAGTGTTATGGGGTTCTTGGTGGGGGTTCACAGTTAACAGGCACTGACTGGGTTGGTAAATGAACTCCAGAAGTTATGCAGATGAAAGATCTGAGATCTGTTTCTGATAAACCAGCCACTGAAAACCCTGCGGGGCACAGTTCTTTGACACCCATGGGGTGGACTCAAAGGCAACTAGAGCAAGAAGTCATAGAAGTTCGCACAGAGGCTGTGGAAGGTCTCTCCCCTGTGTGGATGAATCAGAAAAACTTTTCTATGGGAAAGTAAAATATGATCATTTTGGTTGTGGGTTAGTGCTGTCAAGTCAACAATGACACGTAGTGCTTCTATGAACAACAGATCTGAAAAGCACCCTCCTAAACGTCATCATATCTCTCCCATGCTCAAGCCCATTGTTACAGTTACTGTGTTAATGCATTTGGTTGAGGGTCTTCCTCTCTTTCTCTTGCCCTCTATCTTTCTTAGCATGATAGATTTCCCCCCCCACCAAGGACTGACCCCCAACAACCTGCACAAAGTATGTGAGATGAAGTTTCACCATCCTTGCCTCTAGAAAGCACCCTGGCTATAGTTTCTCCAAGACACATTTGTTTGTTCTTTTGGAAATCCATGAGATACTCTGCACTTTTTTCGATACCACCACCCAAAGGCATCAGTTCTTCTGCAAGAGTTTTGCAGAGGGAGAGTAATGGTGGAAATTAACTGAGTGAAGTGTGGGGATGCTCCTGGTAGAGGAATAACAGCATAGGCAAAAAACCCCAAGACAAAACAAAAACAACCAACAACAATGGAGAAAAGCCTGGAGGGTTTTGGGTTTTTTCTACTTGCTTTTACTTCTTTCTGCTGAATTCCAATTCTTACCCCTCACGGGACCTTGAGTGTGTCTGTCCAAGTGTATTACCAATACTCACAGATAGCTGTTAAACAAACTAAGTGGCAAATACTACTGCTATTTTCTAAAGGTTAGAGTCCAGTAGTGACCAAACCAGAGCCCAGTTCTCATATGTTCCAGGGAGGCTCAAGATTACTTACTAAATAATCTCCTTCCTGAGCTCGTACTTACTGATCACTCAATAGCTGCTAGGTTGTCTGTACTCACTCATGCGACCATCACAACAAGTCTACTGTTGTTGTTATTGTTTGGTATCAAGTCGTCATCATTTGTATTTCTTAAAAAAAGTATGTTTTGCTTTTCAAAGACAGGAGCAAACTGTGGGGGGAGGGCTGGGCAGGGAGAAAAGTGCAACAATGAATGAATGGAAATCCAAAATCTCTGTAAATGTTCATTAAAATTAATAAAGTAAAATTTTTTTAAAGTATGAAAATTATCAAACAATATATTAATATCACACGCAAGTAAGATCTTGCTGAAGATCATAAAAAAATAACTGCAACAGAATATTGTTGTTGTTGTTGTTGTTTGATGCCGTCGAGTCGTAGATGACTCATAGCGACCCTATGAACGAACAGCCTGAGCACTGTTTGTACGTAGAGTTTCCGGAGGCAAGCCATTTTGGAAGTGGATGCCGCTCCTGTTTCCAGGCTTGATTTAGTCGGGAAGCTCCAGCCAACACCGTCCACCATGGGTGCCCATTACCACAATTGGCACATCTGGACAAGGAAATTCCAGAAGTTCAAGCTAGATTTAGAAGAAGCCATAGCACCAGGGATATCACTGCTGATGTCAGATGGAGCCAGGCTGACAACTGAGAATACCAGAAGAATGTCTATCTGAGATTTATTGACTATGCAAAGGCATTTGACTATACGGATCACAACAAAATATGGCTAACATTGAGAAGAATGGGAATCCCAGAACGCTTAATTGTGCTCATGCAAAATCTATACATAGACCAATAAGCTGCTATCCAAACAGAACAAGGGAATAAATAAGGCTTAAAATCAGGAAAGGTGTGCATCACGGGTGTATCCTTTCTCCATGAGGCCAGACTCTATGATGAGGAATGTGGCATCAGAATAGGAGTAAAACTCATTAAAAACCTGCACTAAGATGATCATACAACTTTGCTTGCTGAAAGTGGGGGGACCTGAATCATTTGTTGCAGAAGATCAAAGACTACAGGCTTCAATATGGATTGCATTCTAACACCAAGAAGACAAAAGTCCTTACCACCAGGCCAGTGGGCAACATCATGATAGATGGAGAGAGTATTTAATCTGTTGATGATTTCATCTTGCTAGGCTCCAGAATCAACATTCTTGCTACCAGCAGCAGGAGATAATGAAACTTATAGTTTTGGGCAGGCCCGTTGTCAGGGATCTTTCCAAAACAATGGAGAGTAATGATGTCAGTTTGAAGACTAAGGTGCACCTGATTCAGGCTATGGTATTTTCAATTACTTGCTGTGCATCTGAGAGCTGGACAATGAATAAGGATGGCAGAAAGAGAATTGGTGTCTTTGAGTTGTGGTGTTGGAGAAGAGACTGAATATCCGATGGACTGTCTCAGAAAAGATGCAGCCGGAGTGCTTTTTAGAGGCAAGGAATATAAAACTTTGTCTCTTATACTTTAGACATGTTGCTAGGAGAAGATACTTCTTGGAAAAAGATATCACGCTTGGAAGAGTGGAGGGTCAGTAAGAGAGAGGAAGACCCTTGTTAAGATGAATTGACACAGTAACCACAGCAATGAGCTCAAGTGTATCAGAGATGGTGAGGGTGGCACAGCATAGGACAGGATTCAGGTTTGTTGTTCAGAGGGTCACTGTGAATCTTACTCGATTTGATGGCATCTAACAACATCAAGTTGATTTCAACTAAGTGACCCCGTGTACAAAAGATCAAAATCTTGGCTGATGCCATAATCACCTCATAATCACCCTCATAATCACCCCTGTGTCGAGCCCACTGTTGCAGTTGCTGTGTTAATCCATCTCATTGAGAGTCTTCCTTGCCTTTGCCAGTCCTCTGCTTTTCCAAGTATGAGGTCTTTCCCCAGGGACTGGTCCTTCCACTACCTTAACAAGGAACAAAACCCTCCAACTCCCACTCACTGACGTTGAGTCAGAACTGACTCATAGCTGACCCTCCAGTAGGTTTTCAGAGGCTGTAAATTGTATGGGAGGAGAACTCCCATCTTTTAGCCAGGAAAAGACATCCAATTATTAGGTGGGCAAAGGACTTGAGCAGACACGTCACCAAGGAAGACATTCAGATGGCCATCAACACTTTTAAGAAATACTTAAAATCATTACTTTTTTGCCTCATTGCCGTGGAGTTGAAGCTGGCTCATAGCTGGGGGTTTCTGAGACTGTAAAGATGCATGTCAAAACAACAGAGAGATCATCTCACCCCGGCGAGAATCACAAACTTCAATAAGACAGCCAACAACAAATGATGGCAAGGGTGCAGAGAGATCAGAACTCTCACACAGGGCTAGTGGGAGTGTAAAATGGTGCAACCAACACAGAAAATAGTTTGGCACTTAGAAAGTTGGGCTAGAAACATTATTTCATCCAGCAATCCACTATTAAGTATATATTTCAAATAGAGAAGAGCTGTAACACAAACTAACACACGTCCATGTTTATTGCAGCATTATTTACAATAGGAAAGAGTTGGAGACAACTAAAGTGTCAGTCAGTGAACAGATGGTTGAACAAACTATGCACACAGTGGAGTATTATGCTTCACTAAAAACTGATCAAATATTATTGAAATACTGTACAAAATGGGTAAATCTAGAACAAACGACAACAAGTAATGTAGGGCAGTTACAAAAAGCTATGATGGCCTGAGATCACTACTACAGAAAGCTAAGAAAAGATTTCCCACAAATAGAACTGATTTTGGAGGGATAGTAGGGAAGGAAGGGAGTAAAAGTTAACAGGTAAATTGCTCTCAAATAAACTTTATTGCTGCTGAATCAGAACTGACTTGCTAGCAAGTTTTCAGAGGCTGTAAGCTGAATGATGGAATAAAATTGACCATCTTTCTCCTGAGCAACAGCTGGCAAATTTGAAACACGTGCTTTTGAGTTACCAGAAAAATGCTTTACCAATTAGGCCATCAGAACCTCATAAATTTTTAAATAGGGCAGTATACAATAAGGGGTTGATTAGAATTTTAATTAATTACATTAATCAATGGACATTATTATAATAAAACATAATAGCTATGAATGATTATATGAAAAACAAACATGACTTACAAACCTTCACTCAAATAAAAAGAACAATAAAAAAATAAACACAAGGATAATGGCCAACAGACTAAAAGAAGTGTCGAATTGAATCAATTGAACAATGGATTGATGAATTCAATTCTATGCTTTTTAAATCAGAAAAATAAAGAATGGAAGAATAGCAAAGAAAACTTAACAATTATGTAGGACACTAGCAGGAGGGAAAACGTGTGATATATGAGTGGAATTTCAGAATAGGCAGTGACAAAAAACAAAAAAAACAAAACACAAAGCAGGGAGAAATTGTTGACAATTGGCAACCAATTACTATTTCCCCAAGCACTTAGTATAGTTCAATGCATGCTTCCACCGTTTGCATCCATTTGTTAAAACAGCTCAGCTGGTATTTTGTCAGTTACTGAAGCCTTGGTTTTTTGCCTATACCTTTGTGCAGCTTGGATAGGTAATCTAGACCACTACCTTTTCATGTGGACAATTCGATCGAGAATATATTTGCTTTTTCTCCAAGTGTCAATTGAAAACTCAACAGTGCTGACAGAGAGCAAGACCCCTTTGGCCAATGGCAGGTTTCCCAGAGCAATTTATATTCATTTCTCTACTCATGGAGTCAGCCAAAAAGAGAAGACTCAAGTGGAGTAGGACCAACCTTGCCTTTTCATTTCACTATCTCAGACAACACCATGCCACACCATTGTTATTAGGTGCCGCAGAGACAAGTATGACTCGTGGTCACCCTATGAACAAAAGAGCTGACCTCAACCCTAACTTGGGTTCTCATCATCTCTGACATACTAGAGCCCATTGCTGAAGTCACTGTGTCAATCCACTTTGTTGGGAGCCTTTCTCTCCTATGCTAACCCTTCATGTTTCCAAGCATGGGAAGAGCTTCACCTAGCTACACGTCCAAAGTATGAGAAACGAAGCTGCTTCCACTACACAAACTCCACCTGCCCACACTACATCTACCTTACCTTACCACACTACAGCGCACCGTATTCATGCTATCATGCCTCATCTCACCATTATCACACCACACAGCACCACGCTATACACTTCACTACACCACACCTTGTGTCATCTCACCTCACTTCATCATACAACTCATTGTGTTCACGAGATCCCACTTAATCTCACAAACCCACTCCAAACCTTAATCTCACACCACACTGCACCACACATACTCTGCCACACGGAACCACGCTACACTTCACCACACTACACACCTCGTGTCATCCACCTCATTTCATCATACTACAACTCATTGTATTCATGAGATCCCCCTTAACCTCACAAACTCACCCCAGATCTCATCTCACCATGTCATACCACACACGTCACACTGCATCTCTCTGTACCTCCACACACAGCACCAACGTTTAACTACCTCATGGTGCACCACACCTTGCCACTCAACAGCCTTTCCTGTGTTAGGCGGAAGGCAGCCTGGACTCGGAAGTGGACACTTTCAGGAGTAAGTCCAGAAACATGTATGCAAATGATGGGGCCTGCAAACAGGAAGAGTAGAAGCAGTAACCATGACAGTGCAAAACATAGGGGCAAAGTATGCAATTACAGAAAAAGATGAAGAATTAAGTGCACGCCAGTGGGAATCCATAGGAGGGAAGGACTAAAAGGCAGAAACTATACAACCGAGGGATGGGAAGAAAAGGAGAAGAGTATACTGCTAAAGAGCTTTAGCACAGCGTCAGGAATGCCCTGCTTCCCTCACTGACAGTGTGCCCCTCTGAGAAGTTCTCCATCAGGCACCTGACAAGGACGGGGTCCTACAAGTACCTGTACTGCAATGGGTGTCCTGATTTCCTCCAGAAGGAGTTTACGTTTTCTACCAGGTACTTATCAAGAAGGACAGCGTGAACACCAGCACTACAACAGGCTTAACAATATCTGTATTAAAATTATTATTAAAAAACAAGACAAGACACACAGAACTTGAGGCGTAAATAACGGACTCATATATCAGAATTGAGCTCTACTGGCTTAGTGGTAAGGAGGTGCACTGCCAGAATCCACAGCTGCCCCATAGGAGGATGATGGGCACCTTCTGTGTGATTTACTGCCTCTGAAAACCCACTAGAGAGTCAGCTGAGTCAGTTCCGACTTGATGGTACATAATAACAACAACATACTGTAATTATTTGAATATACAGGTAGTGCTGAGTTATTAAGTGATTGTGTTACAACGGATTGAACTTGCAACCCTTTTATCCTTAGTAATGAATATGTCACACATGGTTGCAGTGCGTAATATGCTGGTGTCATCACTACCAGGTGGTAATGACGTGTAGACGTGCATCAGAGATTGTGAGGTTGGCACAGCACAGGACAGGTTTCAGATCTGAAGGTTCTGTACAACATCATAAGGCTGCTATGAATTGTACTTGGCTGGACAACACCTAACAACACAACAAAAACATCATTACCAGGTGTTCAAAATGATGGTTTACTGTTTGAAACGCTGGCATACTGCCGGCTATGGCCTAGTCTACAGTGAAGTCAGTGTTGGGAGTCAACCAACAGGAAGCTTGACAGTGTTTAAATCTAAGAACATGTGGCAATTGGATTGCACACACACCTGACAGCCTTTACAACTCTGGCTCCAGTGTTAACAATACTGCCACCAAACACAGTGTAGTTCAGGCCTAGGACTCTGTCTTATTGAGCATTGTGTACCATAAAGAGCTTCAGCTGTTATTTTAGAACCACTTTTCCAAGTAGTTCTAACTGTAACACCTGCATAGCTCAACAATCTAACAAAAGAGGTCATGGCACTTAAAGTGCCAATCCCATAAGGTGGGGAAAGCTTAAGACAGGTATATAAAGATGAAAGGAACGAAAGTCTAGGAGAATGGAAAGGAATTTGGAGAAACAGGACTTGAGGAAGGACTGATGAGGGTGTGGAGGGGTGGGAACTCTCATACACTGCTGGTGGGACTACATAACGGTGTAACCCTTGGAGAAAGCAGTTTGAAACTTCCTTAGAAAGGTGAAAATAGAAATAGCATTTGTGGGCGAGCTCTGATGGCCTAGTGGCAAGAAGTTGCACTGCAATCCCAGAAATGAGCGGTTCAAATCCACCAGATGCTTTGCTGGAGAAGGAGGAAAAATCTCCTCCTGTACCAGTCAAATCTGATTTGACGGTACATACACACACATACACATAAATAATAAAACTAAAATTTGGGGGGAAAAAAAGAACTAGCATTTGATCTGGCAATCCCATGACTGAGTAAATATCCTAAAGAAAAAAGAGCTGCCACATCAACAAATATATGCACACCAGGGAGCTCTGAAATGCTATTTGCAATTGGTAAGAGATGGAAACAACCCAGTGTCCATCACCAGATGTGTGGATAAGCGAACTATGGTACATACACGCCATAGGATTCTGCAACACCAGAGAATTGAGAGGGGCCTCTGATGGCTTCCTGGGTAAGGAGTAGCACTGCCAACCCAAAGGCAGGTGGTTCTAATCCATCAGCTGCTCTGAGGAAGAAAATGGGCAATTCCCTCCCGTGTGATTCACAGCCCCCCAAATCCTGCTGAAGGGTCAGCTATGAATTGGTTCCAACTCTACAACAATGAGAGTTTTTGAGGACGAATAATGCAGAATTTTTAAAACATAACATGGATGAAGACTTGATGCAGACAGAGCAGAAGGAGTTCACTATCATAAAAACTAAAGAAAGATTTGTTGTTGTTGTTAAGTGCCGTCGAGTCGCAGGCGACTCATAGACCCTCTGAAGGAGAGTCCTCGATGCTTGGGTGCCTTTCATCCTCTCTCCAGGTTCGGAAAAAACAGCCTTGGACAGTAAGGAAAGGAGGTGGGAGGAAGCAAAATTCAGTTACTAGTAACAGACACATAATAAGATATGTGAAAGGCAAAGCAATAAAGGAATGCTCAGAATAATCTGACTAAATAAAGGGAAGACACTGAGTGAAGAAGGTAAGCACTATTACACAATCCTTCAATGTCAGAGGTATCAAATTCTTTATGGGAAGACAGATAAGATGAACACATATGGACAGGTGAAAGGGCTGCACCCGTTAAGGGTTAGAATTGCTACCTGGTCTCTCACTCACTCAGAGAAGAGTTTCTGGAGATTCCCAGCAAACAGGAAGGAAATTACTACACTTGCACCAAAGCAATTGCATTTCCAGAGAGAGCCAAAAGTGCTTACTCCAGGAAGTAGCCCCTCGCCGGCCAATCACACAAGCCCCTAGGTGGGGCTGGTCTACCAAGACTCACAAGCCTGGGAGTCAATAAAAGCAGGGTTCACCTGAACATCGCCCCCACGCTCTCCTTTTCTGCCTACAGCATTCTCCAAGGTTTGGGTTCACTCCTGTCTTAACAGGGGTCCTTTCCCCCTTCCCCCTGCCCTGTTCGTTCTCCACTTTACCTTCCTCTAGCTCTACCTCTCTCTTATTACCTTATTAAACTCCTTTCACTTGTTTTGGTGAACTGCCACTGCTCGATTCAGTGACTGGGGTAACTGGGGTGGGTGTATCGGAGACAGTGAGATTGACCCAGGACAGAACAGCATTTAGGGCTGTTGTACATAGAGTCCCTATGAGAGGCACATAAAAAAAAACAACAGCCACTGCATGTGTGTCGGTTCTACTTAACCACAGTCGCCTTAACTCACTCCCTCGTGGGAAAAAAATATCGCGTGGGGAAGAGAGAAAGAGAACTCAGGATTTAGCACGTTTCACACCCATGACCGTTTGCAGGTTTGGTTATTCGAAGGTGATATTTCTACTTATTAGCACATGTTGTAAAAGTATCCACGTATGGAACACAGCCTAGAGGGGACAAAGTTATGCCAGTTTCTTAATCAAACACCCTGAGGGAATTAGTCCTGGGGCCTTGAGACCAAAGTCTCTGATAGCATAACCTAATAATTGGAATAACATAGGCCACGATGTTCCAATCCTACAATTGGTAAGAGCAGTACTATCGTGTATTGAGTAGTGGCAGAGGTCTCAAAGGCTTGTGAATAGCCATCTAGAGTGCAATTCTTGGTCTCTCCTTGTCTCTTAACAGAGACAAAAGAAGTAAAGCAAAAACGCACAGAAAAAATTAGTCACGAGGGCAAATGGACCACGTGAACCTCAAGCATCTTCCTCAGCAACCCTGAGACCAGAGGGACTAGATGATGACAGGCTACCACAGCTGACCACACAAAAGAGTAATCACGGAAGGTTCTGGATAGAGTGGGAAATGCGGAAGAAAACCCAGAAACCCAGACATAAAAAAAGGCCAGGTTTACCAATCAGATAAGGACTGATGGCACCCCTGAGCCTTTGGCTGTCAGCTACCCTTTGCGCCTACCCTACAGCCAAACAACAGGCAGACCTATAAGGTGAGCATTAACACCTGGGAGGCACTCACGCGTTACCTAATCAACCATGTAAGATCCAAAAGACAACCATAAAAGGTTCAGACAGCAGAACGGGGTAGAATGCAAGGATTAATGGAAAGGAGAATCACAAGAAAGAGACAGGAAAATTACTGTCACCTTGCCTCTGCTATGATTAATATTATAAACCAAACTGTGCATAGATGGTTAATGGAAACCCAATTTGTTTTGTACAGTTTCATGCTAATCACAGTAGGTAAGTGGGAAAAATACTAGGACTTAGGAAGAGGCAGTTAAAGGAACAGTTGGCATAAAATTGCCAATTTTTTTTCTTTTTCTTTTAATATATGGAACGCTTCACAAATCTGTGTGTCATCCTTCCATAGGGACCATGCTAATCTTCTCTGTATCGTTCCAATTTTTTAGTATATGTGCTGCTGAAGTGAGCACAAAATTGTCAGGTTTTACAAAGAAACAGAAAAGGGATTAGAGATGAAGAAGATGGGGTGTTTTGTGTTGTTGTTTTGGCTATGTTTTCATTGGCGACCTCTACAGGGTTTATGTTCCCAGTCAGCAGTTTGGGTGTTTAATTGTTCTATGCAAATGATTATATTCTTCACAATGCATGACCATCCTCTATTTCCATTTTGGGGTTCCATTTCTGTTACTTTCCCTGTTCCTTTATAGTCTCAACTTTGTTTTAAGGAATTATTGACCATTGAGTCTCATACAGGTGATTTGTTGAGTGTCTTTTAAAAAAAATTAGTGAAGGTTTATAAATAATTGGTTTTTCATATAATTACTCACAGACATTTTGTTTTATAACACTGATTATCATTGATAACATAATAACATAATGAATTACAATGTCTAACCAAGGATGTTGATGATTTGGGTGGAAGATCAAATCCAGAAAAGGATTTCTATGAGTTTATTGTAAATTTAAAGGAAAGCACAGTTTCTGAAAACTTAGGGGAAGAGCTGTAATTCCTGGGAGTCCTTCAATGCCATTATGAGCTGGTTTCATGGCTGCAAACACAGACTTGGTTTATACAATGCATATTTTTCTTTTGTAATAAAAAATTATTTTATATTGGTTTGCTTACAAAGTTCATATACATTGTGTTTCACACAATCTGTAAAACACATATTGAGAAGCAGAAGTATGTATATTGAAGCTGAGGAAGAGGAAGGAGAGAAGTTGTCAGAATGTTTACAGTGAAACGATTAGTGAAAGAGTTTTCTAAATGAAATCAGGGACTTAAGTTGCTTGAAAGAATGGACCCAAAATGCTGTTCATTTTGCTTCGATCAAGGCATTTGAGAATCAGTGTGTGTTAATGCAAGATACATAAAGAAAAGAAAATAATCAGACAACTTTCATTCACTTTCTGACTAGAAATACTACCCTCATGTTGAGGGAGATCCCAGAAGATCCAGAAGCTTCCACAAGTGAAGTTATTACTATAACTTGTTTCTCTCACAGGACTTTTTTATGATGTGTGTTTTTAATGTGTGTATGAAAGTATGCTAATTGGTAATGCTTGCGACCTCAAAGACAAAAAGATAGCTACAGATAAGAAAATGTAAAATAAAATAATAATAATGAAAGTAGGGGGAAAATATTTGATTCATTTCAGAGCAGACTTATCAAAGAGTGATAGGAACAGAACTGTCAGTTGGGATACTGTTGTTATTAGGTGCCATCGAGTCTAATATAACCCACAGCAACCCTGTGAACAACAGATCTGAAATCTGCCCTATCCTGTGTTTGTTTATTGGGAGACTACCTATATTAAATGTAGTTGATTGGTTATAATTCTTCCCATATTTTTACTGAATTGTACAAAAAGAAGTTCCTTCCTTCTTTTAAAACTCACTATTTCCCAATAATAAGGAAGCACTTTTTGATTCAGAAAGACTCATTAGGAAGCACTGCTTGATTCTGAAACGCCTGTTTCCAGATGCAGTCCACCACCCATCTTTGAGATCAATGACCTGGCCCCATAGGTAGAGACGGTGTTTTGAAGTGGATTTACCTGTTCTCCCGAGAAGAAAGGGTTAAAAGCTGATAAATTCATTCAGAGCAGGGGTGACTTACAACGAACAGCTTCTTCTTTTGTCAAGTGGACATTTAGCAGGAGGGGTGTAGGAATGTATTTTAGTAACCATATAGGAAACTGAATGTCAGTCACTGACTTTTTGTTGGCATACAATAATTTGTTTACATTGTGTATTATTCATGTATATTGGGGCTTTTTTGCAGGGGTTGGCTCCCTCCGGGGGTGGGGGGGGGCGTTGGCTCCCTCCACCCACCAAACTTTGTGACCTTTGATTTATCCTCCTGTGACCCTCAGTTTCCCTGCCTCTTCCCTCTTTGGATATCCATACACCTTACTGGTTATCCTTCTGGTTTTACAATAATGGTCTTATATCATATTTGTTCTTATGCACCTGAGTAAGTTCACTCAGCACAGTGCTCTCTAGCTTCTCCTACATCTATAGTATTTTTCAAAATCATTGCTCCTGAGTGCTGCATAATATTCCATTGTGTGAATGTACCACAGTGTCCCAGTTCAGTTGTTTGTTATGGGCCGTTTGGGCCTTCCATTTTCTTGCTATTGAATAATGCTGCTACGTACCTTGGACAAATCTCCATTTGTATCTCAGTTCTGTTTTCCTTAGTGTATCTTCCTAGCAATGGGGTAGCTGGGTCATATGGAATCTCTATGTTCAGCTTTTTGAGGAGATGTCAAACTACCTTCCAGAGTGGTTGTGCCATTTTACAGTCCCACCAGCACTGTATGAGAGTTCTAATGTCTCCACATACCCTTCAACATTTATTGTTTGCTGTCCTTTTAAACTTTGCCACTGCAACTGGTGTGAGATGGTATCTCATTATGGTTTTGATTTTCATCTCTCTTATTGCCAATGATGTTGAGCATTTCTTCATGTATCTGTTGGCCATCCGAATGTCTTCCCCTGTGAAATCTTTCCACATCTTTTGCTCATTTTGTAACTGGGATATCAGTCTTTTTTCCTGTAGAGACACTAGTCACTGACTTTTCATAACACATTCTTTGAGTTGATACTCTGTTAAAAAGTCAAGTGAGAGCGCTTGCTCTGACAATTTTCGTAGACTGCAAAATTAAAGTTACTTTTTCTGACTTTTCCTCCTAAAGAATACAGATCACATTGTCCAACCTTTCCTTCTAAAAGGTATAAATTACTTTGTCCAGTCTTTAGTTCTAAAGGAAGCCAAGAGAAGTGAATCATCATGATATGAGAAGACGAAAACTCAGTCTACTCGATTTCGTATTCCCCCAGAAACCAGGCTGTAAAGCAGAGATTCACACTTTCTCAGGCAAGCATGTATTGAGAGTGCTCTAGTGATCACCATCAGTGGGAATGTTAAAGTTGTTGTTAGGTGCTATTGAGTCGAGCCTGATTTGCAGTGACCCCAAGAACCACAGATCTGAACCCTGTCCTACCCTGTGCCATCCTCTCAGTCTCAAACACACACAAGCCCATTGCTGCAGTCACTGTGTCAGCCCACCTGGTGGAGGTCTTCCTCTCTTTCACTGTCCCTCCACCTTTCCAAGCATGATGTCATTCTCCAAAGAATAGCCTCTCCTAGCAACTTGCCAAAAGTACAAAGCCTTATCATCTTTTCACCAAAAAGCACTCTGGCTACACCTTCTCCAAGACATATCTGTTTGTTCTTTTGGCCATGAAATATTTAGTACTCTTCTCCAAAACCATAGTTCAAAGACATCAAATATTCCCTCTTATTCATTGTCCAGCTCTCAGATGCATAGCAAGTGATTGAAAAGACCATAACCTGAATCGGGCCCACCTTAGGTTCCCGACTGCAGACTTTCCTAGCATAATACATTTCCTGATCTCCTGACTGCTGAGGTACCAAGTGAATTGATTGTGGATCTAAGATGAAGTCACTGACAGTCTCAATACTTATTCCATCTATCATGAAGACACTTGCCAACCTTCAAATCTGCAACAAACTCACCCTCCATGAGCTCAACTTTCACCCAAACAATAGACAGACCTATAAGGTGACCAATGGCATCAGGGAGACACTTCCTTCTTAGAACATCAACTACATAATGTCACAAGAGCAGCATTTGTCCAAGGAGAAAGCTCTGAAGGCAGGAGGGGATAAAGTAGAAGGATTAATGGAAATGAGAGTTAAAGGGAGGAGATGGGATAAGTGTAGTTACAGTTTGGATCTTGTAATTAACATTATTAAACAGCATGTGTATGATCAGATAAATGAAAAACCAATTCACTTTGTAAGCTTTCACTCAATGCACAGTAAGGATTTTAATGTGTAAAGTGGAGGGAAAATAAAGTATATTGTTGTTGTTATGTGTTGTCAAGTCCCTTGAGACTCATAATGACCCTGTGTACAACAGCTCTGAAGCCTGCCCTGCCCTGAGCCAGTCTCACTGACTCCGCCACACCAACCCTAGTTATTGTGTCAATCCATCTCATCTGGGGTCTTCCTCTTTAAGCTGCCCCGCCACCCTTCTGAGCATGATATCCTTTTCTAAGGACTGTCCTTTCTGACCACATGTCCACAGTATGTGAGACAGAGTTTCAAAATCCTAGCCTCCATGGAGAAATTTTATTTCACCCTCTCCATGACAGATCTATTTGCTTTCTTGGCAGTCCATGGTAAGTTCAAGTCTCTTTTCCAGTACCACAATTCAAAGGCATCAGTTCTTTTTTAAAAAATTTATTATTTCAGTAAAAATTTACAGAAACTTTGGATTTCCATTCATTCATTGTTGCACTTTCCTCCCCTCCCAACCCTCTCCCTAGTCCACTACCCTCTTGTAAAAGTAAAAGAAAAATTCTTTCATTGTTTTACAAACCCTCCCCCAGGTCCATTCCACCCTGTAGCCTTCGCTCTAGACACCTGTCATGACAAAAATATCTAATCACATATCCTTTTTAAACAGTTTTCTCCCTCATCTGTTTCAATGCAGTATACATTATTGAACCCATCTTTCTCAGTCTGCCCCCTACCCCAGTGTCAGTCCTGCAACAGTGGCACCATGCAGTGTTTGTCCTTTTGTGACTGAGATATTTCACTCAGCATAATGTCCTCCAGGGTCATCCATTTTGAGTAATATTGCATGAGTCCCTTGTTTTTCAATGCAGCATAGTATTACATTGTGCGAATATACCACAGCTTCTCTATCCACTCATTTGTTGATGGGCACTTAGGTTGTTTCCCACTCCTTGCTATTGTGAACAAAGCCGCAATAAACATGGGTGTGCGTATATCTGCTTGGGTGTCAATTATGATCTCTTTGGGGTATACTCCCAGTAGCGGAATTGGTGGGTCAAATGGTATCTCTATTTGCAACTTTTTGAGAAAGCGCCATTCCTCCTTCCACAGTAGTTGCACCATTTTACACTCCCGCCAACAGTGAATAAGTGTTCCAGTTTCTCCACAACCTCGCCAGCATTTGTTGCTTACTATTCTGTTACATTTTGCTATTCTGACTGGGGTGAGATGATATCTCATAGCTGTTTTACAATTCTTCTTTTGTCATCCTTAGTCATTGTCCTGCTCTCTGATGCATAGCAAGTAGTTGTGATGGCCATGACCTGGATCAGGCACACTTTAGTCTCTAGATTGACATCATTGCTTCTCAGTACTCTGGAGAGGTCTCTGACAAAAGATTTTCCCAGTGCAATTAATAAATTCTTGGGTAGGGAGATGAGTTGAATTTGATGCAGTTACTAGAAAGGTCAAATCCATCTCTGGATGCCCTGGAGCTGGGAAGAGCCTTCTGAGTTATGCCCCTTCAAAGCAAGGCCACCCCCAACCCAATACTGAGTTGGATCCGACTCATGGTAATCCTTGAGAAGGTGGGACGAAAAACACTGATCCAGCATCACCCTGCTAATCGGTGGTGGTGACCCACAGAGTTTTCACTGGCTGATATTTTTTCCTCCCTACTAGTTTATTTACAAAACTCGAATACAAATTCTTTCAATTTCCCTTATCCCCCCATCAAATTGTACAAACCAATGATTAACACCCCACCCCCACCCCGTAGTCCACATCCCTCCGCTTCAGCCTCTCCCACCCCTCCTGGATCCTTATAGTCATTCTACAATAATGGTTTTATACAATATTTATCCTTGTGGGACTGAGTTAGTTCACTCAGCATAATGCTTTCCAGTCCCTCTCAAGTTAGGTAATAATTTACAAAGTTATTGCTCCTGCGTGCTGCATAGTATTCCATTGTGTGAATGTACCATAATTTCTCAACCCATTTGTTTGTGGTTGGACATTTGGGCTGTTTCCATGTTCTTGTGATGGTGAATAATGCTGCTATGAACATTGGTGTACAAATCTCAGTTTGTGCCTCAGTTCTCATATTCTCAGGGTATATTCCAAATAGTGGAATAGCAGGCTGATCTTTTAAATGTAAATCACTAGGCCTTTACTCCCGGTTCATCTTCCTCTATAAGCTTCTCTGAAACTTCCTCAGTGGTGTCATGGCAACAGGGAGCCTCCGGTGACAAATGGGTGGTGTCTGTGCACGAGCTACCTCGGTGGGGATCAACCCTGATCCCCTACGTGGGAAATGAGACTCCTACCCCTGAACTGACAATGTCTCGGGCCCCTGATCATACCCTCCCACAACAACAGCAAGAAGCAAGCTACTAGAGCTGCTGCTGCAAACCCACTGGAGGGTCAGCTAGGAGTCAGAACCAATGACACACAACAACAAAGTAGCCAGACTCAGGGCAAGGGCTGCTTCTAGTGAGGCTACAGGAACTTGGCCAAGATCCCAGTCTGTAGCCAAAGACAATTCTGGACAGAAACTAGCTGAAGGCCTTCAGCCACCTTCACTCGCAGAAGCAGGGTGCTGGCACCCCAGCCTAAAGGGGAGCCCAGCAATACACCCTCTACAATGCTGAATGATACAGTGATACAATGGCCCTTTGACAGACTTGCACCTCTTGACTTCTCCCACTAGTTACATCTGTAAAGAGGCAGAAACACCTCTTTCTATTTTATTGAAAAGAAAGCTTGGGTATCTTGATAAGATTCTATCAGAAACAAAATCATATTTATTGTTAGTTACATATAAAAAATAATTATAATGTTGTTACATGCTATAGAGTTGGAACCGACCCATAACTGACCCTCCAGCAAATGAAGTAAATTACATGGGATGAGATTGCCCATTTCTCCACAGGGCATCTGGTGGAGTTGAACCTCACGGTTTTGTGTTGGCAGAGCAACTCCTTCCCTGTAGGCCACCAGAGCTCTCTAGCTGTGGTTTAAAGATGGTAACTTTTAGAGTGGCTTTTTTTTTACTACAGCTATAATTTGAAAATTAGAAATGTGATGCATTGCAATAAATGTATCATAATCTGCTTTCTGATTGGCTGTTAAACTACATCACTGGGGGACAGCAATTAGAAAACAGCATGTTAAACTCAAATGAAAGAAGGTGAGGGTGTGAATAATTTAAAAGCGATGTATGATAGGGTATTATGGTTATCACAAGAGTCCACAATTAAGGTTGCATAGTGGAATGTACTTGGGTTGGTGGGAGGGGTGCGGGGGGATTGTGTACCAGGGAGGGAGTCTTTCTTTTACTTTTGAAAGAGAGGAACGAACTGGGGGGGGGGGGGGAGGGTTGAAGGGGGAGAGAAGTGCAGCAATGAATGAATGGAAATCCACAATCTCTGTAAATGCTCATTAAAATTATAAAAAAAAAAAGAAAGAAAGAAGGTGAGGGCAAACCTAAAGGCAGTCATTCCCCGAACGCCTTCTGCATTGTCCTAATTAATTGCATAGAAGCCAAACGGGGAAAATTCTGTCAACTTCTAAGTTAGTTTGATATCTTTTTTCACTTGTATCACCAAGGGATATAAAGTGAATAAATCAATACCCCTGCAGCGTTCAGTTAAAAATGTTAAATTTTTTATCTCCGTAACAGGGTTTTTTTCCCCTTCTTCATTAAGAAATTAATATATATAATACTGGAGAGATTGTGAGGGATTAGAACTCTTACGCACTGCTGATAAGAATGTAAAAAAAAATGGTACAACCACTATGGAAAGTGGTCTGTCGCTTTCTCAAAAAGTTAGAAAAGGGAGCTCTGGTGGCTTAATAGCAAGAAACTGCACTGCAATCAGAGAGGTACGTGGTTCGTATCCACCAGATGCTCTGCTGGAGAAGGAGGGCCAAGCTCCTCCTGTACCAGTCAGATTTGATTTGATGGTACACACACACAAAAAAAAATTTAAAAAATTTTTAAAAAGTTGGAAATAGAAATACCATTTGACCCAGCAATTCTACTACTGGGAATATACTCTAAAGAAACCAGAGCCATGACTCAAACAGATGTATACATACCCAGGTTTATTGCTGTGTTGTTATTCACAATAGCAAAGAGATAGAAGCAGGTCAAGTGGCCATCAGCAAACAAAAGGATAGCAAACCTATGATATATTCACACAATGGAATATTATTACAAACCACTAAAAAACAATGAACTCCAATGTTGATGAATATTATAAAATATAATGAATCAGAATGATTATATGAAACACAATGTGAATGAAGGATAGTGTAAAACATAATGTATATGAACTTTGTAAACAAAAGCAATGAACTCGTAAAACGTTAAACAACAGTGCTGAGCCTGGAGGATATTATGCTGAGTAAAATATTTTGGTCACAAAAAGACAAATATTGCATAACACTGCTATTATAAAATAGGACATTTGACATGGGGAGGTGGGGAGAAATTTAAAAGGAATATATGATGAGGTATTATTTGTATGACAACAATCTGGAACAAGAGGTGCATTGCAAATGAGGGGGAAAGATTATGTGCAACAATAAATGAACAAAATTTTTTAAAAAGAAATAAATATATTAAAAAGAATGTGGGATCAAGAATGGAGAAAAGACTCATCAACAACCTACGTTATGCAGACGACACAACGTTACCTGATGAGAATAAAGAGAAATTGCATCACTTGCTGTAGAAGGTCAAAGAGTACAGCTTTCAACACATATTAAATCTCAACATTAAGAAAATAAAACCCCTCATCAGTGGGCCAGTAGGTAATATCATGACAGATAGAGAAAAGCCAGAAGTTGTCAATTATTTCATTTTACTTGGATCCACAATCAACACCCATGGGTAACAGCAGTCAAGAACTGAAGAGATGTGCTGCATTAGGAAAATCTGCTGTTAAGAACCACTCCCAAAGTGTCAAAGAGCAATGATGTCAGTTTAAAGACTCCTGATCCAAGCCATGGTGTTTTCAATGGCTTCCTATATATCTGGAAGTTGGACAATGAATAAGAATGACAGGAGCAAAATCAATACCTTCAAATTGTTGGGTTAGAGAAGAATATAGAATATCCCATTGATGGCCAAAATCTGAAATAACTTTGTCTTGGAGAAAGAGTAACCAGGCTTTCTTTAGAAGTAAGGAGAGTGAAATTTTGCACATACTTTGGGCAGGTTGCCAGGAGGAATAAGTTCTTGGAAAAAAACACCATGCTGGGAAAGATGGAAGATTAGAGAAAGAGAGGAAGACCCTCAACAAGATGGATTGATACAATGACTGTAACAATAGAATTGAGTGTATCAGATTGTGAGGATGGTGCAGGATAGCTCAAGGTTCAGATCTGTTCACAGGGTTGGTGTGGATAAAACTTGACTCACTGGCACCTAATCAATATAAGGTTCTCCACACACCCCCTCCATCAAGAAAATGAATTAAAGAAAATCTTCACATTTGCATAAGGTAATATGAACACATGTATGATGTCAGTTTGAAGACTAAGGTCCATATGATTCAGGCCATAGTCTTTCCAATCACTTGCTATGCATCTGAGAGTTGGACAATGACTAAAGGTGGCAGAAAAGAATTGACATCTTTGAGCTGTGGTGCTGGAGAAGAGCACTGAACATCCCATGCATGGCCAAGAGAACAAACAGATATGTCTTGGAAAAGGTGCTGCCAGAGTGCTCTTTAGAGCCAAAAATGATGAAGCTTCACCTCACATACTTTGGGCATGTTGCTAGGAGGGGCTGTTCTTGGAGAAGGACATGACGTTAGGAAAAGTGGAGGGTCGGCGAAGGAGAAGAGGACCCTCAACCAGGTGTATTGACACAGTGATGGCCGCAATGGGCTCTAGTGTACCAGGAAGTGTCAAGGTGGAACGGGACAGGACAGGATTCAGATCCACTGTTTACAGGTCACTCTGAGTCATAGCAACTCGATGGCACCTAACAATAACAACTAACAACAGTATGAAGACATGAACTCAGTGGGACAGAATACGGAAATAAGACACTGTAGGCTACAGTTTAAAAATAGAAGTTTGCCCCAAATAGCTGAAATGTTCTCATCTCACCTGGACAATCATTTGTACCAAAGGCATATTTTATAAAATCATTTGGGGGCGGGGGTGGAGCCTTAGTACCGCCAAGATTTAGTTGGCAGAAGTGGACTGCATCTTTTTTGGACCCAGGTCTCTTCAAAATGAAACTCCCAGACCCTTTCCCAGGCAAGGCCAGAGCACAGGGAGGTCTCCAGGATGGGGACACAGGTGCTGAAGGAAACGAGGCCTTTTGCCCATAACTGACAAAGGAAAGTGCTTCTCCTGGAGCTTGAAGCCTGGACTTGTACTTCTAGCCACCTGCAGTGTAAGAGAACAAATTTGTTTTTTAAAGCCATAGAACAACAGACAAAACACACTTGTCCTGGATCCAGTTTTGGCTGGTGGCAACCCTACATGTGTCTAAGTAGAACTGTGCTCTGCAGGGTTTTCATGAACGATTGATTTCTGGGAGGAGACAAGGCCTGTCTTCAAGGATCTTCTGGATGGACTCAAACGTCTAACCTTTGGACTAGGAGCTGAGCATGCTACCAGCTGCACCACCCAGGGACATCTAAGGTATTTTGAAGGGCATTGTAGACTGCTGCGTGTGTACACAGAACAGTAACAACAGAAGACACAAACATCACAAAAAGCATTGAGAGCTGAAATAAAAGGCTGCGCCCAGCTGCAGTTGTTCGTGTCCCAGAGGCCTTCTTACAGGGCAGATGTGCCAGAGTGCAGGGCCTCTTCAGGGCGCATGCGTGTCCTCTCCCGGCAGGCCCAAAGGACAGGCTTCAGAAGTCTGAGAAAGTCAGTGTGAGGGAACAAGCTGTCTCTCCTTGTCCATGGCTTTTTAAAATATCAACTAATCAACAAACTAAACCTCAGCTGAGGCTTTTTCATTTGGAAAAAAAAATATTAAGACTGAGGCATTTCATCATTTTAGAATTTTGTTTCAAAATTTGAAAATGTGTCCTTGGGTGACTCAGATAGTGAACTGGCTCAGCAACTAGCCAGAGGGCTGAAGGTCAAGCCTGCTCAAGGCTCAAGGACAAGACTGTTTCTGAAAACCAGCCAGTGAAAACTCCGTGGAGCAGAGTTCTACTCTGACACATGGCACTGACTAGAAGGAGGCTGGGGGATTCTCTGCAGAGATGCAGTGTAAGGCAGGCACTGTGTTATGGCTTGGGGCCAAGAGGCCGTGGGTTCTTGCACACCTCAGGGCACACAGGCTCAGCCTCATCCTGGTCTCCCCCAGTCTTCAATTTCATTTTCTCCATTACAACTATGTGGTTTAGTCAGCCATTGTGAAAACAGCCCTTTTCTCAGATGGAAAGATAGAAGGAAATACACAGAAACAAAACTAAAAAAATATCAAACCCAAACCTAAAAAAAAAAAAAAAAGCAAAAAAACCACAACAAATAAGCCCAGAAAAATAACAAAACACCACAATAAAAACATGTAACATTAGAAGGGTCAAATTCAGTTGCTCCAGCTGGTTCACTGATGGAACCTCTGAGCCTGTGACTTCAGCCACCCTTTCAGTTTGGAACAAAACTTCCCTGCTGTCTCTGCTTTCAACTAACAATTGTTGTTGTTGTTGTATGCTGTTGAGTTGGCATCAACTCATTGCTGATCCTACAGGTTTTCAGAGGCAGTAAATTGCATGGAAGATTACACATCCTTCTCCATAGAACAGCTGGTGGATTTGAACGGCATGTTTTTGGGATTGCAGTGCAACTTCTTATTTTTTTTTATTATTATTATTTTTGTGTGCGTGTACCGTCAAATCAGATCTGACTGGTACAGGAGGAGATTGTCCCTCCTTCCTCAGCAGAGCATCTGGTGGGTTCGAACTGTGTGCCTCTGGGAAAGTAGTTGCAGCTCCTTGCCACTAGGCCACCAGAGCTCCCCTGCAACTTCTTATTATCAAGCCATCAAGACTAAAAAGTGAACAATAACACAAGGAGGCATCCACTCCTTAGAATAACTAACCACATAAAGTAAAAAAATGCAGCATCTGCTTGAGGAAAAAGTCCAGAATGTGGGAAGGGGTAGAAGGATTAACAGAAATGGGAATCATAGGGAAGAAGTGGGAAGAATGAGATTTTAAAAATGTTGTTATGTGCCGTCGAGTCGCTTGCAACCCAAAGAGACCCTATGTACCTATGTATCCTATGAACCCTGCTCTATCTTGAGCCAATCTTATTGTCTCTGACATCCCTGCCCCCATTTCCCCAGCCATTGAGTCAATTCATCACATCGAGGGTCTTCCTCTCTTGCACTGTCCCTCCACACTTTCAAGCATGATGTCCCTCTCCCAGGACTGGTCCCTCCTTGCAACATGTCCAAAGTATGTCAGATGGAGCTTCAGGATCCTTGCCTCTAGGAAACATCCTGGTTTCACCCTCTCCTAGATGAACCTGTTTGTTCTCTTAGAAGTTCATAGTATACTCACCAATCTTCTCCAGCACCACAGCTCAAAGGTATCAGTTCTCCTTCTATTAGTCTTAGGCATTGTCCAGCTTTCTGATGCATAGCAAATAATTGCAAAGACCACAGCCTCGATCAAGTGCACCTTACTCCCCAGACTGACACCATTGCTTTTCAGTGCTCTGGAGAGGTCCCTGACAGCAAACATTCCCAATGCAATTCGTCTTTTGATTTCCTGGCTGCTGGTATCAAAAACGTGTTGACTGAGGAGCCAAGCAAACTAAAGCTTTTAACAATCTCAATCTCTCTACTATCTATCATGATGCTGCCAATTGGCCCAGAGGTGAAAATCTTTGTTTTCTTAAAGTTGCGCTTCAATCCACATTAAAGGCTGCAGTCCTTGACCTTCTGCAACAAGTACTTCAGGTCCTCCTCAGTTTCAGCAAGCAAGGTTGTGTCATCTGCATAGCGCAGATTGTCAATGAGTCTTCTTCCAATCCTGATGCCACATTCCTCCCCATCGGTATTGTAATAATATTACAAAATAAAATCTGTAGGAAGAGTTGAATGGAAAACCAATTTGTCTTCTAAACTCTCACTCCAAGGGCAATTAAAAAAAAATAATAATTACTTTGTGGTGTTATTTTGGAGGCAAAATCAGTTGCCTGACTTTGTAGAAGAGGAGTAACAGTAAATGGGCATGAGGGATGCTAATAGCATGATGGTCTATAGCTGACTTGTGGGTAGGCTGTACCACCTGATACATTTTGTTAATGTTAGGTGCTATCTATCAAGTCGACTAAGACTCCTGACAATCCCGTGGACAGCAAATCAGGACCTTGCCCTGTCCCACACCGTCCTTATGATCCCTGCCATGCGAAGGTCCATCCCTGCAGTCACTAGAGCAACCCATCTTGCTGAGGACCTTCCTCTCTTTCACTCTACCTTACCCAGATATAAAATGTTCCTTATTAACAGGACATATTTTTTTTTCAAAGACAAATATAAAGCAACTTTATTGACTGCTAATCTTACCACGAAATACCTATCAGAAAGAATTACAAAATAATGCTTTTCTTTTACATGTCTGGTATCATCTGGATATGATGATCCTTTCACAGAAAGGATTATTTACAGTTTATGTAATATAAAGCTCATTGTTCCAAATACAAATGTAAAAGTGTTGAGGCAATATACACCAAATTGGTATACTGGCTAGCAATGGATATGTAACAAAGGCAGAATAAATAACAGCTTTATACTTTTCCTCTTTTATTTTTTAAAACAATTTCCAAATACAAAAAAAATGTAGTTTATTCAAAACATATTTTCATACACACACACACAGACATAATTCTGTTGCAAATAGAGGATTAAGAAGCAAAAGTATTTCTTAGCTTGTTTCCGTTTGAAAATCCAAAAAAGCTATTCATAGATCCAATTAGAAAGTGGGTATGAAAAACCACCAATAGTAGTGAGACTCTGAAGGCCTGATTCTGGCTAAAGTAGAAAGAAAATAGTATAAAGCGCTACTTGCTTAATTAAATACATTTCCTCTCCTATGTCTGCAAGAAAAACTAAGAGTTAAACACATCGTATCACGACCTGAGCCATTCAGAATTCATACTTGACCAGGATTTGTCACTCAAGCATCTGTAAGAAATGGCTCATCAAATGACTTATAAGCAGTCATTTGACGATCCTTTCATATTTTTACCCTTTACGCAGAGACTGAGACACTTTTATACATTCTGACATTCGAAACTTTGGTTCTTTTAAAGCACTTGATAAAAGCAAAAAGCAAAATAATTTCATGACTATTCATCTCTATAGAAGTTCCTCCCCCCATTTTAAAGTCAGCTTAAGCTAATCTGACAAGGATACACTGCAAATACACTAACAGGAACATATTTTCAAGAGCAGTAGGCCAGTGTCAAAGATCAATCTCTCCTGAGCCCATCAGCCAGCACGACCCGGTCTGCATGTTTTTGATCTGCCACACAGACATCTCAGATGTCACCGTATCATCAACACATGCTGAGCAAGAGTGAGTGGGCGAATCATTGCCAACTGTCCCCTCTTTTAGAACAACTTCGAGTACATATCCTACAGACAGGGGTTGATTGTATGAGCTCCTAATAATAATGCAAAGGAAAGTGAGTTTTAAGAGAGGAGATAAGCTTTGCTTCATTAATTTACCTGACTCTGAGTAAGTCATTTATCCTCTCTGGATTTTGGTTTCACAACTTTAAAATGGATGGATTGGATGAGGTTTCCTCCAAGTTTAATATTCTGTGACAATGGCTCATTTTATGAACTGACTCAAAGCATCTTATAGGCTATAAAAAGAGAAAAGGCAAGGACTGCTAGCCCCTTAAGAAGATGAATACATTTCTGAGGACGAGGCAGATGAAGAGGTCCATCATCAGGCCTCCAGAACTATGGCAGTCACTGGTGGGCTGAGCTCATCCCGGTGTCTCCCGGAAGTTCTGCTGCCAGAGTTGATCCCGCCCTGGAGATGCTGGAGACAAGAGACGTGGGATGGGAGCTGCATCTAGGTGCCTAATAATGGCTAGGAAGGAGAAAAATTCTGGGAAAATTCTAGCTTCTTTTATTTTTCTTTTTCTGACAATTACAGCCTCTTGAGTATCATATAAAAATTCTATGAGAAAAAAAATTCCTTTTGAGGAAAGTCTTGAGTAGCTAATTCCTTAGACAGACAGGTGGGCCGTGGGATCAGGCCTGGTCGTGAGGGTGTGGCCTTGAGGAGACTCAGACTTTTGCTGGAGTTTTCCCTCTAATCTGGCGTCTTCTGAGGACAGAACAAACAGCTTCGGTAGGAAGTGATGAGGGTACATTCTTACCTCTATCCCAGGGAGTGAAAAATCAGACGTAGATAATTAAATATTGATTGTTATTTTTGGTTTATCTTTCAAATTACTTTTTTCTTCACCCCAAATTCTGGGGAGGTTGTCTTTAAGACAGTTGGATTTAAGGCCGTTGTGATAAAGTCAGGCTCCTTAAACCTAGCTGCATATCAGAATTATCTAGGTCTGGGAACCTACTGTCCAATTGGTTCTGACTTTACTGGGTTTCTGAAATTGGAAATGGCAATGGGAGGCAACAACAACAACAACATTTGCACATAAAAGTTGGAAAATGAATTGGGAAATTTAAAGGAGAAATTAATGCCTTTGAATAATAGTATTTCCAAAGAGTATTGAATATCTCATGGACAACCAAAAGAACAAACAAATCTGTCTTGGAAGAAATGAAGCCAGAGTCCTCTGTAGAAGCAAGGATGGTGAGACTTCTCACACACTTTGGGCATGTTGTCAGAAGGGGCCAGTCCCTGGAGAAAGACATCAAGACCAGAAAAGTAGAGGGTCATTGTAAAAGAAGGAAACCATCAAGGAGATGAACTGACACAGTGACTGCAACAGTGGACTTAAGCACAGCAGACACTATGAAGTGGGAGAGGATCAAGCAAAGTTTAGTTCTGTTGTTCGGGTGGTGAGAGCTGATCTGATGGCTATGTTGTGAGTGATAGAATACTATCCATATGAATACAACTCAGACCTGTTACTATGATTATCATTCAAACATATGAGAGCCAAAGATGAGAGTGGCAGGCAGGTGGTAGTAGACCAGGTGCTTATGTAAAAAGTGCTGGACTTGTGACCCTTATCACATCAGAGACCAGCCACACAAAGGCCACAGCCATGGCACATGTCTACATAGATAGTTTAGCTGCAATGTCTGGGGGAAAGGACAACCAACATTTTTTTCTAGTGACTGTGGCAACTTCCTCAAAGAAGAGCTCAGAAATTAATCTTTCTAGAATGCCAGGACTCCTGCTGATGACACTGTCAAAGCAGTGATGGATACAGAGCTCTGCTAAATATCACCACCACTATGGATGGCCACAGCCTGGAAGTGCAGTGGTGGAGAGGGTCAGTACACTACAGTCTGCAAACCTTTGGCAGATTGGACCAGGCTTACTGTAGAAAAATCTTCATGGTAATTGCAGTTGGCAAGAATGAAGGATTTCGTAAGTCAAGCAGGTGAAGTGATAAATGCATGTTCACAAAGAGCACACAAAGATGTGATTGATTTTTTTCACCCTACTGTGCATGAAGTATGCTTTGGATAAAATAGATGATGTATAAATAAACGGCAGAGACATCAGAATCACTGATGATAAGTCACCAACAAGCCCTAGGAAGTCTTACTTGGACGTACTGAGAGGCCACAAAGCAGGAGTCATAGGAGAAGCCTGTTGAAAAAGTCACTCCCAACACAGATTCTGTAGCAAAGGGAGACCAAGATCTGGAACAAAAGGCAGAAAATTCAGATCAAAGAGCAAGTCTAAGTCCAAGTCTCAGAGGTTTCCATTTCTACCCTTGAAGTGTGTGCAAAGAGCAAGGGCCACACGAGGACCACTATCTAACCTTTACTAACTTCACAAAGGGGAACGGTTCCCGTCAACAGCATCAATAACACAAAAACAAATCCCATGAAGTCAGACCTGTTCCCCATACTCCTGGACCTGTTTCTACTCATCTCAACACCAATCTTATGGCTTGGCTGGCTCTGAAAGCTGATGCAATAGGTCACTGACCCCACTGAATCATATTGGGGAAGTCAAAAGATGATAATGACAGCTCCTGAAAAGTGCTCTCAGGCCAGTGTTACAAAATTCTCAGCCCTGCCAATATTGGCTCACCACCACTCTGAATTTATCCAACAAACTTGTGCAAAGACTCTTCACTTAGGTCTGGTTCTGTCCATGGGGGCAGCAGTCTCAAGGGCTATTCCATATTACATCAAGTCTCTAGCTCTCCACTGTGACTGCTAGGGGTGTTGCTCTGGTCCTTTAGGACAAGTTGCATTCTCTTGATTTCTCTTCTTTGCTAGCAATAAGGTTTCTTCTGTTTTTGCTGCTGGATCCACTCAATTTAATGGCAAGACTAGCCAATCTCCTTGTGAATTGGTGAAAGTCGCCAATTCCCTTGTGGACAAGCTAATGTGTGCTATTCACGCATTTCTGCCCATCCACATGGCAAAGTCAAGCAACGGCTAGGAAAACCACTTTGACTAAATCCTTAACTCCACAAGGTAGATCTAAGAATGAGTAGGAAAAGCCACGATGCTGATCATGTTTTTGAGGTTATCCTCCCAAGGAAATTAGGAAAAAAGTGACACGAATTCAAAACCTAGGCTAAAGAGCCAGCCCCAGTCTACGTTAGCCTCACCTGACTCAATCTGTGTGCTCTCCACCAAAGGGCTGTATAAAGATCCATTCTAGAACTCAAAATGAGGGTCATGGTTTAGCTAAAGCTCCAGAGTTTAAGCCAGAATCTTGTTTTCTTTGTATGTTGTTAGGGAACACCTTCCCACCAGTTTAGGCAGTCATTCCTTCACAATTGCATTTGGCCTCTTTGCAAAAGGAATTCCCTGACAAAGGAGGCATGTAGACACTTGATGCATGGTCAAGATAATGAACAAGAGGGTATTCTAAAGAAATGGTGGTGCAAAGTGGAAGATTCTCTCCCTTCACTGCAGAATTAAGATAACTTTGATTTTACATTTCTTTTAGTTAAAGAATTTTTTAAAACCTTAAATTTATTTCATTTAGTATAGCTTTTTGTTTGTCTTAAAGTATTTCAGCATAATCTGTTGCAAGGCTTTGGTGAATTTTGGGAGCTTTGTTTTAATTGTTTCCACACAAAATTGTAATTTAAATGAAAATATACAAAACTGATTGGCTTTCTTGTTCAACCATTCACGTGAAGTTTTGTTTTATAATATTACATGCCATCGAATTGCAACTGAATCATAGTTGACCCTCCAGTTTTCAGAGGCAGTAAATCAGGAGGAGATTATCTATCTCCCTCCCACAGAGGAGTTGGTGGATTAGAACCAACCACTTGATTTTGGGTAGGCAGCAAAGCTCTATACCCACTAGGCCACCAGAGTGACTTTGTTTTATAATATTAATTATGATATCCACAATGTAATAGAACTTTCCCTCATTTCCTCCCTGTCATGTCCATTAATCCTTCTATCGTATTCCTTCCTGACTCAGGGACATTACCCTTGAGCAAATGATACTCTTTTGACATTGTATTGCTGGTTATTTTAGGAGGAAGTGCCTCCTTTGTATTTCTGTTCTTACAGGCCTGATTGTTGTCTGGGTGAAAGGTGAGTCCAAGTGGTGAGTGTTGTCCTAGGTTTGAAGGATGACTAGAGGCACAATCTAGGGTATTTCAGTGTTCTCTAGTGGACCAATAAGCTGTGGCTCAACCTTTAGCCAACTGTAGACAGGCATATAAGGTGCCAATAACAGTAGGGAGATACTTGCTCCTTAGAATAACCAACCATGTAAGATACTTAACAACTACAGAATGCTTCTGAGAGAAAATAAAGAATGATTAAATAAATGGTGTGATAGACTTCAAAGGTGAGAAAACTTCATGTTGTTCAGATGTCAATTCTCACCAAATTGATCTGTGGCTTCATTACAGTTCCAATCAACATTCCAACAGAGGTTTTATGTTTGTTTGTTTGTTTTTTAAAAAAAAAAAAGATGGGTAGAAAAGAACCTAGCAAAGAAAAAAAAAATTGAAAATGTTGACAAAATTATCTCATTAAAGCTTCAGTAACAAAGATGATGTTGTTTATCAAAATAATTAGATCAACATCATAGAATTGATTTTGTTTGTTATGTTCTGCCAAGTAGGAAGCAACTCATAGTTGACTCTCCAGTGGGCTTTCAGAGGCTGTAAATCATACAAGAGCAGATTGCCTATTTTTCTCACTCAGAGCAGAAGGTGGATTCAAACCATTTGTCTTTGGGTTGGCAGTGCAACTGCTTACCCACTAGGCTACTAGACTGCATATATACATCTACAATCAATTTATTTTCAACAAGGGTGCACAGGTAATTCAACGGGAAATAACACTCTTTTTATAATTTTGTATTTAAAACACTCAGTATAGTGCAATTAAAGGATGACCCAAAGGTTTGAACAGGTACCTCACAAAAGAAGAAACAGGGAACGGCCAATTAAGTAAATGAAAAGTCATCAGATCCTCAAATTCAAGCCACAGTAAGGTACACTTTTACACCATTGGAGGGACTACAGAGAGCTTCGATGGCATGGTTTGTAGCTTGTGCTGCTAACCCCGAAGCCATGCAATTCTTGAGGTTCAAATCACCAGCTGCTTCAAGAGGAAAAGATGAGCCGTCTCCTCCGCTGTGATTTATAGTGTCAGAACTCAATGGTCGCTGTGAGCCGAAATAGACTTGCCAGCAGTGAATAGAGAAAGACGAGCAGTCCAAACGCAGGAAATCTCAAGTTCTGGTGAGGATGTAAAGAACTCTCATCCGTCTTTAGTCAGAATCCTACTGGTACAACCATTTATTTAATAGTATGGTACTTTCGTATACAATGAAATAAACAACTGTGATCCCTACTATCTCCTCACAGCTATTTACCCCCAAGAATAAATATCTCTGTTGACAAAAATCCATATACAAGAGTGTTAATAGTAGCTATCGACAGTAGTCAAAACCAAGAAATAGCTCAAATGTCTGTGAGTAGAATGGACAATCGATTGTAGTTCGTTTTTATAATGAAATGCTACTCAGTAGTGTAAACATTCTTCCAAAATATGTCACAATAAATGAATTATGAGAGCATTTTGCAGAGTGGAAGACAGTAGACACACACACTGCATACAGTATGCTCCGTTTATATGAAGTTCAAGGAAAGGAAGTTCATCTACAATGACAGGAAGTAGGAAGGTGACTGGAATCTACAAGTATTGTTACAAACTAGCTCTGTGAGCTCAGCGGGTTACTCTACCTTTGTGTTCCTTGAATGTGCCAGATAAGGAAATAAACCTTAGTCAACTGTACTGGCTGATTTTCAAGGTCTCATTCGACACTCCTTTCTCAGGCTTCTGTGACTCAGCTCTGAAAAGAACTCAAATAATTTTGTTAGTGGCATTTATACTGAATTCCATACAATTAGCATCATTATCATGAAACACTTTTGTCAGAGAAGGGACTAATTATCTAGTATTTTTCCCCCAGAGCAAATTATGGTTTAATAGAAAAAAAGGGCAGAAAACGGAAGGAGGCATTTTTATAGCAGTGACAAGAGTCTTGCAACTTTGCTAGGAATGCTGGGTAAAGGCTTTTGAAAGCAGCAGGAGGAATCAAAGGCAAAGGGGGGAAAAAATTACAACTCCCAACAAAACTAGGGCTCCCATCACCACCCAGGTATTTTCCAGACATAACTGTTGTTATTGTTGTTAGGCGCCATCAAATTGAGCGCAACTCATAGCAACCCTATGAACCAAAGATCTGAAACCTGTTCTATCCTGCGCCATCCTCACACTTCCCTGATACATAAGAGCCCATTGCAGCAGTCACCATATCAATTCACCTGGTTCAAGGTCTTTCTCTCCACCCTTCCCGACAACATGTCCTTCTCCAAGAAATAGCCCCTCCTAGCAACATGCCCAAAGTATGTTTGGTGAAGCTTCCTCATTCTTGTCTCTAAAGAGCACTAGTTCCTTCTCTTGGCCATCCATGGGATATTCAGTGCTCTTCTCCAACACCACAGCTCAAAGGCACCAACTCTTTTTCTGTCATCCTTATTCATTGTCCAGCTCTGGGATGCATAGCTAGTAATCAGAAAGACTATGGCCTGAATCAGGTGCACCTTAGTTTTCAAACTGACAACACTACTCCTCAATAATTTGGAAAGGTCTCTAACTATAGATTTTTTCCAGTGCACTGCATCTCCTTATTTCCTGACTGCTGCTACCAAGATCCAAAAAAGATGAAGCTGTTGACAGTTTCAATCTCCTTTTCATCCATCATGACTCTGCCTATTGTTCAGTGGTAAGAATCTTTGTTTTCCTTACACTGAGATGCAAACCATACCAAAGGCTGCATTCTTTGATCTTCTACAAGTGCTTCAAGTCCTCCTCACTTACAGCAAGCAAGATTGTGTCATCTGCATAACGCAGGTTATTGATGAGTCTCTCTCCAATTCCAATGCCTCACAGAGTCCAGCTTCTCGGATAATTAGCTCAGCATACAGATCCAGACATAATAGGCCACTGTAATATGTACATAGGAGTCCCAGGGTAGTGCTAGGAGTTTAATGGTTCAAACTCAGAGGTGCCTCAGAAGATAAGCCTGATGATCTACTGACGAAACATGGCAGCCTTGAAAACCCCGTGTAGCAGCAGTTCTTTAACACATGGGGGTGATGATGACTCTGAACAGCAGCTGATTGGTCAGCTTGGGAACAAACTGTTACTAGGGCAATTTTAGCCACCACAGTCAAGAAACTGCAACAGAAGATTGCTTTTCACAAGAACATTTCAAGAGGCCCTTCCTTTCCAGAAAAGGGAGCTCTGCAGGCCTATTGGTTCAGCAATTGAGTTGCCAGCCCAACGTCAGACAGTTTGAAACCACCAGATGCTCTATGGAAGAAAGAAAGGCATTTTTTTAATGCAATTTACAGCTTTGAAAACCCACTAGAGGCTAGAGGGTCAACTTTGAGCCTGTTCCGATTTGATGGCACAAAACAACAGTGACATTCAGTAAGGAGTGTGTGTAAATGTAAGATTATTAGGACCCTGAGTAGCAAGAGTGTGCTCTGGTGGCCTAGTGGACTCCATTCAAAGGAAAGCAGTTTGGATCCACCAGTTAGTTACACTGACGAAGAACAACAAGCAGTCTCCTTCCATGTGATTGACAGCCTCTGAAAACTCAGTCCTATTGAGTTGAGTACAACTAATAGCAACCATAGGAACAACAGACCTGAATCATCCTCATCATCTCTGACATGCAGCCCATTGTTGCTGTCACTGTGTTAATCCATCTCATTGAAACGCTTCCTCCTTGTAACTGACCTTCCACCTTTCCTAGCATTTCTTTTCAAGGAATAACCCCTCCTTACAACATGCCCAAAGCACATGAGTTGGAGCTTCATCATCCTTGCTTCCAAGGAACACTCTGACCACACTTTCTCCAGGTCATATCTATTTGTTCTGTTGCATCCTCTGACACCACAGTTCAAAGGCAATAATTCTTCTTCTGTCATCTATAGTCATTGTCTAGCTCTCAGATGCATAACAAGTGGTTGGAAAAAACCATGGCCTGAAGTATGTACACCTTAGTCTTTAAACCGCTATCATTGGTCCTCAGTAGTTTGGAGAGGTCCCTGACCACAGACTTTCCCACTGCAATAAGTCTTAACTTGTTGAGTGCTGGTTCCAAGGGTATTGATTGTGGATCCCAGCAGGAAGAAATCATTGACAATTTCAATCTTTTCTCCATCTGTCGTGATGTTGCTTATCAGCCCAGTAATGAGGACTTTTGTCTTTGATGTTGAGATGCAATCCATATTGAAGGCTGTAGTCTTTGATCTTTTACAAGTAATAGAAGTAATAGTAGGGAGACAGAAAGCTTTGATGGGGAGAGGAGAGTGCTGGAGTTTGACGAGCTCTCATTAGCATTTTAGGAAAAAACTATGGTGACAACATAGAGGATGACCTCAGATGCAGGACAGATGTTGAAAGACTAGTCAGGATGTTCTTGTAGGATTTGAGATGAGATTTCATGACAGTTAGGTCCTGAGAAGCAGGGGAAATGGAACTAGAAGCATAGTGTAAACTCAAAATAAGAATCTGTTGACTGAAATTGGGTGGAAACAGGTGAGAGTGTTATCCTAAAGCTGGGATGTTCCTGAGGTTTCCAGTCTATGTCACACATGGCATAATTAGGACCTAAAGTCACTTGCAAATGAAAATAGAAGAAGGAATGAGCCTGTAGGAAGGGTGAGTTCCATTTAAGAGATGTTGAGTCTGAGATGTTTACGGAACATCCAGTTGGGAATATGGGCCTGGTGCTTTCGCTGGAGATGAGCTAATGAGAGGCAGACGATGGTAAAGATGACGGTGAAAGTTGCCAAAATAAATGAACTCGCTGAGGGGGAGCCTGCAGCAGGAGACAAAGTGCATCAATGTGAGTGACCAGGATCTTTGTCTTTGTCTTTGTCAACTCTTGGCTTATACTGAAAAGAGCAGCATACATCAGTGTATAAGTCCTGGCCTTTTATAGATATGTTGTTTTTGCTGTTAAGTGCTGTCGAGTCAGAGACAACTCATAGCAACTCTATGAATGAAAGACTTGAATACTTGTATAAATTTCATCGTTTCCCCAAGTTCATAGAGTTTCCAGAGGCATGCTGTTCTGGAAGTGGATGCCACTCCTGCTTCCAAGCTTGTTTTAATCAGGGAGCTCCACCAAACACTGTCCACCATGGGTAACCATTATCACATTTGACAAATCAGTGTCACAGTGTTTAGCAACACAGCAACCATAAGTTTCCTCTGTATAGCAAATGGACAGACCAGTGCTCCACTGCTCTGTTGGCCTAGTGGACAGAAAGTGATGCTACCACGCCAAAGGTGGGTGATTTTTTTTTTTATTCACTGTTGGTGGGAGTGTAAAATGGTGCAACCCCTGTGGAAAGCAGTATGGCGCTTTCTCAAAAAGTTGCAAATAGAGATACCATTTGACCCAGCAATTCCACTACTGGGAATATACCCTGAAGAGACCATAGCTGACATCCAAAAAGGTAGGTGATTTTAATCTGCGGCCCTCAGGTCTGGTTTTAATTGTTTTTGGTCAAACATTCTTCTAAGTGGTATAGCACTGATCTGTCCATTTACTGTACAGAGATAACTTGTGGTTGCTGTGATGCTAAACATTGTTGACACTGATCCATGGTGGACAGTGTTTGGTGGAGCTCCTCAATTAAAAAAATATATATATAGACATACTCTCCTTAATTCTCAATGACACCGTGAAGGAGAAAAACAGGGAGGAAGGACGAACTCTTGTTAATGTCCCTATTTCCAGATGCTAGTGGTGTTAGATTCCATGAGTCAGGTACAAGTCAATGTGACCCTATGAACAACAGATCTGTCCCTGTCCTATCCTGTGCCGTCCTCATCATCTCTGACACACGAGAGCCCACTGCTGCAGTTAGATGTCAATCCATCTCGCTAAGGGTCTTCCACTCTTTCGCTGACTCTCCACTTTTCCAAGCATGATGTCCCTTTCCAAAGAATGACCTCTCCTAACAACATGCCCAAAGTATAGGAGACGAAGCTTTGCCATCCTTGCTTCCAAGGAGCACTCTGGCTGCACTTTCACCAAGACATACCTGTTTGGTTTTTTGACAGTCCAGGGGATATTCAGAGATTTACTGCCTCTGAAAACCTGCTGAAGTGGCAGATAAACGTTGGCTCCGACTCGACAGCACACAACAAGAACAACATGGGATATTCAGTTCTCTTCTCCACCATCAGAGCTCCAAGGCAACAGGTATTATTGCCATAGAGTCAGAACCAACTTAGAGTTGACCCTACACCTGGTTTTGAAAGGCTGTAAGGAGCACAGGAGGAGACTGCCCATCTTTCTCCCGCAGAATGGACTTGAGGGACACCACCTTTAGGTTAGCAGCACAACTCTCCACACACTGTGCCACCAGAGGTCCCTAGTCAGAAGAGCGAATAGGAAAGGCATACAAGAGAAAAAAGTTCTACAAGTAGGATTATGCCTCCAAGAGTCAATTTATCATCATCAGACAGTGTTGCTGCTCCCAAGCCTCTTGGATCCCGGATATTGAGGCAGGGTACACACACATGAAAAGTGGGGGTGTCTAACAATCTAGGGGGGCTACACTAAGCACTATGGGATGAGTGCAATGCTGGTTAACCACGCACTGGGTGGCGCTGGACTGACCCATGAAGGATCACCGCAGAGAAGATGTGAATGCTGGAGAATTGGAGGAGAGGGTTTGGCATTCAAAGCCTTGAAAATCAAGACTTTTCTCTTGGTTAGCAGCATGATGTGCTATGGACTGTCCATCAGAGCTCTCATGAAACCTTTCCCTTTAGTGCATATTTAGAATTGAAGTGTATCAGGAAATCTGCAAATTCATACTTTTAATGGGTCTCCAAGCATCAGCTCCAAATTTTCCATATATACCTTAGTTTGTTTTTTAAGAAAACATCTTTCTAAAAAAAAAAAAAAAGAAAACATCTTTCTTCTAGACATTTAGCTACTACTCAAGTACTTACACTTGTAATCAAGTGCTAGGTTATCTATGGATGGTAAAAATCAATTGAGGTAATCCTTTAACTCAGTATGAAAGATATAAACATCCAAAGGTCCAGCTGAAATGTTCAATATTTCCCAAAAGACAAGCAAGGTTCCTCATTACTCCTTCATCTAAGCCCTTCTGAGTTGACATATCAGCAAGTAAAGAACTCAAGCAAGGAGCTTCTCAAAAGCTCCATATATCCTTTGTTATATAAAAAAATTTTTTTAAAGCTCCGTATATTCTTAATGCTATTATAACACATACACGTGGTTGGCAGTCTTGGCAAAACTGGCTTGGTTTCCTTTTAAAGCACCAGTAACACTTCTACTTTTCCCTGAGTTTCTTACTTAAGTCCCAGCCTTTATTTGCACACATGTGATTCTTTAAATGTTAACTCTCTTAATGTCAACAAGCAGGACATCTTGAACTGTTGACATTATGCTGAGAGATTTTTTTACAAGCAAATAATTCAGTTCCTTGATGATTAATGGGCTGGAAGTTGTACCCCACTTTAACTCAGAAGAGACTCTGAAGTGAGGTTATGTCCCAGATGATAGTGTAAATTTGCAACTTCTTGACTTCCAGGCATTTATTTTCCCCTCTGTAGTTATTGGTACTCTGAATTCCTTTTTGGGAAAATTATTGAACTCTGTGGACAATAAATAAAGAAGAAAGAAGAAGGCTTTTGAGTTGTGGTGCTGGAAAAGAGTACTAAACATACCATGGACTGCCAAAAACTTGGTTCCACCCTCTCCAAGACAGACTTGTTTGTTTTCTCTGCAGTCCATGGTATGTTCAATATTCTTCTCCAGCACCACTATTCAAAGGCATTGATTCTTCTTCTGTCATCCTTAGTCACTGTTCAGCTCTCTGATGCATAGCAAATAATTGTGAAGACTATGGTTTGGATCAGGCACACCTTAGTCTCTAGACTGACATTGTTGCTTCTCAGTACTCTGGAGAGGTTTTTCCCAGTGCAATTTGTCTTTTGATTTCCTGACTGCAGGTGCTAAGAAGTGTTGATTATGGAACCAAGGAAGCTACAAATAGGTCTGCTTGGAGAGGGTGAAACCTTGGAGGCTAAGATTTTAACGCTCCATCTCACATTCTTTGGGCATGTGGCCAGGAGGGACCAATCCTTGGAGAAGGACATCATGCTTGAAAGGGTAGAGAGACAAAGCTGGAGGTAGAGACCCTGGATGAGAGGGATTGACACGGTAACTGGGGTAATGGAAGTAGGTTTGTCAGAGTCAGTGAGACTGGCTCAGGATAGGGCAGGCTTCAGAGCTACTGTACATAGAGTTGCTATGAGTCACACATGACTCGATAGCACATAACAAAAACAACAACAGCAACAACAACATGGACTGCCAGAAGAACAAATAAGTTTGTCCTGGAGAGAGTGAAACCAAGTTGCTCCTTGGAGGTAAGGACTGGAAAGCTCTGTCTCATACTTTGGGCATGTGGCCAGAAGGGACAAGTTTTTGGAGAAGGACATTATACTTGGAGGGGTAGAGGAACAGCACAGAAGAGGAAGACCCTCAATGAGATGGATTGACACAGTAACTGGGGTAATGGAAGTAGGTGTATCAGAGTCAGTGAGACTGGCTCAGCATAGGGCTGGATTCAGAGCTATTGTGCATAGCGTCACCAGGAGTCACAGTGGACTCGGTGGTATATAACAACAGCAACAGCAGCTGTCTGGGAGTCTCCGGGCAATACAAATGGTTAAGCACTTGACCACTAACTGTAAAGTTTGTGGTTGAACTGCCCAGAAGCATCTCAGAAGAAAGTCCTGGTGATCTGCTTCCAAAATGTCCTGGCCTTGGATACTCATTAGAGTGGTTCTGTGCACACATGTGGGGTCGGCCAGATGTAGAAAGGATTCCTTCATGGCAGCTGATTTGGTTTGTGGTTGGATAGCCAGTGCCCAGGAGAGGGCAGGGGTCAGAGTATTGTTCATAGGTCCCTATGAATCATAGTCCTCTCAACAGCAGATTACAACAACAACAACAAGGGAGATCTGGTGACCTAGTGGTAAGAAGCTGCACTGTAATCTACAACCAGGAGAAGAGAAAATAGATCAATGGGACCTTCTAAGAATCAAATCCCTATGCACATCCAAAAATTTCTCCAACAGGGTAAAAAGGGAAACCACAGACTTGGAAAAAAACATTTGGTAATGATATGTCAGATAAAGGACTTATATCTAGAATTTATAAAGTACTTGAGCACCACAACAAGATAAAGGTCAACAATCCAATTGCAAATGGGCACAGGACATGAACAGACACTTCACCAAAGAAGACATTCAGATGGCAACAAAAACACGAAGAAATGTTCAAAAGCCCTAGCTCTAAGAGAGATGCAAATCAAAACAACTACGAGATCTCATTTCACCCCATAAGAATAGCAAAATTTAACAGAAGAGCAGGCAACAAATGCTGGCGAGACTGTGGAGAATCTGGAACCCTTATTCACTGTTGGTGGGAGTGTAAAATGGTGCAACCACTGTGGAAGGCGGTATGGCACTTTCTCAAAAAGTTGCAAATAGAGATACCATTTGACCCAGCAATTCCACTACTGGGAATATACCCCAAAGAGACCATAACTGCCATTCAAGCAGATATATGCACACCCATGTTTATCGTGGCTTTATTCACAATAGCAAGGAGTTAGAAACAACCTAAGTGCCCATCAACAAACAAATGGGTAGAGAAGCTGTGGTATATTCACACAATGGAATACTATGCTGCACTGAAAAACAAGGAACTCATTAAATATTACTCAAAATGGGTGACCCTGGAAGACATTATGCTGAGTGAAATATCTCAGTCACAAAAGGACAAATACTGCATAGTGCCACTGTTGTAAAACAGGACTGACATCAGGGTTGGGGGAAGACTGAGAAATATGGGATAAATAATGAATACTGCATTGAAACAGATGAGGGAGAAAACTCTTTAAAAGGGATATGTGATTAGGTATTATTGTCATGACAGGAGTCCAGAACAAAGGCTGCATAGTGGAGTGGACCAGGGGGAGGGATTGTAAAACAATGGAAGAATTTTTCTTTTACTTTTCAAAGAGAAAAGTGTACTGGGGGGGGCAGGGAGAAAAGTGCAACAGTGAATGAATGAAAGTCTCTATAATTTTTCATTGAAATTAATAATAATTTAAAAAAATAGTATGTATTATAACCTGGGTAGAGATTCTGACCAAAAAACCTCTCCTCTGCTTTGTTTCTCAGATAAAGAAAAAAGTTTAAATGAGTTAAATACAACTGAGAATTTAAAGAAAACAAAAAGGAAGCTGCACTGTAGTCCCAAAGGCACACGGTTCAAATCTACCATTTGCTCTGAAATAGAAGGAGGTTTTTGAAATTGTGCAGCAAGAGTACTCCTTGGGTGCAAAGTGGTGAAGCTTCTTTTCATACACGTTGGGCGTGTTATTAAAAGGGGCTATTCCTTAGAAAAGGACATCTTTCAAGGAAAAGTGGAGGGGAAGTGGAAGAGAGGAAGACCCTCAATGAGATGAACTCACACGGTGACTGCAGCCATGGGCTCAAGCATGTCAGAGATGATGACGATGGCGCAGAACAGGACAGAGTTCAGATCTGCTGTTCATAGGGTCACTATGAGTCGTGCTTGACTTGAAGGCAATCAACAACAACAAGTCATACTCAACTTGATGGCACCTGACAACAACATTGTGATAGACACAATGGGACCATCAGTTAGAAACCCTGCCTTCTCTTTGCCAACCAAATTTTATCCTAAGATTCTGTGTGGAATACAGTAACAAGACAACAACAAGAGTGTTGTAGGGTGTACTCTAACACAGGGTGACCTCATGTGTATCCAGGAAGAACTGGGCTCTATAGGGCTTTCGATGGCTGATGAATATGCCTTTCAAGCCAACACAGTAGTGAGTGCATCCCAAGTTCTAATCTCTTGTTTAACAGCTGAGTGCATTAATAGTCAGCACAATAGAATGTCAAAGTAATTCAAGGATTGGGGGGAAAATTTTTAATACGATTTATTCTCAAAATAATGCTCTTAGATCATTGATTACTTTCTACCATTTGGACAGTCTGGTTCTACCTTTTTCTCCCATCTCATTATTTGGTTCCTTCTCTGATTCTGTGGCTCTCCAATATCTTTCTAGTAAATTCTTTCTTAACTTAGCTAGAGTCATAATCTGTTTGTTGGGGTTTTTAGAAAATAATTTTTTATCATGATCTTAATGAAAGTTTACAGAAAACTTGAATTTCCATTCATTCATTGTTGCATATTTTCCTCCATATCCCCGCCCCAGTTCACTTTTCTCTTTAAAAAAATCACTCATTGGTGCACAATTCCCACCCCCAAGTCCACTCCGCTATGCACCTCTTATTCTGCACTGTTGTCATGCAAATAATGCCTAATTATATATTCCTTTTAAACAACTCTTTCCTCCATCTGTTCCAACGCAGTGTTCATTTTTGTTTTTAAATTTCAATGAACATCTGCAGAGATTTTGGAATTCCATTCATTCATTCATTGTTGCACTTTTCTCCCCGCCCACCCCACCCCCACCCCCACGCCCTGGCAGTGTTCATTTTTACCTCCTCTTTTCTTAGTTTCACCCTGCTTTATAACAGTGGAATTATGCAGTATTTGTTCTTTTACCACTGAGATATTTCACTCAGCATAATGACCTCCAGGGTCACCCATGTTGTATAGTATTTTATTAGTTCCTTTTTATCAGTGCTGCATAGTATTCCATTTTGTGAATATACCACAGCTTCTCTATCCATTCATTTGTTGATGGGTGCTTGGGTTGCTTCCATCTCTTTGCTATTGTAAACAACACAGCAATAATTGTAGGTGTGCATCTATCTGCTTGGGTGACAGTTATGGTTTCTTAAAGGTATATTTCCAATAGGGCAGTTGCTGGGTCAAATGGTATTTCTACTTCCAGCGTTTTGAGAAAGTGCCAAACTACCTTCCACAGTGGTTGTACCATTTTACAGTCCCACCAAGTTGTGTGTTTTGTGTGGTTTCTTAAAAAAAAACAACAACCAAACAAAAAATAACCTAATGCTTTACTGATCCTACTGGAAAATAGAATCGTCTCAATTATTGTCATCATAATTTTTATGGGAAATCAACAGGGCAAAGAAGGCATTCTTTCATGAAGATGGCACCAGAATCAAGGTCCTTCTTTTCCCAAAACTGAAGCCAAAGTAAAGATGTTACAGCTCAACATTGCTACTGAGTCATTGCTGAACTCAACTCCTAGCTAATCCTATAGCGTGCTTTCAGAGGCTGTAAATCACACAGAAGGGTATTGCCTATTTTTCTCCCATGGAGCAGTTGGTGGATTCGAACTGCCTCTCTTTGGATTGACAATGCAACTCCTTACCCATTAGACCACTAGAACCTTAAGCTCACTATAGTCAAGTCAAAACTGACTCATAGCTGACCCTCCAGAGACTTTTCAGAGACTGTAAAAAGCACAGGAAGAGAGTGCCTATCTTTTTCTCTTGAAGCAGCTTATGGATTTGAACTGCCCGCCTTTTGTTTGGCAGCACCACTCCTTACCCACTAGAGAGCTCTGGTGACTTAATGGTAAGAAGCTGCACTGCAATCCCTAAGGCAATCTGAATCCACCAGCAGCTCTGAGGGGAAAGGATGTGCAATCTCCTCTCAAGTGATTAACTGCCTCTGAAAACCTGCCAGAGAATCAGCTATGGGTCGGTTCTGACCTGACAGCGTACAACAGCAACAACTCCCCACCCAGCAGACCCAAGGACCAGAAGGCATCTCTGGGTGTCTAAGTTTTTCATTCAAAACGTCTTTCCTAGGCAAGGATTGTTTATTTTGTGCAAAAGTATTTATTGTATTACGGAGGGAGGATTAGGATGGGATATAAGCCTTACCTTATTAGAGGCTTAGAGAAGCTCATGGGACCTCAGCTCTTGCTCTCTTCATCTTGGAACACCTGCCTTCAATGGATGGTCTATAGCATTCATCAGCCCGTATACCTGTAGTCACATCACACATTCCCCTGACGGGTCTGAGTCTCTGGGAGACCTTCCGACGAACCATCAGACCCAAGGGGGATAGAGGAGTGAAGGAACTGAGGAGGCGCTGTTGATGTTGGACATCACAGACTTACAAAGTAAGCCAAGCATTTGATACAACGTTGACTCAACACTTCTTATAACTGGTCTGCTACTAACGTTAGCAGAACAAATGATAGAAACCTCATCTGTAACCACACACATGAAAACAGAAGACCTACATGTCACTTGCCTTCTGGTGGCTCAGGGTGTTGACTTCAAAGACAGCCCAAATTCCTCCCGAGGAGCATTTCCGGGAGAAACAAGTTTGACCACTCTATCACCAAGTTTCCCCTGACCATTAAATCAGTCATGAAGAAGATGGAAGTCAACAACACATTTGTGTTCATAGTGAATGTCAAGGCCAACAAACACTAGATAGAACCGGTTGTGTAGAAGCTTTGTGATGCTGACATGGCCAAGGTCAACACCTTGATCAGGCCTGATGGGGAGAAGAAAATATATATTCTGCTTGCTCCTGAATGTGATACTCTGGATGCTGCACGCAAAATTGAGATTCTCTAAATGGAGTATACCTGGCTAATTTGAAACAGAAATGTTTCTCACCACATTAAAAAGAAAGAAAGAAAGAAAAGAGTGTTAAGAAGGAGTTATTGTTGAACAGGCCATTACAAAAGAAGAAATAAACATGTCACAAAATATCATAAACAACCAATTCTACCAAACATTCAGAGAAGTACTGATACCCATTCTACTTTGGCTATTAACACAGAAAAGAGTAGGATACTTCCAAATTCAATATACAAAGCAAGGATAGCTCTGGTACTAAATCCAGGTAAAGACAGAATTAAAACAGAGAACTGCAGACTGTTGTTGTTAGATGCTGTCTAGCTGACCATGACCCACAGTAACTCCATGAGTAACAGATCAATATTGCTTTAAAAGAAGAGGCCACAATATATAGGACCTTACAGTCGCTGCAATTGAGTCAAACTTTTAATGATCCTCTTTAGGATATAGAGAATAAGTGGAGAGACATCTTGCACAGGTTTCTTGATATCACATAGTCTCTCTCTTACCTAGTCGTGGGCTTTTTTAATATGTGGCATCAGGATCAGAGAAGACTCAACAACAACCTATGTTGTGCAGATGACACACCCTTGCTTGCTGAAAGTGAGGAGGATTTGAAATACTTGGTTGCGGAAGATCAAAGACTATAGGACACCTCAACATTACAGAAACCAAAAACCATGGCTGTAATCTTTATGAGAGGTGAATGCACCTCTCTCTCCCAAGGAGTAGCTGGTAGATTTGAACTGGCAACCTTTTGGTTAGAAGCCCAACATGTTACAGATTATGACACCAGAACTTATCATGTTGTTGTTAGGTACCATCAAGTCAATTACGACTCGTAGTGACCCTATGAACAGCATATTGAAACCTTGCCCTGTCATACAGCATCCTCTCCATCTCCAAGGTGCTCAAGTCCCTTGTGGCAGTTAACTGTTGCACTTTATGTTGTTGTTGTTGTTGTTGTTGTTAGATGACGTGGAGTCGTAGACGACTCATAGCGACCCTATGAATGAAAAGCCTGAGCACTGTTCGTACATAGAGTTTCCGGAGGCAAGCCATCTTGGAAGTGGATGACGCTCCTGCTTCCAGGCTTGGTTTAGTCAGGAAGCTCCAGCAAACACTGTTCACCATAGGTAACCATTACCACATTTGGCACATCAGTGTCCCAGTGGTCAGCATCACGGCAGCCAAGAGTTACCTCTGTACAGCAATGCACAGACCAGTGCTATACCACCTAGAAGAATGTTTGACAGGAACACAATTTGAACCAGGCCGGAGGGCTGCAGATTAAAATCTTTGGCTTGGTAGCATAACTTTCTGTCCACTAGGCCAACATAGCTCTCTATGTCATCGTTGTTATTGTTGTTAGGTGCTGTTGAGTTGTAGACGACTCATAGGGACCCTATGAACGAAAGGCCTGATTGCTCCTTATAAGTCATAAGAAATTTCGTTTCCATTCCGAAAGAAATGGAAAGACTTTGGAGGATTTTGAACAGAATAACAGCATGATTTACATTTAAAAAGAATGACAGGCTGCTGTCTTTCAACAGCGTGGATCTGTTTGCTGAAGCGTCAGACTACTTTCTATAGTGGTTAATATCATTCCACATTCCCACCAGCAGTAAGAGTTCCAAACACTCCACAACTTGACCAACATTCGTTTTTTTTGGTGAACTTTGCTATTGTTTCTGGGGTGAGAGATGGAAAGAATCTAAGTGCCCATCAACAAACAAATGGATAGGAAAACTATGGTATGTTCACACAATGGAATATTAAGCAGCACTGGAAAACAATGGACACCAGATGAGTGAGACTGGAGGACATTATGCTGAGTGAAATATCTCTGTCACAAAAGGACTAATACTGCATAACACCACTGCTACAAAATATGACTGATTAACTGCCTCTGAAAACCTGCTGGAGAGTCAGCTATGAGTCTCGAGGTACACAACAACAACAACAATGAGGTGGCTGGAAGCAAATAGGAAAAGAGTGGGTAGAGATAATGAACACTGCTTTGGAACAGATAAGGGGAAGAACTGTCCAAAAGGAATATAGAATTAGGCATTATATGCATGACAACAATATGGAACAAGAGATACATTGAAAAGTGGTCTGGGGGAGGGATAAAAAAGAGGGAGGAGGAAAAGATGCAACAACAAATGAATTTTTAAAAAAATTTTTTAGACCCCAATACAACAGAGAGAAAGAGACCTTACTACAACCAAGAAAGAAGGGCAGCAGCAGAAGGTATCCTTTGGACACAGGTCACTACACTGGGAAACTCCTCCACACAAAAGGAGCCCAAGGCACATGGAGATCTCCGAGGAATACTGGGTCTGTAAAAGTTGAAAGGACATTATGCTGAGTGAAATATCTCAGTCACAAAGGGACAAATATTATGGTGCCACTGTTGTAGAATGAGGCTGACAATGGGGTGAGGGTAAGACTGAGAAAAACTGGATAAATTATGTTTACTGCATTGAAGCCAATGAGGGAGAGAATAGTTTAAAATTAGTATCTTTTAGGGAATTATGATTATCATAAGAGTCCGGAATGAGGGTTGCAGAGTGGAGTATACTTGGGGTGGGAGTGGGGATGTGCGGGGGGGGGGGGGGGATTGTGTACCAATGAAGGAGTTTTTCTTTTGCTTTTCAAGGAGAGGAGCGAACTGGGGGTGGGGGAGGGGAGAAAAGTGCAACAATGAATGAATGGAATTCCAAAATCTCTGTAGATGTTCATTGAAATTAGTATTAATAATAAAAAAAAAGTTGAAAGGAGACAAGGACCTTCTTTTGGAGTCAACAAAGAGAGAAAGCCTTTGCCTAAGCTAGAACCCTGAATTTGGACTTCTAGCCTTCTAAACTGTGAAAGAACAAATTTTTGCTTGCTAAAGCACTTGTAATATTTCTATGATTGCAGCACTAGATGACTAAGACACGGGGTAAGGGTGGAAGCATGGAGATCAAAGAGGGCAGTACTGTCCCAATCCAAGCAAGATGATGATGGTTTGGATCAAGATGTAGGCAAGCAGAAGTGGTTAGTTTCTGGGTAGATTTTGAGAAAAGCTGTCAAGATTTGTTGATTGTTTAGATGTGCGTTGTCAGGGGAAATGAAATTTTATAGCAAAATCTTTGTAGTTAAGTGGTCATACCTAATAGCTTTAGGGACAGTTAGACTAAAACGCCAATGTTAGAAATGGCAGAAACAGTCACAGTAGTGCCAGGGGAGGCCACTACAGAGGGCTTCTGAGAAAAGCGGGCGTGTGTGCCAGGGACAAGCAGACCGTGGCAGAGCTTCACAGAGACAGAACCGTAAGGAATGTGACTTAAGAGGACTGATAAGGAATGGAGGGACAGGATAGCTGCTGTCACAAATCCCACTTTGCTCCCTTTTGTTATTGTAGCATGCATTCTCTGAAAGAAAAGAAATCAACATAGTACTATTATGCTAATTTTGGGAGTCTCCTACCAATGATACTCATACTGGATCTTATTTGTGACCAAAGCATTTGACTAGCTGAATCATCACATAATACAGCCAACAACAGAAAGAATTTTCATATGAAAATTAGGAAGAACAACTGGTATTCATTTACTTTTTAAATTTCTCTTGTTTCTGGCTGCCTAATTTGTGCTTTTAGAAGGAAATGCCTAACATTGACCTGCAGCATGCCAGTACAGTCTTCCTTCCCATAGTCATTTGCCTTATTGTTGTCCAAATACTTTTTTTCTTTTTAATGTGTGAAACACTAGGATGACGGAAGTCATTGCTCACTTTGGGGTTTATAAATCCTTGATAGAAGTAAAAATGGCTTTTTCTTTGAATGTTCAAAGGATACTATTAGCTATGCTTAAAAATAAGAGTTACTGAAACAAGACAAACCCAACAAATACAAGATTTCCCTGCGGAGTCAGAAGTCTCCTTTTTTTAGAAAAAGGATTTCACTATCCTGAACACTCTGCGTCTGCACGGACGAGACTGAAGACTTAGAAACCCTACGTAATTGCAGAGTATGCTACAAATCTTTTCCACCTGACTGCAATCTGAATTTGATTTCTCCTCAAGGTCAGCCATGCACCTACTCCCCACTTATCAACTATCTTGTTATCTGACATTCCTCATTTTCAACAACAGAAAAAAAAAATTCTACTATGCAGCTATTTTGCATATTAATGACACATATCTAGCAGTAACAAATACCAGGTGCCTGGTGATGGTAACATTGGCTGTGATGTTTCAGGCTGTGTCAGCTTCCCTGAGCCATATTCTTAGTTGGTAGTTATACCATGATATAATTTTATAATTAGGCAATGATGTACTCATACACCATTTGGTGACATGACATAGTCCTTTTCTATTTACACATAGTGACCTGATCTTTGGAACCTAACCATATTTGATAAGTGAGGGCACATTGCATCTCACCAGTTCTTATTACCATATGTAAACAACTCAGTCAGATCTCTTCTGCATCTCTTTACCCTATAAACTATCTCTGTTCCCCTATAAATTTGTCCCTACACAAATTTCCCTGTACCTGGGAATCCCTACCTCACCCTAGTAACTATTAACTCTCTTTTGAACACATTTAGAATGCATTTGCTTTGTCTGAATACATTTAATGATGGAGAAAATGCTTACATTATGGGCATTTCATCAGCAAGAAATATCTTCTAAAAGTAATGGATTCTAGTATAAATATTTTTAAATTGAGAAGCTACAGGTTTCAAAAGTATATTTGTACATTCCTTCAGCAATTCTAACTAATGTATAATGAAGGAACAGAGTGAACTGGTACTAGTAATAACCGGCATTTAATGAGATCCTACCATATGCTGAGAGCTTTATGTGTTTTGTTTAGTCCTGTCAAAAATTCCATGAGGAAGGTAATAATACAATTATGTCTCTTTTCTATATGGAACAACTGATATTTATGTGTCCATGTGTCATGTTCCAACATGACAGTACATAACAACCAATATTTATATTCATAAATATTTGAAGGTGTGCGGTTCCAATCCACCAGCTGCTCCCTGGGAGATAGAAGCACAGTCTCCTCCTGTAAGATTAACTGTCCCTGAAACCCTGCCAGAGGGTCAGCTATGGGTCAGTTCTTACTGGCCAGTACACAACAACAACGTGTAGCCAGAAAGGAAATTTGGACTCAGGCTGGCTGCACATGCCCAGTGCACTCCTCCACGCTTTGCCTCTAATTTGCTCACCGTGATCACTCATTTATTTAGTTGGCTAGGCCCTGTATCTTTCTTAAGGGGACAGCAATTTGGTATTTTGGGTGGGATAATTCATGGTTCTGCAAGGTGTTTAATATATTTTGAGTTCCTGGCACCACGAGTCAGTAGCTCCTTGCCCACCCGTGCTTCTTCACTGAGATACCAAAATACCCTCATATATTCCCAAACACCTTCTGCTGAGCCGCACTGATGACAATGACGGCATAAATAATAAAAGAACGTATGTATTGTAGACAATATCTATAACATACATGGAGAGCACTGGTGGCTTAGTGGTAAGGAGCTGTACAGCCCACTCCAAAAGCACACAGTTTGAATCCTCCACGTCACGCCAGATGAGCGATCTCCACCCCCAACTCTGTGCAGTTTATAGCCTCTGAAAAGCAGCTAGAGGGTCAGCTATGTGTCCAAGTGTCATGTTACAACATGACAGTACATAACAAAGTCAACAATAACATATACATACAGGAGCTCTGGTGGCCTATTGGTAAGGAGCTGTGTACTATCAACCCAAAGGCAGGCGGTTCAAATTCACTAGCTGCTCTGCAAAAGATGAATGGACAATCCCCATGTGATGATAGCCTCTGAAACCCACTGGAGGGTCAGCCATAAGTCAGTTCTGACTTGAGAGCAGTGATCAATGACAATAACATATATAATATTGTAGTGTCAAGGGTTTATTGTTTAAAATGACTTATCTAGCCACAAGGGGACTGGCTAGTTTCACATTAAATTGAGCAGAATCAGCAGCAGAAAGAAAGAAACTTCACTGCCATCAAAGAAGAAGCAAGAGAATGAAATATACCCTTCAGGACCAGATACTCTTGCCCCGGGCAGACTAGGGCCTATGGAGCAACGGCCATAGCAGCCACAGCAGAGAACCTGATGTCAGATGGAGCGGACCTTGGGACTGCTACATCATTAAGCCGGAGCTAAGAACCTTCTGACCAGGTTTGTTGGAGGACTGACTGTAAGGAGAAGAGCCAATATTGGCAGGACTGAGAACTTTATAATACTTGCCTGAAGTTGGGAGATTCAATGCTGAGGTATCCACGAACACATTTCAGAAGCTGTTTGGACTGTATCCTGCTACTAACCTGACCTTTTGGCGTCCCCAATATGGTTCTGCGTGGTCTGTGAACTATCACATCAGATTTTGGACCCAGTAAAGCAGTAAGATTGGTGTTGGGATGAATAGAAAGAGGTGTAGAGGTATGAGGGATGTGACTGACCTGGGAATTCATTTTGTGTTGTTGATATTGTTAACAGGGACAGCTCCCCTTTATGAAGTTGATAAAAATCATATATGGCTGTCCCCACATGGCATTTGCCCTTTATACAAATTAATGCCATTTATATGCTATTGGTATGTGCCATCATATAATTATAATTTATATATATTATCATACCATATATTATTAACATTATAATAACATATAACACGTGTGTGTTGTGTTGTTGTTATGTATTGTTGAGTCTGAACCAACTCATAGCTGAGCCTCTAGCAGGTTTTCAGAGGCAGTAAATCAAATGGGAAGTGAATGTCCATCTTTAATCTTGCAGAGCAGTTGGTGAATTTGAACTATGAGCCTTCAGGTTTGGAGCACACCTCCTTACCACTAGGCCACCATATAACATGCATATATAACATGTACATATACATACATATCTTGTTTGTTGTTACGTACTGTCAATTTGACTACAACTAACAGCAATTATATGAACATCAGGATCTGAACCTGATCTATCCTGTGCAATCCTCACCATATCTGACATACTTGAGTCCATTGTTACAGCTACTGTGTCGAAAATATTTTTTCTTTCTCACTGTCCCTCTGCCTTGCCACTCATTTGTCCTTTTCCAAGGACTGGCCCCTCCTAACAACATGCCTAAAGTATATGAGACAGTGTTACCACCTTCGTCTCAAAGGAGCACTTGATTTCACTTCCTCCAAGACAGATTTATTTGTTCTTTTGGCAGTCCATGGGATTTCCAATACTCTTCTCTAACACTACAGATCAAAGGCATAGATTCTTCTTTTGTCATCCTTATTCACTGTTATAGCAAATAATTGAAAAGACCATGACTTGGATCAGGCATATCTTAGTCTTCAAACTGACATCACCATTCTTCAGCGCACTGGAGATGTTCTTGACAGCAGATTTTCCCCAGTGCCACATTGTATTTTGATTTCTTGACTGCTCATATCAAGGGTGTCAATTATGAATCCAAGTATGATGAAATTATTGATGATTTCAATCTTTTCTCCATCTATTATGTTGTTGCCTATTGGGCCAAAGGTGAAGATTTTTTACTTGATATTGAGATGTAATCCATATTGAAGGCTTTAGTCTTTGGCCTTCTGCAGCAAGCATTTCAAGTCCTCCTCACTTTGAGCAAGCTAGGTGGTGTCATCTGGATGATGTAGTTTATTATTGAGTCTTCCTCTAAACCTGAAGCCATATTTTTCATCATGAAGTCCAGCTTCTAGAAAGATTTTCTCAGGATACAATCTGAAGAGATAGATGTGGAGAAAGGATACAAGCCCTGATACATACCTTTCTTAATTTTAATTCATGTAGGATTCCCTTGCTCTGTTCAGACAACAAATTCTTGAAGTAGATATAGGTTTTGTATGGGCACAATTAATTGTTCTGAGATTCCCATTCTTATCTCAATGCTAATCATAATTTGTTGTGATCCATCTAGTCAATTGCATTTGTGAGGTCAATAACACACACACACAAACACACACACACACACACACCCTAGTATTTTCTGCTTTCAGCTAAGATCCATCTGATGTCACAGTGATATCCTTGGTGCTTTGGCCTCTTCTAAATGCAGTTTGAATTTCCGTCAGTTCTCTCTCAATGTACTGTTCTGGCTGTTTTTTAATACTTTTCAGCACAATCTTGCTTGCACCAGATATTAATAAAGTTGTTTAATAAATTCCACATTCTATTGGCACTCTATCTACCTACATACCCATGTTGTTGTTATGTGCTATCACTTCTAAACCAGCTCCTCATAGATGACTTACCAGTGGGTTTTCAAAGCTTGTAAATTGCATGGGAGGAGATTTCCCATGTGTCTTCCATGGAGCAGCTGATGGATTTGAACCACCTTCCTTTTGATTGGCAATGCAATTCTACTCAAAAGGCCATCACACACACACACACACACACACACACACACACGTGTTATATATATCAAAGATCCCTTGTGGAGTAATGCTTACTGTATCATACTGCCAGTCAAAAGGTTGGCAGTTCAAATCCAAGAGCTCCTCCATGGCAGAAGATGGGCAGTCTCTCTTCTAAAAACTTACAGAAAGATCTTCTTGGATCCCCCTTGGAGGGTTGCTATGAAGTTGAACCAACTTTACAATAGTGAGTTTGTGGGTTATGTACATATCACAAGTTTTAAATTTTTTATAAGTTTCTTAAATGTGTGATTTTAAAAATATAACTAGCTGATAGGTAAATGAAAGCCTCAGTCTTTGTAAATGAGGTAATTTTTCAAGTGTGTCTGCAATGTTCTCTTCTGTTACTTGTGAGTAAGGCACTTAAGGCTAAAAGATCTTGGATACCTTGATGTAAACTCAATTATACTGTTTATTTTACCACCTGGAGAGCAAACTCTTAAAAACCATACTAGAAAAGTAAATTATAATACAGCCTGGCAAAATCTTAAATAAGATACATCTGAAAGTAATTACTTTTTAGCTGTCAAACATGAGCTTATTAGGCAAAACTCTTATACTACTCCAACCTTTTCTCAAGAAAAATCATAAAAGGTAAAATAATAAGTCAATTAAAAACAAACTGTGGGATCTTGTATTATCCCCTAAATGATAGTTTGGAAAGTTAGACATAAATATTCAATATTAGCACACAACTTAATTCGTTTGTAAGGGTGAAATGTAGACTTCCTCACTCCATTTTTAAGTCACTGTTTTAGTAAGGATGTGAGAACAATGCCCTGGGTATATAGAGAAGAAATGGTGGTTTGTAAGACATATTCTAATCTAGATAATTCTTAGAAATTAAAGACGGGTTTTTTGTTTTGTTTATTTATTAAAGTAACCTTGTTGCTGGATGCTGTTGCATCTATGATTCTGACTCATAGCAAATCTATATGACAGATTAGAAAGGATCGTATCCCAAGAATTTTCTAGGCTGTAATTTTTTTATTCTTATTATCCTTTGTGTGTGTACCGTCAAATCAGATCTGACTGGTACAGGGGGAGATTGTCCTGCCGTCTCCAGCAGAGCGTATGGTGGATTCAAATCGCTCACCTCTGGGATTGCAGTGCAGCTTCTTGTCACTAGGCCACCTAGTGGCCTAGCCTCTAGGCTGTAATATTATTTTTTTTTTAAGGTGGCCTCTTTTTTTTTTTTTTTTAACTTTTTAAAATTAATTTTAATGAAAGTTTACAGAGACTTACGGTTCCCAGTCCCTCATTGTTGCACTTTTCTCCCTGCCCACCCCTCCGATTACCAAGTCTTTTCTCCTATGGAGCTGCCGGCTGAATTTTCAGTTAGCGGATGAGGGCCTAATCAAGGTGCCACTAGGTCTTCTTTATGAAAAATAACCTATCAAATAAAAAAAACCAAACCCACCACTTTCGAGTTGATCCCTACCGGCAACCCTTCATTGGATTTTCAAGACTGTAAATCTTAACAGAAATGAACTGTCTCATCTTTCTCCTTAGAGCAGGTGGTGGCTTCAGATTGTCTTCCTTTCAGTTAGCAGCCCAATGCATAACTCACTGTGCCACCAGGGTTTACTAGTCCTAGACAAAATAATTAACAATAAAGCCTGTGAAAGCCAGAAACTGTGTAATATGAAAACTTGATTGTTGTTGTTGTTGTTGTTATGTGCCCTCGAGTCGCTTGCGACTCATAGCGACCCTATGTACAACAGCCCTAAACTCCGCTCTGTCCTGTGCCAATCGCACTGTCTCTGACACTCCTATCCCAATT
>NW_006399754.1:4637440-4687445 GCF_000299155.1 Elephantulus edwardii | reverse complement strand
CACCACAGCTCAAAGGCATCAATTCTCCTTCTATCCTCCTTGGTCATTGTCCAACTCTCTGATGCATAACAAGTGATTGCGAAGACCATAGCCTGTATCAGACGCACCTTAAGTCTCCAGAGAGACACCATTGCTCTTCAGTACTTTGGAGAGGTCCCTAACAGCAGACTTTGAAAACTTGTTAGGAAAGGAAAATGTGAATCCCCCATCACCACCACTAACCAACAAGCAACTTGAGTATTCTGGAAAAGAAAAGGAAAAAGGTGCGGGGGGGGCGGGGAAGGCAGTGCTTTTGGATTCTGGCTCTCAAAGGCTTCACTATATATAATTTTATGCTTTATTGTATCAGTGATACAGCAATGTTTAATTTTTTTTCTTACTCTCTATTGCCCCTCTATTGCCTGTTTTGCAAAATGTTGCCAGAGTTTGAACAATAGAGTAGATGAGATACCTTGATGAACCTGTGGACTTGAAATTTAGTCCTCTTTTTAGTATAATTCTACACTAACCTTGTCTTCCATCATTGGTGTTGAATGCCTGAAATCTATTCTTAAGATTAATTTTCCGTAGACTCAAGGTTGTATTTGGCTCTTGTGGACTTGCTTTAATTTTCTTCAGCCTCAATTTGAACCTGCACACTAGTAATTGATGATCTGTTCCACAGTCAACACCTGGCCTGTCTTTGCTGATGTTGAGCTTCTCCAAGGATTTCTTCCACAAATAAAGTCAATTTGGTTCCTGTGCAGTCCATCAGGTGAGGTTCATGTGTAAAGATGCCATTTGTGCTTTTTTAAAATCAATATTTGAGATGACTAAATCACTGAGCACACAAAATTCAGTTATTTGATTTCTGGTCTTATTTCTACTACCAAGTCCATACTTGTTTGTTTTGGTTTTTTTGCTGGGGATTTTTTCCCCAAGTCCATACTTCGCAACTACCATCCCTTCTTCAATGTTTCCAACTTTTTTATTCCAGTCAGCAATATATCACTAATGCATTTGATTGCATGGTAGGTCAATTTGGAATGCAAAATTTGGTAAAAATCCTTAATTTCCTCCTCTTTGGCTTTAGCTGTTGGTGCATATATTTGAATAATAGTTTATTTCAATAATAGTCTTATTAGTAGGTCTTCCTTGTTTGCATATGGATAGTACCCTATCACTCACAAAATTGGATTTCAAGATAGAATTTAAAGTGTCTCTCTTTTTTTTAAGTATATTCTAATGTTTTTTGGTTTGGGTTTTTTTTTTTTTAATTTTATTATTTGTGTGTGTGTGTGTGTACGGTCAAATAAAATCTGACTGGTACAGGAGGAGATTCTAATGTTGCTGTTGTTTTAATTTTATTTTATTAATTTTAATGAACATTTACAGAGATTTTTTTTATTTCCATTCATTCACTGTTACACCTTTCTCCCTGCCCAGCCCTCTATAATGTTGTTTTTTAGGTTTTTTAAAAATTTGTTATTTTAATGCAAGTTTACAAAAAGGTTGAGTTTTCATTCAGTCATTGATGCACTTTTTTCCTTTCTCCTCCTTCCTCCCCTCCCCGATCCACTTTGTAATGCACTTCTTGTTCCAGATTGTCGTATACACGGCCTAATCATGCATGCCTTCCAAACAGTCCTTCCTCTCATCTGCTCCAGTGCTGTGTATATGATCTAGCCTCTCTCTCTCTGTTCTCCCCTCTCTGAAATTGTATTTTTAAATAAATGCAGCACCATTCTTCATCAGTTTTTCATTCCTGGCATGGTAGATGATCATGTAGTCACATGATATGATACAAAGTGGCCAATGACAGCCCATCTCATTCCCCCTAATGCCTAGAATGTCAATCTTCATGTGTTCCATTTCATTTTGACAACTTCTGTTTTACTATATTCATATTTTGTACATTCCACATTCCAATTACTAAAGGATGTTTGCTGCTATTTCTCTTCATTTTTACTGACTTCCAATCTGGAATCTACCAGTAATATTATGTGTTGTTGTTGTTGTTATGTGCCGTCGAGTCGCCTGCGACTCATAGCGACCCTATGTACAACAGCCCTAAACTCCGCTCTGTCCTGTACCAATCGCACTGTCTCTGACACTCCCATCCCAATTATCCCAGTCACTGAATCAATCCACCTCATAGAGGGCCTTCCTCTCCTGCGCCGTCCCTCCACCCTCCCAAGCATGATGTCCCTCTCTAAGGACCGGTCTCTCCTCACAACATGTCCAACAGCTCAAAGGCATCAATTCTCCTTCTATCCTCCTTGGTCATTGTCCAACTCTCTGATGCATAAGAGGTAATTGCGAAGACCATGGCCTGTATCAGATGCACCTTAGTCTCCAGAGAGACACCATTGCTCTTCAGCACTTTGGAGAGGTCCCTAACAGCAGACTTTCCCATGGCAATGTGCCTTTTAATTTCCTGGCTGCTGGTGCCAAGACTGTTGACTATGGAGCCAAGCAAACTAAAGCTGTGTACAATCTCAATCTCTTCACCATCCATCCTGATGCTGCCAATTGGTCCAGTGGTGAGAATCTTTGTCTTCTTGACATTGAGCCTCAATCCATATTGTAGGCTGCAGTCCTTGACACTCTGCAGCAGGCGCTTCAGGTCCTCCTCAGTTTCAGCAAGCAGGGTTGTGTCATCCGCATAACGCAGATTGTTGATAAATCGTCCACCAATCTTTTTTTTTCCCTATAATTATATTTTGTTAATGTTCATAAACATTTACAGAGATTTTGGGTTTCCATTCATTCACCGCTGCACCATTCTCTCTACCTTCCTCCCAGTTTGTTCTTGTCCAAATGCCACAGTGCTTGTCAAAGCCAGTTCTAATTAATCTTCTTTGTCAGTGTGTCCTTTGCCATTCCCTATCACTCCTCCCTGAGAGAGACTTCACCCTGAGTCATAAGGAAAAGGGGACGGCGTATTCTCTTAGCTACTTCCTGCTGAAAAGGGACGCTGTGGGTTTCAGGGTGAAGATCTTCTCTCACTACTCTAAAGGGCCCCTTTGGCAGTAGGAAACACACAGACTATTATGGAGATTGATTTTGGAATTTAGATGCACTCTTATTGATTGTGATGTTCATATCCTTCAAGATGTATCATGGGGGTGTTGCAACCTAGAAGACACAAATTTGACTAACAAGTTATAAGTACATGAGTCAAAAATTATCGTCCACCAATCTTGACCCCACATTTCTCCTCATAAAGCCCCGCCTCCCGGATAATCTGTTCTGCATATAGGTTGAAAAGGTATGGAGTAATATTATAGCTACTCCTAATCCTCTATTGTTTATAGGGTTTTCAGAGTTCTGCTATTTCAGAAGCAGATGGCCTATCCTGCTCCCTGGTCTGTCTTAACCTGGAGATCATATGTGTTCCCAATCTCAAGACAGGCGACCCAATAGAATGTGGATATTATTAGGCATTATCATTAATATCCCCTTGTTGTTGATTGCCATCGAGTTGAGCACAACTCATAGTGACCCTATGAACAAAAGACCTGAAGCCTTTCTATAACTATTGTCGTTTCTCAAAGTTCATAGAGGTTTTAGAATCATGTTCTTTAGGAAGTGGATGCCACTCCTGCTTCCAGCCCTGTCTTAAATTGGGAGCTCCACCAAACACTATTCACCATAGATAACCATTATGCCATTTGACATCCCAGTGGCACAAAGCTCAGCATCACAGCAACCTCAAACTATCTAAGTACAGCGTATTGACAGAGGAGTGCTTTACCACTTAGAAGAATGTTCTTCCAAAATATAATATACAAGTAAAATATTGCTGAAGATCAACCAAAAATGTCTAGAACAGTACTTTGGCACAGAAGTTCAAGCTCAGTTTAGAAGAGGGCATGGCACTTGGGATAACATTGCTGATGTCAAATGAATCCTGGTTAAAAGCAGAGAATACCAGAAGAAGATCTATTTGTGTTTGATTGACTATGTAAAGGCATTCGACTGTGTGTATCATAACAATTATGACTAATATTGAGAAGAATGAGAATCCCAAAACAATGAATCATGCTCACATGAAACCTATACCTACACCAAGAAGATGTTATTAGAATAGAGCAAGGGAACACTACATGTATTAAAATAAAAAAAGTTGTGCATCAGGGCTATATCCTTTCTCCATATCTATTCAATTTCTCTGCTGAGCAAATCATTGAAGAAGCCAGACTCTATGAAGTGTGTGGATTCAGGATTGGGGAAGACTCATCAATAACTTGCTTTATACAGATGATAGACTACAGCTTTCAATTATAATTGCATTTCAACATAAAGAAAACAAACATTTTCACCACTGAACTAATAGTCAATGTCCTAATCATTGGAAAAAGACTGAAATTGTCAATGATTTATCTTACTTGGATCCATAATCAACACCCTTGGTACCAGCCATCAGAAGATCAAGGAGGGCGAGCTCTGGTGGCCTAGTGGCAGGAAACTGCACTGCAATCCCAGAAGTGCATGGTTCAAATCCACCAGATGCTCTGCTGAAGAGGGAGGAACAGTCGCCTCCTGTACCAGTCAGATCCAATTTGACGGTACACGCATAAAAAAAAAAAAAAAGAAGATCAAGGAGACCTTGATCTACCATCTACCACTGGGGACCTCTCCAAATTACAAATGGCAAAGATATTAGTTTGAAGAGTAAGGTGTGCCTGGTTCAGGTGATGGTCTTTTCAATCACTTGCTATGCATCTAAGAGCAGGGTAAGGATGACAGAAGAACTGATGTCTTTGAGCCATGGTATTGGAGAAGGAGTACTCTATATCCCATGAACTACCGGAAGAAGAAACAAGTCTGTCTTGGAGAATGTGCATCCAGTGTGCTCCTTGGAGGCAGAGATGATGAAGCTTCATCTCATAAAGGCTGGGCATGTTGTTAGGAGAGGCTAGTCCTTGGAAAAGGACTTCATGCTTGGAAAGGTGGAGAGTCAGCAAAAGAAAGACTCTCAATGACATAGATTGTCACAGTGACTACAGCAATGGGCTCAAGTCTATTAGAGATGATGATAGTAAAGGATAGTACTGAATTCAGATTTGTTGTTCATGGGGTCATTGTAAGTCATACTAGACTTGATGGCACCTAACAACAACAACAACAACAACAACAAATTAGTATAATTGCTGGTTTATAATATGTTTGTTTTTGTTGACTACAACTCATAGCAAATACCCCTCTTTTAACTGCAGTATGACCCTGCAATTCACATACTCCATGGCAAGTGAAATATCAAAATACAACAGTCATGCAAAGCCCATACTTTCTATGAAATAGGGTGTTATGTGATTTGAATGCTTTGCAAATGCCTAGTCTTGCCTTTCACGAGTCTTGTGCCTTACCAGGGATTGTTGAGGTGCTGAGAGAGATTTGCTTTTGAATTTGTTCCTCAATTTGCTTCGTTAGCAACTTCTCCGTATCTGACTCAGGTCCCTCTTGTGTTTTCATTAGCCTTGCAGCTTTCAATGGAGCTGATCCTTTAAGAGGGAGAATTTTTTTCTTTGTTATTGAGGATCATTGTGATTGCAGAGTGCAGCATGCACAAATCATAAACTTTACATTCCCTGATTTCCACCTCTGTGCTGTTTAATAACCTTTCATCTCAATTCTAGATCAGGACTTCTATTTTGCCTCTTGCTATAGCTATTACTAGCACTGGATTTGCTGGATTTGGGAGCCAGGATGCTAATAATTCCCAAGGAAAATGGAACAGAGAGAATGCTACATTCAAGAGATGCGCAATACTAGTGATCAAATGCTGCTTCTTACAAGTTGAAACATATTGTGTGACAGGGTAAACTTTTTAGCTAGAAAGTGCAATGCAATAGACACATAAATGGGTAGCAGACATTTATTAAGCCTTTTAAATGGTATATATTATAGATTATATACCTACTGTATGCAGCTGGTAGCACAATGTTTTGAGTACACAAGACATGAGATATGTATGTTATATGTGGGAAGCTGTTGGATTTTCTATGTCCAGTTCTCTGATCCGGATTCCTGAACTCTATTATATTTTATGGGACCATAGCACAAAAGTGGTCAGATGTTAAAGAGATTTGATATGACACATGACAGTATCATAATTCAACAAAATGAAAGCAATTCACAGAAAATATTTTGGTTGTTTCTTAACATGCAATTCATTGGAATGAACTTCAAATATTTTGCATCTAAGAAAATAAGACAGAAATAGCTTTAAAAAGAAGTTTGGGTTTGTTTTCTTTTAAAAAAGGAAGTTTGAAGGAAGTTTCCAGAGCTTTCGAGGAGAACCTAGTGACACGAATTCATCCACCTGGTCAAAATGCAAATCTTTGTAAAGACCCTCACTGGCAAGACCATCACTCTGGAGGTGGAGCCCAGCGATACCATCGAGAATGTGAAGGCCAAGATCCAGGATAAAGAGGGCATCCCACCCGACCAGCAGAGGCTCATCTTTGCAGGCAAGCAGCTGGAAGATGGCCGCACTCTTTCTGACTACAACATCCAGAAAGAGTCAACTCTGGACCTTGTCCTTCGTCTGAAGGGCGGCTGTTAAAGTGCCCAATGATGGCATTACTCTGCACTATGGCCTTTTCTCTCAGTTTAAGTTTAGAAATTACCAGTTTCAGTAATCACTGAATCTGTTCAAAATGTTAATAAAAATTTTGTTGCATGGTAGCATAAAAAAAAGGAAGTTTATCTATACTGAGAAGAAACACTTTTATTTTATTTTTAAGTATACCATGCCAATAATTTTAATTAACCTTGCTTTGAGTAAAGTTAGAGACCCTTCAAATGGTTAAAGGAAGAAGAAAATTTGTCTAAACTTTAAGATCACTAACACCAAAAAGAAAAAAAAATTGCTATGAAAATAGACATAAATAATTTACACCATCATTTTTTTTTGGAAATTTTTTAAATTTTAATCATTTTAATGAACATTTACAGAGATTTTGGATTTCCATTCATTGATTGCTCCACTTCTCTCCCCTCTCAGGCCTCCCCCTACACACCATCATTTCTGCCGATATGGTTCAGTAACATTACATCCTTCAAGTGGTGCAGCCTCCTTTTCCCAAATCACTCCACCGTTAATGTAAACTCAATGTTCTTCTCTCCTCCCCTGCTTTGGTTACTAGTAATCATTAGTAACCCTGGACTTGTATATATTCGCTTATTTCATATAAGGGCAATCCTGATGAAGGAATAGAACAGTGTGTTGTAACTGGAATTCCTAGTGATTTTTTTTTAATCAATGGAGTTACTCAGCTTGATCTGTGCAAAGTGGTAAACTCTTAGGATTTGAGGAGCTAATAAGTGTCAGAGTTCTAATGAGACAGGAAAAACGGTGCTCTCTAAAGTAGAAAAACTTGAATGTTCTATTATAAATTATTGGGTAAATGGACTGCCAAGAAAACAAACAGATTCATCCTGGAGAGGGCTAAACCAGGCTACTCCTTGGAGGCAAGGATTCTGGGGCTTCATCTGACATACTTTGGACATGTTGTAAGGAGGGACAGGTCCTTGGAGACGGACATCATGCTTGGGAGGGTGGAGGGAAGCGCAGGAGGGGAAGACCCTCTACGAGGTGGATTGATTCAGTGATTGGGGTAATTAGGATGGGTGTGTCAGAGGCAATGCGATTGGCACAGGATAGAGCAGGGTTTAGGGCTGTTGTACATAGGGGTTGCTATGAGTTGCAAACGACTCGATGGCACATAACAACAACAACAAAGCTAATCAAATAAAAAATAAGCAGGAATAAGTTTGAAAGAAAAAAGCAGGCTTCCTGAGGGAACTATATAGTTAACATTATGTGCCAATGTGGTGGGCTTGATTCTCAGCATAGTGTACTTTTCCTGTGTGTTGTAATTTCTGGAGCTCTGGTGGCCTAGTCGTAAGAAGCTGTGCTGCAATCCCAAAGGCACACAGTTCGAATCAACAAGCTGCTCCATGGGAGAAGGATGGGCAATCTCCTCCCTTGTGACTAAAGTGCCTCTGAAAATTCACTAGAGGATCAGCTATGGGTTGGTTCTGACTACATAGTGCACAACAACCTAGTGTTAATGAGGCAGGATTAGCAGTGGTTCTGTAAAAATACAGCCTGTTTTATCAGATTAAGGAGCTCTGGTGGCTTAGTGATAAACTCTGCTGCAATCCTGAAGGTATGCAGTTTGAATGCAGAAGGTTGAGCAATCTCTTTCTGTGTGATTTACTGCCTCTGAAAACCCAATGGAGGATCAGTATGGGCTAGTTCCATAATGGTACTCAACACTAATATCTTCAGAGTAAAGAGGACACAGGCTAGGATAGTGAGTCAGGAGTTATCTCAAAGGAAACATAAACTATTTGCTGACAATGCAAAACATATGGCCTTGGAATGTGTGTGCAAATAGGATAAAGGGAAAGGAGGAAGTGAGGAAAAGGGGTCATAAAAGAAGAGATAAGACTTAGTAGACATCCAGGGGAAAAAACTGAGCCAAAAAGGAACTCGAGGAGAGATTCACCAGCTAGGGAGATGAAACCTCTTGGAGGGCTGTGGAAGGCCATCAGCCTACTTCTCTTTTTGAGCTTGAATGCCTGATTTTACAAAACCCTTTAATAGAGCCCCATTCTTGCTAAACTGAATTTGGATTGGACTTCTCAATTATGCTTGTTGGGTTAATATGCTGGGTGGCTTATATGCAAACTCACACAAGATGAGGTGGCTGCGAGATTCTCAGAAGATCCAGCAGGGATGGTGCTGGTTAGGAGATTATACACACCTGCCAGTTTCAGCCAAGAGGAGCTGAAACAATGTATTGGCAGCATTTTGCACTGATCTGTTCTGATTCAATATATATTCATAGTGGAAAAGATTGTATTAAGGCAAAGCTTCCTGAGAGGTGTGGCCTGCATTGAATACAGGTTTGAAATCTGGCAAAAAGTGAAAGAGCTTTTTGTCTGATCTCCATATGGCTGACTGTGGATTCTGGACTCGAATCAGTGGCTACCTCAGATTTGTCAGCTTCCAAGGCCATCTGCCCACAACTCTGCTTTCCCACAATGACCTTTGGATGTGTTAACCTCTGAAGTTGGCAGCCCAAGACTGTCTGCCTGTTGATGACTTGGACTCATTAGCCTCCCTGGGTGCCTCTATAAGTTTATGTGCCATTTCCTTGACATAAATCTCTTTCTCACTATATATAAATATCTAACCTTCATTGGTTTTGCTTTTCTAGGGAACCAATACTAAGACACTTTTGATAGTGAAAAAGAGTGCTATTTGAAGTCAACTACATACATAGAAAGCACTTCCATTTAAAATAAAAATGTTTGTCTTTGCCAAAGATGAATGAACTGAAAGAAGACACTGAGTGATAACAAAAAAAGTGAAATGGTCAGAGAAAGCCTAAAATAGGAGGAAATCATGTTGCTGTGAAACAAAGATTGTACCTGAAATAGTACAGATGAATTGGACTGAGCGTTTTGAATAGGGCATTTTACTTCACATTTAACAAGGATTTGACACAATATGATAAGCAAGTCATAGGCTCAGGCTCTGCTGAGTACCCAACCCAGTTAATGAACCGGCAACTGTCAGAGCCTGAGGAAGGCGTACATACGTATCTTTGTAAAAGTCAGCACTACTTTCAAAAGTGTGTCTGGAGGGAGTTTTTCTTTTGCTTTTGAAGGAGAGGAGCAAATGGGGGGGGGGCGGGCAGAGGGGGTGCAACAATGAATGAATGGAATTCCAAAATCTCTGTAGATGTTCATTGAAATGAAAAATAAAGAGATTAATAACAAAAAAACAAACAAAAAAAAGTTAAATTAAAAAAAAAGTGAGTCTGGCACTTCACCAAAGAAGGCATTCAAATGGCAAACAAACACATGAAGAACTGTTCAAAATCTCTAGCTCTCAGAGAGATGCAAATAAAAACTATGAGGTATCATCTCATCCCAGTAACAACAGCAAAGTTCAGCAGAGCAGCAAACAACAAATGCTGGTGAGGCTGTGGAGAGACTGGAACCCTTATTTTATTCCCCGCTGGTAGGAATGTCAAATGGTAACAACCACTTTGGAAGGCAGTTTGGTGCTTTCTCAAAAAGCTGGAAATAGAAATACCATTTGACCCAGCAATTCCACTACTAGGAATATACCCTAAAGAAACCAGAGTCGCCAAAGAAACAGATATATGCACACTGATGTTTACTGATGCATTATTCACAATAGCAAGAAGAAGGAAGCAACCCAAGTGCCCATCAACAAATGAATGGCTAGAAAAGCAATGGCATATTCACACTATGGAATACTACATAGCACTGGAAAACGAGGAACTCATAAAATATTACACAATATGGATGATCCTCAAAGACATTCTGCAGGGTGAATTATCTCAGTCACAAATACTGGAGAATACTGTTATAATACAGACCTGACATGGGGGTTGGGAGAAAACTAAGAAAAGAGGGAATAAATAATGAATACTGCATTGGAACAAATGAAGGAAAGAACTGTATAAGAGGAATATGTGATGAGTTTTTACCTGTATGACAACAGCCCAGAATAAGAACTACATTGCAATGAGGACTGGTGGGAGGACGGCAGGGAAGTTACTGTGCAACAAGGAATGGTTTGGTTTTTTTTTTTAAAGTGGACTGGGGGAGGGGAAAGGAGAGAGAAGGTTCTCCCTCTGAACAGCTGGTGGATTCAAACTGCTGGCCTTTCGGCTACTAGTCTTACATGTATGTGACAAGGTACAACACTAGGGCTCTTGGGCCTGGAAATAAAATTTAAGATCTCACTACCATCAAGCTGATTCCGCCTCATGGCAACCCCTCATGAGGTTTCTGAAGGTGTAAATTTTCATGGCAGGAGATGGCCCTTCCCCAGGATCTGGAATAGTGAGAGAGAACTATGTGAGCAGGAGTCGTGCGAGGGTGACAGCATGCAGAAGATAGTAAGTGGGTCCTGGGGGTAAAAGTGATGCAAAAACTGAACGATATCTGCAAAGCCATGTGGAATAGACAGTTATGCTGAGAAACTAAGCATTTAAGTTTATGGAAAAGAGTAGACAGCTTGCTAGTGTGGGGATAGAATAAGAACATCTGAGTATTAAAGGATTCAGGAAAGGAAATGGAGAAAAACTAGAAAGAGATAAAAAAATAAATGTGGAAAGAGTAAAGGAAAAAGGTTAGAAAGATGCCATCTGGATGCCTAAGAAGTTTGGAGGAAAATTGCAAGAATTAAACCTGTGTGTCTTATTGCAGTTATTTTTAAAGATATTTATGCATTAACAAACTCCTCTTCAACAGCCAAGCAGAGACACTGACTTCCAGCAGAGAATGTTGCCAAGAAAATGACAATACTGGCACAGTTACTATAGGTTGTTGCAGCTGTTGATGTGTACTGTAGAGTTGGAACCAACCCATAGCTGACCCTCTGGCAGGTTTTCAGAGGCAGTTAATCACACAGGAGGAGAGTGCCTCTTTCTTCTCGCTGGTGGCCTCAAACCGCATGCCTGCGGGATTGCAGGGAGCTTTTTGCCACTAGACATCCCTTTCCTATAGGAAAGACTAGGAATTATAGTAAGTTGGGGTTGGGTAGAAGTAGGGTTTTGACATGGAGCTGGAAAAGAGTGGAATTAGGTTAACAGAAATAATTTAAAAAAAGACATAAAAAAGAAATTCCTTCAAGCTTACTGCCATCCAGTTGGTACAACTCATAACTAACTCTCCAATGAGTTTCCAAGGCAAGCTAAGTCACCCAGGAGGAGACTACTGCCCGTCTTTCTCCCACGAAACCACTGGTGGATTTGAACTGTCAGAATTAGGTTGGTTTAGCAGTGAAACTCTCTACCAACTATACCACTAGAGCTCCCTTTAATTATAAATTATGGGGTAAATCTAATGAAAGAAAAATTAAACAAGAAAAAAGTTAGAATGACAAAAGCACGCACAGGCTTCCTGATGGAAATAGGGAGTTAAAAACCGCAATTTGAAGATCTCTCTCACTCTCATTGTCATCAAGTCAGAACAGGAACATAGCTGACCTTCCAGCAGGTTTTCAGAGAATAAAAACAGAACAGGAGGAGATTGCCTATCTTTTTACTTCAGAGCTGCTGGTGGCTTTGAACTGCCAGCCTTTGACTTGCCAGTGCAACTCCCTACCTTCTAGGCCACCTAGGGCTCCCTAGAAGTGTAATTATATTGTTGTTGTTGTTATCTTTGAGTCTAGCATGACTCATAGTGTCTCTAAGGGCTCCCTAGAAGTATAATTATATTGTTTTTGTTGTTGTTGTTGTTGATTGTCTTCGAGTCTAGCATGACTCATAGTGTCTCTAAGGGCTCCCTAGAAGTATAATTATATTGTTTTTGTTGTTGTTGTTGTTGATTGTCTTCGAGTCTAGCATGACTCATAGCGACTTTATGAACAAAAGGCCCAAAGCCCATCTACAACAATCGACATTTATCCAAGTTCTTAGAGTTTCTGGAGGCATGTTGTTTTGGAAGTGGATGCCACTCCCATATGTCGTAACTAGTCAGAGATACTGTAAACATTGTTTTCAAATCATCAATTGTCAAACTCTGGTGGATCTCAGCTGAAAGCAGAAAATACCAGAAGAGTGTCTATGTGTATTTCATTGACTATACAAAGGCATTTGACTGTGTGTATCACAAAAAGTTATGGTTAACCTTGAGAATAGTAGAACACCTGACTGTGCTCATGTGAAACCTTTACTTGGACCAGAGGTAGTCATCAGAACAGAGCAAGGAAACATTACATGGTTCAAAATCAGGAAAAGAGTGTGTCAGAGATGCATCCTGTCTGCATACCTCTTCAATAGATATGTGGAACAGATAATTCAGGAGACTGGTCTTTGTGAGGAGGTATATGGCATCAATTAGAGGAAGACTTGTCAACAACTTGCATTATGCAGATAACACAGCATTGTTTGCTGAAACTGAGGAGGGCCTGAAGCATCTTCTGCAGAAAATCAAGGACTGCAGTCTTCAATATGGACGGAAGCTCAACATAAAGAAAACAAAGATTCTCACCACTGGGCCAACTGACAGCACCATGATAGATGAAGAAGAGATTGAGATTGTCATCAATTTCAGTTTGCTTGGGTCCACAATGAACACTCTTGGAACCAGCAGCCAGGAAATCAAAAGATGAATTGGATTAGGAAAGTCGGCTATCAGTGACCTCTGCAGAGTGCTGAAGTGCAAAGATATCGGTCTTGAGACCAAGGTGTGCCTGATCCAAGCCATAGTTTTAGCAATTACTTGCTATGCATCTGAAAGCCAAATAATGACTAAGGATGATAGAAGACTTGATGCTCTTGAGTTGTGGTGCTGTAGTACATACCATGTAACACCAAGGGAACAAAGGGGGTCTGTTTTGAAGAGAGTAAAACCAACTTGCTCACTGGAGGCAAGGATATTGAAGCCTGTCTGACATACTTTTGGGATATTGTCAGGAGGGACGAGTCCCTGGAGAAGGACATCATGCTTGTCACGGTGGAGGGACAGCACAGGAGAGGAAGACCTTGGATGAAATGGATTGACACATAACTGGGATGGCAGGGACACGTATGTCAGAGACAGTGAGACTGGCTCAAGATAGGACAGGGTTCAGAGCTATTGTGCGTAGGGTTGCTCTGAGTTGCAGGCACCTCAATAGCACATAAAAAAGGCATGGTGATTCTTTTCTAAAACAAAACAAAGCATGATGATTTCTTTATAGAACAAAACCCACATCGATTGCCACTGAGCCAGTTGATCTCAAAGAGATCTCTACTGCCTTGTTGGGTTAGAAATCTTTAAGAGAGGAGACTGTACATCTTTCTCCTGAAGAAGAGTTGATGGCTTCAAACTGTGAACCTTTTGGATAGCAGCCCAACATGTAATATACCACGTTGTCAGGACTCCAGGGCTTACCAAATTGCTAGATGCACAAACACAGCCCTCATAGTTAGTTCCTTTTAAAGAAAATATGTAGACAAAGGGTTTATATTAACAGATTTGTGCCCGCTCACTTCCAAACAACCTATAAAATAAAAATTCTAGTTAGAAAAATAGTGGTTGTGCTTCAGCTTTCTGTTTTATTATGGAATTTGAAGGTACATGTTCCATCACATGTATGAAGCAGGTGTTAGCATTAGATGTTTTCATATTTATGAAATTGTGTTAGCATTTGCTATTTCTGTATATGGGAAAATGGTTTGGTTTCTTTTAAATACATATTTGTCTCTTCTTGTTACATCACAACATGCAGTATTTTACATAACACTTGTAGGAAGCTTTGGTAGCCTAGTGGCAAGAAGCCGCACTGCAACCCCAGAGGTATGCAGCTTGAATCCACCAGATGCTCTGCTGGAGAAGAAGGGGCAATTTCCTCCTGTACCAGTTAGATCCAATTTGATGGTACACACACACAAAATAATAAAAGAAATTTTTTAAAAAACACAGACTTGTGGCACTGCCATTCTAAATGGCTATGACCACAATCATATTGCCATTTGATTGATTTTAACTCACAGGAATCCCGTTGCTGTTGTTGGGTGCTGTCAGCAATGACTCATAGTGACCTTATGAACAATAGATCTGAACCCTGTCCTGTGCCATCCTTATCATCCCCAAGACACCATTCCCCATTGCCACATTCACTATATCAACCCATCTCGTTGAAGATCTTCTTCGCTTTCACTCACCCTTCACCTTTCTAAGCATGAAGTCCCTTTCCAAGGAATAGCCTCTACTAGCAACATCCCAAAGTATGAGAGATGGAACTTCACCATCCTTGCTTCCAAGGAGCATTCTGGCTGCACTTTCTGCAAGACATATTTGGTTGTTCTTTTAAGAGTCCATGGGGTGGATATTCAGTACTCCCATATAATAATTCAAAGACATTGATTCTTCTTCTGTTATCTTTATTCGTTGCCCAGCTTTCAGATGCATAGCAGGTGACTGGAAAAGCCATGATCTGAATCAGGCGCATCTTAGTCTTTAAACTGATATAATTGCCCTTCAGGACTTTGGAGAGGTCCTTTGGCAGCAACTTTTAAAAAAAAACTGGGGTGAAAAAATGCACATCAAAATATTTGCTAGCACAACTATAAACATTCATAGTCATATTCATATTACAATAGCCACACTTTTCTTATTGCAACATCATTGTTGTTATTTGTCCCAAATATTCTATCACCATTAATACGAACAAAGAATCTCCCAAGGAAAACCTTTCCCTTTTCCTCTCATGCCATCTATCTTGGGTTTATATGCATTTGCTTACTTCATACAAGAAATCATAATGTATTTGGTCTTGTATGATTGATTTATTTTGAATAGCATGCTATTTTGAAGGGTTCATTCATATTGTGGCACATGTTAGAACTTATTATTTCTTTATGATTGCATAATATTCCATTTAGCTTATCTATTCATCTGTTGATGGACATTTTTGTTGTTTCTATCTTTTTATTGGGATTTTTGTCTGTTTATTGCTAAGAGATAGAAGTGGAGGGTTATTTCTTTTTTAAAAATTTATTATTAATTTCAATGAAAATTTACAGAGACTTTGGATTTCCATTCATTCATTGTTGCCCTTTTCTACCCTCTCAACCTTCCCCCCCCCAGTACACTACCCTCTTGGAAAAGTGAAAGAAAAATTCTTTCATTGTTTTACAATCCCTCCCCCCAGGTCCACTCCACTATGCAGCCTTCGCTCTGGACTCCTGTCATGACAAAAATACTTAATCCCATATCCCTTTTAAACAGTTTTCTGCCTCATCTGTTTTAATGCAGTATACATTATTGAACCCATCTTTTTCAGTCTGCCCCCAACCCCAATGTCAGTCCTGTTTTACAACAGTGGCACCATGCAGTATTTGTCCTTTTGTGACTGAGATATTTCACTCAGCATAATGTCCTCCAGGGACACCCATTTTGAATAATATTGCATGAGTTCCTTGTTTTTCAATGCAGAATAGTATTCCATTGTGTGAATATGCCACAGCTTCTCTATCCATTCGTTTGTTGATGGGCACTTAGGTTGTTTCCAACTCCTTGCTATTGTGAACAAAGCCACGATAAACATGGGTGTGCATATATATCTGCTTGGGTGTCAGTTATGGTCTCTTTGGGGTATATTCCCAATAGTGGAATTGCTGGGTCAAATGGTATTTGTATTTGCAACTTTTTGAGAAAGCGCCATACTGCCTTCCACAGTGGTTGCACCATTTTACACTCCCACCAACAGTGAATAAGGATTCCAGTTTCTCCACAACCTCGCCAGCATTTGTTGCTTGCTGTTCTGTTAAATTTTGCTATTCTTACTGGGGTGAGATGATATCTCATAGTTGTTTTGATTTGCATCTCTCTTAGAGCTAGGGATTTTGAACATTTGTTCATGTGCTTGTTGGCCATCTGAACGTCTTCTTTGGTAAAGTGTCTGTTCATATCCTGTGCCCATTTTTCAATTGGATTATTTCCCTTTATCTTGTTGTGGTGTGAAGTGGGTTTTTATCATTTGGGCATATTTAGGTTCTGATCTGTCGTATGTATGTGCCAAAATTATTCTTGTTATCTGTAGGTTTCACTTTGTTAATTGGGCAAAGTAAAAATTGTTAAAGAATTCCTCTTGCATGGATGACAATCAATATTCTTTGTACCTCATTCAGGCAGGAGACATCCAGCATTGGGAAAGTCTGCTGTCAGTGTCCTCTCCAAAGTTCTCATGAGCAATGTTGTTAATATTTTAGTTACAATGTTATAATTATCAAGGATTCTGAACCTCCCTCTGACATACTTTGGACATGTTGCAAAGAGGGACTAGTCCTTGGAGAAAGACGTCCTGCTTGGGAGGTGGAGGGACAGCGCAGGAGAGGAAGACCCTCTATGAGTTAGATTGATTCAGTGACTGGAGTAATGGGGTAGGTAAATCTGAGGCATTGAGACTAGCACAGGATAGAGCAGGGTTTAGGGCTGTTGTACATAGGGTCGCTATGAGTCACAGGTGACTCGACGGCACATAACAACAACTAAAATTTACATCATTACATGCATGAATACACTTCTTTATAATTCCTACGAAATATTTATAGAGACATAACCACGTTGTTTTTCTCTTTTCTAGCAAATTAAGAATTAGCATTTCAATGTCCACTGGGTACCAGGCACATGCTAGGCTCCACATACACGTTCCTTCTAATCTTGTCAACAACCTACAATGATAGACTGCTGGTTGCCCTCTCAACATTTGTTCTCTCCTTCCTCAATTTTTTTTTGGGGGGGTGGGGTGGGGATGGGAGGGGAAACCACTATGCATAACTAGAAAACTACATTTCCCAGCCTCCCTTGCTGATAAGGATGATCATGTGAACACACTTGACCAATCAGATGAAAGAGGAAATTATTAGGAAAGATTCCAGAAAATTTCCTTTGTATGAAAGGCCTGCTTAGCTGGTATGCTTTTTTTTTCTCCTTACATTTATAACATGAAGTGAATTGGGTAATTACTGATTGAAAACATCCATAAAGAATGAGCAAGAAAATGAGGAAGGCCTCATGATGACACTGTAAAATCACCGTGGACAGATGAGGCCTGGACTGTTTCATCTGACATCCTTAACAAAAACAACCATTGTTTCTCAGATTTTTTATTCACAGACCATGCAAGTCTTGCCAAGGCAATGCTGATTCTTTTAGTAAACCGTCTGACTGGAGGAATACCAGTCAACAGGAATACAGGAGACAATTTTGATATATTGCTGCCAGAATAATGAATGATCGAAAGGTGTACTTGAGACCCTTAGATTAAAACATTTGTAAATTATGGGGAATGTACAATGTTAACTGCTATTTAAACATAGCCCTTAATTTTATTTCAAAACATTTGAGCCCCTACTTCTCAGTTCATTCATCTTTGATACAAATGATTACAGTATATTATCTATGAGTCTTACAGAGAGACATATTAAAATGCTACACATACTGGCCAATAGTGAAACATCAACCACAGAAGCAACATGGCCTCTATGCACAAACTCTTGTGATTATTCGTAAGCAAGAAATCGTCACCAGATTAAATACCTAAGAGTCATACTTTCCCTAAGACTTAGAAGAGCAGTCTGAACAGACATGGAGACTAAACAGACTGTGCATGTAAGTTTCATAGAGAAGTGCTGAATTGAATCATGACTTGGTCTTGATTGGCCTAGTGGAAAGAAGTTGTCCTGCAGTTCCAAAGCCACCCGGTTCGAGCCTACCAGCTACTCTGTGGGATAAGGATGGACAATCTCCTCTGAAAACCCACCGGAGAGTGAGTTTTGGGTCCGAATCTATGGTACATATATGAAAAGCCATCTTATTCAAAGCTCGTAGGTGATTAGGGAGCTCTAGTGGCCTAGTGGTAAGAATCTGTGCTGCAATCCAAAGGCAGACAGTTCAAATCCACCTGCTCTTCCATGTGAGAAGGATGGGCAATCTCCTCTGCGATTTACTGCCTCTGAAAACACACCAGAGGTCCGTCCGACAGCAAACAGCAACAACAAGCACATAATTTGTTGATTGAAAAAAAATCACTAAGGCTGAGTGATATTTAAAATGATACATCCATGTCTTATACTTTTAATTTGGACTTAAAATACAAATGCATATCACTTGTCAGCCTTTCCAAGTGCAAGTTACTGGACGGCAGGCCTTTCTAGGCTTTGGGGGCTGTCTTGCTTACACTTAATAGGCAGCAATTTCTATAGTCACTCTTTTTATTCACCTTTCATTGGCTTCCATAATATTTAAAGAACATCATGACAATAACAATTTCGACCTGTCTGAACTGCTTTGAAGGAGAATGGACGTGGGTGAAACCTGGAGCAGAGCAGAGAACATCACGCGCATTCTGGAGAACTTGACCAGTGGGGGCGCCACGGTGTCGAGGCTAATGCTACAGGCGTATCACAAGAAGGGGAGAAACAGCATCAGATAGTCTAGAAAAACTAACTAGATGTCACAACAGCTTCTTTGGTGCTCATCATCAGTGACAGAGATTGCATAATAAGATGCTGTGCAATTTTCTTTTATTCACAAAGAAAATGGATCTTTGGATATGTGTGCGCTGAATATTAAAATTATATTCTCACTAACATCTAAAAAGCTCTCATTTCTTTATCCTTCCCAACTTTTCTTATGAGCAAATTCCCATTTTGTGACCTCCTTATCATTTCCTGTATGCCCGTCTCTGTATTATTTGCATGCCAGGTAGCCCAGTTCCTACTGTCTTCGCAGGGATGAGTGGACCAGTGATGCCTCCTGTTCAGACCACCCAGCATTATGCTTCTGCATTCAGACCTAGGTTTTTAGTTGTGACCTGCTTTGCTACCTTGTACCACATTACATAATACTGAATAAACAAACAAAGACGGCTTGAGTTGATCCTGATGCACGGCAACCCTGTGTGTTATAGAGTAGAACTAACAGCTCAATGTAGTTTTCTTGGCTAATACCGATTTGGAAGCATTTTGACAGATATTTCTTTTAAGGAAACCCTATGTGGGTAAACTGCCATTAGGTTAGTGCTTGAGAGAAAGTCATTTCAAGGACCTATTTAACTTCAATTAATACTTTCCCAGTAGAATTGGGAATAAATGTCACCTCTTTAGGTTAAATCAGTTTGGAAAGTCCCAGCAGAGTGTCTGGCACAAGTAGACCATTGGTGTTTGCTTCCTATCCATTGCCCTGATAGTAGGTGTATTTGATTTGTGCCTCTTCCATTCCAGACCTTGAGCTCTAAACACTTATAAGGACACTTGTTGAATCTCCTGGGGGTGACTGCCTGCCTGTTGGGATCGCTGCCCATAAAAGCTCAGGTGGTCTTCTTGCTGGTCGTTACTATCCTAGATGAGTCTCTATAGGGCTTCCCCGGGATCATTGGTCAGCGTGGGCATGTCTGGGTGACTGCTGTCTTCCCATGCTTCCCTCAGCATCTGTAAAATGGTAGTTGTTGTAGTGTCCAAACCTGTGCCACTTCAGGGGGTGGTATGAGAATCCAGATCAGCCCTGGGTTGATTTCTATGAGGTTAAGTGTAAACACACCTCTCCACTCCAACCTTTTTATCAGTTCTTACATCAGCAAGCTCCCTAGGATATGCTCCACTTTCTGCCAAGTTCAATAATCCATTGCAGTGGCCACAGAACTCACAGATCATGCTGACAGTTAAATGGCTTACTAAAGAAGGAACAGGGTATAACTTAGGATCAGGATCAATGGGCCACAATCCAGGATCAGAAAGCACATAGGCTAAGTTGAGAAGGTCCCCCTGACATGGAGAGCACTTCTCTCCCTTCTTCAGTGTTAGAGCAGTTTTTCTTGACTGTGCAAACAAGCAGGACTCTCTTTCTGTCACTCAAGCTGCATCTCAGCTGTGCAGGCCTCTTCAGGACAAGTCTGTCTCTGGCCATTCTGCCCTCAATGTCTCCACTGCTAATTGGCCCAGCTCATTAAAGCCAATGTGGCAATCTGTTCAGCTCCCTTAACTTTATTGTTAGCAGCAGGTTTTTGCCATCACTGCAGGCTTTGCCACTGGGTGCCTTCGGGGTCCATCACCTTGGGCTCTGCTGCTGGCTGCCTTCCAGTCCTCTTGCTGTCTTCAATGTTTAGGCTCTTGATCTACATTCCACCTTGCCTCTCCAGTTGTTCTAACCCATCAGGAGGATAGGTAACCTCCTTCCCATGCAATTTATTGTGTTGGAAGCCCAACTGAAGGTCAGCTATGGGTCAGTATGGACAGCGAGGAGATGAAGGTGAGATGGTCTTCTTGCTCTCTGCTACTTCTCTTTTCTTTCTTCCTTCTACTTCTTTCTTTCTGTCTGTACACCTCTGTGGGGTTAATAATAATAATAATAATAATAATAATAATAATAATAATAATAATAACAATAACCCACAAACCAAACCCAATGCCGTGGAGTCAATTCTGACTCTTAATGACTCCCCACTGGGTTTCTGAGATGGAATGTCTTTGTGGGAGGAGCCTTTTCATTTTTCTTCAGTGGATCAGAACCCTTTGGTTAGCAGTACAGCATGCAAATCCCTGTTGTTGTTAGGTGCCATCAAGTTGAGTATCATAACAACTTTGTGAAAAACGGACTTGAACCTTGCCCTGTCTTGTGCCATCCTATCTCTGATGTGTTCAACCCAATTTCTTGTTACAGTCACTGTGTCGATAAGACAGTGGAGTTGGAAGTGACTCATCGTTAATTCTCCATTGAGTTTTCAGGGGCTGTAAATTATAGTGGAGATTTCCCATCTTTTTCTGGTGGCACAGCTGGTGGATTTGAACCTGCTGCCTTTGGGAAATTTTTTTTTAGAGCAATTCTTTACAACTGGGTTACAAGAACTCCCATAAGTCACTATTGTTGTTCTGTATGGTCAGAGCTCCTTTATAGAAAAAAAAATCCTCCTCAGTTTCAAGAAAGGGCCCTCCCACCAAAATCAGGAACTTTGGTCAATCCCCTTTCAGTAGGAAGCAGTTTATTTGCATAGTAGTCTATAGTTGCTTCATTTTCATAATATATTAACAATTCCTGCAATTATTAATAGCTTACATAGGAAATGTCAACCAACCTGCACAAAAGTAAGAAACCTTTCTGGGATAGGAAATTGGGATCAACTCCTCAGGTCTTAGGGGACAAACAATCTCTCAATCCTGTTTTTTCAAAGAATCAAAGCAAAATCACAAAAAAAAGAACTCATTTCCCTGCAGCATCCACCATCTCCACTACTAAATTTCTCGATAATAGATGCAGTCATTCAATACACATTTATTATACCACAGGCACTGTGCTGGTTGTAGTAATTAGTCTTTTTATTTCTAGAAAACACAATGTCTCTTTCACATCCTAGTGTCCCCACCTATGTTTTTTTAGCCTCTGTCCTTTCCGAAGTCTTCAGACACCAACATATAAAATGTATCCTTCTAATACCTTCCATTTATCTCTGCTCCTTTTCTACCTAAAAATAAGTTAAGGTCCTTCCTTTACCTTAAAAGAAAGGGGGGGGGGAGTCCTCTTTGGTTTTTGAGTTATCATTATATTTTCTGTTTTACTGCAAAAGGAGAAGTTTACATTCTCTGTCTTCATTCACTAAAATCCCTGGTGATCTAATTTACCTATTTTCCTTGCGTTTATAGTCGTTCCATTTTAAAAAATCTTTATGTAAGTCACCAACTGTTTTCTCAAATCTAATGGCTTTTTCTCAGTCTTTGACATTTCAGTAACTATTGAAACAACATATCCTCCCTTCTCAAGTTCTTTCTCTCTGCTTTGGCAAGTCAGGTTCCTAGCTCTCCACCTTCTTCTTTGACATGTCTTCTGGTTCCTCTTTCTTTCCTGCCCTCTTAGGTAACTGTTCCTCACAGTATTTTCAAGTTCTTGTTTGTGGCTGTCTAGGACTGCTATAACAGAAGTACCACAATGGATGGCTGTAACAGAAAAGTATTCTCTTGCTGTTTAGGAGACTAGAAGTTCAAAGGCAGGGTGTGGCTTTGGGACAAGGCCCTTCTCTTTGTCGGTTCTGGTGGAAGGTTCTTGTTTCCCAGCATCCATAACCCCAATATTCCTTGGAGATCTTCATGTGTCTTGGCCTTTTCCTGTGTCAAGAACCTTCTCCTTCTCAGCAGAGCAATCTGAATCCAAAAGGATATACTCTGCTCCTGAGGATTCTTTCTTGGAGATACATAGGTTGTCCCTCCGCCCCCCCCCCTTTATCTCCTATAAGATAAATGGGTATAGGCCATGCTCTAAAAAAATTATAGTAAATCAGGATTGGAATGGATTAAGGTAGAGTTGCATTCCATCCCTAGTCTTTTTATAACTATTTGGCTTAACAGACCATGGGGGAATAATTCCAAAGCTTCCACGTTCTATCATTACTGATATTGATAATTCAACCATGACATCATGTTTTAAATATTTCTACAGCCTGAGTTTGAAAGGGAAGAAAATATCGAGGCCTTTGTAATCTCTAGCAAAAGATTTTGCTACTTAAAATGTGGTAAATCATATGCAAAATCTGGGTAAATAACCCAGTCCCTAAATGCTTCTAGACAGGCCAAAGTAATTTGTAAAGTGACAAATACTGCATAGTGCCACTGTTGTAAAACAACTGACATCAGGGTTGGGAGGAGACTGAGAAAGATGGGATAAATTATGTATACTGCATTGAAACAGATGACGGAGAGAACTGTTTAAAAGGGATATATGATTAGGTATTATTGTCATGACAGGAGTCCAGAACAAAGGCTGCATAGTGGAGTGGACTTGGGGGGAGGGATTGCATAACAATGAAAGAATTTTTCTTCTACTTTTCAAAGAGAAGAGTGAACTGGGGGTGAGGGGTATGCAGGGAGAAAAGTGAAACAGTGAATGAATGTAAATCCAAAGCCTTTGTAAATTTTAATGAAAATTAATAATAATAAAAAAATTTTAAAAAGGTATTAAAAATTCTAGCTGAAATATTTTTCTCAAAAAATGTATACAATGTACTCGTATACAGGGAGCTCGGGTGGCCTAGAGTTAAGAACCTGCATTGCCCTCCTGAAGGTAGTTTGAATCTACCAGCTGCTCCTTGGGAGAAGGATGGACAATCTCCTCCCATGAGATTAACAGAACCTGAAAATGCACTGGAGGGTCAGCTATGGGTCAGTTCGCAATTGATGGTGTTCAACAACAACTCCATCTACACAGGAAGCTCTGGTGGCGTAGTCTGTAGGGACCTGGACTGTTAACCCGAAGTCCACACCTCTCTGGCAGTTCAAATCCACCAGCTCAGAGAGAGAGAGAGAACAATGAGCAATCTCCCCTCCTAAGCAATTTACAGCCTCGGAAACCGCTGAAGGGTCAGCTATGCGTCAATTCTAATTCGTGCAATGCATTGTGGTTTCTCCCCACATTTACTATTAGTTTTGTCATTGTAAACTGTTGTAGAGTTAGCTTATAAAAGGCTAGCTCCATGCACAACAGGATGGAGCTATTGAGACCTATAGAGCTATTATGGGCTTCTGTAAACAGACTTTGTTAAGTGAGCAATTGGCTTATCTGTCTATACTCAAAACAAACATACTGTAACTGAGTCAACTGTGACTCATAATGACCTCATAGTGCAGTAAGGTCTCTTGGGCTGTAGATCTTTATGGAAGTTAATTTTCTCTTTCTCCCATGGAGCAGCTGATGGATTAAAACAGTTTCTTTTAAATATTAGCCCAATACTTAAAAGGGCTGATAAGTATTGGGCCAATACGTAAAATAAATTAGCCCAATTATGACACATGTGGATAGTTGTAGAGGGGCTTCAGGCCTTTTGCTCATAGGGTCGCTATGAGTCATGCTTGACTTGAAGGCCATCAACAATAACATTAGCCCAATACTTAACTCACTTTGCCATGAGGACTCCTTTATCAGTATAAAGAGCCCTGAAAATGAATCTAACAAATTACCTTTGTAGCAGTTCCTCTTAAGGCATTAACCCTAGAAGCCTGGAGTCATCCCGGACTCTTTTTTTTCCCTTCGTATATCACATCCACACCCCACAACCAATAACAAACTACTTTTTGCCACCTTTGCTGTTTTCCCAGTTGTCTATCGCTCCCCTGGATTCTGTAGTAGCCTGCTCTGGGTGGGTTCCCTTTTCTCAATGGCCAAAATGATACTTGTGTAACCTCTGAACAGAATCCCCCAGTGGCCTCCCATTTTACTCCGCTTAGACCACGATCCATGGCTGACCTGCACTCTCCAATCCACCCTGATCACTTTGATTGAGTCACACCAGCCTTCTCACTGTCCCTTAAACATACCAGGCCTGCTCCCAACTCAGGGTCAGTATGCTTTTTCTTGGTCTAAATGTCCACGTCGTGTGTGACCCTATTTCCTTCAGGCATTTGCTCAAATACCACATTCTCAACAAGTTCTCCCATGATCACCCCGTGTAGGCACTCTACAGCTTATGCTCCCCCATTCGTATTCCCGTCCGCTGCTATCTTTTTTTCAGAGCACCTACTCTTATCAGACATAATATATGGTTTACTTATTTATGGTCTATCTTCCCTCATCTCCAAGAGCACAGGGATTTGGGACAGTTTGTCCAACAGGCCAAACAGTCCTATCACCCAGAAAGATAACTGGTGTTCCAAGAGCAGTTGTTGAATTACTGCAAATAAATATTTATGCACAGGAATGTTGAATGCATTGTTGTTGTGTACTGTCAGCCCATAGCTGACCCTCCAGCAGATTTTCAGAGGAAATTAATCACATGGTAGGAAAGTACCTATCCTTCTCCACTGCAGCAGATGGTGGATTTGAACCTGCGTGCTTTTGAGACTGTAGCTCAGTTTCTTATCACTAGGCCATCAGAGCTCATAAAATTGTACTATAATTCATTTTATGAATACTAATGCTTAAATGGAAAATACATTATAATATAGCAATAGGATGAAATAGATATTATTAAAATTTATTTTTTAATATGAAAAATGCCTGTATTATAGCTAATTTTTTAAAAATCTGGGAAAATACTCATATTTTATTTAAAAGAAAAAAGAGAGTATATATACCCTGTTATGAGTGCTAGCTCCCTGTTTTTGGTGTCGTTAGGTGCCACTGAGTCAACTGTCCCTCAGAGAAACCCTATGGACAATGATCTGAATCCTGCCGTATTCTGCATGATCTCTGATTACTCAGGCCCACTGGTACAGTCACTGTGTCAATCCGCCTTGTTGAGGGTCTTCCTGTCTTTGACCCTCCACTTTCCCCCAACATGATATCTTCTTCCAAAGATTGGTCCCTCCTGGCAACATGCCCTATGCATGTGAGACAGAATCACTATCGTTGCCTCTGAAGAGCACCCTGGTTGCATTACCTTTCTAGGGAGTGGGATTAAAAAGGGATTCTGTCCTTTTGTATTTTCTTAAGTATTGATAATAAGCTTTACTTTAAAAAATATTTAACAACAACATCCAATCGCTCATTATTATTAATGTGTCTAAACGCATGTAGGCCCTCTATGAGGTGGATTGATTCAGTGACTGGGATAATAGGGAGGGGAGTGTCAGAGACAGTGCGATTGGCACAGGACAGAGCAGAGTTTAGGGCTGTTGTACATAGGGTCGCTATGAGTCACAAGTGACTCGACGGCACATAACAACAACAACAACAAACGCATGTTTGCTTGATTTCTGACTGCCAAAGTTGGTAGAAATAATCTATTTACTCTTCTTTGGCTCTGGTTGTTGGTGCATGTATTTGAATTGATGGCAGTATTAACAAGTCTTCCTTAGGAAAATCTGCTGTCAGGGATCTCTCCAGAGTGCTGATGAACAACAATGTCTGGCTCTAGAGACTAAGGTGTGCCTTATCCAGGCCATGGTCTTCGCAACTTTTTGCTATGCATCAGCGAGCTGAACAATGACTAAATAAGACAGAAGAATCATCGATGCCTTTGAGTTGTGATTCTGAAGAATACTGAACATGCCATGGACTGCCAAGAGAACAAACAGGTTTGTTCTAGAGAAGGGGAAACGAACTTGCTCCTTGGAGGAAAAGATTTTGTTACTTTGTCTCACATACTTTGGGCATGTTGCCAGAAGGGATCAATCCCTGGAAAGGGATATCATGCTTGAAGGGTGGAGGGACAGCAGTTCCTGGGATAATAGGGGTAGAAGTACCAGAGGCAGTGAGATTGGCTCAGGATAGGGCAGGTTTTAGAGCTACTGTGCATAAGGTCACTATGAGTCATAAGTGACTTGACAACACATAACAACAACAGAATGAATGGCTTTCTTAGTTGAGTTAGAGCTATGATTTACATGTATCATTTGAAACTGACTATATACTGCATCAAGTGTGTCAGAGTTGATGAGGATGACACAGGATAGGACATGGTACAGGTCTTGTTGTTCATAGATTTGCTAGAACCTCGACTCGACGGCACCCAACTACAACATATTCTACCTAATACTACGTATCTCTATTTTTTTTTCTACGAGGTCATATACTTTCTGAAGTTAAAAATCATATCTTATTTATAATTTTTCAGGTGTACAACATATATTTCTACACTCAATAACAGTTTTTAAGAAAAACAATTTGGAAATGTTTTAATAGCCAGGAATGAAGCATAATATTAGTTGCTTAGGGAAGCCATCAAGTTATGTAATTTCCTTTCATTGATCTGATGTTCCTTACTTATGACTAACTTGAAAATAATCAGATTTTACGTCAAAGGAATAGCAAATGCGCCTTAGAAGACATAGAACCAGGAAAGGGAAAAAGAAAGATGTAGAACCAGACTATTTCTTTGAATCCAGGTTAGATACATCATCAAGAAAGACCAGTTGCTGAAGAAGGGCATCATAGCAGGTTGAGTTAGAGGACCAGCAAAAATGAGGGAAACCCTCCCTCAGCTGGATTGATACAACAGACACGACAATGAATGCAAACCCACATCAGGAAGATGGCAGAGAATCTGGCAACACTCCTTTCTATTATACATATAAGGTAGCAGGAGCTGCAGCCAATTTCATAGAAACAAACAAGAACATGTATATATATACACACACATATATATATTTTAACATAATGAATATATGATATAATATGTATGTATGTATTTTATGACCTTCCCCCAGAATGCAAGCTTCATTTTGTTCACTGCTAACTATAATGGGAAGGAGCTCTAGTGATGCAATGGGTAGCATGCTGTATGTACTATCACCAAAAGGTCAGAGGTTCAAACTCACCAAGTGTTTCTAAAATTTTTACTAGTATTAGATGTGAGTTTCTTTACATTTTAGCATCTGTAAAGTAAGAATAGGCTACTGGCATAGTTCATAGGGAATTGCTCTGTCTAGCCAAAAGGTCACAGCTTTCTGATGGTTTGAATTCATCATCTGCTCTGAGGGAGAAAGCTGGACAATCTCTTTGGATGTGATTTATAGCCTCGGAAACTCAACACAGGGACAGCGATGAATCAGTTCCGACTCCACGACGATGAGTAAGTAAAATGACAGTTGCTTAGGAAAAGTTCACAAGGCTGTCACCAAGAAGGCACCTGTGATGTTTTTTGGAGTTTGAACATGGACAAACTTCACAGTCATTCTTGGTGGCAAGACTAGTTAACACTAACACCACAACTCAAAGACATCAATTATTCTTCTATCATCTTTATTCACTGTCCAACTCTCAGGTGGCATAGCAGGTGATTAAAAAGATCATGGCTCAAATCAGACGCACCTAAATCCTTAAACTGTTATTATTGCTCCTTAGCACTCTGGAGAGGTCCTTGACAGCAGACTGTCCCAATGCAATACATCTTCTGATTTCTTATCTTGGCTAGTACCAAGATTGGTAGATTGTGGATTTAAATGAGATGAAATGGTTGGCAGTTTTAATCTTTTCTCCCCTAGCATGATGTTGTCTATAAATTCAGTAATGACAATTTTTGCTTTCCTGATGTTGAGATGTAATCCATACTGAAGGCTGTAGTGTTCATTTTCTTCAGTCCTCCTTGCTTTCAGCCAGCAGAGCTGTGTCATCTGCATAATGTAAGTTGTTGATGAGTCTTCCTCTGACTTTATGCTACATTCTTCTTCATAAAGTCCAGCTTCTTAAATAATTTGCTCAGTTTACAGATTGAGTAGGTATGGAGAAAGGGATTAAGACAGAGTAAGAAGCAGAGTTGGCCGTCTGCTTCTGAAATAACAGGATTTTGAAAATCCTGTGAAGAGCAGAGGAACACTGGTAGAGTACTAGAGAAAGAACCCAAATTTGATGTCACTCAAAAATGAGGAGAAACAGCCATAAATACCCATTAAAATTGGAATGTAGAACGTACAAAGTATGACTCTAGAAAAACTGCAAGTTATAAAAAAAGTGAAATGAAAACACATAATGATCAATATTCTAGGCATTGGAGGTGGACTAATCAGCTTTATTATTCTAGAAATGAAAAACTGAGAAAGAATAATATTGCATTCATAGTAAAAAAGACCATTTCAAAATCTATCCTGAAGCACAATGGTGTGAGTGATATAAGACTATCCATGCGTGTATAAGTAAGACTTATTAATACAATACTTATTCAAATAATACACACCAAAAACTGAAGCCAAAGATGAGGAAATTGATAGATTCTAGCAACTTCTGCAACTCAAAATGGAATGACAATGCATTGATAATAACTGGTGATTGTAATACAAAAGTTGGAAACAAAGGAGACTAGTAGTTGGAAATTACAGATTTGGTGACAGAAATGAGGTTGGAAATCTAATAACTGACTTTTTTTTTACTCTAAGTGCTAATGATTGACTTTTGTACAATGATTTGTAATGTATAATAACAAATACTTAAAAAAAAAAACAAACCCATAGTACTTGGCACATAACAACAACAATGCAACTAGTTGATCAGGAGCATTCCCCCCTCCCCTTTTAGTAGCCAAAAAAATATGCTGTTTCTTACAAGCTGTTGTTGTTGTGTACCATTGAGTCAGAACTGACATATAATCCTTCAGTGGGTTTTCAGAGGCAGTAAATCACATAGAGATTGCCCATCCTTTCTCCCATGAAGCAGCTAGTGGATTCGAACCACATACGTCTGCATTGGCAGCACAATTCCTCTAAGCCACGAGAAATCCTTGATAGAATATCATGTAGAAATTGCAAAACAGGCCAATACAGAAGGACTTATATCATGCTCAAGTTAGCTGCCATCAAAATTATTGTATTCTAATTACTTGTTTATCTGTCTTCTGTTTTTCTATGCTAGCCCCTTAGGGAATATAAGCTCTCCAAGGAATTACCCTAGCACCTGTCACGTATTATATGTGCAATTAACATCAGCTGAAAGAATGAAAAAGGCAAGTTTTCTTGGAAAAGAAACTGTTCACTGTAATTCTAATTATCAATCTAGATGTCTTGAGGCTGTTTTTTACCACTCGAACACCAACAATTACCATGAAATACTGGTGCTTGAGAAGTTTTTTATTTTCAAAGGATGAAATACATTTCTAAATGTATTCACTTATGTTCAAATGCCATGTTTGTATGATCTGATAAAAATCCATTTGTCCATTAAATCATGCCAGTAACTGTTTATTTTTCACTTTCTTTGAAAAAATAGTTTTAAGTTTTAGTTTGTTTTTTATGATCTCATTTTTTTCAAACCTCTTTACTTTTATCTTCTGCTCTATTCAGAAACTTGTGCTGTGACCCCTTTAGAGGCTTAGTTAGCACTGGTCATTGGGCATTAGCTAGGCCTTTAGTCTCAGGGTCATAGAAGCTGAGCTTTCAGAGGTCTATAAGTTGTGTGCACGAAATGTTTCCATGCTTTTTTTTTCTTTTCTTCACTCTTATTTTCTCTAAACAGGAATGGACCACTTGTTGAACCTTAGATGGCTAGTCGCAAGCTTTTAAGTCCTCTGTTACTACTTACCAGTTGTTGTTATATGCCGTTGAGTTGTTTGCAACTCATAGTGACCCTATGTACAACAGCTCCGAACCGTGTTCCATATTGAGCTAATTTTATAGTCTCTAATACACCCACCACCACTACCCCAGGCATGGAGTCAATCCATCTCATCCAGGGTCTTCCCCTCTTACACTGTCCCTCCACCCTTCCAAGCATGAAGTCCCTCTCCAAGAACTGGTCCCTCCTGGCTACGTGTCCCAACTATATCAGATGGAGTTTCAGAATTCTTACCTCTAAGGAGCAGCCTGGTTCACCCTCCACAGGACAGATCTGTTTGTTCTTTTGCAGTCCATGGTATATTCAATACTCTTCTCTAGCACCATAACTCAAAGACATTGATTCTTCTTTTCTCATCCTTAGTCATTGTCCAGCTTGTGTCCAAAGTTATGGACACAAAGTTTTTGTCCAGTTATGCATAGCACATAACTGCGAAGACTATGACCTGGATCAGGCTCACCTTAGTCTCCAGACTGACATCATTGATCTTCAGTACTCTTGAGAGGTCCCTGATAGCAAATTTCCCCAATGTAATTCGACTTATGATTTCCTGGATGCTGGTTGATTATGAAGCCCAGTAACCTGAAGATGGTAGCAATTTCAGTATTTTTTCCCAACTATCATGATGTTGCCAGTTGGCCCAATTGTGACAATCTTTTTTTTAAAAAAATTAATTTTAATGAACATTTACAGAGATTTTGGATTTCCGTTCATTCATTGTTGCACTTTTCTCCCTGCCCACCCCTCCCCCTGACAATCTTTGTTTTCTTGATGTTGAGCTTCCATTTGTTGAAGGGTGTAGTCGTTGACCTTCTGCAGCAAATGCTTCAGGTCCACCTCAGTTTCAGTAGAGGGTGTGGAATATTGTCTCTTTGTACTGTTTCTGACCTGTGTATCTTGATGTCTCAGAGACTAGGATTTCAAGGCCCCAAGAACATCCACTCATTTTCTCAGGTAATGGTTTGGTTTGTTTTATTTTTTGTTTTTTTTTTTTACAGAACTTTTCCCTCTGTCGGCTCTACTATTCACACTGAAATATTTGTAGCACATACCAATACACCTATAGAAATTAATTTCATCTGTCAAACCTGTGTATGATCACAGGGTAGTACCTTTCACTCAGCTATATGTGTTTGAAATACCTAACTACGTAACCACTTGTTGTTGTTATGTGCCATCGAGTCACTTGTGACTCATAAAGACCCTATGTACAACAGCCCTAAACCATGCTCTATCCTGTGCCAATCTCACTGCCTCTGACACAGCCATCCTGATTACCCCAGTCACTGAATCAATCCACCTCATAGAGGGTCTTTCCCTCCTGTGCTTCCCTCCACCCTCCCAAGCATGATGTCCCTCTCTAAGGACCTGTCTCTCCTTAAAACATTTCCAAAGTATGTCAGATGAAGCCACAGAATCCTTGCCTCCAAGGAGTAGCCTGGTTTAACCCTCTCCAGGATGAATCTGTTTGTCTTCTTGGCAGTCCATGGTACGTTCAATACTCTTCTCCAGCACCACAGCTCAAAGGCATCAATTCTCCTTGTATCCTCCCTAGTCATTGTCCAACTCTCTGATGCATAACAAATGATTGAAAAGACCATGGCCTGTATCGGGCGCACCTTAGTCTCCAGAGAGACACCGTTGCTCCTGAGTACTTTAGAGAGGTCTCTAACAACAGACTTTCCCATTGCAATACGCTTTTTGATTTCCTGGCTGCTGGTGCCAAGAGTGTTGACCGTGGAGCCGAGCAAACTGAAGCTGTGGACAATCTCAATCTCTTCGCCATCCATGTAGATTAATATTATTGGTAATGTACAACTGGGCATATAATGCTTTATTGTAGTCAACAACATTTGTGCACTTTTTCTTTAGTAATATCATGCCAATCACTCCTTATTTTACATAGCATTCTCCTTCATCTAATGTAATTAATAGTGTGTCAAGCTAATTGAAAAAGAGATAAATGGGCAGTCTCTTCAATTAAGATTTACAGCTTTGAAAACCTTATGAAAGGTTGCTGAGCTGGAATCTATTCAAAAGCTATGGTTTGTTGACTATTATTACTGGTTTCCCCCACTCCTTTTCTTTCCTCATCTCTGAAAGCCACTTAAAAATGCTTCTTTCTATATGCAGACTTTTAACTTTTTATAGTAGTAGGTTTATACAGTATTTGTCCTTTCATGACTGACAATTTCACTCAGCATGATGACATCCAGATTGGTCAATGTTATGCAATGTTTCACTAACTTTTTAACATTGTAGTAGTATTCATTTTCCCACCAACACTACAATTCAAAGGCATCTTTTGCAGTCTTTGCTTTCCATTGAATTATTTGAATTATGGTATTGGTGAAGAGTATTGAATACATGATGAACTGTGAAAAGAACAAACAAATCTTCTTGGAAGAAATGTAGTCAGGGTGTGTCTTAGAGGCAAGGATGGTGAAAGTTCATCTCACATACTTTGACCATGTTGGCTAGTCCTTGGGGGAAAAAAATCATGCTGAGAGAGATAGAGAATGAAAGAGAGAGAGACACTCAAGGAAATGTATTGACACAGTGACTGTAGTAATGGGCTTGATCATGGCAGAGTTCATGATGAAGGTGTAGGATATGACAGGGTTCTGAACTGTTGTTCTGAGGTTTGCTATGAATAATCATTGTCTGGCTTGGCACCACCATCAACAGTATTCCACTGTGTATATGTATCATAGTTTTTCCATTCATCTGATTCACAGATATATTATTCATATATATGAATATATGATTCATGTATATATGATTCATATATATGGTTCATATATATGACTCACAGATATATATTATTTATATGTGTGTGTACAGGTATGTGTGTGTGTGTGTGTGTGTGTGTGTGTGTTGTTCCTAAGTTTCCCCCGCCCCCCAATCTGCAGATTCTCCTTTCACTCTCTGGATTGAAATGAGTTTGGCATGACTTGGTTTTTTTCATCAAAATCAATTGCCCATAGGTAGATTTTATTTCTGGGTTCTTAATTCTGGTCTATTGGTTTCTGTGTCATTTTATCAGGGTGTTTTGACCACTGAGACTTGTAGGTCTTGAAATCGGAGAATGTGAGACCACTTCATTCTTCTTCAGCAGTGATTTCCTGATTTGGGGTCTCTTTCCTTTCCATATGAAGTTGGTAGTTGATTCTTTCATCTCCTTAAGAAATGCTGATGGAAACTGCTTCAGGATTGTACTCTAATCGTTAGCAGTTTTGTGGTATTACTAAAATTTGTGTGATCTTCCTATCATGAACATGGTATACATTCTTACAGTTGTTAGCCACCGTCGAGTATGATCCGTAGCAATAGATCAACAACAGATCTGAACTCTGTCCTATCCTGTACCACCCTCATACTTCCTGACATACTAGAGCCCATAGTGAGTCACTGCGTCAATTCACCTGATTAAGGGTTGTCTTCTCCTTTACGGATACTGTGCCTTTCCAAGCATGATGTCCCTCTCCAAAGAATAGCCTCTCCTAGCAACATGCCTGAAGTATGTGAGATGAAGAAGCCTCATCATCTTTGCCTCCAAAGAGCATTTTGGCTGCACCCTCTTGAATACATATTTGTTATTTTGGTCATCCATGGGATCTTCAGCACTCTTCTCCAACACCACAGCTCAAAGGCATCAATTCTTTTTCTGTCACACTTAGTCATTATCCACCTCTCACACACAGCAAGGGACCAGAAAGACCATGGCTTGAATTAGATATACTTTAGTCCTCAAACTGACATCATGGCTCCTCAAAAATTTGGAGGGGTCCTTGACTGCAGACTTTCCCAGTGCAATATGTCTCCTGATTTCTTGATTGCTGGTGCCAAGGGTGTTGATTGTGGATCCAAATAAGATAAAGTTGTTGAAAGTTCCAATCAACAACTATTCTTATAGTATTAATTTTCTTTGTCTAATTCTTTTGTATCTCTAGTTAGGTTTATCTCTAAGCATTTTATCTTTTCAATGGCTGTGCATTTTATCCTGCGCTATCATCATCATCATCATCTCTGCCATACTTGAGCCCACAGTTACAATTACTAAGTTAGTCCATCTTGCTGATATTCTTATCCTCCATTGCTGATCTTCCTTTTCTGAGCATTATGTCCTTTTCAAAGAACTGGCTCCTTCTAACAGTGTGCCCAAGGTACGTGAGAAGAAGTTACATCATCCTTTCCTCTAAGGAGTAGTCTAGCTGCACCCTCCACCAAGACATATTTGTTTATTCTCTTGGCAGGCAGAGGTATATTCAGTACTCTTCTCCAGACCACAACTCAGAGGGAACAATTCTTCTATCATCTTTATTCACTGTTCACCTCTCACATGAATAGTAAAGAATTGAAAAGACCATGTCTCAGATTAGGCACACCTAAGTATTTAGATTGACATCCTTGTTGTTCAGTACTTTGTAAAGGCCCCAGATGCAGACTTTTCCAATGCAGTATGTCTTTATTTCCTGACTGTTGGAATCAAGGATGTTGAATGAGGATTCAGGTAAATGAAATTGTTGACAATTTCAATCTTTTCTCCATCTATCATGATGTTGCCTATTGGCCTATTGGTGAGGATTTTTATCTTCTTCATGTTGAGATGTAATCCATACTGAAGGCTGTAATTTTTGATCTGCAACTGTGTCAAGTCTTCCTCACTTTCAGCAAGCAACGCTGTGTCATATGCATAAGCCAGATTGTTGATGAATCTTCCTCCTATTCTGATGCTGTATTTTCCTTCACAGAGTTGAGCACTTTAAATTATTTGCTCAGCCTACAGATTTGAATAGATAAGGAAAAAGGATACACTCCCAATGTACCCTCCCTTTTCTTGATTTTAAACCAGGAAGTGTTCCCTTGCTATGTCTAGGTTCCCTATGAGCAAAATTAAATGTTCTGGGATTTCCATTCTTTTCGATGTTAGTCATAATTTGTTATGATTCACATAAGCAAATGCCTTTTGCATAATGGATAAAACACAAGTAAACATCCTGGTATTCTATTCTTTCAGTTAAGATCCACCTTAAAGCATGTATCCATGAACTTCATTGCTCTGGGGCTGAGGACATTAGGATTAGAAGACATCTTTGCAGTCATTCACCTACCTTTTCTTCCCGGGAATCCCCAAACTAATTTTTAAATTAGTAATCCCCAGTATTCAGAAATATAAGCCAGATTTAGATGAAGCCATGGCACTTGAGACTTGTCAGATGAATCGTGGCAGAAAGCAAAGAGTACCAGAGGAATGTCTATCTGTGCTTCATTGACTATGCAAAGGCATTTGACTGTGTGGATTACAACAGATTGTGGTTAACCTTGAAAAGAAGGAGAATATCAGAACACTTGATTGTGCTCATGTGAAACCTACACTTGGACCAGGAGGCAGTCCTCAGAACAGATCAGGAAAACATTGCATGGTTCAAAAGTAGGAATGGAGTGCATCAGGGATGCTTCCAATTGCCATACCTTTTCCATTTGTATGCAGAACAGATCATTTGAGAGGCTGGACATTGTGAGGAGGAACATGGCATCAGGATTAAAGGAAGACTCATCAATAACCTACCTTATGCAGATGACACGATCTTGCTTGCTGTAACTGAAGAGGACCTGCAGCATTTGCTGAAGGCCTAGGACTATAGTCTTCAATATCATTTAAAGCTCAACATCAAGAAGACAAAAAATTCTCACCACTGGGCTAAATGGCAGCACCACTATAGATGGAGAAGAGATTGAGGTTGTTAACACTTTTAGCTTGCTCAGCTCTACAATCAACACTCTTGGCACCAGCAATCAGGAAATTAAATTGCATTGGGGAAGTCTGTTGTCAGGGACCTCCCCAAAGTGCTAAAGAGCAATGATGCCACTCTAGAGACTAAGCTGCACCTGATCAAGGCCATGGTCTTTGTAATTACTTGCTATGTATCAGAAAGCTGAATGATGACTAAAGATGACAGAAGAATCAGTGCCTTTGAGTTGCATTACTGGGGAAGAGTACTGAATATACCATGGAGCACCAAGAAAATAAACAGGTCTGTCTCAGAGTGCGTGAAACCAAATTTTTCCTTGGAGGCAAGGATTTTGAAGCTCCATCTCACATACTTTGAGCATGTGGCCAGGAGAGACCAGTCCTTGGAGAAGTACATCATGCTTGGAAGGGTGGAGGGACAGAGCAGGAGAGGAAGACCCCAGATGAGATGGATTGACACAGTAAAAGGAGCAATGACAATTGGTGTGCTGGAGTCAGCGAGACTGACTCAAAATAGGGCAGAGTTCAGAGCTATTTTTCTTGGGTAGCCATGAGTAGTAGGTGATTCAGTGGCACATAACAGCAACAATTCCCAGTACATTTTCTGAGAATTAGTATTATATAAAGTTGTTATTCTTAGGTGTTACCAGGTTGACTACAGCTCATATTAACAACTATCTATTTACAACTCCATTAACAATTATCCTCTATTAACCGATCTGAACTTTGCTGTATCCTACACTACCCTCACGATTTCCACCACGCCTAAGTCCATTGTTACAGTCATTGAATCAATCCTTTCTGAAGAGGACTGTCTACTTTTCCCACTATGTTGTCTTTTTCCAAGGTCTATATCCTCCTGACAACATGCCCAAAGTTTCATTGCTCCTGCATCTAAGGAGCATCCTGGTAGCACTTTTTCCAAGACAGATTTACTTGTTCTTTTGGAAGTCCATGGGATATTGGATACCCAACTGTTAGAGACCTCTCCAAAGTACTGAAGAACAGTGATGTCAGTATGGAGACTAAGGTGAGCCTGATACAGGTCATGGTCTTTGCAATCACTTGCTATGCATCAGAGAGTTGAACAATGACTAGGGAGGATAGAAGGAGAATTGATGCCTTTGAGCTGTGGTGTTGGAGAAGAATATTGAATATACCCATGGAATGCTAAGAGAATGAACAGGTTCATCCTGGAGAAGGTTAGACCAGGCTGCTCATTGGAGGCAAGGATTCTGAAGCTTCGCTTGACATACTTTGGACATGTTGCAAGGAAGGACCAGTCCTTGGAGAGGGACATCATGCTTGGGAGGGTGGAGGTACAGCACAGGAGGAGAAGACCTTCTATGAGGTGGATTGATTCAGTCTCTGGGGTAATGGGGTTATGTGTCAGAAACAATAAGATTGACACAGGATAGAGCAGGGTTTAGGACTGTTGTACATAGAGTAACTATGAGTTGCAGGTGACTCGATGGCACATAACAACAATAACAACATCACAATTAAAAAATATTGATTCTTCTTCAGTCTTCCTTATTGCCTTTCAGATTAAAATATTGAGGCTTGGATTAGATGCACTTTAGCCCTTAGACTGATATTCTTAGTATGAGTTCTTTAGTATTTTAAAGAGTTCTCTGACAGCAAATTTCCCCAATGCAACCTGTCTTTTAACTTCTTAACTACTGGTACAATGGGTGTTGATTGTGGATTTAAATAAAACAAAATCCTTGACAACTCCCAATCTTTTCTCCATGTATCATGATGTTATCTATTTGTCCAGTGGTGAGTATTTTCTTACATTGAAATGTAATTGAAATGGTTTCCTGACATTGAAATGTAATCCAAATCTAACATTGTAGTCTTTGAAATTCTACATACAGTAAGTGCTTCAATTTTCCTTCAAGCAAGGCTTTGTCATCTGCATAAAGAAGTTTGTGGACTAGACTCCCTTCAGTCTAGATGCCACATTCTTCTTCCTATATTCAGCTTCTCAAATGATTTGCTCAGTATACAGGTTAAATAGATATGGAGAAAGGATGCAACTCGCACACTTTTTCTGATTTTAAACTATTTAATGTTTCTTTGTTTTGTTCAACAATTACTTCTTGGTCTATGTAGAAGTTTCACATGAACTTGTGAAATTCTCATTTTTCTCAATGTAATTCAAATTTTTTATCATTCATTTGGTTAAATGCCTTTGCACAGTCAATAAAACATTAATACACACCTGTTATTCTCTACTTTTAGGCAAAATCCATCTGACATCAGCAATGATATCCTTCATTAATGTCCTCTTCTGAGTCCACCTTGAATTCCTGGTAGTTCTCTGCCAGCTATCTTAAAATAATTTTCAGCGAGATTTTACTTGCATGTTATATTAGTGATATTGTCTGATAATTTCCACACTTTTTTGGATTACCTTTTTTTTAAAAAAAAAAATAGGAACACATAGATTTCTTTCGGTCAGTTGGCCAGGTAGCTGTTTTCTAAATTTGTTGTCATAGGCTGCATCTATATGTTGAAACATCTCAATTGGTATTCTCTCAATTCCAGTGACCTTGTTTTTTCCAATGCCTTCAATGCAGTTTGAATTTCTGCATTACCATTGGTTCTTGACCATATGCTACTTCCTGAAACAGTTCAGTGTCCACTAATCTTTTTAGTACAAGTGATTCTTTCCATCTTCTTTCTTAAATTGAGATTTTAGTGAACACTTACAAAGGGATTGATTTTCATTCATTCATTCTTGTTCCTATCCCCAAATTCACTCTGTAATACTTGTCCTCTTCAAGACTGTTGATTGTTACACAATGTAAAATCAGCAAGGACAATGTGGTGATAGCCAAATGCAAACTCTACTAATTCCACCAAGGGAAACTGTCCTCATCAATCACATCAAGACTATTAAACTGATACCTTTAAGTTCAGGCATGGTCCCCTATTCTCCTTCTTGCACCTACTTCTATCAGTTGCTATTGTTAAGTGTCAGTAGGTATGGCTTACAGGATCTCTATGAAGAATAGATCTAAATTCTGTCCAATTCTGTGCTGTCTTTATCATTCGCAACACATTTGAGTCCACTGTCCCAAACACAGTATCAATTCATCTTGTTGAGGGTCTTCCTCTCCCTTGCTGACCCTCCACCTTTCCAAGCATGATTTCCCTTTCCATGGACTATCCTCTTCTGTCCAAAATACGTGAGATGACACTCACCATCTTGGCCTCCAAGGAACACTCTGGTTGCATTTTCTTTAAGACATAGCTGCAACTTCTTCGGCAGTCCATGGGATATTCAGCACTCTTCTCCAACACCACAGTTCAAAGGCATCAATTCTTCTCCTGTCATGCTTATTCATTTTCCAGTTCTCCGATGCATAACAGGTGACTGGAAAGACTGTGACTTGAATCAAGCATATTTCAGTCTTTAAACTGACATAGTCTCTCTTTAGGACTTTGAAAAGGTCACTGAGAGCAGACTTTCCCAATGCTATATAACTCCAATCTGTTGATGGCTGGTACCAAGGGTGTTGACTGTAGATCCAAACAAGATGAAATCATTGACAATTTTAATCTTTTCTCCTTGTTTCATGTTGCCTATTGGCCCAGTGGTGAGGATTTTTGTTTTCTTGATGTTGAGATATAATTCATGTTGAAGGCTTCAGTACTTGATCCTCCTCTGTATCAAGTGCTTCAGGTCCTCCTCACTTTCAGTACACAAGGTCATGTCATCTGCATAACACAGGTTGCTGATTAACCTTCCTCCAATCCTGATGCCACACTCATCTTCATAAAGTCCAGCTTCTCAAAGTCTTTGCTTAGCACACAGGTTGAACAGGTTTGGTGAGAGGATACAGCCTAGATGCACATCTTTCCTGATTGTAAACCATGTAGGATTGACTTCTTTTGTTTGGACAACAGCCTCTTGGTCTAAGTATATGTTTCAGAACACAATTAAGTGTTCTGGGATTTCCATTCTTCTTAATGTTTGTTAGTCATTCTTATAATCCATAGCCAAATGCTTTTGCACAGTCAACAAAACACAAATAGATATTCTTCTGTTATTCTCTGCTTTCAGGCAAGATGATCTGATATCAGCAATGATATCCTCACTGTCATGGTCTTTTCTAAACCCAGCTTGAACTTCTGGCAGTTGTCAAAGTATTGTTTTGTTTTTGGATGATCTTCAGCAATATTTTACTTGCATTAATGACACTACTTAATAATTTCCACACTCTGTTGTATCACCTTTCTTGAGAATGGGAACAAATATGAATCTCTTTCAGTTAGTAGGCCAGGCAGCTGTCTTCCAAATTTCCTAGAATAGACTGTTGAGCACTGAGAGGACTGTACAAACTCCATTTTGTGCTTATAAAGTTAGAAACTGTTTTCAGTAACAAGTCCTAAAGTCTAACATATGTAGAACAAGAATGTATGTATGTTACGCAGGAAAGTGCATATGTGACTTAAGGATGTGAGCTATGTGACTATGAGACTTGAGGATGTGAGCTACATGACATGAGGATGTGTTCTGTTGGTCGCCTAGCCACAAGCCAATCACAAACTGACCCATGTAGCTGTTCCCTCATCCACCAATCATGTTTCTGATTACCTCACCCTGGTAAAACAACCACTTATCAACTTATAAAAAGGCCTACATGCCTGTGCCCAGGGTCGCCATTTTCTATCAAATGGTGGACCCCACATGCTGGAATTTGTTCCTCAACATAAAGCACTCTTGCTGTTTGCATATGTGAGTTGGTGACCTTTTGGGCAGCAATCTACGGACTTAACCAGAATGTCCATGGCTGCATCTGTTATTTGGAACATGTCAATTAGTGTCCCATCAATTCCTGGAGCCTTAATTTTTGCCACTGTCTTCAATTCAGCTGGATTTTCTTCTATCATCAATATTGGCTCTCTAACATGTTGTTGTTATGTACCGTCGAGTTGTAGACAACTGATAGCAACCTTATGAATGAAAAGCCTTAGCACTGTTCGTACATAGAGTTTCCAGAGGCAAGTCATTTCTGAAGTGGATGTCACTCCTGCTTCCAGGCTTGTTTTAGTCAGGAAGCTCCAGCAAACACTGTCCACCATGGGTAACCATTACCACATTTGGCACATCAGTGTCCCAGTGTTCAGCATCACAGCAACCACGAGTTACCTCTGTACAGCAATGCACAGACCAGTGCTATACCACCTAGAAGAATGTTTGACAGGAAAACAATTTGAACCCAGCCTGAGGGCCACAGATTAAAATCACCCACCTTTGGCTTGGTAGCATTCTGTCCACTAGGCCAACGTAGCTCTATGTCGTCATTATTGTTGTTAGGTGATGTTGAGTCACAGATGACTCATAGTGACCCTATGAACAAAAGGCCTGAGCACTGTTCGTACATAGAGTTTCCGGAGGCAAGCCATTTTGGAAGTGGATGCTGCTCCTGTTTCCAGGCTCTTTAACATATACTACTCCCAAAATTCATTGCAAATGACCTAAACAGACTTTATATAGAACTTCTTTTTATGCATTGTTGTAGGTTAATAAAGGAAAAAGGTTTGGAGGAAGTGAAGTAAAACATACCATGAAAGTCAAGTTTCAGTCTAGTAACACTAATGCAAGAAGCTTCTGGTTTCCTCAGTTGTCCAGCAAGTTTTGTCTCTTAGCAGTCCCATGTCAGCTCTTCCTTCAATTGTCCAGCAGTCAGAACCTCTGGCTCAGGTTCCATCTGAGTCTGTCAGGCTATGCCTTGCCATAGTCCTGCTACAGAGTAGTTAGCTCTCTTAAGAATGTTGGACTCACAGCTTTTGAAGATGTTCAAAAGTTGAAGCAGCTGGAGACCACAGCTTCAGAGGAACTAAGCTTGGTGGGTAGAGCTTTAAAGATTAATTTTACTTATACATTCCCACCTACCCTGGCTGTGTGGTTAGGACTAAGACAATGAATATTGTTGTTGTTATGTGCCATCCAGTTGACTACAACCCATAGCAACCTTTTTGTCTATAGACAACCTTGAACCTGTCAACCACCTGAACCTTGCCTTATTCTGAGACAACTTCACTATTTCTGACAGACTTCACCCCATTGTGATGGTCATTATCTCAATTCATCTCATCCGGGTCTTCCTCTCTTGTGCTGACCTTCTACCCTTCGAAGCATGATATCCTTTTCTAAGGACTAGCCCCTCCTGACAACATGTCCAAAGGATGTGAGATGGAGTTTCAAAGTCTTTGTTTCCAAGGAGCAGCCTGGTTTCATTTTTCCAGGACCTGTTTGTTCTCTTGGCAGGCCATGGTATGTGCAATATTCTTCTGCATCACCACAGTTCAGAGGTATCACTTCTTTAACCCTTAGTCACTGTTTAGCTCTCAGAAGCATCTTGGTCTTCACACTGACATCACTGCTCCTCAGTTATTTGGAGAGACCCTTGATAGAAAACTTGCCTAATGCGACATGTCTCTTGATCTCCTGACCACTGGTACCAAGCATGTTGATTCTGGATACAAGTAAGCTCAAGTTGACAATTTCAATGTTTCTCCATCTGTCCTGATGTTGCCTATTGGCCCACTGGTAAAAAAAAATGTGTTTTTTTTTTTTGATGCTGAGATGCAACCATACCGAAGGCTGTAGTTTTTGCTCTTTTGCAGCAAGTGCTTCAAGTTCTCACTTTAGCAAGCAAGGTTGTGTCATTTATGTAACATAAGTTGTTGAGTCTTCCTCTAATCTTAATTCCACATTCGTCTTCATAGAGACTAGCTTCTTGAAAGATTTGCTCCGCATGGTTCTTTGCTTCCACAAATTGGTGGGAATACACAGTGTTGCTGTAACAAAAAGAACTGGTTAACACAGAAACATTTCAGGAATACCATATGACCAAGAGCCAATGATAATGAAGAAGTTCAAACAGCACTGAAGACATTGGCAAAAAAATAAGGCCCAAGAATCAATGAAATACCAATTGACATGTTTCAACAAACAGATACACCCCTGAACGTGCTCTGTATATACATTATGTTGTTGTTATGTCCTGTTGAGTTTCTTGCAACTCATAGCAACCCTATGTACAACAACAGCTCTGAACCCTGATCTATCTATCTATCTATCTATCTATCTATCTATCTATCTATCTATCTATCTATCTATCTATTTATTTTGATGGCCAGGTATGGGCCCAATGCTCTAGTGCCATCCATTTTCAGGGCTAGTTGATTTGGCAGGTGAGTTGTTACACATTCCTTAGTGGATTTTTACTTTCATGGCCACCATCTCACCCTGTTTTATCTTGAACCAACCTAGTTGTCTCTGACATACCTATTCCCATTACCCTAGTCACTGAGTCAGTCCATCTCATCCAGGTTCTTCCTTTCTTGTGCTGTCCCTCCACCCCTCTAAGCATGATGTCCCTCTCCAAGGACTGGTCTCTTTTTGCAAAACACCCAAAATATGGTAGATGGAGCTTCAGGATCCTTGCGTCCAAGGGGCAGCTTGCTTTTACCCTGTCCAGGACATATCTGTTCTTCTAGCAGTCCCCTGTATATTCAGTACTCTTCTCCAGCACAACTCAAAGGCATCAATTATCCTTAGTCATTGTCCAGCTTTCTGATGCATAGCAAGTAACTGTGAAGACCATGGCCTGGATCAAGTAGGTACACCTTAGTCTCCAGACTAACATCGTTGTTCTTCAGTACTCTGGAGAGGTCCTCAACAGCAGACTTTCCCAATGCAATTTGTCTTTTTGCTGCTGGTACTAAGAATGTTGATTGTAGAGCCAAGCAAACTAAAGCTGTTAACAATCTCAATCTCTTCACTGTATAATATGATGCTGCCAATCAACCCAGTGGTGGGAATCTTTGTTTTCTTGATGTTGAGCTTTAATCCATATTAAAGGCTGCAGTCCTTAACCTTCTGCAGCAAATGCCTCAGGTCCTCCTTAGTTTTGGCAAGCCAAGTTGTGTTCTCTGCATAATGCAGGTTGTTGATGAAGCTTCCTCCAATCAGAGATAGGATGCATCCCTGGCCTGTATCTTTCCTGATTTTGAACCACACACACTGTTTCCTTGTTCTGTTCTGAAGACTGCCTCCTTCCTGGTCCAAGAATAGGTTTTGCTTAAGCATAATCAAGTGTTCTGGGATTCCCATTCTTCTCAGAGTCAGCCACAGTTTGTTGTGATCCACACAGTCAAATGCTTTTGCATAGTCAGTGAAACAGATAAACCTGTGGTACTCTCTGCTTCAGTCATGATCCATCTAACTAACATTGGCTATAATATATCTAGTGAGTGCCACAGCCTCTTCTGAACCCACCTACTTATCTGGCAGTTGCCTGCTGATGTGCTGCTCCAGTCGTTTTTGGATCATTTTCAGCAGGATCTTGCTTGCATGTAATATATATAGCTTAATTTAATTCCTAGACTTATAGTTGCATTTTTATTTCACGTTTCAATTGCCCAATGCCATTAATTACTATCATCTCAAACAGGGTAGGTAGAACAGGAGAGAGCTGAAAATGGGCATGAACAAACAGTAAAAGAACCTTTGCTAGGCTACAAATGAGGAACCCAAGGATCATCAGATTACTTTTATTCAGATGGCACATCCAAATACTCTAAGCCAAGTCACTGGCACATAAATTATTTTTAAACCATATTATCCTCCTTAATTGGCTTAAAATAATTTTTAAAGGACTCTGGTTGGCTTCTACAAATGAATGTAATTCATCAGTTCTTAATTCTGTTAGAATAGCTCCATTTCAACAATTTAGGCTATTGTCTAAACCAGAGTCACCATTCTTTCAGAGATTTCCATATAATCTACTCATTCCTTCTTAAATTGGATCCAGAGCATCTAAGGAGCACTCTTTTAAAAACAGTAGTAAAGACCAAACTTTCCCTTACATATCTGTTGAGTCTTCGATGAAATAGTTAACTTGCACTTAGCGGCTGTTTTAGAAAAATACACCTGCATTTTATCTTTTTACAGAATTTGAATGATGAAGAGATTTGTGGCTTTTATCTAGTGCTCATTTTAGCATCTTATCTCACTGAGGGGATAAATGGGAATCTCTAGCATTGCTTAAATTATTTTTATTTTTGGTGAAATAAAGATGAATTAAAGCAATTTAAATATGCATATGACACAAATCCCATTAAATATGTTGGAGATCATATTTATTCTTTAACTTCTAAAGTTTATTTTCTTTCTTTCTTCTTTAGCTTCTAAGGTTATTTTTGTTCTTTCAATAAATTCAAAGGAGCCCTGATGATGAATTCCTTAGAGCAGGAAGGACATCATGCTTGGAAAGGAGGAGGGACAGAGAAAGAGAGGAAGGCCCTCAACCAGGTAGATTGACACAGTGACTGTAGCAATGAGCTGCAGGGTCAGAGACTTTAAGGATGGTACAGGTAGGACAGGGTTCACATCTGTTGTTCAGTGTTGCTATGAGTTGTACTGGACTCAACTGCATCTGACAACAATTATTGGTGGTGTAGTGAGCTAAGTGTTGGAGGTTCCAGTCTGCTTCTGCTAAGATTAAATCTATGGAAACCAACTGATCACCATGCATTGGAATCAATTTAATGGCAGTGGGTGTGGTGTGAATAAATGCAACAGATGCAAGGGTGTGTGAGTTTTTCAGTTGTGTACTGTGTACCAATACTAGAAGCCAGGCACATAACTATTTTAAGCCTGCAGTTCTCAACTGGTATTGGTAAAACGGGTATGAATACCTTTTTACTTAAGTCAGCACTTTATTTTCTTAAGAATACCTTTTTAAAAGTAGGATGTCCATGGTCCACAGAAATTGTACTGAATCACTTCTCTCAGGATTGAGGAGCTGGTATATTTATTACTCTTCTTATAGCCCTTTTGGTAATGTTGATATACATTAGGACTAAGAAACCAATAGTCTATCATGCCATTATCAAGCAATTGCCTATCAACCAGTGAGTTATTTAGAAGAAACTTGACTGATTTCACAATTTTGGGGTTGCTAAAATGCTTCCTCATTTCTGATTGCTTGTTGCTTTGCTGTGTACATCTTCCCTGATTTTTATCCTATTCTATTCCTTCCAGCCATCTGAATGTCTGGCTGGAAATCTGACCTTTGACCTCAGGTTCCATTATAATCTAAGTTTGGCTCCCTAAATGATTCTGACTACTGTCCACCTTCACTCATGATCCTAGTATGGTAATCTATCTGCCCTGTTAGGTCAGTAGGCACTCTGGTGATCTACTGAGTAGGGAGGTGCACTCCCAACCCAAAGGCTCATGATTTGAACTCATTGGGGAGAATAGGAGAAAGATGAGCCATCTCCTCCTGTGTGATTTACAGCCTCTGCAAAAGCACTAAAGGTCAGCTATGAGTAGGTTATGAGGTATGACTCGCCAGCAATGACCAATGACTTGCCACTGGAATTAAGGTCAGAGAAGAGATATGTGGACAACTTATTTCTAAGAACTAAATGTAACAGTTGTGGAAGAAGGATGGCACTCTCCTCTGTGAGATTTACTGTCTCTGAAAACTGTCTGAGGGTTTCAACTCAACAGCCCACACAACAACATATAACAGTCAAGGTTATTAATACATTGTAATGATTTCAATGCAGGTACCTGGCAGTGAATGGGTTTGTTGTTAACTTATAGATTGGCATATTGGTTCAAATCCAACCAGAGGCTTTGGGGAACAAAAGACCAGGTCATCCATCTGCCCCAGTAAAGCCTGGAAGACTTAGGTGGTAGAAGGATTAATGGAAATGAGAATTATAGGGAAGAAGTGAGGAATGTGTAGTTGTAGTTATATTGTTGATTACATTTGAGTTGGAGTAGGTTTTCAGAGGCAATACACTGCAAGGGAAGAGAATGCCCATCTTTCTCCACTGGAATAAGTGGTGAGTTTGAACCATACACCTTTGTGTTGTCAGCACAATTCCTTACCACTAAGTCACGAGAGCTCCCACTTAGGTTGTGGTTATTTTAATGAAGATTCTGTCTTTGAATGATTAAATGGAAAACGAACTTGCTTTGCAAATCTTCATTCAAATTACAATTTTAACTAGCTGTTATGGTCAAATACACCCTATAGCAGTTCTGCTTTGTAACACTGGATGGTCAGCAGTTATCAGTAGATTCCGTAGCAGATAACAATTTTGCTTTTTAAAAAAAAATTTTTTTTTCTTTCTTCAAACACCGCTTTCAACTCTGCACAACTAAAAACTCATTTATAGGAAAAAAAAATTTTTGCAAGGAAAATTGTCTTCACAACTAAGTAATTTGTACATTGCCACACACACACAAAACAACCCCAAAACACCAAACCTCCAAAAAACAAAATACCTTAGATGTTTTAAGTATCAGATCTAATTCTTTTTTCCAGATCGAGGACTGATGTTTGAGAAGTAACTGCTTTAACTCATAACTTAAACATTCTGACCCTAGAACCTTCTTTCATAACAATTTTACTACACCTTTTTATCTCCACCATGTCTACTATCAGCTCAGCAAATAATGGCTATAAAACCTTTATCCCATCTTTTATTTTACAGACCAAATCTCAAAAGTAGTACCTCTCCCGTGGTACATAATCCAATCAACATTATAATTATTGGAAATGCCGTAGTAGGAACAAAAAGTTTCAGAGGCTGTCTTCAGTGCAAAAAATTCCAATTTATGAATTTTTATTTTATAAGTGGTACTGTATCTTGTTTTAACCCAGCTATGGTTCAGGTAAGCAAACAATGAAGAATTTTTGGATGAAGAATAAAAAAGTTCAGGCAATTTGAGGCTTGTAGGGGAAGTCCCAATAGTATCTAGTCTTTTTATGTATCTAATTCAACTGCATTTAAGGCAAATTGAGTTCAGTTTTTCAACTCCTGTATTTGAGGACGCCTTCCCTTGGACTTCGGGGAGGATTCTACATGATGACAGGGACTTGTTTGAACAGAGGACTTCTCCCCTCTAAGGTATGTGGGGCAAGTGTGAGCGGGCGGCATGTTGTAAGTTCACCGGCAGGATTATGGGAACCCATTCTCCGTGGTAGCTGGGCAACTGAGGTCAGGCTTATTTTTTGGTTTAAAATGTGGATTATGCACGACACTGCCCTGGGTGCTCGACTTCAATTCCGAGCTTGCTATTTCTAGGTTCTATGTCCCCGGGGCGCGGGGAAAACATTTCTTTTTCTTGGTGAGGGGGCAGTTATACTTTCCCCCGACAGTAAAAAGAGCAAGTGGCCGAGTTCTGATAGTTAAGCTTTTCCCAGTCCTTCTGGAGTTGGGTGGACTCTCTTCCGCACGGGTCTTCCATGCAGGGAGTCCGGCCTCGCCCTCGGCCAGCCCCGGGGCGAGCGAGGGTCCGGCGAGGGACGGCCCTCTTCTGTCCCCACTCCCCAGCGGGAGCGGACTGACTGGAGGAGATTAGTCCCTGGTCATAAACAACCTCTCACTTTCCCCTCCCCCGTCCCGGACCCGCCCGCGCCCAGGCCGGCCCTCCCCGGCCCAAGGAACCTCCTCCGACGGCCGCGGGCCCGAGCCTCTTCGGGAGGGCGATCGCGGGCCGACCCCTGTGCGAACTGGGTGTCTGGCCTCTTTACTCGTCCTCACTGACCCACCAGGGCAGGGGGGTTCACCACTACGACCTCGCAGGGGACCCGAGGCCAGTCTCCATTTCCCTTCCCTCGACCCCTATCACCTCCAACAGCCAAGGAGAGGCCGTCGCCCTGACGCGCAGGCTCGCGGCCGCCCCGCGCGCGCCGACGCGGCCCCCTCCCCCAACCCGCGTCCCGACCCCGCCCCTTCCCGGAGCCCGCCTCCGCGCCGGCCCGCCCTCCGGCTGTCCCTCGCGCGCGCACCCGGTGCCCCGCCTCCGCGCGTGCTCACTGACTGTTCCCAAAGCCAGCCTCCAAGCTTCCCCCGCCCCTGGGCTGTTTGAATATGCTAATGAGAAGCTCTGGGCTAGCCAGTGAAAGAGCGGGGCGGTGCATCACGTGGCCCGGGGACGTGTCAGGGGGCGGAGCTCCCGCAGCCCCTGCCCGAGTTAAAATCGGAGTGTGCGAGAGAAAAGCGCTTCAGTAGCGAGAGGGGCCGAGAAAGTGGTGACACCGCTGGGGTGCAGAGGGAGTCCCTGAAACTTCTCCCAACAGCCCCAGGGCCAATCTCCCCTCAGCCCACTCACCCCTTCGCCAGCTCCCGGGTCCCCACTCCCTGCACCGGGGGTGGGGTAGGGAGCCAGGCTTGTCTCCCGCTGGGACACACACAGGGGCCGGGAGTGGGGACGGGACCCCCGAGGCGGGGGGGACGGACCGACAGAAAGACGGTCGGGAGCCCGGCCCAGCGGGCAGGCAGGCAGGAGGAGGAGGCGGCGGCGGGGGTACGGCCGGGAGGACTGGGTCTGGGGAGTTTCCTCTCAACTATCGGGGGAGAAACTCCCCGCAGCCGGAGGAAAGACCCAGGCGGTGTTTTCCTCCCGGGGGCCGCGCTTCCCCGCCCCGCGTAGCGGCGGTCGCCGCCGCCACCACCGCCGCCGACACCTACCGTCTCTTTTTCTCCACCACCTCGGGCCCCCGGTGTCCCCGGCCAGCACTATGCCCATCTTACTGTTCCTGATAGACACGTCTGCCTCTATGAACCAGCGCAGCCATCTGGGCACCACCTACCTGGACACGGCCAAAGGCGCGGTAGAGACCTTCATGAAGGTACCGACTGACCGAGCCCCGGGCGGCGACCTCGGCCCGGCGGCCCGCGGGCGGCGGGGTTGTGGGGGAGGCAGCC
>NW_006399754.1:4626518-4636778 GCF_000299155.1 Elephantulus edwardii | reverse complement strand
CTGCGATCAACATGGCCGACATTTCCCCTCCGCGGCGTGAGCGGCTGCAATGAACTGTGGGGGATATTTATTCAACTTAGTGACAGCGGGGCCCGGCCGAGCCAGCGCGCTGGGGCATTAAAGGGGACCGGCCGGGCCGCCCCGGGATCGGGGTGCCTAGCTGGGGGGATGGGGGAGTGGGGGAGCTGCGGGGCCCCGCACTTGATGGTGTCTCGCCAGGAGGCCGGGGGGGCCAGCGACACAGCCAGCTTGAGAATTCGAGCACCTTCCTTCTGCCCCGCACATCCTGAAATCCGGGGTGTGTTAGGTCGTGGACGACCCAGTAAAGTTAGAAAGGATTAACGCCGCTCTTAGCTCTCAGAAGCTATAGGGCCCGCAGGCTTCTCCTTGGCCACCTTTGGAGGGGAGTTCCCGCAGCAGGGATACAGCACAAACAAGTTGACCATACTGTAAAGTGCACGAGCTACTACTTGGTGAAGAGCGGATTGTCTCTGCTGCCTGTGTGGGCATGGCCCTTGGAGGTGGAAAAAAAGGGGGAAAAAAAAAATTCTCACGTTTTTCTTTTCAGGCTGGATGGAAAGAAAACCATGCAACGTTTATGAATGAACTGAAAAACCTTCAGGCAGAAGGACTTACGACTCTTGGCCAATCCCTAAGGACAGCTTTTGATTTATTAAATTTAAATAGATTAGTAACTGGCATAGACAACTATGGGCAGGTAGGTTGAATATTAAGGTGGAAAAGTAGTTGATTCTTTCTTGTTTTGGAAAAGCACATTTCCAATCCAAAAGTGATAACATGAAGTATGAAACACGCCAGAGTAAAATCCAGTGTACACATAACACAAATGTGAACCCCTCACCATACACTCCTGTAATTTTATATCCCTCATACTTATTCCTTAAAATTCCTTTAGGTTAAGAATTAGAATCATAATTCTTTGTTAAAAATGGTCATGATAATGATTTTAATCTTTCAAGGTTCATTAAAGGGGGAAACCACTTTACCACTACTCTTGCTCTGATACCCCAGGTGGGCAGCTATGACAGCGGCTTTTGGACACTACTTTCTCAGTGGTCTCCATTTCTCTAATGCTGCTGTTAGGGACGGTTCAGTTGGGACTGACTCATAGCTGATCCTTCAGGTTTTCAGAGACTGTAGTAAGCACTGGAGGGAATTGCTGCTGCTGCTTCTCCTGCAAAGTACCTGGTAGATTCAATCTCTCTTTGGGAAGGCCCTGCCACTTCATACCTTTTAGAACACCAGCGTTCCCTCTGTTGTTGTTGTGTAAGGTAGAGTCTAAGCCAATCCATAGCTGACCCTGACCCTCTGAATGGGGGTTGTTTCAGAAGCAGTTCATCACATGAGAAGAGACTGCCCATCCTACCGTGGAGCAGCTGGTGGATTCAAACGTCACTTCTCTGGGATTGCAGCACAGCTTCTTGCCACTAGACCACCACTCTCTACTTCTCTGATAGCCAGTAAAACTATTGCAAGAACTTACCCTGTCTGTTCCATAAGGGTAAAATCTAACCATATAGTATGTTGATGGGTTAGAAGGTAAGATATTCATTATATTACAGTAACTAGTTAAATACATTGATTTCTTTTTCTAAACACACAGTTAGTTACTTGACAGAATAATTTTTTTAAATAAAATTCCATACCCTTGGAAAAACAGCCATCTGGAAAGTATGAAAAAACCCACTTTGAACCCCTAAATTTGCACCTGCAACTTAGCTACTTAAGGATTTCGGAGCAACCTAAAATCCCATGGTGCTTCACTGTGCAGTAACACAAGGTGGTTCTGATCCATTATAACTTTAAGGAGTTGCTGGCCTGGAAAAGAAAAGATCTTGAAGAATGTGTAGTGTTATACATAACAAAGGTGTAGTAAACCCTGAGAATTTCTTCTGTTGCAGTGTTCAGACCTAGCACCACAGCGTGTAATTCTGATTTGTTCTTTGCCCACTTCAACAGCCCCAGTTGTCAGGAGTTTTACCTTGACTGAATTGCACATCCATTGTTTAAAAGTAAAAGTGTTTCCTTACCACATTATCACATAACCTCCACACCCTGTGTTGCTTCATTTTATAAATTAAAAATAATTTAGGTAGATTTGCCAAGAACTTGGCAATTTTTTCCTGTAAAATTATAGTGAATTTCCCTTTGGTATCCCTTTGTTATGTGTAGTGATATATATACTCTTCCTACTTAAGGGTTTCATCCAGCCTTTAGATTCAAAGGAAAATGATAAACCTGCCCTTGCTTGGTAATTTGCCAGGTCCAATATGACATGGAAGGATCCCTGGTGATATAAGTGAAAGTGCTAACCACATCATTGGTAGTTTTAACCCTTTGAGTGGTTCTGTGGAGAAAGACCTCTCTGTATATAAGATTGGAGAATTGTATGGTGATTTCTCCTGTTACATGGACTTGGTATGAGTTGAAAATTGCTTTGACAGTTTCTATCAATCACAATGCATTTATTATTGCACAACCATTTCTGGTTTTGCATCACATTTCTTAAGTGGGAGAGCTATTTAGATATATTCATCTATGAACTATTCAAGTTTCTGAGGATGTTTCCTTAGGAAGAGTGATTGTCATGGAGAGGATGAGAACATTTTAAACTTTTCCAGTACTCTCTTAACAGTGAAACTTGCGCTAGCTAGACCCCAGTGTTAAACCTGTCATGAGTAGCAAAATTCAAATCGTTTCCACTAGTGGTTATAGGGAGCTCTGGTGGCCTAGTGGTAAGAATCTGTGCTGCAATCCCAAAGGCAGGTAGTTCATATCTACCAGCTGCTCTGTAGAAGGTTGATGGTCTTCTTCCATGAGATTTCCTGCCTCTGAAAACCTAGTAGAGGGTCAGTTGTGAGGGTAACAACCAGTAGTTACAGAAAAGTGGTAAGGCTGGATCCTGTCTGTGATGGGAAACTTTAAGAGGTCAGCAAAAAAAAATTGTAGTTCTTTCGATTCTATTTTTCATAGATCACTCTATGAAAAGCTTGTTGGTGACCAGGGTCAGAAGATCAGGATATGCTTTGGCAAATGAGGGTAGGGCCATTTGACAGGGAGTAGGATTAATGTCTTTTAGATGTTTAGATGAATATACCACCAAGAAAGAATGCTTGTGTCCTGAATTTACACCAAAATTGACATTGGTATTTAAGTAGGAATCCCCAACTTGATTACTTGAGAAAGTGTTCAATTAGAAGAATCTTTCTGGAGCTCTTGTGGCCTAGTGGCAAGACGCTGTACTTGCAATCCCAGAGGTACTCGGTTCAAATCCACCAGATGCTCTGCTGGAGAAGAAGGGGGCAATCTCCTGTAGCAGTCAGATCTGATTTGACGGTACATGTAAAAATAATACAAAAAAAATTTTTTTTAAAAAATTTTTCTGAAAGATTTCCCCCCCATTCACATAACCTGCTGATTAAAATACTTATTTTCTGTTCATAAAAGGATGACTTTTTAGAGAGTTTGGATGACTCAAATTTTTCGTATTTAGCAGTTTCTTGGATCCTTGAAATATTTTCACATATCTACATGAAGTACTTTCATTCTGTAATATCTGTTTTTATATAAATACCTGTACTAGGATCTGTGGGGTCCTCCTATACAGAATACTTATTTAAAGTATCAGTTATTGAAGGAAATGACGAAATGTGAGCTAGACAGAAGACAAAATTCCTTCCAGAGTTTTATAGAACCCTTAATATTTTATTGTCCAAAATGGTGCTTTCTCAATTACTTTTAAATATCTAAATTTCAAGTAGTGCTTTTTTCTATATGTGTGTCCATTTAAATAACTGTCCCCTTCCCCATATGAGTAGCATATGTGATTTTCTGTAACTATTGCAGGAGTATTTTTTAATATCTTTTTATCTGTTAAAACAAATATACCTTAGATGTAAAACAGGATGTTGTCAGAATTGGAATCGATAGAGCTAAAGTAGTTGGAAATTGAACAATTGGTGAAAATTTTCCTTATTTACTTTGAAGAATCCACTAAAAGATTCCATGCATATAGAATTCCTTATACATTATTTAATATTGATAATTAACACCATTTGCTGGTATTTCTAAAGTCATGGAATAATTCATAGCTTTTCCTCAATCTTTAATTATAGCAGTACCTGATTAAATGCTTATTATGACAGATAGATTTGATCCAATTTCAGGCATGTTTATCAGTTTTAAATAATTGTAATTCTTTAAGAACCACTGGAAACTGAGCCAATCTGAAAAAAGTCTTAAAGTTACTGGACTTAGTTTTAGAAGGATCAGAGGAGAGTGGGTGGATGGTTTTGTGTGTGTGTGTGTGTGTGTGTGTGTGTGTGTGTGACGTGTATGTAGAATATTAATTGAAATAGATTGTCAGTAATATTTGCAGGATTTTTACGTCATATATTTCCATTTATGTTCATCTGATAAACCTTACGTTAGCATGAAATTCATCATGCCTGCCAGACTCCGCACATGCCACCCAATATCCTAATACTGATGACTGTTCCAGGACTTAAAATGGTACCTGCTGTGTCCTCAGTGAAGACCGTTCTTGACCTGTGCTCTGAAAGACTGTGTATGCTTTTGAGGATTTTCAATGCTGAATGCTTTCTTCCTTGAACAGTGGTGGCTTTTCAGACAAGATCAGATTGAATGATTCTTAGGGACAATTATTCGAACAAATTTTATTTTTTTAGAGATCACTTTAATAACTAACTCTGAATTACCCACGTGGTACTCGTTTAGTCCTCAGATCATACCAGCTTACGGACTTTTAATTTTGTAGGCAAAGTAATGAGAATGACTCACACTTGGGTGTTTTTGTTTTGTTTTTCATAGGCTATAAACAGATGTATTAGCAATAGTATTTGTTGAGACGTGTAGTTAAGAAAGTGTAGATGATTATATTTGAATATAACTAACTGTAGGGCTTATGCACTGGAAACATTGTTGTGTGGTATTTTGTAAATGCTCTTAAGTCTTCTGAGCTTATAAACCTCCATAAAAATATTTTGTATTATTATTATTATTGGTGAAGAGATTTTGTAGTGGAACTTGCTTGAATTTTTTTTTTTTTTCACCTCTCTTCATTTAACTTTAAGAGAAGAACAATAACGCAGTGTGTGAAAACTTGAATCTCAGTCCTGGCCTTGTCATTAGATCTCTGTAGAACATTGGACAGACACTTTACCACCCTGTGCTTTTTGCCTCTTCAGTGAAACTATGGTACTCTTACTTTTGAGTTGATGAGAGGTTGAAATGGAATGGTGTATTTAAAACGTACATTTAAAAGGATGCAGTGCTTAGTAAAGAGAAGGGATAGACTTCTCCTTAATAGGTTAGTTTATTTACCTCTAATTTTTTTACTCTCTTGCAGCTTTTAAGTTTGACATTACAGTTGTAAAAAACGGATTCTTATTCTGTGCTCTGAAATGTATTACATTCAGAATTCATTGCCATCTTAAAGCAAAGCTATGAATTGTGTTGGAGCAGAGTGCCGATCTTTTTCCCAAGTGGCTGATGGTGGATTTGAACTGCCAGGAAGGCCAAACCGTTGGGTTAGCAGCGACAGTGCTGTCGGGCTAGGCCAATAGGTATTTTTTTTGTGCTTCATATTTAGTTCTAGTGAAACATACGTATAATTTGGCCAAAGTTGTCCTAACGGCAGTTGATGAACTTGGGATAAAATACTAACATATTTTCAGAGATCTGTTAGAATCTGCACATAAATGTTAAGATAAACTTAAAAGAAATTTTTCTTTTCAAACTCAATTTCCACAGGTATCATGTGTTTCAGAAACGCAGACTAATAATAGATTGGAATCACATCACTTTGGAAAAGTCATTCTTTTGCAGGAATACAAGTTAGTCTAGGAACTCTGACTCAAGAAGCATGTGCTGTAGGAGTCTTTCAAACAGGGAGCTCCCCCTAGTGCGTTTAGGATGAGATTTACCCAAATTTGATTTCTGAAAAACATTTTAAGAGCACATCTGTTGAGTAAATTGAAGGATATTTTAATAAGATTTGACTGAGCTCAAGGTAGCATAAAATGCAAGTGATTGGTTTGCTACTGAGGAATAATATTAAAGGTGGAACCTGAAATGGGGAGAAATTTTAGACTCAGGTTTTCTTTCAAAGCATTTACTACAATCTGTTCAGAATTTTAGAGTTTACGTCTTTGTTTTCTAAAGGATCAAGAAATTACTTTGTCATGAGAAATATTCTATGGGACATAATTTCGTTTCTAATGAAAAAATTATTGAAAACCTTAAGTGTAAAAGGCAAAAATAGTAGGTTTGTTCCTTTTTACAGAAAACTTTGTTTTTATTCAAGTAAGAGTATATACATGATTATGTATCAAAAAATGTAAGATAAAGAATGAAAAGTCTTCATCTAATATTTAAATTAATTCTACTCCATTCTAGTACCTTGCATACTTATTTAAGCTCCTTAGTGGTTCAAATTAGCTAGCTCAGGATTTTTTTTAAAACTCTGCTTATGCTGTAGACTTCTCCAAAGAGATGCAGTATTTCTCAGTGTTTCTTAAATATTTACAGTTATTTTCAGTCACTCATTTAAATCTGTAATTAACATTGTCTTGGTAGCTTTGTTTGTTTTTCAGTGATGGATCAGTGCTCACATATTTTAGCCCTGTTCCCTTCCATTTTAAAAAAACTTATAAACGCTCTGTTAGTTTAACCTCATTAATCGATTATTGTATGAATGCTGTACTTATAAGCAAAATATTGAAACTTGGTTTCATTCTGGATTGTTTTTATTCTCTAACTCATTTCCCCCTCAATATATTATATTTTCTTTTAAATATATATTTATATATATATGTATAAAGTGTGATACTTAGTGAATTTTAAACACTCTTGGGAAAAAACAAGCAGTGAACATTTGCATCTCCTGACAGATTTTCACTGTCCTTTCTAATGTTTTGTAATTGTTTCATGGATCTTTAGAGTGAAATGATGCATCACTCTCTCATAGGTAAAGAACAGAAGGCCCGGAAAAGAGAAAATACTTGTTTACTTTCTTCACATTTGTGACATATTTCAAAATTACAGTTGGTGGTGGAATAGTGAGACTCTTGTTTTTTGATAATTTTGTGTGTTTTACAACACGTTCTGTTAGCCGATAGAGCTGGTCCGAGGTTTCATAACGCAGTCTTACTGAGGGTGAATCTGGTATTTTCCTAATGCATCTGGGGTGTTTTCGGTTTTTCAAAGTGGAAACCAAATACTCAATTTTGGTGATTTGCTACACTTAGTTTTTATTATAGCATTCTTTTTGTTTAAACAATTTTTTTTTTTAAATTTTTGTGTGAACTGTCAAATTGAATCTGTCTGGTACAGGAGATTGCCTCTCCTTCTCCAGCAGTGCACCTGGTGGATGCGAACCCCATACCACTGAGAGTGCAGTGCAGCTTCTTGCCACTAGGCCACCAGAGCTTCCTAGTTTTTATCATAACATTCTGTAAGTTACTATAGAATTCTATTTTTAATTAGAATTTTTCCTTTTTTTATTGGGAAAAAAGAGGATGTTAATGTGGGAAATAGTACACAGGATTTGGTACCTTTCCTATTGTGAGGTCTATGCAGTTTCTGTGGAATCTTTAATGTAATGCATTATGTGGTGGACTTCTGCCCATAAAGTTGGCAGTTTTAATCCACCTTCTCAGGAGAAAAAGGAGGCAGTTTGGTCCTGTTAAAGATTTACAGCCTCTGAAACCTGATGGAAGACTATATGAATTGGAGTCCACTTGATTAGCAGTGCATTCGGTTGTAGGTTCCATTATATGTATTTGATAGTGTGTTTTGATTTTGTGGTTTGGAGTTTATTCAGTTTCTCTTGTAGTGAGTGACACTGTGAACAGTTCTACTCTGTATCATGGGGCGACTCAAAAACACATTGACTTTCTGATAGAGTGTGCATACTTGCTTATGTTAAGACTGCAGTTCCAGCTGAGGGTCTCCAAGTTAGTAAACGGTCATGTTTTCCTTTGATTAGATAGTTTTTAAGCATCATGTCTAAGATTCAGAAAACTTAATCTTTTTTTTTTTTTTAAAGAAAACTTAATCTTTTTAAATTCCCACTCCTGGTGGCAGTGAATTACTGGCGAGTCATATCACTTTAGACTATGTTTCCTCATCAGAAAGATGGATCAAAAAGACCTTTCTTGTAGGGTGTCAGTGAAGATCAAGTGATAGACAACAAAGTTTATTACTGTAACACAACCACTATTTTTTTATGTGTGTCAATTTCCTTTTATTTGAATTTTTAAAGATGAGAGAATTTTTGATCCTTTCTTCAGAGTAAGTATAATGTGTTGATATGGAAGAACTACTTCATTAATAAAATTGATTATGTTATATTGGCTAATCCCTTAAAGTCTGAGCTTCAGATTTCTTCAAATGGTGATCATGCCAACCTTGAAAATATCTGTAAAAATAAGAATATTTGTTACTAATAAAGTTTGGCTCATGAGGTAGGAGCTCGTTCTATAATAGAATATATGTCAATCCTGAGAAGCTAGAATAAGCTATTTGAGCTCATCCCAACCCAGTGTACAACAGTGAAACAGACCCGCTCGGTTCTCGCAGTCCTTGCAGTGTGGGAGCCAAAGTTGTAGGCACTGTGATGCTCCCTCATGTTGAAAGTCTTCCTCTTTCTATTGACCCTCTACTTAACCAAGCTTAATTTCCTTCATAACATTAGCTAAAGCAAAATCTACCTTTGGGAAGAGTTTTTACTTTTGGTTCATTTTTGGTTTTGAATGAAAGCTTTCTCTTAATCTGAAAATACTTCACCATGGTCGTATTAAAGTTTTTTCTTTTAAAAACCAGTTTGACAATAGTAAATACTTCAAGAGAAAAGCAGAACATGTTTTTTTTATTTCCACAGTAAGAAAAATTTCAAGGTTAGATCCAAATTTATTCCTAAATCTAGTTGTATAATTTAGAATTCAGGTTGGTGAACAGAAGATATTCTTACTGAGAAGAAAGGCCAAATGTAGAATAGATAATCGTTTTTTTTAAAAAAAAATGTATAATACATGTGTGGGAAAAACACAGTAGGATAAAATTATTCGCTAGGTCAAGATGACTCTGGAGGGAGATTTTTTTTAACCTAAGACAGGTCTCTAGGGTATGTGTCATAATTGTATATTGAGAGATATAATTTCACATGAAAATACTTTGATTTAAACTTCCTAACTCATTTAAAAGTTTAGTTGCAATCAAAAGACAAATTTCCATCAGTCTCATGATTAGTCATCTTAAAATTTATTTTTCTGTTTACCTATTATGGATGATAGAAAGAGAATTGATGCCTTTGAGATGTGGTGCTGGAGAAGAGTGTTGAATATAGCATGGACTGCTAGGAGAACAAACAGATTTGTCCTGGAGAGGGTGAAGCCAGACTGTTCCCTGGAGTCAAGGATTCTGAAGCTTCGTCTGACATACTTTGGGCATGTTGCAAGGAGGGACTGGTCCTTGGAGAGGGACATCATGTTTGGGAGAGTGGAGGGACAGCGCAGGAGAGGAAGACCCTCGATGAGATGGATCGATTCTGTGAGTGGAGTGGAGGGAATGAGTGTGTTTGAGACGGCGAGGTTGGCACAGGATAGAACAGCGTTTAGGGCTCTTGTACATAGGGTCGCAATGAGTCACAAGCGACTCGATGGCACATAACAACAACAACATTATGGCTTTTAATATGTTCCTTAAAAGATAATGACATTTCAGCCTTTTCTGTATACTATTTTTTATTGAATAAACTGAGAACTCATGGTGAAAGTCCTTGGAAGGATTATATTCACACATGAGTATTTTTGTTATAAAAATAGATTTGAGTGTGTGAGAGGGTAGAAAGGAAGGTTGTTGTTAGTCATTATTAGGCAATGTGATTTGTAACTTTAGTAAATGACAGAATTACTTCTGGCATGGTAAAGGAAAATGTCCTTTGTCTTAAAACTGGTGAATTTAGGTGTTAAGAAACATCAACACAGTCTCTGGTTATTTACTTAGACGATTTATACTACCCTATAGCACAGAGTAGGGTTTCTGAGAGAATAATGGATGAGAAAACGTTGTTCTACCTTTCTCCTGCAAACTCGTGAGTCCTAACTGCAGACTATTGTTCTACGATTCTTTCCTAGAATTTTTTTTTCCAAATCAGGATCTGTTCGTTCTAATTATCATTCTGTCTTTCCAGTTAAGAGTGTGAGCGCGGAGCGCTCC
>NW_006399754.1:4579520-4625903 GCF_000299155.1 Elephantulus edwardii | reverse complement strand
CCCTCTGTGAGGTGGATTGATTCAGTGACTGGGGTAATCGGGATGGGTGTGTCAGAGGCAGTGCGATTGGCACAGGATAGAGCAGGGTTTAGGGCTCGCAAGCGACTCGACGGCACATAACAACAACAAAGGAAACTTGGTACACAATTGTTTAGGCATTATATATGACACTCATAAGATTTCTCTGAAGTGGAATTTTAACATGTTCTTTTATATTTGCAGACATGAATGTATCCCAGTATACTAGATGTATACTTAATTAGGTTTTTAAAAGTGCCCTTGAATAGCTAATAAAAACTCAAAACCTAATACCCTTGAGTTGATTCTGACAGTGAATAAATATACCTGCCTAAAAATTATTCAAGTATCATAAAATTTTATACATTTACTCACTTCCTTTCTTCAGAAGCAGCCATAGTTAATCACTTCTTAATGTATTCTTAAGAGATTTTTTTTTTAATGTCAAATAGTGTTTTAGAAGTACTGATTTCTTAAATGAGAATTTTAGAGTTTTCACATCAGAATTCTCATTTACGGTCCTCACCTGGCATGAGAGATGCCATGGTCAAGGTGGTTTTCCCAGCGTGAGCCTTATCCATTTGTATCCGGATGTGTGGCTCCTGCGATTTCCCAAATGTTGGAAACTCGATTACATAGTTTGTGGTAGTGAAGCACTGCCTTCTTGCTTTCCAATAATAATTTAAAAAAAGACTCATGTCGTACTACTTGAGGTCTTAATTATAAAAATAATAATTTTGCTGATTTGGGGAAAAAAACCCTTTCCAATTCTGACCAAAGAGTATTGATTTAAATGTAGGCCTCGTAGGTCTTTATTAATTTATTTTTATATTTTAGTTAGAATGTGTTAATTAACTAGTTTTTTTATCTCCATATAATAATGAAACAGCCCGTATACTCCAGCAGTAATGATGACTTTAAATTACTGTTTAGAAAAATAAAACTCATTAAAATTATGATTTTTGCAGATCCTGCTGTTACATTTAGGGATGCTGGTGGTGTAGTATGTAGCACTCCTAGCTGCTGACTGAAAGGTTGACAGTTTGAATCCAACAGTTGCCATGGAGACAGGAGAACAATGGGTAGTCTTCTCTTAAAATGTACAGCTTTAGAATCCTAGTGGAGGGACGCAGAGTTGGAGCCAACCTGATGACATGAGCTTGGCCCCAGTTTATTGCTGCACTTTGAAGCTAAAACAAAACAAAAAGGAACCAAGTTAAAGGGGAAAAAAGAGGTTTTAATACAGATAGTAAGCCATTTGGCAGGAATTATTAATCTGATCTATAAGAACCTAAGGTTTATGCAATTTAGAAATTAAGGTGATTATACTTTCTAGTTGTTTTGCTTTGTCAAATGTCCTAAAAGCCACTTCTTTGGTTCTGTGTATATGTATCTCTGACATATTTATTATATGTCTCATATGTCTTCAGATGAAAGTTGTATCTCAAGATATTTTTTCATTTTTAGTTAGATCAATGTAAAAGGATTTCATGTTAATACTTCTGTAAATATTTGCTTTATAGAATCTGAATTTACACACATTACACTGCCAAATATCAGTTTCTAAATGAGTATTAGATGACTTCTTATATCCCCAGCAATGTCCTTGAAGTCTTGCGACCCCCTTTATTGTTGGGAGCTCTGGTGATGTGGTCTGAAGAGTTTTGTGCTGCTAAGCTGTATGAACTGCATGGGGCTGGAGAGTGCTGTGGGAGGAAGCAGGAACTCTCTTGTGCGAGTTAGAGCCTAGGAAAACCTGCTAGAGGGTTAGTCAGGAGTCACTTCTGTCTCTCTGGCCATGAGATTGAGGTTTTTAGTAGTAGGATAGATAATGTGGACCTTAATTCCTTCCTCTTTATTGTGTAGAATCTACAAAGATAAATAAATCAGCCTAAATATTAGCTAGTAGTCTAGCAACTTGACCATTACCAAATGAATAGTGATATTTCAAAGTACTTGTCCAGTGATAAATTTGAGAATCTTTAGTGAGGTAGTAGTTCTGTCTCTAGGTACTTTTCATCATTTTCATTTTTGCTTATTGTTAGCTAAAGTTTTTTTACCTGAAAATACTAGGATGCCAAAAGCACAAGCCACTTCTCAAAAAATTCTTGCTTTTTCTAGTTTGATCGTACGCTTTGGCCTAAGGGTTTTATCTTAGCATTTCATCTGTTGATGTGAATGGACCACTGCTTTGACACTAAGTCTTCCTAATCTTTGCATCAAGATTTTGCCCAAAGCATCTCAGTGTTGTAATTTGACACTTGACTTTGTTTTTCAGTTCTTTCAGCTTAAGAAATGCCGAGTGAGTTCTTTTTTCTTCAGTTCCAGGTCTCTGCACATTCCTTTACAATATTTTGCTGAGAAATGCTATGTGCAAAATCTTAAATGATGCAGGAAGCATTAAGAGAAGGTGGAGGGAATACACAGTTATTGTACCAAATATTTCAGTAAGTTCCATATGATCAAGAGCCGGTGATAATGAACACATTCAAGCTGCCCTGAAGGCATTGACAAAAAAATAAAGCCCAGGAAATGATGATATGCCAGTTGACATGTTTGAACTAACAGATGCCGCTCTGGATGTGCTCACCAGTCTTTGCCAGGAAATGTGGAAGACAACTGTCTGGCTGACATAGTTGTTTCTGTTACCAAGAAAGGTGATCCAACAGCATATGGAAATTATCAAGCAATATAGTATCACATGTAAGTAAAATATTGCAGAAGATCATCCAACACTGACTAGAACAGTACATACAGAACTGTCAGAAATTCAGGCTGGATTTAGAAGAGATCATGGCATTGGGGATATCATTGCTCATGTCAGATGGATCCAGGCTGAAAACAACACCAGAGACTGTGCTTTATTGGTTGTAATACTGTATGTGTGGATCATAACAAATGGTGGCTCTGAGAAGATGGAAATGAAAAAACACTTAATTGTGCTTTTACGAAACCTGTGCCTAGTCCAAGAGGCTGTTGTGCAAACAGCAAGGGGACACTACCTGTTTTAAAATTAAGAAAGGTGTGTGTCGGGGTTGTATCCTCTCTCAATACCTAGTCAATCTGTATGATAAGCAAATCAAGAAATTGGTCTCTGAGGAAAATGGTATGGCATCGGGATCAGAGGGAGATTGATCAGCAACCTGTGTTAGGCAAATGATACAACCTTGTTTGGTAAAAGGGAAGGACTTGAAGTGCTTGTTGCAGAAGATCATCTCAATATCAAGAAAACAAGTCTCACCTTGGATCAGTAGGCAACATCATGACAAATGGGAGAAAAGACTGAAATTGTCAATGACATTATCTTACTTGGATCCACAGTTAACATTAACACTCTTGGTACCGCAGTGAGGAGATCAGGAGATGTATTGCATTAGGAAAGACTTCAGTTACCGATCTCTCCAAATTATTGAGAAATAATGATTTCATTTTGAAGATGACAGTACCTGATTCAGGCCATGGTCTTTTCAGTCACTTGCTCTGCATCTGAAAGCTGGACAAAGAATAATAAATGATAGAATTCTTGCCTTTGAGTTATGCTGTTGGAGAAGAGTACTGAATATTGCATGGACTGACTAAAGAACAAACACATGTATATTGGGAAAAGTGCAGCTTGAATGCTACTTGGAGGCAAAGCTGATGCAACTTTGTCTGTACTTTGAGTATGTTACTAGGAGAGGCTTTTTCCTGAAGAGTAACATGCTAGGAAAGGCAGACTGTTGACAGAAGAAGACTCCTAACTTGATGAATTGATAAATTGCTTCAATGGGCTTAAGCATGCCATAAATAATGATGATGTCACTGGATAATATAGGGTTCAGATCTGTTTATAAGATTGCTGTGAGTAGTGAGGGCTCAACTCAGTAGCACCTAACACGAAGTACCTGTAGGTTTGTAAATGATTTAATGTGTTCAGTTGATAACCAAAAGAAGGTTAAATCTACCCTGAAATACTTGGGAAAAAAGTCCTGAAAATTGGCTTTGGAAACATCATTGGGTAAAACCATCTAAGGAGCACAGTTCTACTTTGACACCCTGGGGTCTCCATGAATTGGGAGCTGGCTTACGGGAATGGTTTTGTTGGGTAGATTCCCATCCCCAACCTCCCCTGTTAAAAAGCAAATCCAACTCCATGTAAGAAGTGTTGGTTAATAGAAGATGCTGCTGTTGGAGGAGAGCCAGAGGCTTGACCCTTGGTGTATATTTTCCCACTGAGTAAAACCAAACAAACTCCTGGAGACAACTCATAGGTGACTTTGTAGTGGATCTTCTGAGGTTGTAAATGATACAGAGCTGCTGATAGAATTATCCAGTTTTCAGATAGAGGAGCAACTCTCTTTGAACTGTGAATTCTGTAGGACAGACAGCCGCTTTGCCATCCTTATGGACTGTTCAGAGGACTGGTGGCACCAACAGGAAACTAGCACCCCTTGGTCCCACAGGATGTAGCCACTAAAAGTTTTATTGCAGAAATTGTCGCTCTTTGGATTAAGTTGATAATTCTTAATACCTGTTTGAGGGTTCATTCTGTCCTCTGCTTCATCACAATTTAGGAATTACTCAGGTAAGATGAAAGAATTTGGACTGTGTGAACCAGGTTAATTTCTGTTTGGGAGAATTTATCATTTTCCAGCAAAATAACTTTTTCGAAACATTTATTTGCAGAAATAATTTCTAAAGGATCTAACCACTTTTTAGCTAAATTTTAGGGTTTTTTTTTACTTTTAAATTTAATCCCATGATAATACTCAATGTTGAGAAAAATGCAGGAGGAAATATTAGGCCTAATTTTTTTAAAAAAACCTATCTGTTGAGCCTTTTGACCTATATTAAAATAAGAAACATCCACATAATCAACAGGAAATGACAAATTTAGCTCTCAGAGTTGAACTTTGTGTTTAACACCTGCTTAACAGGTGTTAGTGATCTGTCTAAATTTCTTTAGGTCAGCAGCTACTAATAAAAACATGGGAATGTAGTGCAACAATGAATGAATGAAAACCCTAAATCTCTGTAAATGTTCGTTAACATTAATAAAATTTAATAATTAAAAAAAACAAAAAACGTGGGAATGTATTGTCTTAATGGCAGATGTGAACTTGTCCCTCTGCTGGCTTCCTTTGTTGTTGCAGGACTTTCAGATTCTTTTTTGAGATCTTATTATGATAAAGGCTGTTGATATTCTGGCCTAAGGTGAACTTTGAATATAATCAGCTAGTATGTACTGTTGCCCAGTTGAGTGATTTTATAAACATATTTCTTAAAACTTTTAAGTGTAAAGTAGTGTTAAATTGAAGTTATTAAATTCCAGAAGTGTGGCATCAGATAACATGACTTTTTTTTTTTTTTTTGCCAGTTAATGGTACAGAATTATGGGTATTAAATCACAAATAATTTGCATTTTTGAGTGTTAAATGATCTTCTGTAAGAACAAAAAATAGTAACCTATGGTGCTGATAAATAGCGAATTTTGATTTTTGGTGGGGTGACAATTCACAAACAAGTACATTTTTATTTTGCTCCCTCCAGTAGTAAGTGCGTTGTAAAAGATACGCAAAGAGCAGAATTGCATAGGAACTGTCCTGAAGTCCAGTGACCTTAGGCCTTTCTGCTGTGCTTTAGAAATTCATGTTTAAATACCTTGGTTAATTTGGACATTTCTATAGAAATATTTGTATATGGAGAGAGGTGAAGAAAAACATTCTTTTATACATAAACGGCATTAATTTTACCATTTTCTCCATTTTTATAGTACTTATTATTCAATTTCTTAATAGTGCGATGATTTTTTACTAAACCCTTCACCTTAAAAAAGGACCTTAGGCAAAAGATAAAACTTCATTGGGTGCAGGAGGGATCAAAATGTTTTTTACCTTTTTCCCCTACTTTTTATCTTGAGTTTTCTAAAGTTTACGGCCCGTAAAGAACTCAATTTTACTTTATCTTGTATATTATAAATACTCTGAAAATGAGTTGAGGTTATATATTTTTAAGTACAAACAGGAAGGCATTTATATGTAGAAAAATCAATGGGGAAGCAATCAGCAACAGGAAACTAAGCAAAGGAATAGTATATAGTTAATTTAACTATAGAGATGCTATATTAAAAATGAAGAATTTTTATTAAATACTACTGTATTTTATTAAATATCTTGTATATATTGGGTATGACACAGTCCACCTTGGTTTAGAATTGTGTCAAAGTGAATCTCCTTGATAACCAACAGGACTTCAGAAGCAAGAAGAAAATGTGACTTAAGTTTGGAAAGTCTTAATGAGATTCTAGCTGATTCTTTAGCACTAGAGTGACATTGGGTTATATCTTTTAATCTTGAATATTTACCTCACCAAGTTTCTAGGGTCAAGTTTGCAAACAAGTTACCAAGAGCGGTTATTATAGTAGTGCTTCCAGGCATTGCCTCTGGAGGGGAGAGGGCTAGGTAGTGTTTAAATGAAACTCTGTTTTGTTACGAAAAAGTAACTTTGATTTTAGTGTTTGAATTTAGTTTAAATAAATTTAATAAATCAGACTTTCTCCCAAGTTTTAAGTTTCTCCTATTTTAACTTGCATTTTCATATTATGGTTTTTAAAAACTTAAGTGTTAATATTTTAGTTGTATTATTATCATAAAGGTCATAATACATTATAGGTTCTAGAATTATAAATACGACTAATTTTCTGGCTTGAGTATGAGAGCTTACTTTATGACTTTAAATTTCGGAAACATTTAAATTATCTAAAATTGAGTAAGTTGTAGGCAGTAAAAGGGAAAAGTGAGTCAGTGCTCAAAGGTGGGAATGAACATTTCCCGTTTAGTAAGTTCATGAGGAAATATGCAGTATTACAGTTAATAGTACATGTGAGAACTACGTGAGAGGCAGTATAGTATGATACTGTCCAAAATGATTTCAGCTTAACATGACTGTTGTAGAGGAGAAAGGGAGAGTAAATCTGTTTCTTTCTTCCTGAAGACTTCTGTGACATTTGAATATAGTTATTAATTTGAAATTTATAGGGTGATGTCTTATTTTCAATATAATTTTAATAGAGGACTCTTCTTGAGCATCCGTTTGAAAAATGTACATGCCATTTAATCTACCACTTTCTTTTGTGCTGACTAGATTATGAGATGGATTGACACAGTAACTGGGGCGGTGGGACTTGGTGTGTTGAAATTAGTGAGACTGGCTCAGGACAGGGAGGGGTTCAGAGCTTCTGTACATCCGGTCGCTATATGTCATAGGCAACTCAAAGGCACATAACAACAATAACATACTCTGACAGGTTTGGAAGCAGGAGTGGCATCCACTTCCTAAATAGCATGCCTCCAGAAACTCTGAACTTTGATAAATGTTGATAGTTGTAGAGGGTCGCTATGAGTTGTGCTCGACTCGAAGGCAATCAACAAAAACAGGTTATGATTGCTGTTTGTGAAATATCTGTAAATTTGTTAATTCAGCAAATATTAAGATATTACTACGATGTGGGAGGAAGTGTTAATTCTCTAAGTACCTAATAACAAGTAGAAACATACTCCTTTTCCCCCACCACTAAGTAATCAACCTTCTTAGCTTGTTAGTTTTGCTTGTTGGATTGTTTTGAAACGTCCATGGAGCCAGTTGGCAGTCCTTCACTCATCTCCTTGGTCTCTTAGTCTGGACACTGATGACATGCAGGGTTATGCAGCACTCCTCTGTGCTGCTAAGAAAGCCCAGAAAATGCTTGTGTTCAAATTTGTTGGAACCAAAAAAATGTCGGACTACTGAAATTTAACTCTTAGGATCACTTAAGACATTAACTTACTTTTAATGACATAAATATAAATGCTTGTTATAAAAAACACACAACATCAAAACAAACACACAACCTCAGTCTATGTCCAGAGAAGGGGAAAAAAATTAAAAATAACATGGTCTAGAAAAAAAAAAGTGCCACCTTTTTCCTTTACCTGATTCAACTCTTCTCACGATAAGTCACTGTTGTAGTTTGTATGTCCTTAAAAACTTGCAGAATGTGCAGTAAAATATGTGTAGATTTTATTAGCCAAACAGGAGCAATCTTGTATGTCTAAGAATTGAAATAAAATTTCTATAACACAGGTGAAACTTTAATAAAATCAAATACACTTTTTGGCTTTAGGGAAGAAACCCTTTTTTCTTGGAGCCAGCAATAATTATTACAATTACTGATGGGAGCAAGTTGACTACTACCAGTGGAGTCCAAGATGAGGTAAGTTTTGCTTAAACTTTGATTGTACTGATGTATTTTGAATCTATTTGAATATTTATTCTGGGATATTGAGCACCTTCAGTAGCTTCTCTTGATTATTTGATATAATCTAGATTTATCTAGATCTCTTTGTAGTAGAGGTCTCTAATTTTTTAATAGGAATACCTCTACAGAAGTTTTGAGCATACCCCTTATTTCATATATACATGAATGCATGTGTTTATGTGCAAGTGACAGTGACATTTCATATAGGAAATACTAATAGAGTGACTTTTTTCAAATGAAGAAACTAGAAACACCATTCTAATACTTTTTTTCTGTGTTTGAATGGATTGTTAAAAGCACTCCACTGTGGAGACTCTTAACCTAAAGGATAGCAGGCCAACAGGGCCTTTAGATTTGGAGAAATGGAGAGTTTGAAGGTTTTCTCCATGTCAGATATTGACAACTACTTGGCAACTCACCTCACCTGTCCTCTGTTAGCATGCTTTGTGGAGTGTTAACCTCAGGTGGGAATGCAATAGGCTTTTGTTGTTTTTGAAAAGAATTTTCTGGCATGTGACAGAGATACCATACGTTGGTTCTAGACCATTGTAAAAAGTGAATATTTGCAATAAAGCAAGTCAGTGAATTTTTGTGTCTCTCAGTACATTTGAAATTTCTGTTTACACTGTGCTGTAGTGTTTTAGATATGCAAAATCATCAAGAATTTTGAAATAGTGTGAGACTTAAAGATGTGGGATGGAGAGACACAGTGAGCATGAGCTGTGGGAAAACTTACCCATAGACTTGCTTGAGGTTACAAGAAATCTTGTTTGTTAAAAAAAAGCACTATTTGCAAAGTGCAGAGAAAAGAGATATGTTAATCAAGTGTTTAATTACGGTTTGAACTGGTAAACATTTTGTTTTTTAAAAAATTGATTTGGAATAGTTAGATTAATCTCTTTGCTGTTTTTATTTTACTTTAGGCTTTTCATTTTCATTTCCGTTATCTTTACAAAGAATTTGCTTAATTAGGAAAAGTACAGATTTTAAATTTGAGACATTTTAGCAATATTTCCATTCCTGTAATATTGTAGAATGCCAGTCGGATGTGGAGTCACTTCATCTTGACTCAGCTTCTTTCTAGCCTGTTCTTAACTTTGTAAAATATGTAACTTCTCTGTTTTCTTATCTAAAAGATAGATTTTTTTTGCCTTGTTTCTGAGGATTGTTTGGACGTTTGAAAAGAAGGTACATGGAAGTACTTTTGTACTACTCAGTTGGAACCGACCCATAGCTGACCCACCAGCAGGTTTTCAAAGGTAGTTAATCATATGGGAAGAGATTGCCCATCATTCTCCCATGAGGCAGCTGGTGATTCAAACTGTGTATGTACCTTTGGCAATGCCAAAGCTAGCTAAAAGAGAATGTAGTCGAGAATTTTGAATTGCCTGAGCTTGATTATGGGGAAAGTGAGCTAAAATTGTTTTACTGAACAATTGATATGCAAGGAAATTTAGAATATAATTCTTGGATATAGACATTTAAAACTTGAGTAGATTGTAATTAGTAATTAGATAAGTTTAGTTTATGCTAAATGCTCCGTAGTTGTAGCTAATTGTTTTTGGGCTTTCTTAGACTTGATTCCTCCATAAGAAGTACTCTATCCAGACCAGTCTATTTTACAGAAATGTCGTTTGGAGTGTAATGTATTTTACTCCATGTATATTTATCTGTAATGTTTGCAATATTTGTTTTATGGGATCTCCTTGAACTTTTTAAGATATATTGGAAACATAGATGGATCTTGACATTGCCTTTCATTCTAGGCCTTTCTTTGCTATTTGAGAAATGTGACCATGTATGATCAGAAATTACCTCAGAATAAGGTTGGCCAAGGGTCTTATGTTCCCATTTTTATTACACTGTCTACAATATTTAGCCATTGTACTGAGAGCACAGATTGTATTTTTTAATAGAATTGATTATAGACATTGATGTGTTGAATCTGATATAAAGTCCAAGATTGATTACTACTGTCATTTATCTATAGTGAAAGGTTTATTTTAAGGCATAGGTTTATTTGGAACATAGGCCTTAGAGTTGTTTTGAGTTTCAAGTTGAGGAATGCCTTTGAATCTTTGAGTGTGTAATTTTTAGGATCCCAACAAGACTCATCTTGTGGGAAAAAGAATATGCCATAGATGTATGTGTTATTGAAGCTTTATTTCTGCACAGATGTGAAATATACTGATCTTGTTTAGTCTGAATAATTAAATAAAATGATTCATTTTAAAGGAATCTTTTAATTTCTAGAAAAGTATCATGATAGTTTTGTTTTGCTCTTCTGTGTGTGTATGTATGCTAAATATGATACTTATTAAAATTCCTACTAAGGAATAACAAACATAATTGTCTTTTTATACCTCTTCTCTTGAAATTTCTGATCTTTGGAAAATTTGGTTCTGTTTTGGAGTTTATCTGTTAACTTCCCATTAGGGATGTGCATGTGAAAATGGTTCTTAGGTGGGCTGTGACTGCTGTTTATGTGACCTGTTACTATGTAAGGAGTTGTACATTCTGCCTGTTTCATATTTTTTTATGTTCTCTAACACAGTATGCTAGTTACACCTATTCTAGTGCTTCCTTTTTTTTTTAAGAGTAAATATTCCTTCTACTTTAAAAGGTATCCTCATAATGTCTAAGGAAATTTACTTAGTCTTTGTTTTTTATTTTCTAAATGAGGAAATTGAGATCCAGAGAGATTAAATGATTGGCTCAAAAATGTCTTATTATCAAAATTAGATAAAAGTTTATATAAATTCCAGAAATATCTGGCCTCTTTGGATTAGTGATTTTTTTCCCCTCCAAATATACTACTGCTTTTCTGCATGTTAGGGTGTAATTTTAACATTTATCTTCCATTTCCCTGAATTCTTGTCTGCTTCATCTTTTTATGTAGTAGGGATATAAGTGTTCTTATTCATGCAGTTTTTCACATGAAAATAGAGATTTTTGTGACCAGGGTATCCCTAGGCAGTGAGAATAAAATAATTGAATAATTTCTGCATTTTCAGTTCACAGTCTTTATGGGGGACGTCATCTGTTAAAAACTTTTTCTAAGGCGAGCTCTGGTGGCCTAGTAGTGGCAAGAAGCTGCACTGCAATCCCAGAGGTGTGCAGTTCGAATCCATCAGACGCTCTGTCAAAGAAGGAGGGGCAATCTCCTCCTGTACCAGTCAGATCTGATTGGACGGTACACACACACAAATAATAATAAAATTAAAAAAAAAAATTAAAAAACAAACAACCAAAAAACTTTTCCTAAATGATGAAAGACCGATACAAACTAAGTGTATAGAGGATATTGAAGAGGGAGGCTTAATATTGTCTGTGTTCCTGTTAAGTCCTGTGTAATGTGAAATTTTATAGTAATTTCACTTTTGGTTGATGATATTCAGTGTGTTTGTGGCTATATGATTCAGTATACGTCTGTGAACCTTGAAAAGAAGTCTGGTATAAAGCTGTTTTGAGCCTAGAAAAGTTGGTGCCGTGTTACTCTTGTTTAAGATGTGCAGGCCAAAATGACCTAATTTTCTATAATTTTTTTTCTAAAAATGATAGCATTTTGTTTTGAGTTAGAAGAGTAACAGCATTGTATTATAAGTGAAAATCTTGAGCTGTGTGTTCGTTTACATATTCATTCTTGACTTTATCTTCTATGGCCTCATAAAGTCCAGTATTTTTTGTGGTGTCATGCCTGTGTTTCTGCTATAGTATTTTTAGATAAGCATGTCTAGGGCTTTTGATGGCCACTTGGATTTGAAATATATGTGGGGTTTTTTTTCCCTTTTGTTTTTTAACTGGAGCTGTTAAAACCAATTGTTTGCCTTGTTTTCATTTGTGAGGCATATTTTAGCTAGAATTGTAAACACTGTGTTACCCTCATTGGTAAACATACTTGTGGCCAGATTCATCATGTTAATTTACTGCTGTATCAACTGCTTCAGTAGAATGAATAGATAGTAAGTAGAGTTACTACGTTATTTTTCCTAGTTTCTTTTTCCTGCAAAGAATCATCTCTAGTACTGCTTGTAGTGGAAAACTATTTTGTACTATGATTCCAAGAACATGTGGCTAACAGTATTGCTCAATACACAGCACTGGTGAAGTCTTGCCAGTGGCTTCTTGGTGATGAATGACATTCCAGGGTAGTGTAGCAGTTATTTTTCTCATCCTTGAAAGTGCTGGTCACAGTACAGGCATTTCTGACTTAATGTACAACTCACTGTAGTTAGCCACCCTTGTAAGGCTTGTTATGTTAAAATCCCATAGTTCACAGTAAGAGACAGGCCCTGTTTGTCACTTGTGTCAAAACATTACTGTTATTTGGAGATGTTTCTTTAATGTTTAACGCATAGAAAGACAAACTTTTCACTGACTGTTGTTACATGTACTACGTTATACCCAATTGGTTGTGCATTTCTGCTTGATGGCAACAAGTGTGAGTTTCTCCTTTTAAAAAGACTTGTGAAGTATGGCTGCTTCCTTACTGTATATGAGAGAATGTCCCAAATAGATCTGCTGAAATATGTGTTTGAGATTTCACTTTTATCCCTTAGTTACCTTGCCAGTTCGTTGTTGTTATTGTTAGTGACTCAGTAGCAACTTCAGGTTTAACTTAAAGCATATTGTTTGGTGATTCAGATGTTCTGAATAGATGTGCAGCGTTACTGTGTATGTTGTTAGGTATGTTGACTGACTCTCAGCGAGACCCTGTCTGCTGGAGGAAGCACTACTATCCTGCTTCTTCCTCTCAGTGAGGTTATTGTTACTGTCACTTTACCACATCATCTTGAGGATGATACTCTTTTTACCTTTCCCAGCATAAATTACCCCCCCTCCCCAGGACTAGCCCCTCCTGACAACATGCCCAAGGTATATGAGATGAGCCTTTATTTTTCTTTTTCTACGTATCAACCTGGCTGATGACTTCAAAGACAGATTTGCTTATTACTTAGGTAATCACTGTGTACTGTATTCTATAGTAACTATATGATTAAAGGCATCATTTTTTTCTTAGGTCTTCTTTATTTATTGTCCGAATCCCAAAGACATATGATTCAGATCCACCAGCTGTTCCATGGGAGAAAAATACGCAGTCTCCTCCTGTGGGATTTACTGCCTCTGAAAACGCACTAGGGGGGCAGCTATGGTTTGTTTCCAGACCTGACGGCAAGCAACAACAGGCAGCACCGACTGTTACATACATAATGAAGTGATTGAAAATACCATGTGAGGTGCACTTTACATCCTTGTTTTTTAGTACTTTAACAAGGGCCTTGGCAACAAATTTGCTCAATATAAGCACATCATTTGATTTTTTGACTGCTACTTCAATGGGCCTTGATTGTAGATCTAAGTAAAATGAAATCCTTGACGATTTAAATATTTTTCTCCATTTCTGATGGTCATTGATGTGGTTTTGAAGATTTTAGTTTTCCTTCTTTTGAGATATAATCCAGTTAAGTTTCCAAGAGCATTTAGTTGGAATTTGTTGAATGCAGATCATTTACATTTTCTTTTTTGGCTGATGTTTTAGGCCCTGTTTTCTCAATCTCTGGTTTTATTCCTGTGTGCCACAGAGATGTATACATACATCTGCAGTTATATGGATATATGTATATAATTGTATGTCGGAGTCAGTAAACCTGGCTCAGGATAGGGCAGAGTTCAGAGCTGTTTGAGTTACAGGCGACTCAGTGGCACAAAGCAGCAACAACAAATGATAAAATGTAATATTAAAGTATATAATTAAAGTATTTTAAATATTTTAGTTTAATGATTACTATTAGAAGTTCACATTTATAACAGTCTTATTTGATATATGTGACTTCAGATTATGTGGTAAGAAAATCACTTTTGGAATGGTTTGCAGATAGGCAATGGAACAAAAAACAGTGCTGCTTTAATGAGAACAGACCCAATGGCATTTGACAATAATTCTTTCTTGAAGCTGTGGCTACAATAAATTAATCTGTGATCTAGAATCTTACAGTAGGATAGATCTGTTGAAATAGTTTTTATTCAGAGGTTGAAGTAGCTTCGCTTTGCCTTTATTAGTCTGTCAAAATCTATGTGCAATTAGAGACTTGCCACAAGTAAGGAGAATTTAATTTAGAAACGTCTCTGTTATTCTCTGGTTTTAGCTTTCCCATATTTAAACTGTTGTGATATTTAGATCAGTAGCTTTCAAGTGACTACATCAAAATCACCCTAGTGTGCTTTAAAAAATAGGCACACTTCAGCCTTAATTTTGGAAATTTTTGGTTGAGTTGATCTGGGGAGGGACCTGGGGGAGAACCTTTTTTTTTTGTTTTAAATATACTTAAGAAAAGAAATTTTTTTTTTCTTAAGTGTTTAAAATCATCCCAATCAGATTTGGAAGCTATAGTTTTATAACACAGATAATGGCAAGTATTTGAAAAAGACAGCAGCCAAAAGCATTAGAAGATGAGCAACTTTAACAAAATAAGTTAGAAATAGATTTTTCAAACAATGGTTTTGTTTCAGACATTATTTATAAATACAGAAGTAACTCCTAACCTATTAAAACAGTGGAATTGACCTTCTGTAGATGTGGATAAAGTTAAACTTTATTTTTTTTGTTGTTGAGAATATACTCAGCACAGCAGTCATCAAATCAGCAGTTTCTACATGCACAACTGAGTGACGTTGGTTATGGTTTTGAGTTTTACAGCCATTCTCACCCCCCTTTTTTGAGTGTTCTTATTAACAGAAACTCAGTGACCCTTAAGTCTTTTCATCTAACTTGTAAATTGTTTCTTTTCTAAGTTGCTCTTGTACTTTTGATCCCATAGTGCTCAAGGCAGACAGTCTTTACTAGTTCAGCTAACCTGTTTGGTTTTAAGAAAACTTCAGGGGATCTTTGAGGTTTAAAGTTTAAAGATTATTTTTGGGGCAGTGGTTTCAGGGATTCATCCAAAAAGTCTAATCTGTAAAACTTTGAAATACTGTTGTTCATTTCCCCCATTTTGATCAGGATGCATCTATAGAATTTATGACAGAAATACTCAGTGATCGTAGCTGGGCACCATTCAGTTCTGGTCTCATGACAAAAGTCTTCTGACTCATGGTCTCATGGAGGTGGATTCTGGTAGGATGATGTAGTTTAGAATAGGTGGGCCTGAAATGTTAACTTTGGTGTCATCTTCATTTGTTGTTATTGCTTACAATGTACTGTATTGAATAGGACTAGTGGCACGGAGCTGTGCTGCCACACCCCAGGCACATGGATAGAATCCACCAGCTGCTGCTCCAGTGCAGTTAACTACCTCGGAAAACCTGCTGGAGGTTAGCTGTGAATTGGCTCTGACTTGATGGTAGAGAATGTTTCTTAAACTCAGGGATGAGTTTCTTAAACATAGGAGATGGTGATGGGTGAGAGAGCTCTAGGAAGAGGGGAATAATTAACATTTTCTGTCATATATTTGGAAACCTGGGTGGTGCAACTATTTTGAGTATGCTTAACTATGAAACTGAAAGATTGGAAGTTTGGACCTAGTTAGAGGTTATATGCCTCAAGAGGTTACTTTGAAAACTCCATGGAGTGTAGTTTTGTTCTATACACATGGGGTCACTGTATGGCCATGGATTTTCTTCTAAAGGACTATATGATATTCTAGTGTAGTTACTCAGGTTTAAGTTCTGGTTTTGAGCCATGCGTCTGCCATCATTTTAAAAAGTACATACTTGATCCAGATGAGCAATATAAAAAAGAAATTGTATAGTTACACTTAATTTTTGCTTCTTAGACATTTGATGCCGAAATGTCTTTCCAGAAAGAACTCTTCGTATTTTGAATTATTTAAGTGTATTTTAGATTAATTTAGCAACAGTTCTGTGTGGTATTTTGAGATTCATGGGAACTTGAGTTGTGCACCATACATTTATGTTGAATGAAGCCTTTGAGAGCTGAAGTAGACTCCCACCTTTCTCAGAGTCTCACAGCATTCTGCCTTTAACAACATTTTACCACTTTCCTATTGCTTTTTTAATGACAAATACATGACCTTTTCTTCCGACATATTTGCACCTTATACATCCCTGGCTTTCTCAGGTTTTACTCTGTATGTCTAAGTGTTGGGGAAATGACAGTAGAATTAAAGAAGGCTTACTCATTACTGCTCACTGCCTTCGAGATGGAACTGACTCATAGCTGACCCTCCTGCAGGTTTTTAGAGGCTGTTGTGTGGGAGGAAATTACCTGCACATATTTCTCCTGTAGAGTTGCTGATAGATTCAGATCACCTGAGAAAGGCCACCTTTGGCCTACCAGTTCAACTCCCAACAAGGCTATTGCTGGTGTGGTATGCAGTTGAGTCAGAACCAACCCATAGCTGACCCTCCTGTGGGTTTTCAGAAGCTATAAATTAAATAGGAGGAGATTGTCCATCCTTTTTCTGCAGAGCAGCTGGTGGATTTGAACCATGTGCCTTTGGAATGGCAGTGCAGCTTCTTTCTGCTTGGCCACCAGAGCTCCCTTGTAGCAAGGCTCTTAGCCCTAAATTGGGAGCTCCAGTGGCCTAGTCCTTTGGGAGTCACACTGGTAACCCAAGGGTCTTGCCTGTCAGGGGCTGCTCATCTCCTAGTAGCTCCTTGGAAAAAATAGTCTGTGTGATTTATAGCCTCTAAAAACCTGTTGGAGGGTTGGCTGTGAATCTGTTTTGACTTGACAGCCATGACTTTGACTTTGATTGTCCTTAGATGTAGCCTTTTGGTGCCTTTGGTTAAAACTTGGCTGCTGACCATACAGTCAGCAGTCTGAACCTGCCAGTTGTCCTATGTATTGTAAAGATCACCACCTTGGAAACCTGTGGGTGCAGATTGGCTTTATCCTGTGACTTGACCGCCACAGAGTTGTTGTTTTTTAAAAAATATTACCCCTAGAAAAGGTATTTCTTTGAAGATAAGCAAGGAGTTAACTAGCAGTTGTTGTTGTTGTTATGTGCCTTCGTTTGTGACTCTTAGCGACCCTATGTACAACAGCCCTAAACCCTGCTCTGTCTTGTGCCAATCGCACTGTCGCTGACACACCCATCCCGATTACCCCAGTCACTGAATCAATCCACCTCATAGAGGGTCTTCCCCTCCTGCGTTGCCCCTCCACCCTCCCAAGCATGATGTCCCTCTCCAAGGACCGGTCTCTCCTTACAACATGACCAAAGTATGTCAGACGAAGCCCCAGAATACCTTGCCTCCAAGGAGTATTAACCCTCTCCAGGATGAATCTGTTTGTTTTCTTGGCAGTCCATGGTTTATTCAATACTCTTCTCCAGCATTACAGCTCAAAGGCATCAATTCTCCTTCTGTCCTCCCTAGTCATTGTCCAACTCTCTGTGATTGCAAAGACCATGGCCTGTATCAGACACTTCAGACTGCTGATTGTATGGTCAGCAGCCAATTAGCAGTTGTAATATTGCTATTAAATGAAATACTAATTAAATATAATACTAATATTAAATTAATCTCATGGCAGAAGTTAACAGAAGGTTCTCAGCAGTGTAAGGAGCTCTGCTGTAATGGACAGGTGGGGAATCAAGCCATGATGACACTGTAGGAAGAGAAAGTACTCAGGGCTGTGCAGTCAGTTCCAGCTCATAGCTGTCCTCTGTTGGGTTTTTGTGACTTGTCAATTGCAGCAGGAAGAGACCACCCCAGCTGAAAGAACTGAAAAGTAAATTTGTCTTGAATCACAATTTTGAACTGTCTGAGGAGACGCATAGGGCTTGTTGGAGGCAATCATATAGCAAGACAGAGAAGTTGTTGTTAGGTGCCATCGAGTTTAGTAGGACTCATAGCAGCCATGTGAAAAGCACATCTAAACCCTGTCCTATCCAGTGCCATCCTCATAATCTCTTAACATACTCGAGTCCGTTGCTGCAGTTCCTGTGTCAGTTCGCCTGATTGAGGGTCTTTCTCTCCTTCACTGTCCCTCCACCTTTCCTTGTCTCCAGGGAGCACTCTGGCTGCACCTTCTCCAAGATATACCTGCTGGTTCTTTTGGCAATCCATGGGATATTGAGTACTCTTTTTTTAGCATCACAGTTCAAAGATATCAGTAATTCTTCTGTCATCCTTATTAATTGTCCAGCTCTCAATAGCATAACAAGTGATTGGAAAGACCATGGTCTGAATTAAGTGCACCTTAGTTCTAGTACTGACATTGTTCCTCAATACTCTGGAGAGGTCCCTGACTGCAGACTTCCCAGTGCAATACATTTTTCCTGATCTCCTGACTGCTGGTACCGAGTGCTTTGATTGTGGATCCAAGTAAAATGAAGTTGTTGACCATTTCAGTCTTTTTTTCATCTCTCATGATGTTACCTCTTGGTACTGTAACGAGGATTTTGTTTTCTTGACATTGAGATGTAGTGCATATTAAAGGCTGTAGTCTTTGATTTTCTGCAGTATGTGCTTTAAGTCCTCACTTTCAGCAAGCAAGGTTGTGTTGTCTGTATAACAAACGTTATGATGAATCTTCCTCTGATCCTGATGCCACATTGTTCTTCCTAGAGTCCAGCTTCTCAAATAACTTGGTCAGTATACAGATAAGTATGGAGAGAGGATACAACTCTGATAGACCTTTGCTGATTTTAAACCATACAGTACTTCCTTGCTCTGTTCACACAACAAAGGTTTTGCATGGGCACAGTTAAGTGTTTTGGGACTCCCATTCTTCTCATGTGTTAGCCACAATTTGTTACTGGGAGAGGCTACTTTAAATTAAAGAACTATGTTCTGAATCATTCCTGGTAATTATAACTTATATCTTCCCTAATAAAACCCATAATTGTGAATATTACCTGTGAGCTTTATGTAATAATTGCAATGAATTATCAAACCCTGGAGAGAAGTAGGGAGTGTTATAGTAAATAAGCATTTGATTTACATCATCAAAGTAATAGAATAAAGGGGATGATAGACTCAGAAGAATTAGCAAACTCCATGTAATAACACAGGGAAATGTGGTTATCAGACAGTTTTTAAAAATACTGGAATAGTAGTATTTTTAAGATTCTTACTTGGGCATCTTTGTGAATATTATAAGCAATAACGCAATAGACAAAAATGTTCATTCCCTTTAGGGTAAGAATGTATTAAATGTGCTGTGAGCCAACTCTTCTAAAACAATAACCTCAGAGATTTCTTGCCTTTGAGCATTATTGTGTCTTAGTAGTTATTTTATATTTGAAAGCAAGAGCATACTTTCAGATCTGTATTCCTGCAGTAGAATTCTTATATTTAAGCAGATTAAGTCTTAAATCTTAATTGTTTATTAACTTTTCCAGTTTTTTTCTTTGTGGAGATAAAGATGGGATCATTTAAAGGGGCTTATTTCAAGCAAGCTTCAACACTGAAAATTTACGAAGACACTAGGATAAGAGCCTTCATATTTGTGTGTGCGTGCCACACCTTTCATTGGATTGGTGTAATGCTGCTTAAAGAGGATTCAAGCCCACAAGTTCTTTTTCTTCATTCATCATTATCGTATTTAAGAAAAAGAGTTGATTTGTTATCAGATTTGAACAATGGCACTGGCAGCTTTCTGTTATCCTTAGACTACAGAGTGTATTTTGTATCTCTTTAAGTCGTATTACAATTTGAGAGACTACAGATGTTAAATAGTTGGTAAAATGAGGGTGTGCTCTTAGGCCAACTGTAGGCTGCTAGTCTTTTTTTAAGTGTTTGCTTATACTTCATTAGCTTCAGTCCTTTAAATCATTTCCCTTAATAATTACTCTCATTGTACTTTTCAGATTTAGCAGAGTGGATTTTAAATATTTAGATTTGTGTCCTAGGACTAAATTTTATTCAGTAACTGAAATAATGTTGAGACTGAGGTCTTTCCCGCCTGCATTTTTATCTAGACAAGGAAGGCTGTTTTGGTATGCATTTCCACACGTTCTGCCTTTTCAGGTTGACTTACTGATTTGCTCCCCTTTGTTTTGTTTGTTGTAGTTTTGATGTTTTTTTTCCTTTCAGCTAAAGGAGCAACCCAGTGGTTTTCAAGAAGTGCTAAGGTGCACTGACTGTCTCATGATGACTGGTGCCCCAGGGAGGGTTCCTGGATACAGGATGATTCCTGGATACAGGATCGACCTGATCCTGGATGTCTCTGCCAGCAGTCAGAACGTGGGGAAATGCATTGTCTAATGGCTAGCCTTCCTCAAAAGTCTGAGGCTAGGCATCTCGGAAGGCCTCAGAAAAAGCCTTAAAGGTGAGCAGAGTAGAGTGTAGTTCTCTCTGGGGGCTGTGACTATTGGTTGGAGAATCCAATTCAAGGATGAATGACAATCCTAACCTGAACAACCAATCCCGGTGCAATTGATCAGTTAAATTTTGAGAGTATAGATTTGCTGAAGATTCTCAGACCCCAATTTTATTAGAAACTATTTTCTAAATTTAAGATTCATTTTATGGAGGTGGGGCTATTCAGAGCCCTGGATTAGCAACTCTTGTCTTAAATGGAAACAGCCTTACTGTCATACTAATGAACACCTTGGTTACAAAATTATATTATTAAGTCAGTTGTACCTTTAGCCTTCTTTTTCTGTCTCTTTTGTTCATGCTTGTCATATTTAAGACTAAAAGATAGTTTGTTATCAGATTTGAACAATGGTATTGATAATTAAAAAAAAATTTAGCTAGTTAAATATCTCTGTATATTTATTACGTACTAGTTGTTTATCAAGCCATTAAGTTTCAGGAGTTTAAATGGTAAGTTTGTGCTTCATTTGCCTAATTGATAAAACTTATTTTTAAAACATAACCATCTTCAGAGTATTTTAGATTTAAGAAATTAATTTTATTACTTCCAATTTGAAAAATATTTTACTATTTCCTTTGTTTGAATACAGTGTTTTAGCCACATTAAAAGTCAGGTGATGTCTTGACCATTTTTACTTTGAAGTTTAATTCTAGGCTTCTTTCTTTGTGATTTGTAATATGTATGGAACCCTGTAGTTCCAATAATATCTATAATTGGATTTTCAAGAAGCTCTAACATTTGTCCTAAAAGTTAGTAGTTTTTGACTGAGCTTCCTGTGTTTGTTAAAAAGCAAGCAAAAAGCCCTAGAGTGTATTCTTTCCCCAATGCATATTTTTTAATTTAGAAAGTATATACTGCTCTACTAATACATTTACTATGTTAGAAAACATACAAAATCAGACATTTATACAATGAAAAAATATTTTGCAAAGAAACTTCTATTCTCCCAACCCCCCCTTAACCTTGGGTTATGATGTATATATAGCAAGAGTCAACAGACTTTTTGATTCAAATGCCAAGTAGAATGATCTCTGTTGGAACGACTTGATTCTGTCATTTTAGGGCAAAGCCAGCTATACAGAATACATTATATTGATGAGTATAGCTCTATTTCTAGAAAACCTCATTTATAGAAACAGTGCACTGGATATGCCTTATGTGCATAGTAGGTATTGGTTAACGGCTCCTTGATGTAGTCCACATAATACAGACTATGGTCTGCATGTTTTGCAGATTGTTATTGTTGTATTACACTACTTCTGATAGGACATTTTACCATAAGTTTTAGTTAGACTTTGTTCATACAGTTAATCTTTCATGAATTGAACAGAAGAAGAACACTAATAAAACATACCCCTTTTAATGAAACAAATGCTTGCTAAACACCAGTGATGTTCAGATTAGACCACGAGTTTGGTAAGAGAGGGAGGTAAGCAGTTACAACATACTTTGAGAAGTAAAATGAAAAAAAGCGAAGTTGTTATGCTGATACTGGGAAAGTGAGGCTAGAACTAGCTCTGGGAAATGATGGATTGAGTTAGTCTTTGAAAAACTAATTTGTTTCTAAGTGAATGATTGCAGAGACATAAAGCTGATAGTAAGGGAGTATGTACCTCAACATTGACTATTGGTGAAGTATAAGAAAGAAGTAACAGGAAATGAGACTAGAGAGGTTGTTGTGACCTGTCGTGTGTGTTCTGCCAAGGAACTTTCTTTGCCTTAGAAGTAGAAGCCACTGAATAGCATTTTGTAGGGGGGGAAAATCAGGCTTAATATTTTAAAAAGATAACAATAGTGTGGACCAAAAAAAGAGTACATCTCAGTCTTGCATTGTTAGCACTTTGGAGAGGTCCTTGACAGTAGATTTTCTCAGTGTAACATAACATGCCTTTTGATTTCTTGGCTGCAGTTGCCATGGGTGTTAATTTTAGATCCATGTAAAATGAAGTCGTTGATCGTTTTAATTTTTTCTCTATCTATCATGATGTTTCTTATTGGTCCAGCCGTGAAGATTCTTGTTTTCTTGGTGTTGTGATATAATCCCTATTGATCTTCTGCAGCAAGTATTTTAACTCCTCTTCACTTTCTGCAAGATTGTGTCCTCTGCATCATGCAAGTTGTTGATGAATCTTCCTCCAGTCCTGGTGCCACAGTCTTCTTAAATGGTTTAGCATATAGATTGAATAAGGATGGAGAAAGGATACAGCTCTGATGCACACCTTTTCTGATTTTAAGCCATGCAGTGTTCCCTTGTTCTGTCTGAACAACTATTTCTTAATCTCTGGGTTTGTCGTAAATACAATTAAGTGTTCTGGCATTCTTACTCTCAGTATTACCCATGATTTGTTATGATACACATAGCCAACAACTGTTAAAACTCAAAAATAAAAAACACAATGGAAAAAATGGGTAAAGGGTTTGAGAAGATTTTTTTCCAAAGAAAATGTGGACATGGTTAATTGCACATGCAAAAGGTTCTTACTATAATTAGTTATTGTTAGGTGCCATCAGTCAAGTAAAATTCGTATGGAAACATTTCTGAACTCTATCCCACCTTGTGCTATCCTCACAATCTCTGACACATTCAAGTCCTTTGCTGCAGTCATTGTGTCAGTCAGTTCTTAAAGAAATGCAAATAAAATCAATGAGATATACTACTTCCTATTAGGGTTATGGTGATCTAGGGGAGAATTGTGTTCCCAACCCAAAGGCAAGGGATTTGAAACCACCAATTGCACCTTTAGAGAAAGATGGACAGTTTCTTCCCTTGTAGTTCAAGCCTCTAAAAAGCCACAGGGATCAGCTGTGAATTGGTTTTGACTTGTTAGCAACTAAGATCAAGGAATGCAACCTTGAAAATGGATTATGTCTCAATATCAAGAAAAAAGAAAGGATTCTTACCACTGGACCAGAAGACAGTGTCAGGATGGAAGGAGAGGACATTGAAACTGTCAACAGCTTCATCTTGCTTGGATCCACAATTAACATCCTTGGCACCAGCAGTCAGGAAATAGAGATGCATTGCATTTCACTGGGAAAATCCGCAATTAAGGACCTTTCCAAATTATTGCGGAGTAGTGATGTCAGTTTGAAGACTAAGCTGTGTCTGGGTCTGACCATTGTCTTCCTGATTGCTAGCTATGCATCTGAGACCTGGACAATGAATAATCTTTTATGATGGCTGTAATTAAAAAGACAGTAAATAAGGGAGCTCTGGTGGCCGAGTGGCAAGAAGCTGCACTGCAATCCTGAGGGTATGCGGTTCGAATCCACTATATGCTCTGCAGGAGGAGAGGCAACCTCTTCCTGTACCAGTCAGATCTGATTCAGCGGTACACACATATATACGTACATACATACATACATACATAAGAAGACAAGTGATGGTGAGGATATAGAGAAGGTAAACCCTGTATGTTGAAGGTGGGACTGTAAAATAATGCAGTTACTTTGGAAAATCTTGACCATTTGTCAGATAGTTAAGCATAGACTTAATTACCGTAGAAAGCATCAATTCCACTCCAGGGCATACATCAAGAAAGCAGAAAATATGCTTCCACAAAAATCTATATGTGATTGCTCATAGTAACAGTATTCATAAGACTACAAAGTGACTATTGTGTCCATTAATTAATAAATATACTCTATCTGTATTGTTACTCAACAATAGAAAGAAATGACATATGCTTACAAACATTGGTGCACCCTGAAAACACGCTAAGTGAAAGAAGCCACATACAAAGATCACTTACTGTGTTTCCCTTTAAATCACAGTAAGTATTTGGTGGGGGTCAGGAATGTGGGAGGAAGATTAATGGTTGTGGAGTTTCATTTTCAGGTGATGAAGTGATTATGAAAGTAGACGGTGATATTAGTCCTATAACTCTGCCTCTCTGCAGCCTTGCTAAAAAATGAAATGAAATAAAATAAAGGAAAAGGAGAAAAAACCTCTCAAAATGTATCCACTACCACCTCTATTTAAGATTTGCAGTCTGGGAAACCCAGTGGAGGAGGACATCCATGGCGATGGACGCAACATAATTGGGTTGAATTGCTCCTCCATTGACTTCACTGTGTTCCTTCTTTCCTTACATACTCCAATTTAGAAATAGTTTCCAATTTTCTCCAAAAAAGAACTTTTCCTTCCTTTTTAGTCTATAGTAGTGGTTGTACCACTGAGTCGGAATCAACCTAGAGCTGACCCTCCAACTGGTTTTCAGAGGTAGTTAATCTAACGAGAGGAGATGGCCCATCCTCCTGTGGAGCAGCTGGTAGATAGTGGATTCATTTGAACTGTGAACCTTTGAGTTGGCAGCTTTATTTCTTATCTCTCACCTACCAAAGATGCCTCTACTACAATGTAATTTTTCACGGTCATTTTTAATGACTTTTCTCATCTTCCAAATCGAACTTTTGCTTTTATGTTTTTTCTTTGATGAAGCTTTATCAACAGCACTTTGAAGAGTATTTTGAATACTGTTAGAGTGCCTTTTGGCTTCCATGTTAATATTCTTCTGGCTTTCCTTTGACCCTGTTCCATAAATATTATTATAATCTGCGATTTACTTCTTGCTTGACAATACAGTCCTTCGCTAATTTTATCCACTTCCATGGCTTCATCTGTATCTTGGAGGTCTATATCTTAGATTTACACAGTCTATTTTGCTGTACTCTCCCTCTTTCTCTTTATTGAGGCTTGTTTTATTCTAATTGAGTTTTGCTCTTAAATAGCCATTATCCTTTTCCTCTTTATTTTTATCCTTGAAATATCCACACTTTGTAACAGGACATGAAGAGACCTTTATGATTTGAACCGATCTGTTTCTGTGGCTTATTTGCTCTGTTCTGCCTCTTAAGTGCTTCAGCTGTACTGAGCTATCTCCCATTGTTCTCAGAGCACGTTGCTCTTTTAGTTATCAATGCCTGTGCACATTCTGTTCCATAATTCTGGAAGGCTTTACTGTCTCTTCCCACCTCCCTCTCCCTTAAATCTACTCATTATTCCTTGAGACACCAGTCAGGTACTGCCTTCTGTGGTGCTTTTAGGCATTTAGGTGCATGGTCTTAACATTCTTTTTAAAATGCTTCGTTTGGCTTCCAAGTTAGCATTCTTCTGTCTTTCCTTTGATTTTGTTCTTAAACCCTATCTTTATCCTTATTTATTGCTCCTAAACTTGGAGCTCTTGGACAAACAAGATCTATCCCCCGAGCCTCTTTGAATTCCTGGATAAAGGCCTTTAATAAATATTTATGGAATGGAAAATGAGTGCATTTGTAGAATCTGTCAGTGACTCAAAGTGCCATGTTGTTGTTCTTGTTGATGCCTTCGAGTCAAGCACAACTCATAATGACCCTATGAACAAAAGGCCTGAAGCCCCTCTACAACTATCGACATTTATCAAAGTTCATAGGGTCATTTAAATTCAGAATTATATATTTGAAAACTGGTTTTTGGTCCAGGGAGATACTGGATGGTTCAAAATCAAGAAAGGGGTCCATCAGGGATGTATTTTCATAACTTTTCTTTTTTTTCTTACTTTTTATTAAACTTTATTAATTTTAATGAACATTTAACAGAGATTTTGGATTTCCATTCATTCACTGTTGCACTATTTTCTCTACCCTCCCCCAGTTCGTTCCTCTTTTTTCCCCCTTGAAAGTCTGTTTTAATTGTCCCATTGCCACAGTGCTTGTCAAAGCCAGTTCTGATTAATCCTTTGTCAGTGTGTCCTTTGCCATTCCCTATCACTCCTCCCAGAGAGAGACTTCACTCTGATTCATAAGGAAAAGGGGATGGCATATTCTCTTAGCTACTTCCTGCTGAAAAGGGATGCTGTAGGTTTCAGGGTAAAGATCTTCTCTCACTACTCTAAAGGGCCCATTTGGCAATAGGAAACACATAGACTCTTGTGGAGATTGATTTTGAAATTTAGATGCACTGTTATCAATTGTGCTTGTGTTCACATCCTTGAACATGAATCATGGAACTGTGCAGCCTAGAAGACACAATTTTAACTAACAAGTTAAAAGCACATGGGTCAAAAATTAAAAGCAATAATATTCCAAGTAGAGGTTCTAACAGTGGCACAAATCAAGTTACAGAGGGAAGGTAGTTCTTAAATCCATACCTTTTCAGTCTGTATGCAGAACAGATCATCCGAGACACTAGGCTGTACGAGGAGAAATGTGGCATCAGGATTGGTGTAAGGATCATCAACAACCTACATTATGCAGATGACACAACCCTGCTCGCTGAAACCGAGGAGGACCTGAAGCGCTTGCTGCAGAAGGTCAAGGAGTGCAGTCTTCAATATGGATTGAAGCTCAATATCAAGAAAACAAAGATTCTTACCCCTGGGCCAATTGGCAGCATCAGTATGGATGGTGAAGAGATTGGGATAGTTAACAGTTTTCGTTTACTTGGTTCCACAGTCAACGCTCTTGGTAACAGCAGCCAGGAAATTAGGAGACGAATTGCATTGGGAAAGTCAGCTGTGAGGGACCTCTCAAGAGTACTGACGAGCAATGATGTCAGACTGGAGACTAAGGTGCGCCTGATCCAGGCTATAGTCTTTGTAGTTACGTGCTATGCATCGGAGAGTTGCACAGTGAATAGGGATGATAGAGAATTGATGCCTTTGAGTTGTTGTGCTGGAGAAGAGTGTTGACTATACCATGGACTGCTAGGAGAACAAACAGGTTTGTCCTGGAGAGGGTGAAGCCAGACTGTTGCCTGGAGTCAAGGATTCTGAAGCTTCATCTGACATACTTTGGGCATGTTGCAAGTAGGGACTGGTCCTTGGAGAGGGACATCATGTTTGGGAAAGTGGAGGGATGGTGCAGGAGAGGAAGACCCTTGATGAGATGGATCGATTCTGTGAGTGGAGTGGTGGGAATGAGTGTGTTTGAGACAGCGGGGTTGGCACAGGATAGAATGACATTTAGGGCTTGTACATAGGGTCACTATGAGTCACAAACGACTTGATGGCACATAACAACAACAACTCCCTCAAAACGAATTTGCTATATATCCTTCTCTCTGGCTTCTGCCTTTGACCACCACTGTCTCTTACAGTTTCTGTCAGTGCTATCTTACACCTCTCATGTCTTCATTTATTGTCCATTAGCTGATAATGTATTAAACCTCCACCTTTTCCCTTTATTTCAGAAAGTCCATTTTTCTGGAATGCTTGCTCTCCTTATTCCTCTTGCTATTGCCTCACTGATCCTCCTTTTTGATGGCATTTCTTTTTCTGGAATTCTCCTGTGGCCACTTCAATTTCTACTTTCCCTCAGAGGTACTGAAGATTTGTCTCTCAGGTTTCTACGGTTGAAATATGGCTGGTGTCTTTTTGTTTATAGTCTTCACTCTTCCTGTTGACTTTTCTGTGTTTGTGAATTTATTCCATTACACTCCCTGCTCCTCCCCCCCTTAACTGGGATTTCTGGAAAGAATAGAGATCATACTACTGGAAACCTTTAGTTCTTACTGTCATTAAACTTTTATTATCTCATGGTCAGACAGAATAACCTTACTATTTTCCACATTTTCAATTTTTTTTTTTTTTTTACTCTTCTAAAGCCTCATCTCTTTATCTTTATCATGTACATTGATGCATGGTAATAATTTACTGGTCTGATAAAGAGCTTAGAATTGTCCTTGATTTTTGCTAAGGTTTTGCTAAATTGATTCTGCCATCCTTCGTTTTAAAAATAAAAGTTCCTATTTAATAATTTTTACATAAAGTTGCTAAGTTGTCATTGGTTCTATTTTCCACAATGCATGAACATTCTCATTGTTTCTGTTGTGATTGTTAAGTTGCAGTTGACATATGGCTGACCATCCATTTGATTTTTCAGAGTCCGTAAATTACACGGGGAGAGTGCCTATCATTCTCCTACAGAGGTGGTAGTCGACTTGACTTGCCACAGAGATGCCACCGTTGGGTTAGTGCAACTTCTTACTCACTAGGCCATCAGAACTCCTTTTGGTCCTAACTAGGTGAATATTTTTTTTAAAGAAACACAGTATATTTATAGGTGACGTACATTCTTTTTTAGCCAGTTTTATTATTTAGCTATAAGTTGACCAATCTCCGGTTTCTGTTTAAGACTGAAGAGAATCTCAGGGCATCTTCCACTCCCAATCACTTGAGTAGTTCTGTGTAAGAATTGTTAAATTAAGAGTGTATATGAATGAAACACAATATAAGCATAAGCATATTATTATATGCAAATCAGTTTAAAAATTTAAAAAAAGAAAAGTAGTTTGTTTAGGGAGCCTGGGTTTCTGTTGCATGTTTCTTCATTCTACCAGAGTGCATGTACTGTGGTTCTTCTGTCTCCTTCCTTTCATAATGCTTGTGCCAGGCAGGATATGAAGGGCCTGTCACAGAGTGTGCAGGCAGCTCTTTCTCAGTCTGGAATTGTCCAAGGAATTTTCTAGGATAGATCTATTTCATACACCTTTCTTGACCTAGATCATTTCAGTGTGTTTATCTTTTAATTTTGAATCATCTTGAAAATAACTAGGGAAAAACCTAGGGATTCAGAAATACGAGAAGGAAAAAACCTTAGGAAGGAAAAAAGAGTTGAGTAATTGTAAATCATTGGTCTTGGGGCTCTTCTACATCTTTTGGGAATGGGGAATCCGAAATATGTGTGTAAGACCTTAATGCTAATTGTATGTGTGCTTGCTGTTACATTATGGGTAGGTGCTAAGGTTATATTGTGTTTGGAGAAGGGGATTTAAGATGTATTCACTTACTTTCATCAGTTATGTTACTTTTCAGGTAGGTAGCTATGTGTTAAATTCTGGTTAAAGACAAGATTTAGAAATACTATTTGGTGCCTGTATATATGCTTAGCTCAAAATTGGAGGTTTTGATTAGTGGAAGATTTGATTTTGAGGGGCTGCTGCTGCTGTTTGTTGCTAGTGAGCCAGGTCTGGTTCATAACAACCTTGTGTCCGACAGAAATGCTGCCAGATCCTGTCCCATCCTCACAATCATCTCTGCTGTTCTTAAGACCATTATTGTAGTCACTACGGCAGTTGATGGTCCTCTTTTTAGCCGACCCTCTACTTTACCAAAGATGCTGTCTTTCTCCAAGGATGGGCTCCTCTTGATAACATCCTCAAAATATGTGAGATAAAGCCCCTCCATTCTTGTTTCTAAGACGTGCTGTTCCTGCATTTTCTAAAATGTGTTTGTTGGGTTTATTGGTACATGTAGTAATTTTTACCAGCAGTGTAAGTCAAAGGTATCAGTTCTCCCTCAGTTTTCTTTAGCCATTGTACAGCTTTCACATGTATATAAAGTGTTGAAAATACTATGGTTCAGATGAGGCACACCTTAGTCTTTAAAGTGAAAAATACTGCTCTTTAATATTGTAAAGATGTCCTAGGCAAATGAAGAGGGCTACATTCATGAATATACATAGGTTTGGTAGATGATATTATAGCATTCGTATTATATGCTGTAAATGACCATGTGTATTTGCAGACCTAGTGGGGACAAAGTTAACGTTGATTTCATATTCTTGATTAAGTACCCTGAAAGAGTTGCTGGCCTCCAGCAACAGACAGATCAGTTGGTTTAACACACTTTACTTTGGTGAATGATGTCTAGAATCTTAAAAAGTTTAGCAGCAGTCACTTAAGGGGCAGCTCTTGGTCTTTCACTGTTTGGAACAAAGAAGAGGGAAGAAAAGCAAAGATTTGTTGGAATCCAAAGGACTGACGAACCACTTAAACCTTAGCCTTGAGGAATGACCCTGAAATCAGAACTAAATGGTTTTCAAATCCTATCGCTGACTCTAAGAAGGGTCACAATAAAAGGTTTTGAATAGAGTGGATGAGAATGTCTGCCAAAACTTGAATTCTGGACAGGACTATGAAATGAACAGTAGTTCTGGGGAGATACTTTAGAATAATAAACCCATAAGATGAAAAGGGCAGCATTTATCCAGTAGTACAGCTCAGAAAGTGAGAAGGAGTAGGATAGAATGATGGATAGAAATGAGATTCCCAGGGAGAAAGTGAGTGCAGTGTGGTTAACCTTGTTGGTATTGTGATGAGTGTCATAACACAAAATGTATGTGAGTGATTGGATAGGAAACCAATTAGATTTATACATAAACTTTCCCTTAAATCACAATAAAAAGAGGTTTGCGGTAGCAGTTGGCTATTGCAGTATACTATCTGATTTCTTGACTGCTTCTTCAGTGGGGGTTCATTATGGATCCTAGTAACTTTGTCTCCATTTATCATGATACTAGTCATTGGTTAAGTTGCAGATTTTTTTTTTAATTGTTCAACTGTCATACGTATTAAAGGGTTTATAGTCTCCGAGGTTCATCAGCAGGTATGTCAAGTCATGTTTGTTTTTTCTGGGCATTATCTGTATGTCCCAAGTTGTTGATGAGTCTTCCAGTTTGGATGTCACATTCTTCTTTAAATAGTCCAGTGCAGACTGAATAGGTATGGAGCAAGGACACAAACATGGCATACACCTTTCCTGATTTTGAACCAAGTATCCCTTGTTCTGTTCAAATGCCTATTTCTTGGATTATGTGTACAGCTTCTGCATGAGCACAGTGAAGGATTTTGGAATTCTCATTCTTTGCAATTTTACCCATGGTTAAGAATCAGTTGATTTTCTTTATATCATCATTAAAATACAAATAAACACCTTTCTGGTATTCTCTGCTTTCACCCAGTATCTTTTTGACATTGGCATTGATACTCTTTTTGTACATGCACATCTGAATCCAGCTTGAATTTCTGGTTTTTCCCTGTCAGTGTGTTTACTCTAGCCATTTTGAAATTATGTTTAGCAAGATTTTGTGTGTGGTAGTGTTCTGTAATTTTAACATTCTATTGAATCACTTTTGGAATAGATAATGGGTTTATTCCAATAGCTTGGCATCGATAGGCAAACACACCTGAGGCTGTATTCATTTGTTCACATACTACAACTGATATTCCATCAATTTCTGTAGCCTCCCTGACCAACTAACTCCAAATTCCTTTAATGCCACTTGGATTTACTGGTTCTTGATCATAAGCTGCCTGTTGAAATGCTTGGTTGCGGACCCTTTTTTGGTACAGTGACCTTCTTTATAGTCCTTCCATTTCCTTTTCAAGTTTCCTGCTTCATTGAATGTTTTTGCCCATAGAATCCTTCAGTGATTATTTCTAGGTTGGAATATTCAGGTTTTTTAGTTTGAAAAATGCCAAGCTTGTTCTTTCTTTTTTATGTTCTAACTTCAGACATTTCATTATAATATTTTATCTTCTTGAATCACCCTTTGACATTTTCCTTCTAATTTCATCATTTCTTTGGCATCTCTAAATTCTAGAACACGTTTATTCTGTTCTGAAATCCATTTTGATCTTGTTTTCTTACCTGTCTTTTAAATTTCTCTTTGTTTTTATTTTCATGTATCATGTCCTAATGTCAACCTACTGTTATGCGGTCTTGGTGTTATTAGTTTTCTCTGCATCCAAACTATTCCTAAATTGAGGTGGGATATCCTCAAGGCCATATTTTTGCTGTCATGAACCTGCTTTAATTTTCTTCAGCTTTAAAGTTGTATATGGACAATTGAAGGTGCCATAGTCAATTAATTTCTAGACTTGTTCTGAGTTCTGAGTGACTGATAGTAAATACTGAGTTTCTCTACTGTCTGTTTCCACAGTATAGTAGACTTGGTACCTGTGCATTCCATCTGGTGACATACAAAGTCACTGTTTATGGATTTTTTAAAAAGTATTTGTGAGGAATAAGTCTTTGGTCATATACAATTCTGTTATGTAATCTGTGGCTTCATTTCTATCACTAAGGGCATATCCATCATCCTAACCATCATCATTTCCTTTGTTTCCAAATTTTTGATTCATCCAGTGACCAGTTTTCTGTTTATCCCCCACCCCAACCCCCGCCCAGTGGCCCGTAACTGGTAACAGGGATAGGTGTGTTGGAGTCAGTGAGACTGGCTCAGGACGAGGCACTTGAGATTTATAACGACCCTATGTACAAAGAGCCCTAAATCCTGCTCTATTCTGTGCCAACCTCACTGTCTCTGACACACCTACTCCCGCCACCCCAATCACTGAATCGACCCATCTCTTCAAGGGTCTTCCTCTCTTTCGCTGTCCCTCTAACTCTTCCAAACATGATGTCGCTCTCCAAGGACTGGTCCCTCCTTGCAATGCCCAGAGTATGTCAGACGAAGCTTCAGAATCCTTGACTCCAAGGAGCATTCTGGCTTCACCCTCTTCAGGACAAACCTGTTTGTTCTAGCAGTCCATGGTATTTTCAACACTCTGCTCCAGCACCACAGCTCAAAGGCATCAATTCTTTTTTTATCATCCCTTGTCACTGTTCAGCTCTCTGCTGCATAGCACACAGTTGCAAAGACTATAGCTTAGAACAGGTGCACCTTAGTCTCCAGACTGACATTGTTGCTCTTCAGTACTTTTGAGAGATCCCTGACAGCTGAGTTTCCCAATGCAGTTTGTCTCTTGATTTCCTGGCTGCTGGTACCAAGAGTGTTGACTGTGGAGCCAAATAAACTAAAGCTGTTAAAAATCTCAGTCTCTTCACTATCTGTCATGGTGCTGCCAATTGGTCCAGCGGTGAGAATTTTTGTTTTCTTGATGTTGAATTTCAGTCCGTAGTGAAGGCTGCAGTTCTTGACCTGCAGCAAGTGCTTCAGGTCCTCCTCAGTTTCGGCAAGCAGTGTTGTGTCATCTGCATAACGCAGGTTGTTGACTTTTCCACCAATCCTCATGACACATTCCTCCTCATACAACCCAGCGTCTTGGATGATCTTACACTTTCTTTATTGTGCTAGTGGAACTTCATTTGACAAAGAAACACTGTGAACAAACACAGAAGGGGGAAAAGAAAGCAGTCCATTCCTTGGACTCTCCTAAACTGGTGAAACAGTTTTCACAGTAGCTAAAAAATAATATATCTTGCCTATTTCATTTACTATCTCTTTATAAACCTGAAAATGGTACTCATTGAATAAAGATTGAAAAAAAAAATGTTAAGTCAACAATCTAATAACAATGCAAATAATTAGGATTTCAACCATAATCAAACATAAAACAATGGAGTACTGAGCTTTGGTGTTGTGGTCTTAGGATGTTTTGTGCTAACCAAATGACTACTTCTCTGGCAGTTTCTTCAGCTGTTCTTGCTGAGAACAGCTTGAGAGAGAGGAAATGACTCCTTGCACTAAGATTTACATCTTCAGACACCTGATGGAAGGTCACTGTGAGTTGGAATGTATTTAATAACAGTGAATTTTTGGAGTTTTTTTAATTAGTGTATATTTGTATAAAGTGGTCAGACTACTTTGAAAGAGAAAAAGAAAGAAAGACCCTAGTGAGATAGATTGACAGATTTTTTTAAAATATTTTTTAAATTTTATTATTTTTATGTGCGTGTACCGTCAAATCAGATCTGACTGGTACAGGAGGAGATTGCCCCTCCTTCCCTGGCAGAGCATCTGGTGGATTCGAACCGTGCACCTCTGGGATTGTAGTTGCAGCTTCTTGCCACTAGGCCACCAGAGCTCCCCAGATTGACAGATTTTACCAGTGGGGATGAGCACAGCAGACACTGTGAGAATGGCATAGGATCTGGTGTAAATATGAGCTGTGAATTGGAGCCAACTCCATGGCACCTAACAACAAGAGTGATAGAAAAATGATTACTTAACTAAGCTGACCTTTTCTTCTAGATCTGTGGAAGAAGAATTAATCTCTTTTTAAAGTCCAGAAGTCCAAGGATAGTCAGATCTGTAAATGAAAGAAAGGGAAAAAATTTTTTTCTAAATTCAAGTTGAAAAATTCAGAATATTCCAGTTTCCTTTGCCTACTAAGATTATTATGTATCTTTAATAGCAATATAGAAAACTTCATTGTCCTGAAATAAATGAAAAATCTTCGTCAGACTTTAGCAAGTATAATTTTGTGACTATCTTCATAAAAACCTGACTGTTCGGGAGCTCTCTTGGCACAGTCATAGGGAGCTGAATTCCTCTGGCGGTTTGCATCCATCCATACGTAGTTCAGTGGGAGAGAGATGGTCACTTCTCTCCTGTGTGATTTACAGCCTCCAGAAACTGCTGAAGGGTTGGTCTTCTGTGAGTTGGTCCCAATTCTATGGAAAAGAATTTGAACTTTAGGAAATGAAAAAGTTACTGTATTATTGAATTATATATAGGATTTAAAAAAGTTTGCAGTTCTCAGAGTCCTAAATTTTATTTTAAAGTTTGAATAATTAACTGGTTTTTGGTAGTTACTATTTTATTAATCTAGGAACCTAGATAAGATTGTGGTAATAAGATTTTTTTAGCATTTTTGCTTAGTTTTATTTTAGATTTATAAAAAGGTAATAAATTAACAAACAGAACATGTACCTGTATATAGTTGCCTCCCTATTCCAGAAGCAACCTTTATAATGAATTCACCCTCTTCCTAATATTTTTTTAAATTTTGACTGTACATATAAGTGCTACTCCAAATATATACTCCCCCTCCCTCCTTTCTTTAGAAAATTCTCACCCTCTTTAGTGATTTTAAGACCTTACTAAAGTTTAAATAGGGATTTGGTGGTCCTAGTGGTAAGGAGTTGTGCTGCCAGTCCAAAGACAACGTGGTTTGAGTCTCTACCAGCTGCTATGTAAGAGAACGATGGACATTCTCCTCCCATGTGATTTACAGCCTCTGAGAACCCACGGAGAATCTGCTGTGGGATGGTTCTGACTTTACACAACAACAGAGCATAAAATGTAAACCTTCAGTTTGGAGGCATTCATCTCTCTTAAGAATATTTTACTTTAAATTTTTATCTTTCTGTCTTTGTTTGCCTGCCAACAGCTCTTCTATTTTATCTACAAGGAATATTTTCCATTCTTGATAAGAGGTTGGTAGTGATATGGGGAGGGGGAATGGGACTGGAAAATGAATAATTTTACAGCACTGTATAGAATTGCAATAGCTATATAGGAAATAGAAGCTTTCTACCAACTTTTGCCATCAGAGATTGATCGAACATGGCAGTCAAGATGCTTTAATAATGGGTGACTGGAATGCAAAAGTTGGAAATAGAGAAGAAGGATCAGCAGTTGGAGAACATGGACTTGGTGACAGAAATGAAGCTGGAGATAGAATTTTGCACGATCAATGACTTATTCAGTGCAAATACATTTTATAAGAAACATACACGGAGCTTCCACAGATGGATTTCACCTGATGGTATGCATAGGAATCAGATCGATTACATCTGTGGAAAGAATTGCTGGAGAAGCTCAATATCAGCTGTGAAAACTAGGCCAGATGCTGATTGTGGAACAGACCACCAACTACTCATGTACAAGTGTAAGCTAAAGCTGAGGAAAATGAAATCAAGTCCACAGGAACCATAATTCGACCTTGAGTCTATCCCACCTGAATTTTATAACCATCTCAGGAACAGGTTTGAGGTCTTGGATATTAATGAACGAAGACCGGATGAGCTATGGGAAGATGAAAAAATATCCAGGAAGAATGTGAAAGGTCATTACAAAGACAGAAGAGGAAAGAAAGACCAAGATGGATGTCAGAAGAAATCTATGTATTGCACTGGGGCGCCGACAAGCCAAAGCAAATGGAAGAAACCAAGATATTAAGAGAGTTGAACAAAAGATTTCAGAGGGCAGCGAGGGAAGACAGTAAGGTATTAAAATAAAATGTGGGAGGACCTAGAGTCAGAAAATCAAAAGGGCCAAACTCGCTCAGCAGTTCTTAAGCTGAAGGAACTGAAGAACAAATTCAGACCTCGAGTTGCAATATTTAAGGATGCTTTAAGCAGAATATTAAATGATCCAGGAAGCATTAAAAGAAGATGGAACGTCATTGAACCAAAAGGAATTGGTGGACACAGAAGAATTTCATAAAACAACGTATAAGCAAGAGCCTGTGGTGATGAAGGAGAAATTTCAAGCTGCTCTAAAAGAATTGGCAAAAATCAAGGCCCCGGGAATTGATGGCATACCAATTGACATATTTCAACAGAGAGATGCTGCCTTGGGTGTGCTCACCAAGTTGTGCCAAGAAATCTAGATGACAACCACCTGGCCTACTGACAAGAAGAGATGTATGTGTTTCCATTCCAAAGAAAGGTGATCCAACAGAGTGGAAATTATCGAACAATATCATTGATACCGCATGGAAGCAAGATTCTGCTGAAGATTATCCAAAACCGACTGGAACAGCACATCAACAGAGAACTGCCTGAAGTGCAGGCAAGGTTTAGAAGAGGCTGGGGCACTAAGGGATATTAAAGTCAATGTCAGATGGATCTTGGCTGAGAGCAGAGAGTACCAGAGGAATGTCTATCTGTGTTTCATTGACTATACAAAGACATTTGACTGTGTGGATCTCAACAAACTGTGGCTGACTCTTGAGAAGAATGGGAATCCCAGAACGCTTGATTGTGTTTATGTGAAACTTATACTTGGACCAGGAGGCAATCATCAGAACTGAGAAGGAAACACTGCATGGTTCAAAGTTGGGAAGGGTTTGCGTCAGGGATCTGTCTTGTCTTCATATCTTTACAATCTATATGCGGACATACTATCTGGAAGGCTGGGCTCTATGAGGAGAACTATGGCATCAGGATTGGAGGTAGACTCATCAACAATCTGCATTATACACATGACACAACCCTACTTGCTGAAACTGAGGAGGACCTCTGAAGTGCTTGCTGCAGAAGGTCAAGGACTGCAGCCTTCAATATAGATTGAAGCTCAACATCAAAAAAACAAAGATTCTCACCACTTGGTCGATTGGCAGCATCATGTGAATGAAGAAGAGATTGAGATTGTTGACAGCTTCAGTCTGCTTGGCACCACAATCAAGGCTCTTGGTACCAGCAGCCAGGAAATTAAAAAGACTAATTGTGTTGGGAAAGTCTGCTCTCTAATGTTCACCTGATACAGGCCATGGTCTTTGCAGTTTCTTGCTATGCATCAGAGAGCTGGGCAGTGACTAAGGATGATAGAAAAAGGATTGATGCCTTTGAGGTTTGGTGCTGGAGAAGAGTATTGAAGGTACCATGGACTGCTGGGACAACAAACACGTTTGTCCTGGAGAGGGTGAAATCAGGCTGCTCCTTGGAGGCAACCATTCTGAATCTTCGTCTGACATATTTTGCACATGTTTCAAGGCTGGATCAGTCCTTGGAGAGGGATGTCATGCTTGGGAGGGTGAAGGAACAGTGTAGGAGAGGAAGACCCTTGATGAGATGGATTGATTCAGTGACTGGGGTATTTGGGGTAGGTGTGTCAGAGACAGATTGGCACAGGATAGAGCAGGGTCTAGGGCTGTTGTACATAGGGTCGCTATGAGTCTCAAGCAACTGATGGCACATAACACAGCAACATATAGGAAATACTTCGAAATACTCTTCTGACTCTCATTCTACATTTTCATTATGCAACTAAAGGTCATTATATCTCTGGACATTATCTACACTGCTGATAAGTATGTATTTATATATGTGCATGTTATGTAAATATGTGGGAAAATATATGTACACATGTTTAAGGTCTATCCTTATCCCCATCTGCCTCTTAGAACAAGTAGTATTCCAGTAGATTCTCAGGATGATTTCCCATCTCTTTGATTGTCCAGAACAATTGAATTAACAACCAAAGCCCTCTTCAGTCATTGCCACTGGTACTTTGAAGTGTCTGTACTCTTGGGAAATGATGAAGAGCTTGGTAGATCAAAGGTAGTTGATTGTTGGGTGAAAGATGTTGCACAACACTTTCTCAATTACTTTTTGGTAGGATGTAGTAATGACAGCAAGGATTTGGAGTTTTGAGCTATTTTGTAAATGCCAGAGTTTGGAGATTGAGGAACCTTCACCAGAGCACACTGTGACCCAGATTTCACTTTATTTCTGCTGTGTTGTCTCTAACTTTTGCTGTAAAGAGAGTTGACAAGCACCAGAGAACGTTTATGACTTCTGTCCACAATCATGAAATTTTGACTGATCTAGATAAGGAGCCCTGTGAACATGTTTTCTCACCATGAGTCTTCTTGAGAAATCCCAGGATACCACACATACCACAGGTTCTCTAGCTAGGAACCAACTTAGAATAAAATCTAATTTATTTGATATGGTTTGAGAGAGGTCATTGAAGGAAGAAACCCGAATCTACTACGAGTGTCTCTCTCATTGTTGTGGAGTCAGAACCAACTCACAGCTAACCCTCCATTGGGTTCCCAAGACTATACCTTGAATAGGAGGAGATTGCCTGTCCAGTGGAGCAGCTTGTGTATTTGAACTTCAAGAGAGATGTGATCGTCAGGTTAGCAGCACAGCTTCCTGTGGACTGCCACTGGATTTACATAAAATGTAGAATTACTTTAATTCCTTGTTTATTAAACTCCATATCTTTCTGAATGGAAATACAGAGATGTAAGGAATACTTCTTACTTTATAAAGAAATTAGTATGTTGTTTTGTGTACTGTAGAGTCCGAACCAACCCATAGCTGGCCCTCCAGTGGGTTTTCAAAGGTGGTTAATCACAAGGGAGGAGATTGCCCATCCTTCTCCTGCAGAGCAGCTGGTGGCCTTGAATCATGTGCTTTCGGGATTGCAGTACAACTCTTTGTCACTAGGCCACCAGAACTTCCTTAGTATAAATTAGAAATTAGGATACACAGGAAATTAATTTCAAGGGATCCTTTTAAGTATGTTACATAAATATGCAGGCTCCAGTGTTTGTATAAAGGTTTCATGAGTATATGGGACCTGTACTTTAAAAAAAGAAATAATGATAAGAATTTTTATTCTTGTAAGAGTCATAACATTGTTGTCAACAATCTAATCTCATTTGGATCCACAATCAATGTCTTTGCTACCAGCAGTCAAAAAAATAAAAAACAAACAAACAAACAAAAAACAAAAACACACACACTGCAATGGTAAAATCTGCTGTCTTTGGAATACTAAAGAGCAAGAGTATTTGTTTAAAGACCAAGCTGTGCCTCAATCATGCCATGGTCTTTTTACTTCCCTTCCTTTCTTCTTTAAGGAATTTCTGTTAAAGCAAGAATTTTACAATCCAGATTACATTTCCTTGCTCATTTATCAATTCTGTTATCTAAAACAGAAGTGACATTCTGAACTATTCTGAAAAAAAAAAAAAAAGAGTCATAACATAATCACACTTAGTAATTCCCGCTAGGGAGGCAGGTAGTTTAACGTGTTCTGTGCTAGATTGCTAAGTGAAGACTGAGCCATTTGAATCTACCAGGCGCTAAGCAGGAAGGAAGATAGCAGATACCTCTCGTAAAGATTTCACAGCCTCAGAAACCTGGGGATTTGAAAAGGTCTCAAAGATAGTGGTTGCAAGAGCCATACCATTATCACAATTTAAATAAAAATTCTAGTAAGTAACAGGTTGAAAAAAAAAATTACTAGATCTATATCTTGTTTTGCAATCATGGTTAAAAACAATAAACGGAAAAGTGAGTTTGCCCTAGAATTATTCATTAAGACAAGAAAGTAGGGGAGGAAAGGAAAAAAACAAACTAGCATAAAAATGATCTTAATTCGACTAGCTTACTCGAATTAACTAGCTTAGCATAAATGTAGCTGATGTTAAACATTTTGATAGACTATTATCAGTTTTCATGATGGTCTAAAAAATCTTTTCATTATTTTATGTTTCTTATTCTGTAGTAATTCAACCAGCACATACCCCTTCCCGCCAACTTTTTGAGACCAATTGGGGGTTCTGTTTTTTGAGAAATGAAGTAATTTGTCCTCTAGAATGTCCCATATTATTTGTGATAGTGATTGCTCCTTTTGTGGTTATGGTGAACTTTACCATACCTGTATCTCTAGTCTGTAAGTTGATAATTTGATCTAAGGTTTACTTGATTCAGTTTTCCCTCCTTTTCCTCCCCTCCCTTTATTTCCTCTCTCCCTCCTTCCTAAGAATATCATTGATATTAGAAACTTCCTATTCCATCACATTGCGCTACATACTGTCTAGATGACTCGCATTTATTGGTACTAAGATGATGTTGGAATTCCATTGATCAGCTAGTTTTTACCAAAAGGTGTCCATTTGACCACTTTAGAGCTTTTTAGAATTCTTAAGAGTATTATAATCAAAGAAGATCTATCTTAGCAGATTTGATTAAAGATAAGGAGAAGCATCAATTAAGATGCTTAACAACCTCCTGTATGTTTTGCTAAGACTTGCTGCTATAATACATTTAATATGTAAATAGATGGAGTTTTTTTTAATGCTTTAATAATGAATGTCTTTCTTACATAAGACATTTAATATTTAAGTTAAAATTACTGAGAACAGGAGATTTTTTTCAGGCTGCTGTGCTATAGTAGAAAAATCAGACACTGAGATCTAAGAGACCAATTTATACTCACTGTGGCCCATGTTTTTAAAATTAGAAAATGGGAATAAAAGATCTAGTACAGGATTGTTTTCATGATTAAGTGAAGTAATTTATTTGGAAGCAGTCTAAGACCTGGTGGTTATAATTTTGAATTTAAATCTGAAAAGCATTGCAGTTATGTATTTTTCAGTTGAGACCTTCAGACTAAAATTTAAGAATGTAAGAAATAATATCTCATTTACTGTTTTATCTTTATCCATATAAACTCTTAGAAGATGCATGTTGTTGTTAGTTGCCATTCTTCAGAATCATTTCACAACTGACTCTCCAGTGGGTTTTCAGAGTCTGTAAATTGCCTGCCAGGAGAACCATGTGCCTTTGGGTTGACAGCAGAATTCCTGGCTGTGAGACTGCATGAGTACATGTTGTTGTTAGGTGCTGCTAAGTTGACTACAACTCATAGCAACTCTGAACAATGGATCTGAACACTGCCTTACCCTGTGCCATCCTTATCTTAGTGAGGGTCTGTCTTTTGCTGACTCCACCTTTCCAAGCATGGTGTTCTTTTCCCAAAGATCACTTTCTCCTAAGAACATGCCCAGAATATATGAGGTGAACCTTCACCATTCTTGCCTTGATTGGGCACCCTGGTTGCACTTTCTCTGTGACAGATTTGCTTGTTCTTCTGGCAGTCCATGGGCGCTAGTCCATGGAATACTTGTGGGAGAAGGAGAGAGGCGACTCACTGCCTCTGAAAACCAGCTGGAGAGTCAACTATGAGTTAGTTCCGACTCAAGACACAACAGCAACTGCATAGGATATTCAGTACTTTTCTCCAGCACCACAACTCAAAGGCATTGGTTTCTTCTGTCATCTTTAACCATCCAACTCTCAAATGCCTCACAAGTGATTGAGAAGACCATGGCTTGAAGTGATGCATCTTAGTCTTTAAACTGACATCATTGAGCTGAGGCATAGTACAGTGTTGTTGTTTTTTTCCTTTGGCTTTGTTTTTTCATGATTATGGTGCTTATTATTGGAAGTCAGAAGGCTGTAATTCAGGTTGGCAGCATGATATAGTTGCTCAGTCAGGATAGCTTCCGAAATGTGCTTGCAGACACCTCAGCCTTCAGCCTTGCAGCTTTAAGCTGGTGTTAGAGCCCTGCCAATTATGGCCATAGTACAATTTTAACGCAAATGTTAATTAAGGAGGCCTTTTAGGAAAAACATGCACAGAAATCTTAGGTTACTATTTTTCTATTTCCAGCTCCATTTACCTCTCAATTCTCCTTTGCCTGGGAGTGAGCTGACCAAGGAACCTTTTCGCTGGGATCAGAGACTCTTTGCATTAGTGCTGCGGTTGCCTGGCACCGTGTCGGTGGAGTCGGAACAGTTGACAGGTGTGCCCTTAGATGACTCTGCAATCACCCCCATGTGTGAAGTCACAGGAGGTAAGTTAAACACTTGCTGGCAGAATTTCTGTGACTTAAAGCAAGTTTATCTGAATGCTTTTGAAATTTATGTTTAAAAAAGTTTCTTGGTTTGTTTTTAAAACAAGTAGTTTCTAGAAATTAATAAAGATATATATAGTTTTAAAGTTTTCTTTCTTGATTAAGGTTTCTGACTTTTTAATAGAGTGGATATACAAACATAGCAATCTTGCTTTCATAGCACATTTTATTACTTACCTGAGGAATTTGCTGTTAGAACCTGTTATTCTGCTGTTTTACTCGTTATATGGGTCTGTGGCACAGTCTGGATGCAATGAGATGCCATCATCGTCACCTACTTCATTTAGGGGAAAGTTGGTGAGGTATACTCTCCCTATTAATAAGGACTCGGCCACTAACCAAATGGTTGAAGTCCGCCCAGAGGTACCTCAGAAGAGTTCTACTTCAGAAAACCAGCGAGTGAGAACCCAGTGGAGCATGCTTGCACCAGGACACAGGAGGGCGTGCCGAGACTTGACAGCAGCTGGCTCATAATGAGTATTTTATTGCCCTTCTAAAATTCTACAGAATTTCAAGGTCATTTCATTGGAAGTTTGCAGCATTCACAATGAAAAAGGAATTCGTTTTACACAGTAGATAGACTATGAAGTTATTCTTGCTATAACCGAATGTTCTCATTTTATAGAATTACTTTTATGATCTTACATAATGTAAGATAAAGTTATTTCCATAATTTTTAAGGACCAACAATAATTAGAACTGTCACTGAAAAACTTCCTTCTTGTACCAGTAATGTTTTTCAGTGACAGTCCTGATTATTTCTGTGGGTGGATATACATTTGTATTCAGAAAATACATATTTTCTTTGAACTGACCCATCCTTTTAAGAATATCTTCCCCCCCACCCCCACCCCCCATAACAGTGTATGGTTTTCACCTACAGATGACGGTCCTTGAGGCCATATTTGAACTATTTTTGCTCTGGAAATTTTTTACTATGAATTAGTTAGCTTGGATTTAAAATTAAGATAAAGTTTTGGAAGTATATGTGCTGTATCCTTTGTCTTCTCTGATAAAGTATATTCAGAGAGAGAAATGATTAGGTAGCGTGATTAGAGAAAGCCGGAAAAGTACATCATGTCTACTCACTGCCAATGAATTGATTCTGATTCCTTGTGACCTTCCATCCAGTTTCTGAGGCTGTAAATCTTTAGAGGGAGACTGCCTATCTTTCACTCATAAAGCTGCTAGTGGATCTGAATCACAGATCTTTTGAGTAGCTTCCTGACATTTTAGGTATACTAAAATTTGTTCATTCTTTGAAAGGATCAGACTCTTCCGTAGAAGAGTCTGAACTCACAACTCAAACTTTAGTCAAGAACTTGGGGCATTTACCCCAAGTGTACATCATAGTCCTTTTTCATGTCCTTGTTAGTGATAGTGGGAATGCACGCAGACACCACTCATCTTTTCATTTATCTCAGTAATTATTTTCTTTCTTTTTAGTTTGAAAAAAATGTTCAGTAGAGACAGTTTTATGGATAAAACCCCAGAGATGTACAAAAGAACAAAAAACTAATGTCCACTCTTTGCATGCTATTCAAATAAATTACCACTGATACCAGTTACCAGCATGTGTTTTAAAAGGAATGATAAATGGGAGTGTATATGTGTGTGAGTGCATTTCTTTTTCCCCCATTATAAAACAATTCATACACACTAAGAAAAAATAACAAAGAAATTCACATGTAACTGCCAAATCAATCTGCTTTGTTATTTTTCTTAAGCATGCTTTTAAAATTTTAATGATAATTGTCATTGTAAGCAGTTTAACAAATAATAACTTGTGGTTTAAAATTTGAACAGTCATGTAGGCCACGCTAACTAATTTTTCTTTTCTGAGCATGATGGCAAGATATTAGAGAGCTTTTAATAGGAATATAACACCTGGTTTATATTTATGAAGGATAACTTTGGTTGCTAGATGAGAATATACCATGTGGTAGTAATAATGGAAGAATGAAAACAAAATGATGATGGAATACTATACAGCCCTCAGGAACATTGATTTCATAAAATACTACATAACATGGGAAAGTCTGGGGAGAGAACTAACCCTGTCTCATAAGGACAAATACTGCATAATTCCATGACTGTAAAAATAGAAGGATAACAAGTAAGATGTGTATAAATGTCCAAAGAGGGAAGGGAGTGGAGGATAATCACTTGGGGTAGGAAGGAGGAGAAAATGTATTTGGTTTCTTTAAAAAAAAATTGTATTTTTTAAATTTTTTGTATGGGTGTACCATCAAATTAGATCTGACTGGTGCAGGAGGAGATTGTCCCTCCTTCTCCAGCAGAGCATCTTGGTGGATTCAAACTGCTCACCTCAGGAATTGTAGTGTAGCTTCTTGCCACTAGGCGAAGAGAACTCACCGAGAAAATGTTTTAAAAAATTAAACAAATGTGTATGAATAATTGGATACTCAAATTACTTTGTAAACTTCCATGCAAATTACAATAAAATAAGGGAGAAAATTGATAACCTGGAAAAAAACCTGCAAAAACAATACACCCCACATCATTTGGTCAGAGTGGTGGTTTGGAAAAAATGTCTCTTTTGCCTTTTGTCCCTTTTACAAAAAAGCCCACAAGTAGACTTCTGTGAGCTCTACTTGATGACAAATTGAAACCTAATACTACCACATTTGTGTGGCATAGAGAATAATCAGCATAAGCGAAACAGTAATAGAATATAGACTCACTTTATAAAGATGGCAAAAATTATCAACCCCTAAAAGGAATAAATACATTTTTATTATTTGGCAAAAGATTCAAGTATATTGTTTTCTATATTTTTTTGAAAATACCTCTTTTAAGTATTTTATTTCATAACTAAGATCGTAATTGATTTTTCGCTATTGACCCATGTCCACCATTACCTCACCTTTTTAGGCCCCCACTCGATCTTTTCCTAATTCCTTCAACCCCTTACCCTGCCTCCATAGCCCTGTGACCTCATCATTTCTCCCTACTACTCCCCACCCTCAGGCAGGGTGTATCTTACTAGCTATCCTCCTATTTTTATAATAACGGTCCTATGCAGTATTTGTCCTGATAAGACTGAATTCGTTTACTCAGCATAATGTTCTCCAACCTCTCCCATGTTAGATAGTATTTCTCAAAATCATTGCTCCTAAGAGCTGGATAGTATTTGTGTGAAATTCTTTTAACCAGTTCTTCCACATTAGATTGACCCAGTAGATGTTTTTTTGGAGTATTGATTTCAAATCAATACTATGATTTTCAAAGGAAAAAAGTATATACCTGAAATAAAGTTTCTGACACCCTTCAACGGTTTTAAATCCTGGGTGAACCACTCTAGTAACTTGGACGAGTTAGTTTCCTTCTTTGTAAAATGAGAAGTAACCCATCCAAGTATTGCTCAGATAAAGTAAGTTAATATCGTCTATATTAGGACAGTGCTTGGTACATCACAGCTTCTCAGTAATTGGTAGCTCTTTACTATTCTGTGTATAGATCATTTGCTTTTATACTTGTGTTTTTTGTTTTTGTTTTAGTAAAATTGACTGAGTATTTGAATTATTTATAACTGACTAATGTTCTTTTTTCAGAGTAGCCTTTAAGAGATTGCATGTTGAGTATAAATTGATATGAGTAATTTAAATGTCAAATATAATAATATAGCCTGTGCTCTGAGATAATTGGTTGAATTTGCATAAGCATAGGACCTTGTGATATAGGATTTACTAAAAATAACAAGATATTTAATTAAAAATGGATTTTTAATTGTCTAAATTACCCTAGGTAAACACTGTATAGTAGAAAGATAATGCATGTTACATATAAAATCAGAATTTTAAAATAGCCACATGAAAAAGATGAACAGGT
>NW_006399754.1:4571937-4578505 GCF_000299155.1 Elephantulus edwardii | reverse complement strand
GCAAGTTCTTTATAAACTTTCATTAATACCTCAATTAAAAAACTATATTCAAGATTTCAGCATAGAATTTGCATTAAAAATTATTGAGATACTTTGTTGTTACGTGTAATCATGTTATTTATGACTCATAGCGACTACATGTACAACTCTATACCCTGCTCTCTCCTTCGCCAATCTTACTGTCTCCAACACACTTACCCCAAAACCCCAGTCACTGAATCTAATCCATCTCATAGAGGGTCTTCCTCTCTTCCACTGTTAAATACTAAGACTTCAAAATAAAATCTATTATTTTATACTTACTGTTTTGACTATGCAAAGGCATTTGACTGTGTGTATCACAACAAATTTTTGCTAACTTTGAGGAAAATGGGAATCTCAGAGCACTTGATAATAGTGCTTATGCAAAACCTATATTTGGACCAGAAAGCTGTCTTCAGAACAGAGCAAGGAAACACTGCATGATTCAGAATCAGGAAAGGAGTGCATCAGAGATGAATCCTGTCTTCATACCTTTTCAGTCTATATGCAGAACAGATCATTTGGGAAGTTGGGCTTTATGAGGAATGTGGCATCAGGATTGGACAAAGAATCAACAACCTAAGTTATGCAGATGATGCAGCCTTGCTTGCTGAAACTGAGGAGGATCTGAAGTCCTTGCTGCAGAAGGTCAAGGACTGTAGCCTTCAACATACATTGAAGCTCAACATCAAGGAAACAAAGATTCTCACCACTGGGCCAATTGGCAGCACAGTGACAGATGGAGAAGAGATTGAGGCTGTTAACAGTTGAAGCTAGCTTGACTCCACAATCGACATTCTTTTTTTTTTTTCCCCAAATTGAATATTTTATTAACATGGTAGTTGTCTTTGTAAACAATCAACATTCTTAACACTAGCAGTCAGAACATCAAAAGATGAATTGCAATGGGAAAAGTCTGCTGTCAGAGATCTCTCTTGAGTGCTGAAAAGTCTAGAAATTAAGGTGTGCCTAATCCAAGCCATTGTCTTTGCAGTTACTTGCTATGCATCAGACAGCTGGTCTGACAAAGGGTGACAGAGGAAGAATTGATGCTTTCAAGTTGTGCTGGAGAAGAGTCTTGAGCATATCATGGACAGCAAAAAAAACCCCAAACAAACAAAACCCAACCAAATAGATCTGTCTTGAAGAGGTGAAACCAAGTTTCTCCTTGGAGGCTAAGATTTTGAAGCACCCTCTAATGTGTTGGGCATGTGGCCAGAAAGGATTGATCCTTGAAGGACATCATGCTTAGAAGGGTGGAGGGACAGTGCAAAAGAGGAAGACCCCAGATGAGATGGATTGATACAGTAAGGGGGGGCAATGGGGCTAGGTGTGTCAGTGAGACTGGCTTAGGATAGGGCAGGCTTCAGAACTATTATCATAGGTTGCAGGCGACTTGATGATATCAATAACTGTATCTATCAAAGCTTGCGTATGTATCAATTAGAACTAGACATATGTCATGTTTTCAGTAGCCAAATGTAAGTAGTGGCTGTAGGATTAGATAATATAGGTTCAGATATTTTTGTCAAAAATCCCTGCATATCTGATCTTTTCACTAGTATCTTTTTTTTTCTAAATTACTTTTAAAAAATATTGTAGGTTATAATATGTAAAAGGAGAAGTAATTTTAAATAGACCTTTCCCTTGGTAAAATTTAGAAAAGCACGTTACCATCTTTTTTCCAGATATTTAAAATATGCGATAACTGAGGGAAACCAATGGAGAGTTCGAGTATCCTCTGTGTGCTTAGTGTTAATCCTAATGGTTAGACATTGTCGTTAAACGGTCGGAGTATCTGGGGGCTTCGTTACTTGATGTCTTGCATACATGTATGTATGTGTATGAAAGAGAAATTATAGTAGAACAATGAGAAATATTATTATGCCTCTGTAAAATTTGTGATTATTCTTCCCTTGTGATTTATACAGACTTGGACTTTTATGTCCTAGTAGAAAGTTAGCATTAGATGCTCTCATAAAAGGCAGTTGTTGATTGGGTGGTTACTATTCATTTTCCCATAAGGTAATGCAGTAAGTTAACCTTTCCCAATGAACTCTTGTTAATTAGAACGGTAACCTTACTGGAGTTCTTTCTTGCTAGAGGTAGGAATTACTGTAACTAACTAGTTTTATTTTTTTTCTACCTCAGGCCGTTCATACTCTGTGTGTTCTCCAAGAATGCTTAATCAGTGTCTGGAGTCCTTGGTGCAGAAGGTGCAAAGTGGGGTTGTAATAAACTTTGAAAAAGCAGGACCAGACCCCTCTCCTGTAGAAGGTATTATTGTAATTATAGATGTTTATGATGGGTTTTTCCTTTGTTCAGGTAGAACTGGGGATTCTGATTTGGCCTTTAAAATCGAGTGACAAAACTTTTGTTAGTAATAAGGAAAAATTTAAATAGAAAAGCCATTAACATCATCTTTTTCTATTAATAATTGTACATAATTTTAATAAGCATCAAAGTTTTGTAGATAAGCATCTTCATATTTCCTTTTTAATATTATTCTTTGTCCAGTATGTGGTTTTTTTCTTACATCCTTTAATTCACAGAGTGCTTAACCGTGGTGTTTATTCCTTAACTACATTGTCCCAGGATCAAATTGATAACAACCAGCTGGCTATCTTCGTCCCAAAATCAGACTGACCTTTGCAATTAGGCTTGACTGTTAACTTGAGCCAGGCACTATCATAATTTATTTATTCCCACCTTCTGTGCAGAGGAACTATTTATATTAGTCAAAGATCTAAGTTACAAGAATTCTGGGGTGTTTGAAACAGTTAAGTGCTTGAATACTAGTTGAAAAGTTGGTGGTTTGAAAACCAGAGGTGCGTGGGGAGTGAGGCTGGCACTTTGGAAAGGTCACAGCCTTGAAAGCCCTGAGTTGTGGGTCGGCTGTGCACGTGGACCTGTGGCCAGGAGTTGGGATCCCCTCTCCGGCTGCTCAGCAGCAGCATAAGGAGTTACACTAGAACCAATGGGCATTTACAGCAAGTGTCTCTGCCCTGAGCATATTTAAAGAATTAGACAGCTCATGATAGTTCATGACCAAGGTAATAGAGAAGAAAGAATTGAGTTATATACAGAAGTTAGGAAGACTGTAGAAGTTAGGTGTGTTTGGTTTTTTTTTCTCTTTTAAACAAACCCAGCCAACAGATTTCTTAAACATGGAACATAATGATTTCTTTTTGTTTTAGTGCTTAGTTTACAGTTTATGTAAAACGAGCACTGTAATTGTTTATTGAGTGATAGAAGAGAATGACTATTTTGCTAGAATTATTTTAGATTAAAAGTTACTGTCTTGATTCTTAGTTAGCATATGATATTTTGCTTTTATTACATATTAGTTAAAATTATATTAGTTTAGCAGCAACACACTTGCCATTTCCATGTGTCTGGCACTGTTTTAGAGATATGGTAAGTTGAGTGCTTATATTTCTCATTGATTAAACATTTTGAACATAATTCATTTACCATAGAGAATATTTTATTTGTTCTAATGGATGAACAGTGTTTGGTGGAGCTCCCAGATTGATTCAGGTTTGCAAGCAGGAGTGGTGTCCACTTCATAAACCACATGCCTCTGGAAACTCTATGAACATAAAGAAACAACAACAGTTAAAGAACAGGATTCAGGTCTTTTGTTCATTGGGTCACTATGAGTTGTGCTCGACTTGATGGCACTTAGCAAACAACAACAATGGATAAACAAAGGATGCTTTGAGAGGTACTTTTTTCAGCTAGTGAGCAGATAGCTAGAATTTGCAAGCTCTATTGTCTAGTGAGGTTTTTTTGCTAATTATAATGTTAAACAGTAATGGTAGTAATTTACTATTTTTTTTTTAATGGGAAAATCCAGCAATGAACACATGTGAAGGCATGTTTACTAACCTGAGTAACGGTAGACAACATTGAGCTTTGTTTCTCCTCTTGATGATAGATGCTTTTCTTTGTTCTTCATTTCTTTGCTGTAGATGGGCAGCCAGATATATCAAGGCCTTTTGGATCTCAGCCTTGGCATAGTTGTCACAAGCTCATATATGTCAGACCAAATCCTAAAACTGGGGTTCCTATAGGTCATTGGCCTGTTCCAGAATCTTTCTGGCCTGATCAGAATTCTCCAACACTAGTAAGTACCAGAAAGACTCTGACTGTAATAGTAATAATAATAGTAACCAGTTGGTTTTGGTATTAGTTCTGAATACCCTTGGCAGTTAAAGTTGTAACTCATTTAGGATATTAGACAGATGAGCTAAGTGTTAAGAACAGCTATTACTTAAGAATAGAAACGAAACATCTTTTCCTTCAAAATGTAATACCATCCTTAACACTTTTTTTATTGGCATCTGGTTCTACAGAACCACAAATGTAGCAAAATTTTCTCTTTTGACTCTTAATGTGACATGAGGAGCTGTCTCTGGTAAACAATTTAGAATTTTAATGAAGATTTGAAAATAATTCTAGTAGTTTGTCTATTTAGTTATCCTTCTATTTTTATAATTATGGTCTTATGCAGTATTTGTCCCTATGAGACTGAATTTGTTCACTCAGCATAATTCCGTCTAGACACTCCCATGTTTTATAGTATTTTATGAAATCGTTGCTCCTTAACACTGTGTGGTGTTCCATTGTGTGAGTGTGTGTACTTTTGATGTCCATACTACCTTTAAGGGATTATTGTATAAACAAGCTAAAAGGGTCTGTGATGGTGTAGTGGTTGTAGTGCCAATCTGCTGACTGAAAGGTAGACATCTCCCGGCCGTTCAGTGGGAGGAATTTGAGACAGTCTCTGTCCTTGATGGTCTCTATGAGTTGGTATCCTCTCGATGTCTACGGGTTTGGGTTTTATGTCCAAATCTGTAATAGTCTGCAGGGAGTTGTTTTGCTAACCCAAAGGTGGCACTTATCTGGCGGTTAAAAACACCAGCAGTTCCAGGAGAGAGAGATGGACACTTTACGGCCTCTGGAAACTCACTGGAGGATCAGTTATGAGTCAGTTCCAATTCTATGGCAGTGAGTTTGAAGGTTTTTCCCTCTTACATATTAAACAACATTTTAGACTAAGATCTCTGACTGTTTTGGAAGCCACTAGTATATACAAGTCTTTAACTTATTTCAAATGAAGATTTATGAAGATATCTTATTTCTTGTATATAAACATTTAAGACGACTTATTTACTTCCAAAATTTTACATTTAACTTGTTCAATAAATTTTAAGACCTAAGAAGATTTATATTCTTTATAGGCTTTGAAATTTTGTTAATATTAAATAATTTAAGCATTTTAAGTATTTTCTTTCCTTTTATGGTAAAGGCCAAACCCTCACCAACTAAATTGAGGTACTGAGTATATTTTCATAGTGAGGAAAATTTAACAGTAAGTTTGTTCCTGATGTTTTGTGTAGATATTAATAATAAGACTTCTTCCAGCCACCTCGCACATCTCATCCGGTAGTGAAGTTTTCCTGTACAGACTGTGAACCAATGGTTATTGACAAATTGCCTTTTGATAAGTATGAGCTGGAACCTTCACCACTGACTCAATTTATCCTGGAAAGGAAATCTCCTCAAACTTGTTGGCAGGTGAGCAGAACAATTGTAATGATTTAGAAATTTACATTAGAATTTTCTTTAAAAGTTAAATTTAATGTTTAGTTTGTTACTAAATATGAGTGTTCAAAAACTCCTTTAAACAGGTGTACGTGAGCAATAGTGCAAAATACAGTGAGCTTGGCCATCCTTTTGGTTACTTGAAAGCCAGTACGGCACTGAACTGTGTCAACTTATTTGTGATGCCTTACAATTACCCAGTCCTCCTTCCCCTGTTAGGTGAGTAATTCCTTACAATCATCCAGTCCTCCTTCCCCTGGGAGGTAAGTAATTCCCCACTTGGTTTCTTCCCAAAAACAGGTGTTGGGAAACATTTGTAATTTTCCTAATCTGTTGGAAAGGAATGAAAATATATTACAATTTGAAAAATGTAAAATCTTTCTAAAGACATTTTTGTGGAATCTATGTTACGTTTCTTGGCAAATTGGAAATAAGTGTTAAAAATACCTGTTAGTCTGTAAACTGATAAAAATGACTATATTCTTAAATTTTATCTATTTTCCTATATGCTTCATATTTAGCATTGGCAATGTATGCTTTGTGTTTAAACAAGATACATTTTTTGCATTCATAAGATACGTGTTGGCTTTTCAAAGAATTTATACTTAATTTCATTTGGACAAAGTGAATCTGCCTCAAAAAAAAAATTTCTAAGTTTCATCTGCCTGTAATTTTGTGAGGATGTTTTTGTATAATAAGACTCTTTCTTCCTCCAACAATCACCTCAGATTTGAAAATTTTAATCAGAAATTAGTATATATTCTACAGAAAATGTTATGGATACTTTCTGTTTTGTATCCAGGTCTAGACAGGATATGGATCTTTTTTCTTGTATATTAAGCCATAATTAGCACCTTCTCATTTTTAAATTTGTATTAGCGAAAACCCAAATCCCGATACTACTTTCTTACAGTAACAAAGCATAGACTTATAAAAT
>NW_006399754.1:4564632-4571547 GCF_000299155.1 Elephantulus edwardii | reverse complement strand
CTCACCCATATTGAATAATATTGAATGAGTTCCTTGTTTTTCAATGCAGCGTAGTATTCCATTGTGTGAATATACCACAGCTTCTCTATCCATTCGTTTGTTGATGGGGAAACTTTATTTTTAATATGAAAATTTGAGTGATAATACTTTGTTCATAATATGCTTTTTTTTTTAGATGACTTGTTTAAAGTGCATAAAGCAAAACCAACTTTGAAATGGAGGCAGTCATTTGAAAGTTATTTAAAGACAATGCCTCCCTACTATCTTGGGGTAAGAACATTATTATTAAAAAGTAGAACTGTTATGCAAAATTTAGTAGTGTGCTTATTGTTTACTCTTGGCTTTAGAATTTGATGTTTTGTTGGTTTGTTTGGCTATTTTAGCTTGTCATAGAGATTTTGTTTAAAGATGACCCTCTACATCATTATATTTCAGTCATTAATAGCATGACAATGATAATAATATTGGTGATGGTGGAGGTGGTGGTAATGCTAATAGTAAACATTTATATGCTGCTTACAAAAAGAATTCACATGTGTTAACATCATTAAATTCATACAGTAACCCTAAGACATAGAAACTATTATTATATTTATTTGTCCATGGCTAATGTATGTGGACACGTGGGAGTCTAGAATTTAGCCCCTGGCAGTCTTCCTTCATATGTAGTCCCTCAACTTTGGTTGTTACCTTGATTTATAAAATTGTAGTTTTATAATTGTGTTTCTTTCAGGATATAATTTTCTAAATTCCTAGAAATACTTTTTTAAAAACTGTTTTTCAGTTGCTTGTGTTCACAAATAACTGTACACTGCCATTATTTACCTCTTATAACGGAACCTCCCCATAGGCTTCCTTTTTTCCTCCTGTCCATCCATTTGCCAGTCTCTCCTTTCTTTCCTTCCAGTCCCTTGAGGTCAGCCGTCCACAGTTGTTTCTCTGTATGTGTAAGCATTTCCTTAGTCTTCCTCCTTTGCCCCAGTTGAATCGGTAATGCATGTCCTGTTCATGTGTTAATTGCACACATACTGTCTGATTGTTCATTTAAGATAGACCTCCCTTGCACCCATTCTGTTAGTACTCATTATCCATTCTTTCCTACTCTTCCCACTGCTCTCACCCCTATCTTTATGACAGTGGTATTTCCTTTTGTGAGTTATTTCAATCAATAAAATGTCTTCTAGACTCAACAATGTTATGTAGAGAAGCACTTTATTACATCGGTGGTGGTGGTAGGTGCCGTTGAGTCGTAGATGATTCATAGCGACCCTATGAAGGAACAGCCTGAGCACTGTTCATAGAGTTTCCGGAGGCAAGCCATTTTGGAAGTGGATGCCACTCCTGCTACCAGGCTTGTTTTAATTGGGAAGCTCCACCACACACTGTCCACCATGGGTAACCATGATCACATTTGGCACATCAGTGTCATAGTGTTCAGCATCACAGCAACCACAAGTTTCCTCTGTACAGCAATGCACAGAACAGTGCTATACCACTTAGAAGAATGACAGGAAAATAATTTGAACCTGGCCTGAGGGCTGCAGATTAAAATCACCCACCTTTGGCTTGGCAGCATAACTTTCTGTCCAATAGGCCAGTGTAGCTCTATGTTGAAAGCATATATAATTTCCATATATTTTATTTATTTTTAACATTAAAAAAATAATATTTTTTCTCCGTTTTTGCACATTTTCTTCCCCCTTCCCCATCCCTCTCCACAAAACACCCGTTGTTCCAGACAGTTGTCATCCGTATAGTGCCTAATCATATATTCCTTTTGAACACTTTCCCCCTCATCTGATCTAATACAGTGTTCATTATCTATCCACTCGTTTCCCATATTTTATGCAAGCCCCTCCTGCCTGTCCTCTATTTTAACAATGGTGTTATGCAGTATTTGCCTTTTTCTGACTGAGCTAAATTTCACTCAGCATAATGTCCTCCAGGTTCCTCCGTGTTGTGTAATGTTTTACTATTAGAGCTGTGTAATAGTCCATTGTATGAATGTACTGTAGTTTTTCTGTCTATTCATTTGTTGATTGCCACTTGGGTTGCTTCCATCTCTTTGCTATTGTGAATAAAGGAGCAATAAACCTGGGTATGCATACATCTGTTTGAGTCATGGCTCTGGTTTCTTTGGGGTGTATTCCCAATAGTGGAATTGCTGGGTTAAATGGTGTTTGTTTTCAACTTTTTTTCCTTTCTTTCTTTCTTGTTGTGTACCATTAAATTGGATCCGACTGGCACAGGAGGAGATTGCCGCTCCACCAGAGCATCTGGTATTCCCAACTTTTTGAGAAAGTGCCAGACTGCCTTCCATAGTGGCTGTACCATTTTACATTCTTGCCAATAGTGAATAAGAGTCCCAGTCTCTCCACAGCCTCACCAGCATTTGTAGTTTGCTCCATATACTTTTTGGAAAACATAAAAATTATTATAACTTGATTGTTAAGACCAAAACCTTTTCAGTTATTTACATAAATTAACTTATTTAGGAAAATTAACTTCTAAACAAAAAGATTACACCAAAACCACTTTTTAAATACTTTTACTTTGATCCAAAAATGTTAGTGTATGATGTCTTTGATCAATATTCCCAAATAGTCCATAGTACAGTTAGAAGATTAATTTCCTGAACTTTGACATCTTTGAGTTGTAAGAGAATAGTTAAGTGTCAAGCACATTGTATCCTTCTTGTCAAGGTAGAAAAGAATTCACTTAACATATGTTATTTCATCCACCTATCACAGCAGTACTGTTGACTTAGTGAAAGTTGCATGGCTATTAAACACAAGAATGAGGCTTTGATTCAGCTTTGATGCCAGTCTTACACTTTGTATTATCTTAGTTTTTATCCTCCTTTTACTGGCTGTATTTCTGTTCACATATGCCGGACACTTACTAGTGATGTTTTAGTTTTCATTACACCAAGAGAATGTGTTGGGTTTTTTAAAAATAAAATTTTTATGTTATGCTAGTTTATTCACAGAGTTCTTATACATTGTTTTTCACACCAGATCTTTCCCATTTCCTTTTCCCATGCCTCCCTCCATCCATCAAATTGTGCTACCCTGTGATTAACCACATCCCACACCCCTCCCATCCTCCTGCCTCTGCTCTCACCCTTCCCCCCTTTGGGGGTAAGTAATGGTCTTATGCAGTATTTGTCCTTCGGGGACTGATTTCGTTAACTCAGGATAATGCTGGAGTTTTTCCTAAGTTAATTAGTGATTTACAGAATCATTGCTCTTGCATTACTGCATACTATTCTATTCAATTTTATTTAGACATCTGAGCTGTTCCCATGTTCTTGCAATGGTGAATAATTTTGCTATGTACATTGGTGTACAAGTGTCTGTCTGTGTCTCAGTTCTCATTTTCTAAGTGATGGAATAGCTGGGTCATATGGAATTTACGTTTTCAGCTCTTTGAGGAAACACCAAACCACCTTCCAGAGTGGTTGTACCATTTTACAATCTTACCAACAATGTATGAGTTCTTATCTTACCACATATTCTCCAACATTTATTACTTGCTGTCCTTTTAAACTTTGCCACTGCTACTGGAGTGAGAGGGTATCTCATTGTGGTTTTAACTGCATCTCTCTTATTGTCAGTGGTTTTGAGCATTTCCTCATGTGTCTGTTGGCCATTCATATAGATTCCTCTGTGAAAATTTTTTCCATGTCTTTTGCCCATTTGTAATGGAGTTATCAGTCTCTTTCGTGTGGAGGTCCTGAAGGATTCTATAAACTTCTGATATGAGACCCTTGCATGAAGCGGTATTGCCAGATGTTTTTTTCCCAGTCAGTATGTTTTCCCTTTACTCTGTTGGGAAAAGTTTTTGATGTGCACAAGGATTTAATCTTTAAAAGGTCCCATTAAATCAGTTTTATCCTCTCCAGATCCAAATTGTGCATTGTGTATTTGGCAGTCCCTTTATACCATAGACTAGGCTGGCTGAGCTTGATCCCAGTTTGTCTCTGGTGAACTTCAGGCTTTTAGGCTTTACTCTTAGGTCTCTGATCCACCTTGAATTGATTTTTGTTTATGGTGTGAGACATGGATCCTGTTTCAGCTTTTTGCAAATGGCATTCCAGTTTTGCCAACACCATTTGTTGAAGAGGTTGTCATTTCCAGAATTGATAGGTTTTATTTGCTTGTCAGGTATCAGTTGACCATAGATAACTGGGTCTGTTGTTGAATTCTCAGCTTTGTTCTGCTGATCTCTTTTGGTTTACTACTGCTGTGTTTTGAGGTCAGGAAGTGCTGTGCCTCCCATTTTATTTTTGTTTTTCAGAAGTGCTTTGCTTTTTTAGGATCCCTTTCTTCAAATAAACTTGACAATTTCCCTTTCAGTTTCCTTGAAAAAGGAATTTGATAACTGGATTGGGATTGTGTTGAACATGTAGATTGCTTTTGGTAGGATTGTAATTTTCACAATAATGAATCTTCCTTTCTGTGAACAGGGCATGCTTTTCCATTTCTTTAGGTCTTTCATTTTATCCTGGAGAAATGTTTTGTAGGGTTTTTTTAATGGATCTTTTGTGTCTCTAGTTAGGTTGACTCCCAAGTGTCTCAATTTGTGGCTGGCTATTGTAAATGGTATTGCTTTCTTGGATTCATTTCTGAGTTCTTTTTATTACTTTTGATCTCCTTGAAAAATGAATGTGCCAAGAGAATCTTAACTGGTGTACTCTTTAAGGTTGAAAACCATTCAACAGTACCATTTCTATACCAAATATTAGATTGTTTTTCCTTCCTCTATTTTTTCCTTCATATCTTGCTTTTGAAATTTTTAGTATTTATAGTATTCCCATTTTGGCTCATGGTAATAATGCTGTGTACCAGCAAGTTGGACCTGACCTCTGGCACCTTTTCAGAGATAATAAATCACCTGGGAGTTGATTGCCCATCTTTTTCCTGCAGAGCAGCTGATGGATTTGAACCATGTACCTTTGCTTTGGCAGCACAATTCCTTAATACCTGCTGAATATTTACTAAGCTAGATGCTTTTATAAGTACCTTATATGTATCAACTAATTTTATCCCATGATAACTATGAAATAGGTACTGTTGTCATCCTCATTGTACAGATGAAAAACAGGTTCTAGAACCTAAGTGGTGGAGCCATAATCCACCTACGTTCTCAAAGTATTATTCTTGGATTTTCTTTGACTCCTTTTTCCTTCTACGCAAATTGTATCAGGTCCCTCTCTCTCTCTTGTGTGTGTCTTGCTCATTTATTTCAAACTTACTGTCTGTAGAGATACTACTGAGCCTAAGCCTCAATCTTTTCTGATTCCATTCCTTTTTATAACTCTTACATGCCATGGGCAAACCTTTTCTGAAATTCAAATATTGGTTACATTTCTCTATTGTTTATTGAAGAAAAGAAAGGGAGAGCTTTTAAATCTAACTTATTTGTGTAGCCATAGTTTTTTAACCAGCTTTCTATTGAATGGTGTTTCTTTTTCTCCCTATAGCCCTTGAAGAAAGCTGTTAGGATGATGGGAGCCCCTAACCTAATAGCAGACAGTATGGAGTACGGTCTTAGTTACAGCGTCATTTCATACCTCAAAAAATTGAGTCAACAGGTAATATTAAGGAACACAGTGAGCCTTTTAAGTCTTTTGAATGATTTAGGCTAAGAAGCTGAATGCTAGTTTGTAACAGTTCTGATGGAGGTCTGTTACATTGATAATGTTGTATAAAGTCCTTGTGTCATATAGTAATATAATTCTGTCTCAGTTATGGTATACTATGCTTTGAAATGTTAGTTTTTATAATGATTCTTAATTTATGAGGGTGTCATCACTAATCTGGCCGTTGATACCCCATGTGTAATAATTTTGTTTTCCTTTGAAAAATTTATACTAGAAATTTACAATGTTTTAAAGTCTGTAGAATTTATCTTTAAACATCTGTGAAAATATTCAGTGTTGCCATTCCGTCTGTAATCCTGTACATAGTACATATGAGCAGTGTGTGTGCTTTAATGGAATCCAAATTATTAATGCTCTATGAAATAAAATACTCCTCGGTAGTCACGATATCTCTAACTTAACTACTTTTCAAAATACGTGCTGAGAGGTATTGAAATCATGGTATTTGCCTTCCAGTGAAAAGTCACATCACTTCTTGCCATGACTGAACATTTAGTTACGTGCTGATAACAAAATGTGTGTAAATATCATATAATTATTTCTTTTCTAATTTTCTATCACCACTGAAGTATGTACCGTAGTCCGTGTTTTCACTAAAGATGTATATACATTTCATGATTTAGCCATTGTTGCTTCCATATCCCACTGTGCCGTTGGGCTGATTCCGACTCATAGTTACCTAATGTGATGAAATAGAACTGCCCCACAGGGCTTTCCTGGCTGTAATCCTAGAAGTAGATTCCCGAGTCTTCCTCCATTGAGTGGGTTCAAATCACCAAATTTTTAAGTAGCAGTTGAGCACTTATTCATTGTACCACCAGCCTCCTGGATTCGGTGGTATTGTTGTGTTCTGTAGAGTTGGAACCAACCCATAGCCGACTCTACAGTGCGTTTTGAGAGGCAGTTAATCGTACAGGAGGAGATGGCTCATCTGTCTCTCCAGAGCAGCTGATGGCCTCAAACCATGTGTCTTCCGGATTGCAGCACACGTTACCACTAGGCCACAAGAGCTCCCTGGATTAGGTGGCGTTGTTATGTTCTATCTAGACGCCTGCGACTCATAGCGACCCTAAGTACAACAGCCTTAAACCCTGCTCTATCCTGTACTAACCTCATTGTCTCTGACACACCCACCCCCATTACCCCAGTCACTGAATCAATCTATCTCATCGAGGGTCTTTCTCTCCTCTGCTGTCCCTCCACCCAAGCATGATGTCCCTCTCCAAGAGGGACAACGTCCCTTCATGCAA
>NW_006399754.1:4520568-4564472 GCF_000299155.1 Elephantulus edwardii | reverse complement strand
TCATTCCTAGTCATTGTCCAGTCCTCTGATACATAGCAAGTGATTGCAAAGGTAGTAATTTAAATAAATAAAACAACAAATTGAAGTTGTTTGTTTCACCTGTTTAAAAGTTTAGATTTGTTATGATTTTAAAGTCACTAGGCATTGTTGTTTAAAAATGTTTGCTTCTGATTACTTGATATAAACTGTGCTGCTAGAGTTTTTAATATCTTCAAGCTTCTCTTTATTATATATTTAGCTTTTCTAGAGGATCATAACTAACAGTGTCTGATTTAACAGTTGAAATTATATTAAGGTAACTGTTCTTTATTTTTAATTTAGGCCAAAATAGAATCTGATCGAGTTATTGGATCCGTAGGCAAAAAGGTAGTACAGGAAACCGGCATTAAAGTCCGAAGCCGATCACATGGTATATCAATGGCGTATAGGAAAGATTTTCAACAGTTGCTCCAGGGAATCTCAGACGATGTTCCTCACAGACTGCTAGACCTTAATATGAAGGAATATACTGGGTTCCAAGTTGCTTTGCTGAATAAGGTAATACCTACATGAATTTAGTACTATTTTTTTTTTATTTTATTATTATTTTTGTGTGTGTGTATCTGTGTACTGTCAGATCAGATCTGACTGGTACAGGAGGAGATTGTCCCTCCTTTCCCGGCAGAGCATCTGGTGGATTTGAACCATGCGCCTCTGGGATTGCAGTGCAGCTTCTTGCCACTAGGCCACCAGAGCTCCCCTGAATTTAGTACTATTGTAGTAAAGGTCTGTTGTGCTGTGAATTCTATTACCTGGCATTTTGTTACTCAGTATTTTAAGAATTACCTCTATCTCTGCCGTATAATAATCATTATGCCACCACTGAATCAGTTAACTTTAGAATATAAACAAGCAGTCTATTTGGTAAATGAACAGTAAGGTAGGTTGGTGAAGAGTACACTAGCTTGTTCATTTTATGAATGAGAAAGCAGAGGCTTAGATATTTTCTTGAAGTTGCATAATCACGATTTCACTGTACTTTGATACTCTGATACTGATGACCTTGGGTACAGCATGTTCTTATCCTAATGTATCCTACTAAGACTCATTATTAGAAACATACTAGTCTCAGCAGGCTTGTTAAAAGAAGTGACAAGTTGGGTTCTAAAACTTATATATAAATATAAAGACCCTAGAGAGCCACAGCAGTTTTGGAAAAGAAGAATAAAATTGGAGAGCTTACACTGCCTGGTTTCAAAACATACTATAAAGTTACAACGATCAACACCTTATGGTACTGATAGAAGGATGAGCATAGAGTTTATTACAACAGAATAGAAAGTAGAACTGGTCTTTCACACATTGTCTAATTTCTAACTGGTGCCAAAACAATTCAATTGGCAAATGACAAACTTTTCAACAAATGGTGCTAGATAGACATAGTGTTATACTTGAGGTATAATCATGGACTTAAATGGAAAAACTCAAAGTATAAAACATAGGAGAAAATTTTGTGATTAGAATAGCAAAGATTTATAAACCATAATACAAAAAGCACAAGTTAAAAAAAAAAGTAAACTTCTTTTCCAAAGAAGAGGACAAGGTAGAAGAAAATTAGTAAAAGACTTGATATCACAATATGTAAAGAACTCATGCCACCCAGTAATAAAAGACAGCCCACTTTTTTAAAAATTAAGGTTTTAATGAAAGTTTATAAAGAATTTAAATTTCCATTCATTCATTGTTGCACATTTTCCTCCCTGCTCTCCTCCTCTCCAGTTTGCTTTTTTTCTTTGGGGGAAAAAAGTTCTTTCATCGTTATACATTTCCCCCTCCCCCCTTTTTACTATGCATCTCTTATTCTGGACTCTTCTCATGCCAAGAATACCTAATCATATATTCCTTTTATACAGTTCTCTCCCTTGTCTGTTTCAGTGCCATGTGCATTATTTATCTCCTCTTTTTCTTAGTTTTCCCCAAACTCCCATGTCAGTCCTGTTATATAACAGTGACATTGTGCAGTATTTGTCCTTTTGTGTCTGAGATATTTCATTCAACATAATGTACTCCATGCTCACCTATTTTGTATAGTATTTCATGAGTTCTTTGCATTTCAATGCTGCATAATATTCTAGTGTGTGAATATACCAGTTTCTCTATCCATTCATTTGTTGATGGGCACTTGGGTTGTTTCCAGCTCTTTGCTATTATGAACAAAGTTGCAGTAAACGTGGATGAGCAGAGCATATATCTGCTTGGGTGGCAATTCTGGTTTCTTTAGGGTATATTCCCAGTAGTGGAATTGCTGTGTCAAATAGTATTTCTATTTTCAACTTTTTGAGAAAGTGCCATACTATCTTCCATAGAGGTTGCACCTTTTTACACTCCCACCAACAGTGAATAAGGGTCCCAGTTTCTCCACAACCTTGCCAGCATTTGTTGTTTGCTGCTCTGTTGAATTTTACTATTGTTACTGGGGTGAGATGCTATCTCATAGTTATTTTGATGTGCATCTTTCTTAGAGATAGGGATTTTGAACATTTCTTCATGTGTTTGTTCACCATCTGAATGTCTTCTTTGGTGAAGTGTCTGTTCGTATCTAAGACAGCTCACTTTTTTAAAAAAATGACTGAGTTAATGAAATAGACAAATCACCAAAGATAATGTGTGTTGTTAGGGGCTAGTTGCAACCCTGAGAACAGTGGATCTGAATCTTGCCCTATCCTGTGCCTCCTCCTCCTCACTGTTATACTCAAGTCCATTGTTAAAGTCACCATATCAATCCATCTCAGTCTTCTCTCTGGTGCTGACCCTATACTTTGCCAAGTGTGATGTCCTTTTCCAAGGATCAGCCCCTCCTAACAAAAGACTCTCCTCAAAATAGACAGCACATGTTGTTGTTGTATGCCATGGAGTTAGAACCAATTCACAGCTGACCTTTCAGCTGGTTTTTAGAGACAGTAAATAACAAAAGAGGAGCTTGACAACCTTCTCCCACAGAGCAGCTGGTGGATTCAAACTCCATGTCTTTAGGTTGACAGGGCAACTCCTTAACACTAGGTCACCAGAACTCCCTTGAATGAAAGAGAAGTTGCCCTTTGTTAATTGTTACGTGAAGTCAAGAACGAACCAATTCATTGCTGACTCTCCAGCAGGTTTTCAGATACTGTTACTTGCATGGCAGGAAATTGCCCATCTTTCTCGTGCATCACAGCTGGAGGATTTGAACCAAGTGCCTTTGTGTTGGTAACATCAGCTCCTTGCAACTAGGCTATTATAACTTTCTGGCATAACATAGAAAAATGAAAAAATCCCCAACATTATTAGCCGTTTGAGAAATACAAGTTAAAATCATGGTGAGATACTGCTTCATACTTGCTTGAGCAGCTAAAACTTTAAAAGCTTGGAGGAGGAAAGAATCAAATGTTAGGATGTGAGTAGATGGAACTCTTAGGCCTTGTCGGTGGGGAATGAATGGTTGTAGTTTCTTAAATAGTTAAGCATGCCTTTGCCATCCTGCCACAATAACAATTTGTTGGTGTCTACACAAGAAAAAGGAAAATATGTCCATATGTAGGCTTATACCATGCTCAGAGCAGTATTATGCATAACAGCTTCGAAAAGAAAGAAGTCCAACTTTTTCTCAGTTGATGATTATTAAAGAAGATGTAGCTTATCTGTAGTGGAGTATTGCTCGGTAATAAAAAAGGAACAAACTATTAATATTATTTTAGTAGCTTGGTTGAATGATAAAAACATTAACTGAAAAGGCCAGATACAAAAGCTATATTTATAAGATACTATTAATAAAATAGAATATAGAGATAATAAAAGCATATAACTGGTTGGGATGGAAGTGAGGAGTGAAAGATGACCACAAAGAATTTCCTGGGGTGACAAAATGTTATAAACCTAGATTGTGATGATTGTTCTGCAACTATAAATTTACTAACTCCCTTCAAATTGTATACCTTGTTTTCCTCTTTAAAATGTACCATAAAGGTGTATTTAAAAATCTTAAACATCTTTAAAATTTATAAATTCTTTTTGTAGGCTGTTGCATTTTCTTTCCCAGATAAGTTGTATATCATATTTCTAAAACTTTATTCCAAGCTAAAGATTTGCACTTGAAAACTACTTTTATTTTTAAATGTTTTAACAATAGGATTTGAAACCACAGACATTTAGAAATGCTTACGACATACCAAGACGGAATCTTTTGGATCACTTAACAAGAATGAGATCCAATCTTTTGAAGAGCACCCGCAAATTTCTTAAAGGACAGGATGAAGGTTAGAGAATGGTGTTAATATGTTTGTGGGGGGGGGGTTGTTTTTGTTTGTGTGTTTTTTGCCTTAGCAGTATGGATAAAAATATGGTGTAGTAATTACAACTTAAAGAATAACTGTAATAGGATAACAACTCTGTAAAACATTTGTGTTACTCTGCCACTTTCTTTACCATCACTCTTTGCCCAGATTACAGTCCCAGAGGTAAACATTTGCTTTGTATCTTTCCTCTTCTGTTTACATGCTTGAGTTTATAAACCATCTTCATACGCTGCATTTGTGGGTTAACTCTGCATGGCCAGTACCTGCTTTTAGGTGCCATCCAATGAGTTCTAACTCACAGTCATCCTAAGGACAACAGAACCTGCCGCTCCTGTGCTGTCATCATTACTCGTTACTGCTTTGGAGCCTGTTATTGTAGCCACTGACTCAATCTGTTCATACAGAACTTTTCTTCTTTTTATTGACCCCTAGCTTTACTAAGGATGATACATTTTTCTAGAAATTTATTCCTTTTCATTATATGCCCAAAGTTGGGTGAATACCATCTTCACTTTTAAGGAGCTTTCAGGCTGTACTTCAAGACCGATTGATTCCTCACGCAGTTGATGGTGTATTTGGTGAACTTGACTATTGCATGTTCTGTGTTTCCTTCACTTGTACTTCTCACATCTACTTCACAAACCGGTTGAGAATGTAACCCTTTGCCATATGACTTAAGCGTTTCAATGACAGCCTCATAGAAAAAGGGTTATTTATGGGCTTTTCTCTTCTGTAAATTCTTCAGTAATTCAATAAATAATTGTTTTCCCTGGGACAAAGTAGAAGACACATACCTTTTTCTGGTAAGGCTACATATGTTTATGTACTGAAATGAGCTACAGTCTTTTGTTTAGGAAGTGAAATCATTATTTTGAATTTAATTTTTAAAATGTAAAGATTATATAATACATATTTATAATTGTAGCAGACTGATTTCTAATATATACTAAGGGAAGACTGCTTAGAAAAGCACTAGATTGTGTTAATAGAGAGAAGACATTATTTGATAAGGAGATGAGTATGGTTTTAGTGAAGCTTACTTTTGTTGTTCTGTTCTGTCTTACAAAAGATCAAGTACACAGTGTTCCTATAGCACAAATGGGGAATTACCAGGAGTACCTCAAGCAAGTACCTTCTCCACTAAGAGAACTTGATCCTGACCAGCCTCGGAGGTTGCATACGTTTGGTAACCCATTTAAGCTGGATAAGAAGGTAATTTTAAAGTGTTCCACTAAATAATTCTTTTGCTAGGCTAGTAGATAATAACAGTTTGTATCAGTTTCTCCTTGACTAAAATACTCTTTGATTTATTTAAAAAAATAGTGTCCTTTCTTAAATTATGTAACCAGTATTATGTGGGGGTAAAGGGGCATATGTTGTTGTTTATTGCCATCAAATCGAGCAACCCTATGAACAAAAGGCTTGAAGCCTTTCTGTAACTGTCGTCATTTAGTATGAACTATCGTTCATACAGTTTCCAGAGGCATGTGGTTTAGGAAGTGGATGTCACCCCTGCATCCGAACCTGTCTTCAACTGGGAGCTCCACCAACACTGTGCACCGTGGGTAACCATTATAGCATTTGATACCCCAATGGCACAAGGCTCAGCCTCACAGCAACAAGGGGTATATATTTCCCTCTTTATTTACAACTTAAATATTCTTCCTTACATGATACTGTCATCTTTTCATTTGTAAAAGGAGTCTTGAGAGGGTAAAATTCACAGTAAACTCTTGCCTCATTTTTCTTTTTTTGCTTCATTTTAAAAAAAATTTAGTCAATTCTAACTTTTCTCTCAATTTTCGCGTTAATGGGAAATCTTGTACCAGGTATGCTGGCTTGTGTGACTCAACTCCCAGAGACTTTTTGCCTTGTTCAATAGTGTGTTTTCTAAAGTTTTCAAACCCTTTAATGTTATTGTACAATAAGTTAGAATCTCAGTTAAGTAATCTTAATGTGATTTATGATGATTTTTTCCTCATAAAATAAAGTTACACTTTTAACTGATCACTCATTTATTTAACAAATACTCCAAGTATTTTGCTAGGTTCTTGGGATTTAGCAAGATAATAACAATTTTTAGATTAGCTAAAGTACTCTGAGGTTTTTTCCTTGCCGAGTAACTAATAAATGGCAACATATCTATAATACAGTTGTTTTAATTGGAATTAGCCTTGCAAATTAAAAAAATGCCTGTAAATTTAGGGAAGTTATATATGTGTTGGGTTGTTTTTTGTTTTTTTTTTTTGTTACAGGGTATGATGATAGATGAAGCAGACGAATTCGTGGCTGGACCTCAAAATAAACATAAACGACCAGGAGAACCAAATATGCAAGGAATCCCCAAAAGACGCAGGTGCATGTCTCCACTGCTGAGAGGCAGACAGCAGAATCCTGTCGTGAACAATCATATTGGAGGAAAAGGACCACCCATGCCTGTGACTCAGGCTCAGCCAGACCTTACCAGACCACTTCCTCCGCACAAAAGTAGGAGTTTATGGGCGTTTTCTTTCATTTCTCTTTAGGAAGAAAAATTGTTACAGTACAATGAGAGTTTTAGAGAAGATACTTGCTTGTTTTATATAAAGTATATTTAATTTACATTTTGTATGATAATTTTGTGTGTCTTTATGATGAACATTTCATATTCATGATACTTTGGTAGTTCTTGTGCTTTAAAATATCAAATCTTAAATATATCAAAATATTACTATTAAAAGGGATATTATTAATTCCACAGAAAGATGGCTTTCCATTTCCTTTTAATTCAATAACTCATTAAATAGTCTATTGACTATTAGAGCGGGGTTTAAGGCTATTGTACATAGAGTCACTATGAGTCACAGGTGACTCAACAGCAAATAACAGTAATACAGCGTGTTATGTAATTATTACGGATGCAGAAGCACCATCTATAGTGCTGTTACTTAACCTTTAAAGAGATAATGGTGGTCTATGAGGAAAATAATTATTTGATAAATACTTGGATCTATTAGCAAAGGACTTGGCCATTGATTCATTGTTGGGTCCATGGCAAGGAGGAGTGAAATTTCTGTCTTGAGAGACATTGAGATGGTGGTGTCCGGTATTTAATGGAGGAAGAGATGCAGAGAGAGTTTAGAAGTGCCTGTTAGGTCATTGGAGTAAATAAAATCTCACCAAGTCTCAGAAAGGAGAAACTTCAGCATTTAACATGCACATTAAAATTTTATAAGATCTCATGTCAGAAAGGAGCCTACGACAGGCCTTACAAGTTCCAAAGTTAGGAGAAAGAAGGTTCATAAAAGAACATAAAGAATGATTAGAGAGGTAGAAGAAAATAGTGAGTTCTGTGCGAACGCTCTGGTGGCACGGTCTGGAGGGTGTTGAGCTACTGACCAAAAAGCTGTATATCCAGTGGTTCAAATCTCCCAGTGATTCCGAAAGAGAAAGACGGGCAGTCTCCTCCAGTTAGACTTCACAGCCTTGGAAACCATTTGGTGGAGGATCACCAACTCAACAGCAGTGATTCTGAGTGGTTTTTAGTTGAGCTGTCAGAATTTGAGTTGCTGACAGTCTCAGATACTACTTGAAAAACTCAATCAAGAGGGTCAGAAAGATTCTGTGTGTCTTTGACTTTAGCAAGAATCATTTTGGTGGAGTGAAGGGGCAGGAATAAAGCAGGTTAAGGGAAGTGTAGGAAATGAGGAAAGGGGGACAGTGAATACACACCATTTGAAGACATTTAAGTTGTAAAAGAAAGATGGAAAAACGAAGTGACAGCATGAAAAGGTGCTAAAATGCCTGCTTGAGGGTTTTAAGTGTGTTGAAGTACTGATATAATAGAGTTCAGTGGAGGAGAAGTTCGAACAAGATGAGAGAAGGCAAAACCAGCACAGATTGTTAAGAGGGCAAATGGAATGGTCTGAACCCCAGATGAGAAAATGCCGCTTTAATAGGACAAATGTGGCTGTGTGTTTAGTGGGGGGATGTAGTGGAAGCTGGGAACCGTGGTTTTGCTTCTTTACTTTGTAAAGATCGTTAAGATATTGTTAGAACTGTTCCCCAAAGAAAGCAGCTGAATTCTAAGTTTCTTGTTCACCAACCCCCTGGGAGAGGAGCGTTTACGTAAGTCAGAGATTTGAGAGTGGAGAAAGATTGAATACTGTCCTGTCCAAAGGAAGAAACTGCTTGGCAGTGCTGAAGATCCAAGTAAAGGTGGTGACTGTGACTTCTCTCCAGAGTTGGGTAGTGGTTATCCAGTGATCCCAGTTATTTAAATGCTGTTCTAGAGCAAGCAGAAAGTCACCTAAGTGGGGGATTTGGCTTAATCTTGTCATACAAGATGGTACAGGAGAACAGCAGAGCAAGAGAATGTATGACATTAGCAAAATTATTCATGGATTTAAACTGGGTAGATAGGAAGAGAGAGATCTAATGCCCTTGAGGAATCCTGGGGAGGAGTCTCTGGAGTCGTAGTGTGCACGGGTTAAAGCACTGCTTTGCACGATATGAGTCTGCTCCTAGGTGTCTGAGTTTGTTTGACATAAGAGGCAAAGTGTAAATGGAAGAGTTCTTTGGTAATAAGTTGAGGACTTTCTTGTCTAGGTAGTTGAACTTGTAAAACTTTAAAGTGAATATGAATTTGTGCACAGTTTTTATCAGAGAGCTTGCTAGAAATGTCCATCTTGAGCCCTGTCATCGACGAGTGAATTAGAATGTCAGATTTACTGTGCATATGAATCACCTGGGAGTGGTTGAAATACTGATTCTAATTCACTGGCCTGTGATAGGGCTCGGAATGAACATTTCTAGCAAGCTCTTTGATCATGATTGTATCCTGACCCTCACTTTGGGTGCTAACAGCCTAGAATGAGGTCAGACGGAGCTGAGGTTTGGAAGAAGGCTAGGAGCCAGAGCTAGAGACAAGGTAATGATGACTGACATCAGAGGGAAGAGGAGTGACAGAACCTTCAGTCAGAACATTTTTATAAATGTACGTAGAAAAAATGGCCTTGCAATGGCAACGGGTGGCGAATATGATTTTAAGCTCATAGTGTTGAAGAAGCAGCAATTTCTTCGGGTCTAGAGTGGAAAGTCGTTTCTTCAGGAGAGAGCCGAGTTTTAGGTAGATCCTGAATTGTTGTGGAGAGTGTTTATGGACTAGGACTTTGGAAAAGATTTTTTGGGATCGCTAGTGGTTGAAAGGAGGGAGAACTGGTGGGCTAGTGATAAACAGTTGCACTCCCAACCCAAAGGCAAGCATTTGGAACCCATCAGTTGTTCTGTAGGAGAAAGATGGGGATTCTCCTCCCTTGTCATTTCAGCCTCTGAAAACCTGTGGGAGGGTCAACTGTAAGTCAGCTCAGACTGTGTTACAAAACAAATGCATGAGTGAACAGAGAGTTTACATTTTGGACAGTAAACAAGGACAACAGAATTTAGCCAGTGTCCTGAAGGTTAAGCAGTCAGGAAACTTAGAATTCTCTTTTCTGTGGAGAGCAACTCTAGTAATCTGGCAGTCATGCAAACTTCAGGGTCAAGTAGACTAGTGAACTGAGGGGGCACCAACTGGCTCTGCTTTGTTGAAATAATGCACAGATTCTGAGATATTGTAGATTTTGTAAATATGAACGTTTTAAATTAAAGCCTAGCATACCTTCCTTCTTTAAGGAGATCTCATGGCCTAATGTATTAAGAATTGTGCTGTTGTGAATGAAAAGATAAGCGATTCAAATCCACCACCTACTCCTCAAAAGAAAAGTGGACAGTGTCTCCTCCTATTAAGATTTATAGCCTCCTAAGAACCAATGGAGGATGACTGTGTGTTGAAATTGGCCAGCAGTGGGTTTTTTGTAGTATTTTATTTCATAACAACTATAGCAAAACTTAAGAACCATGTTACATTTTTTGTTAATAAGCATTAGTCGAGAAATAATGTCTGCGATTTGCTATATATGATGTTGCTCCTTTGTAGCCTTCTTTATGGTCTGCTTTGAAATTGGCTTTCGTCACTTTTACTCACATTACTGTGAAACATGACACACTAATACTATGTTCCCTGCAGAATGTGGAGCAGTACAAACTGGGTATCAGACCCTTCAGTGTTCACTTTTGCATGTAAATGATTATTGATCTATGAGGCAGAGTTAGGTGGGAATGAAGTAGGGCCTCCCAATGGAAATATGGCTGTGATAATTTTCATTATTTTTATTTCACCAAGAAGTAAAAGAAATTCCTGGGTGTTAAAGAGTTAACATGCTTTGCTACTAATCAAGAGGTTGGATGTTCGAGTCCACTTAAGATGTCTTTCTCAGAAGCGCCCTTTCCCGAGGCTCCGACAAGATGGCGGAAGTGGAGCAGAAAAAGAAGCGGACCTTCCGCAAGTTCCCCTACCGCGGCGTGGACCTAGACCAGCTGCTGGACATGTCCTACGAGCAGCTGATGCAGCTGTACAGCGCTCGGCAGCGGCGGCGGCTGAACCGGGGTCTGCGCAGAAAGCAGCACTTGCTGCTGAAGCGGCTCGCAAGGCCAAGAAGGAGGCGCCCCCGATGGAGAAGCCCGAGGTGGTGAAGACGCACCTGCGGGACATGATCATCCTGCCCGAGATGGTGGGCAGCATGGTGGGCGTGTACAACGGCAAGACCTTCAACCAGGTGGAGATCAAGCCCGAGATGATCGGACACTACCTGGGTGAATTCTCCATCACCTACAAGCCCGTCAAGCACGGCCACCCACTCCTCCCGCTTCATCCCACTCAAGTAGCCCTGTGATAATAAAGGTTGTGGACGAAAAAAAAAATGTCTCTCTCAGAAGAAAGAAAGAAATGTTTTCCTCCTTTTGGGGAAAAAAAAATCCTCAGCCACTGAAAACCCTATAGAGAGAGTATAGTTCTGCTCTTGACACACATGATCTTGCCATGAATTGGATTGACTGTTTGGTGACTGATTTTAAAGCATAAAAATCAAAATTAAAAATACTCCACTTATTCAATAAAGTTGCTACAGAATAAACCAGAGGACTAAAAACTTGTTGAAACTGGCTTTTGAGAAATTACATACATTGTGAAAATTTCTAATTAAAACCTGTTCCTTGGAGAAGGGAGCATAAGTGGCCTTTGAATCCACCAGCTCCTTCAGGGAAGAAGGATGGGCAGTGTCCTCCTATTCTCTGAAAATCCACTGGAGGGTCAGCTAGTGGGTTGGTTCTGACTTGGTGGTACTCAACAGAAACAGTAACATTCCTTGGAGAGAGATGTCATGCTTGCAGAGTTGGAGCGGTCAGCAAAAGCAAGGAAGAACTTGAACCAGATAGATTGAAATAGTGATGCAACAGTGGGCTCAAGGATATCAGAAACAAAGCAGATGGCATGGGCCAGGACAGGGTTTAGATCTGTAGTTCATAGGGTCGCTTTGAGTGGTACTTAATTTTTGACTCCTAATAGCAACATAAAGTGAAACTTGTTTGACAAAACTTAAGGACCACATCCCATTATATTTGTATTAATTAAGGAAATCGATTGTGATTTGCCTATATAATGTTCCTTTGTACCATTTTTTACTGCGTACTTTGAATTGGCTCTCATCATTTTCTCCCTCTTTGTTTCAGTTTCAGAAACCCCTAATGATTCAGCAATGGATGATGTGGTTGAAAATCATGTTGCAGACCAACTTCCATCAGACATTACGCCAAATGCTATGGATCCAGAATTTTCAACATCATCTTCTCCAGCCAGTTTACTGGAACGACCAGTCAACCATACAGAGGCTCTGAGCCATGACCATTTGGGAACTAATGACATCACTGTTGGTGGATTTTTAGAAAATCATGAGGACCCAAGAGGCAAAGAACAATGTGCTGAAGAGAATGTACCAGCATCTTCACTCAACAAAGGAAAGAAATTAATGCATTGCAGAAGCCATGAAGAGATCAACACTGAACTAAAAGCACAAATAATGAAAGAGATCAGAAAACCAGGAAGAAGTAAGTATAACTAGAGACAACCCTTGGATTTTATTTTTGTCAAACAAAAAAATCAAATAATTAAAAGTATGTATCAGAATCTAGATTCGATTTTGTGGGTGTTTTTTTTTTTGTATTGGACTTGAACAATATCTGAATTTAGTCACTTAAAAAGTCTTTGGCAGAATTTTATGCAAAAAACTTGAAACTAAAATAAAACTCTTAACCTAGTTTTTCTCCCCATGTACCGTACCTCCTTGTTAAATCTAGTTTAGAATTGTGATAAGAATGCATTTTTGTCAAGACTCTGCCTCCTTTTTGGGTAGTATTACCAAAAAGGTCTTTATTTGTCCTTTTAAATAAGCTTTATGATTGAGACCTTATTAATGGGACTTTTAATAAAAATTGTGCTTGATAGGTTACTGTATCTGTTGATATTTCTTTTAATTTACATGTATCTGTTAAAATACATTATCAAATCTTAAATGATGATAGTCTTTTGTCTCTGTATGCATTTATATACTGCAGTAGAAGAATACTGAGTAAGAGTGCAAATGAAAGCTCCTAATTTTTCTTTTTACTTGCTTTCAGAATATGAAAGAATTTTCACTTTACTCAAGCATGTGCAAGGCAGTTTACAAACAAGGCTAATATTTTTACAGAATGTTATCAAAGAAGCTTCAAGGTAAGCAAACAGCTGTAGGTTATGGAATGAGTCCGCAGTTTATACAGTCATTATTACAGTAGAGTGTATTGTCTGTGCAATTGTATGTGACACATCCATGTAGTTAAAGAACTTAAAAACTAACTGTACACAGTCTTCAGCATTTAAAAACAAGTGTACTTTTTCTCTTTGCAGATTATTAGATATTTTTGTAACTCTCATTTATCCTATTCTGGGACTTTTAAATGTCTTTTTTAAGAAACAGACTCTAATTTCTCTCTCCTTGAAATATTTGAACTGCAGTTAATATTAATCAATGATTAGAAATCAGTTTGAAAGGTAATATTTGAGTGCTGTTCATTTCATGTGTATATGGCTGGTCCCTGCACTATATTCACATTTGCCTTTTAAAAAGTTGTGTAATAAAATAGATATTCATATAGCTGATAAGTATAGACTACCTAGAGTTCTTAGATTTTAAATAGCATCAGCAGTATGAATACCTATATAGATAAATGCAATTTTAATTTGAAAGCTTCCTGTATTGCCATTTGAACACTGTTGTTGTGTACCATTACATACTGTTAGCTGTCTAATTATTTTTGACTTGTAATCTTTCTAGTTGAAACAGTTAAAATAGTATGCTTATTAAAAGTTATAGCCCAACTCTAGTTTCCAATTCCTTTTTATAGATTTTATTTTTGTTCATACTACTTTCAATTATAAAAGAATGTGAAAAGAAGCTATTGGAATAGTCGCTTTGCAAGTCCCAACTATATTATACTCTTTTTAACCCTTTTATACACTAGATTATTTTGTTTACCTTTTTATTTTTGGTTTTGAAAGGAATAATCACTGTACATAAGTCTAGTTAAGTATAGACTTATAATACACAATTTAATACCTTGTTAATCGTACAGTAGATTTTATATATAACAGAATGCTCATTTTTCATTCCTATTTTAAAAAATCTTTCTGTTTAACTTTTTTTTAACATATTGGTATATAACTTTATTAAAAACAAATTGAGAGTGGTATTACTTATTTTTCTTAATACAGGTTTAAAAAGCGAATGTTAATTGAACAACTGGAGAACTTTTTGGATGAAATTCATCGAAGAGCCAATCAGATCAACCATATTAATAGCAATTAAAAGAAAATAATGTGGCCACTTAGTTCATTCTCTTCTCCAAACAAAGTAAACACAGGATGGTGGTTATCTTGCATTCATTTTTGACATGCATTGTTGGTTATTTGAAACACAGAAAACAAGTCTAGAGCGCCTTTTCCCATCATTTTACAGTGACTTTTTCTTCTTGTTGGTTTATTTTTGTAATGTGAAAAGTATCATTCTAAAAAAAATTTTTATTTAACGAACTAAAAATATTCCTCCAGATCTCTTGCTTGTCATTGACTCTTGCGTGTCAATTTCCCTCAGGTTCTATTTTCTTAAACCAACCTTTAAAATTGTCACCTCTGTTAAGGTTGAACTTTGCCAAAAAAGAAAAAGGAGTTACTTTGTAATTTTTGGGGAAAAAAGCACATACATTAAAACTAGGTAATGTTTTGTATATACAGTTATTTTGGATATATTATTGTAAGTTGTACAAATGTATTTTGAAGAATATTTAAGAAAAGCACTTTTGTTATTCCATCAATAAATGCTCTATTTTACTCTTGTGTGGCTTAGGAGATATCACATTTAAAGTAATTATTAGAAAAAAAATTAATGGAACCTTAAAGGCCTTGCTTTTCAAGCACTGGAAGATTACACCACTTGGAAGTTCATATTTTGTTAACATACTGTAATTGTGTGTTAGATGACATATGTTGTCTTTTTCCTCTTTGTTCTTAGTTTTTGTTGTCCATACCAGCATACTCCTATTTCGGTCCAGGTAATGGAAATGACTGTATCTGTGGCACGTAGATTGATACTTAGATGGAAGTTATTCAAAGAAGAGACTTTGGACATTGGTTTCCCTCCTTCCCTCCAGCCCCTTTCCTAAGTTTGTGAGTGGTTACACTGAACTGAGGCTGCTGGGGACTGGTTGATGTAGGTACACTACATGCTCTGAAGTTTCTAGCCTTTAACCACTTCTTGGCTTGCCTACAAAAGAGCTGTACAAATTAGGGATCCAACAAAGAAAGATCCATAAAAGAGACCCGTTCTGCTTCACTATTTTCCTTTTTAAATGCTCAGTTTCATTTAGAAGCTGAAATGGAAAGGAAACACATTTAAGATGACCTTGATTTTGATCATTTTCAATTGCACCAAGTTAAATAGGATTAGAAAGGAGTAGTAACCATTCATCATTCTCAGTCCAACTGAGGACATGTTCCTAAGACCGGATTCACTTCTAATTGGTAGCTCAATGCTGTGCCTTATAGTGCTTTTTGGATTGCCAGTAGAAAAGGAGGTTAAAATGCATTTGGATTAAAAGATAATGAAATAAATTTACAATAAAATGGAACTATTTTTACATTCATAATATTTGAAAATCACATACCCTTTTTATGCTATAACAACTTTTTTTCACGTTTAAGGATAAAGAAAAATGATACTGTAAATTTTGATGAAGAACAGATGAACCTGAATGTCATATTTAATATCTGCTAATTTAATCTACAGCATTTGAAATTCTAGAACTGAAGAAAACAACCCTTGTCAAGAGAGTGGGTGGGGAGCATTTAATATTAACATTGTATAGTATTTTCATCTGTAATTCTTTAAACCTTTTTTTTTATTTCTACAAAATAACTGAGGTGTAAAACAGTGTATCAGTTAAAAGGTGGGGTTGTGAAAATTATCTACAGTCACTTTGCAGAATACAGCAAGAGTGGAAAAAATCCAGACTAGAGGTTCTGAGATTCATAAAAGATTAGAAATTATTGAAATGCACACTAATACTCTACTATTTAATGTCTAGGAAAGAGCTCAGTCTGTTTTAGTATTTTGCAGAAAGGTCTCATTTTCTTAAATTGGTTGTTAATGAGGTAATAATCCTTTACACATTTGACCTTTAGTACATTTGGAGGGCAGAGGTGAACCCTAGAATGAGTTGGGAAGTAACCATTTCTTTAGTCTTGGTGGTGGCGGTCTTTGTCTTTATATTCTCACATTGAAATCCATCTAAACAAAAACTTACATACTCCATCTTGGGTATTTTAAAAGACTGGGTATATTAACTATTAATTGCATTCATGAAATACTTCTATACTTCTACTTGTAAGGAAAGTATATTTTGAGTTTGACCATAGCTATTGGGCCTTTTCATCGCTGAATGGCTTTAGACATTGATCTAGAAATGATCATTTCTCTGAGCTGAGATCTTTATTTAAGGTTCTTTTGTGTGTCTCTTCTGTCAGTTGCTTTTGAGCCATTAGCTGCCTTTATCAATCCAACTTGCCAGTTTTGTGTAATAAAGACTCAAGCTCAGTTTGATCTCTTCAGTGCCTTTGTTGCACCAGAAGAGTAGTCACCGCCTTTTACACAAGACCAGGCAAATGCCTCCCCCAAAGAAGCAAATAAATTCACAAAGACTTGAGTATATTTTAGACTTGTGGATTCTGAGGTGGTGTAGTCTGATATTTCCATTCTGATTACTAAGGCAGATCTGAAAACTCATACCTTTGGGGGAAGGGAAAAGACAGGTCTGTCTGTTCCTGACCTAAAGATTTGACATCATTTTATACAGCTGAAGTCCAGAAAAAAGAATCTCTCTTAACTGTCACCATTTTAGGTCACCAGGTTTTAGCAGTGACCTTTCTGTTCAAGTTTGGCTTTGACTTTGCTGCTTGTGACAGTAGAACGTATAGTTTTTTTCATCTTTGATTTTGAGAAGGCTCTCTACTTCCTGTTCTGAGGGATAAATGACATTTTCACCTACTCATTGTGGACTTGGGGTGGTTAATCATGATGCAGTACTAAGAGGATATATTGTATTGAACTCCCCTCGTTTCTATTTTCTAATGAATGATTAGATTCCTTCTTTTTGTCACAGAATTCCTTTGATTTCTAGTATAAGTTATCGTAGTATGCAAGTGATACCCAGATAAAATGATGTGATAGTATTTCATTTATAGTTTATGTAAAACCTATGCATAATTTTCCTCCTGATTTTGACTTTTTTTCTCTCCATTAATAAAAATAATGCCTGATGCTTAGTTAATATAGATCCACCTTTCCTTGATTTTATTAGTCTTACTCCATCCTTTGTGGGGTTGGTTTTTTTTGTCATATATTATTTAAATTTGCCAACAACTCTTTACTGAGACTCTTGTTCTTCCAAGACTGTTAAATAAGTGCCCAAGGGGAAAGGGGAACATTAAACAGATGTAAACTTGAAGGAGAAGTCATTTGAATACTGTATTCACTGCTGCTGAGCGTTGAAAGACTTGTCATTCTACTGTGCTCCAGCTTTGCTTATACTACACCATTTTATAATTCAAGTATAAGCCCAGAAAGACAAACGTATGGCCATCAACTGAATTCCAACTCACAGTGATCCTGAGTAGTTGTTATGTGAGCCCTGTGCTATCCTGTGCTGACCTCACACTTTCTGAGCCCATTGGAGCAGTCACTGTCAATCCGTCTGGTTAAGGGTCTTCCTCTACCTTTCCAAGCATGATTCCCTTCTCCAAGGAACAGACTCTCCTAACAACATGCTCAAAGTATGTGAGACAAAGCTTTGTCATCTTTGCCTCCAAGGAGCACTCCGGCTGCACTTTCTCTAAGACATACCTGTTCTTTTGGCAGCCCATGTGATAGTCAGTACTCTTCTTCAACACCACAACTCTTCTGTCTTGTCCCTGTAGGACAGGGCATAATTGTCCCATAATTACAAGGCTGTTATTTTCTCCTGTATAGTGTCTGCAGGGTTTGAATCTGTCACCTTTCAGCAGCTAAGTTTCTAACCATTATGCCACTGGAGCTGAGTTTGCATGTTGTTGTTAGGTGCTGTTGAGTCCATTCCAAGTAACAGCGAAAAAAGAATGAAAGGACGTGTTCTTGTACCATTCCCACAGTCACTGCTGTGTTTGAATTCTTGTAGCCACCACATCAGTGCATGTCATTGAGAGGCTTCCTTTTTTCAATGACCCTCCACTTTACTAAGCACAGTGTTCTTCTCCAGGGACTGGTCCTTCTTGACAGTTTGTAAGACAGAGCCTAAAAGTACCAGGACAAACAAGTTTGTGTCATATCAGAGATCCTGAGAAAATTGCTGAGTCAGCATAACTTTATAACAGGAAAACTGTATAGAAATCCAGGTGCAGTCACTTGAATACTAGAATTGATCTGAATAAGCTGCCAAACTACCATTTTGCCTAAGATGAGTTAGCTAGTTTTCAAATTTATTTTTCTTTAAAAATGCAAGGTTTGTAATTTACTTTGCCTTATAATTTTTCTAAGTCTCCCGAAAATAGAAACCTATTGTCGTGGTAGTGTTTAAATCTACATCAAGTACAAATGAATTGGGAGAGCAGGCAAAATACATGGAGTTTAATAATTTTCTTTATGGTTTTGAAATAGTCTCTCAAGATGTAAGATATAACAGCTGGGACAGTTGAGAAACTACTCAGAAACTCAGTATAGCTAGAAAGAACATTTGCAGTGAGCATGTAACTGCTTGTTGCTAGGGAGGCTAACTACTCCTTAACCCTAAAAAAGTAATACTGGAATGCCTGTGGCTGGGATCTCAGAAAAAGGGTGAATGTGCAGTCTGCTCTAAAAATAGCACGCTGAGATCTGGTGGCCTAGTGGCAAGAAGCTGTGCTGGAATCCCAAAGTCACATGGTTCAAATCCACCAGATGCTCCACTGGAGAAAGAGGGTCAGTCTGTGCTAGTCAGATCTGGTTTGACGGTATATAAGACAAGGGAAAAAAACCCACCAGTAAAAATCACAGTCTATACTTTTCTAGTTGTAACCAGAATGCTAAGGGAGGGGGGAGGAATCCCACTGCATCTTCTATATCCTTGAAGACTACTTATTTAAATTGGATAAGGCAGTTAAAACCCTAGTTTTAAAAAATATGAGGCTTAATGATATTTCACTTTTCAGTCAGAGTGGGAAAAGCAAACTGGAAAATGAAAGTAGAGGAAAGGCACCACCTAGTGAGGTCTGCCCGTGGAGTAAATTTCTGAAAGTAATTTTCCAAATGGCTATTCCATGTTTATGTGCTAAGAGGGACATCATGCTTGGTAGGGTGGAGGGACAGCGCAGGAGGGGAAGACCCTCTATGAGGTGGATTGATTCAGTGACTGGGGAAATCAGGATGGGTGTGTCAGAGACAGTGCGATTGGCACACAATAGAGCAGGGTTTAGGGCTGGCTGTTGCACATAGGGTCGCTATGAGTCGCAAACGACTAGATGGCACATAACAGTACAAAATTCAAAATATCTACTGTGTCATTTTTCAACATTTTATTTTTAATTATGACTTTTAATGAAAATTTGGATTACCATTTATTCATTGTTGCACTTTTCTCCCTGCCCACCCCTCCCCTCTCCCCCCCATCCTTCTATTTGAAAAGTAAAAGTTTGTTTTACAGTCCCTCCCCCCAGGTCCACTCCACTATGCAGCCTTCGTTCTGGACTCCTGTCATGAGACTAATACCTAATCACATACCCCTTTTAAATAGTTTTCTCCCTCTGTTTCAATGCAGTATACATTATTTATCCCCTCTTTCTCAGTCTTTCCCCCCATCCCCTATATCAGTCCTGTTTTATGACAGTTTAGCTCTCTTGTTATTAAGACTTTACTATTCCATATCTGGACTTGGGCTTTTGTGTCGGAAGATTTAAAAGTGGGAAAATTCAGATGGGTACATTTAGCCAGAGTGGATAGCAACAGTTGGTACATCAGTCACTTCTCATTAACACACACGGAGCTGTAAGTGCCTTGGTGTGCCTTCTGATACCCTGAGCTTGACTCTGGATTGTTTCAGGCCATCATTTTCTATGCAGTTAGTTTAAGGATTTGAGTACATTTTTAAAAGACTGTAAAGTTTTAATTTAAGGATCCAGGACTGTTGTGTAGCTATGCAGAAGGATTTTTTTGCTATTTTTTGTTTAATATGCATCTTTCAAAGCCTCCAATTTAGTACATTTACTTACTCCAGATTAATGTTCAGTTCATTGCCAAATTTTTCAGTAAATTATAAAAATTATTTCTAATTAAGATTGAAATTATTTCCTATAGCCAATACCTCTAAAAGTACATAAGAATCTTCAGGGTACATGATAGATTTTAGAATACAAGACCCTTCATTTTCAGCAAAGTATCTGAAATCTCCCTTGAAAATGCTTCCCTGGACTGTGTTTAAGGAGACACTTTTAAATGACAAAGTCATAATTTTTTTCTTTGGACTTGAAGAGTATAAAAAATATGTAATGCTGCCTTACTCTATATTCTTAGGTTGATCAGCCATGCAATTAAATTACCTCATGGACTAGAAGCTAAGAAAAGAAGGTAGCATATAATTGTTCTTAACAAATAGGAAATATCAGTGATAACTTAGAGGACAATTGACATTTTTGTAATTCATTGCCAACAATCTAAAATACCCCTCACGGAGAAAAAAACGTGGTATTTAAAGGCACAATAGAGAATGAAACTAAGAGCCTTTGAAACTAAAAACCACTTTAGAAAGCATTTAAATCCAATTCATTTTAGAGGGAACTGTTAAAAGTCATCGCTCTTAAGTTTGGCCTAAGCTGACAGAGCTGGAAATACACAGGCTTTCTCATCCTGGGCTCAGCACCCATTACCACTTCTCCCCTGCTTTTACACACCATCCCTCCAACTCTAGGGTCCCAAATGTGTCAGAATTATGGGTTTTCCATGGTTGATTTTTTTTTTGGAAGGAGGTCACCACGCCTTTTTTTAAAAATTATGCCACTTGGTGGCCTTGAACCTCCAGTGCTTCTCTGGGTATGAACTGTTGTCTGTTTGCACTAGCCAGGAATGCCTTTTTCTTGTCAGCTCTATCTAGCATGCCACTGGAAAGATGCCAGATTGTACTATCTCTGTGACCTCATTACAGTCGATTTATTATCACACTCTAGTATGGTCTCTGAACATTTTTAATAAATACTGCAATGGTTCATTAGAAACTCCCCATATCAGTTATTAAAGTGTCTGTGCTGGGACCCCTGGTGGTTTGATATGTAAGTAACCAGTCATGAAGGAAAGACCAGTGGTTCAGATCCACCACCTGCTGCATGGGAGAAAGACATGTCCATCAGTAGGAGTCAAGATTGACTCAGGCAATAAGTGGGAATGTTTTGGTGTTAGTTGTTCTAGCATCTTAAAACTGCAACCCAAGTTGTTATTTTTAGGTGCCAGTGAGACAACGGTGACCCTAAGAACAGACCCTTGCCCTATCCTGTACCATTCTCACAATCTCTCTACTTAATTAAGCTCATTGTGGTAGTCACTGTGTGTCAGTTCATCTTGTTGAGGGTCTTCTCTTTCATTGACCCTCTAGATTAAAGACCCTCTAAAATGCCAAATTTAAATGCTTTTTGCCAACCAGATGGCAGGAATGGTTCAATTATTGATAGTCACTTGCCTGCACAGCCAAATCAAGATGCATGCTATCTGAGAGTTAACATTGCAGAAGACCACCATTTATGACTGGGCAGAGAGTTACACTGCCAATCCAAAGACAGGTGGTTGAATTCACCAACTTAAATGAGCAGTTTCTTCCTGTGTGATTTACAGCCTCCCAGAACCCCATAGCTCAGCTATGAGTAGATTCTGACTAGACACAAAGATGAGATTACTTGGTTTGATAATTTTGCTGATTAGCTGTTGGAATATTATACTAATGACAAATATTAACTAATGACATCAGCTTAGTGCTGCTGAGTGTTGACAACCTATTTCCCAAACCAGATTGTTCTTAGGTGCTATTGTGTAAAAAGGATTTCAGGCAGGGTCAATTAAATGTGGAGAATGCTTAAGTAGCTTTTGTGTATAGAAGGCAACTTCTTAAATTTCTAATTTGTAATGTTAGTAGTGACTCTGGAAGGACTATGATACAACATATCCAACCATGGAACTACTTACATTTCCTATACTAACAGTCTGGGGGAACATTTTGGGAGAAACTAGTCTGCCATCAATCCACTTACCTCTACATTATAAAGCAATATCCAAAATAAACAAGACTTCCCTCACTTCGTTTTGTCATATTTCTCACTCTTCTTCCATAATACATGCACATCTTACTCTTTAGACGGTAAGCTCCTAGAGAGCAGAGGCTATGCCATTCATTTAGATGTTTCTTTGCCCTACAAAACGCATAATAATCTTGAATATATATATATATATATATATATTTCAAGTTGCTTGACTCAACAGTGGAAGGCCCTCTCCACTGCATATTACTTTTGTTTGCCTCTTACAAGCAGTTGCCTTGATGTTCTTTAACCCGATTTCATTTGTAAGTAAATGCTAGCAACTGTGATGCCTCAGGGTTCTGGTAGAGTGGGCCCCCACAAGTCTCAGCGCCCTTTCACCTGTGCTGGGGGAGATCATCATTCTGTCTATGTGGTTCGTGATCCTAGGAAATGGTTTGATGAGTCTTCATGATATGACACTGTAAACACGGGATTCAGGATTGACAAAATGTAAATCAATGCCCTTAATATTTGAGCCTCAGCTTCTCATAAACCAAGGCAAACATTTACTATTTAGGGGAACTTTCCAATTATTACTACTTACTATTGTTTGGCTTGGAGGCAAGTTGCGCTGCCAACCCAGAGCTATGCAGTTTGAATCCACCAGAGACACTGCAGATATAAGATCGTCTCCCATTCGATTAACTGCCTCTGAAAACCCACTGGAGATTCAGCTATGGGCTGGTTCTGACTCAGCAGTGCACAACAACGATTAGCCAGTCAGTGGTATTTAAAACCATACTGAAAGAACTTGCTTATAGTTTTATCTTTCTCATTGTCTTGCCGTGTAATTGTGGGAGTGCGACGCTTACTTACATAGCACCTGGCCCAGGATAGAGAAGGGTTCAACAAGGAATCTGAAGTGGCCCTTGAAACTTAGGCTTTCCTTGGTTGTTTTCTCCATTCTTCGAGATCTTTTTATCCTGTTGTAGATCTGAGCAGACCTCCTGAATGACCTAAATGAGCATCAGCACTCAAGCACACAACAGTGAATGGTTTGCTCATTTAAGTCACGATAAATGGGAGGTGTTTATACTTCTTTCTAAGTGGGTATTAGAAACTACCCGTTTGTAAAAGTAAAAACTGATTGTTTCTTCTTTTGATGTCTATAACAATGTAAACACAGCTGAAATTACTTTTCAAAGCTCCTTGACACCTATTGTCCTTGACACCTATTGTCAAGGATGTCTGGGGATGAAGAAGGGCATCATAGTTTGAGCTCAGAGAACTGTAATGATCCTGCACAAGTTCTTCAGGTGGTTTGAAGGGGGGGGGGTGGAATTAATACCCAAAAAGGACCAGATGAGTGGCTTTTTCCAACAGGGAAGGAAATTCTAAAGTTATTCTGGGCTTTGGAACCAAAGAATGAAAACGCTGGATGTTACCTATGGTTGCCGGGCTTTTCATCAGTAACAAAACCTGCTTGAAAGCCTCTTGCTAATTAGTGGGAGGGAGGCTAGCATTTTCTACATAACACAATTGAGAAGTGAAGTGGGTGTTTTAGGAATGTTTAGGTGGGTGTTTTCCTGTTTTAGGAATGAGTAAACACAATTTTCTTGGAAAGATTCAGTGACAAAGCCTCTAGACTTCAGGCCAGAGCCAACTTAAATTGTTTTTAGACAGGCAGTAGAGGTAATACTTTAGCTGTGGTTATAGCTGCTATACAATCAACTTGACTTCCAACAATCCTATATACAGTAGTTCAAAACTTTATCCAGTCCTGCACCATCTTTGCCTCTGTTTAAACCCACTGTTGAATTTACTCCTCTGTCTTGTTGAGGGTCGTCATCGTCTTTGCTGACTTGTACTTTTTCAAACATGATGTCATTTTCCAAAGATGAGCCCCTCTAAATAAGATGACTAGTTAGTTGGCAAATTGTTTTGCCTTTGTAGTCATAATATCTGTGCAGCTGCTTAGCTGCCACTGGAGTGGGAAGCCAGCCGTTGACAATTGGCAAATGAGTGGAAGCAGTTGTGTTTCCATAAAACTTACTTATGAAAACAAGTGGAGGGGTGGTTAGGGTAGTTTGCTGACCTCTACTTATAGAGATTACAAATGGGGAAATGTTACAAGGCTTATCTTAAAACTCAGCAAAACCAAAGACATCCAACAACATTGGAAAACAATAAAAGCTTCACACTTGGCATATGGTAACTTCAATAATAATGAAACATCGTTAGATTGGGAGGTGTTTATTTCTGCTGGCTTGAACAAATATAAGTAGATTTGGAGGGGAAAAAGGTAAGTGTTTAAAAAAATATACTTTGAAAATTAGGTTCCTTGCTAGATCTTGGCAGATTAATGAACAATGAGGGTTAAGCTTAGTCCTGTTAGAGGCCATAGGATTTTATGATGTACTGTCAACACGAAAGGAGAGAGATTTAAGAGCTCTGAAGAAATAATCAGGAAGCTCTAGTGATTGATTTGGATGTAGTGATATGGATAGCAAGTCAGGAATGGCCCCAACGTTTGAAACTAGATTGGTCCACAGACCCACCGTCAACAACAGGGGTCCGTGACTGAGCTTGGGGGTCACAAGAGGGAACCAACTTGATTTTTTGCATAGTATTAAAAATAGAATGTATCCTTTGCTCTTTTATTACCCCCTAATCTTTTCACTCCAGTCCTTCTCCCTCCGTGCAGTTTTAGATTAGGTCTCTGTCACTAAGGAAAATTTCTGGCTGAGTTATTTAAGCAAGCCAACAATATTTATTGAGTATCCCACTGTGCCCAAACATTGTCCTGGGCGCACTGCCCACACTTGACTCTTGCTTTGCTTATTTCGGAATGTTTAGGTAATGAGGACAGAGCTAGTAGAACACGATGAAGTTGATCCTCCTGTGTTTAATTTGCTAAGTAACTGCCAGTCTGTTCACTTCTAAAGCCAAGCCTTGTACATCAAGTTCTCTGATTGCTTAGGAAGAAAGATTGTTGGCGAAGCTCCGGAAAATTGTTAAATGAACAAGGTCATCAGGCAGACAATGTCATGGGCAATAAGAATGTCTACCATGGTGTCATCTTCACGGGCCATTGACTATTCAGAGAGGTAAGAAACCCGAACTTTGAAGTGGGCAATAGTTCAGCTTGTGGTCTGAGAACATTCCGGAACATGAGGTTCTGGCATTCTTCTTCCTCTTTATATTTGATGTCAACCCCCTGTCAGATCATTGCGGAACACAGCCTTTATTGATTGTTAAGAGCATGTTTAAGGTGGGTCAAGAAGTTCAATATGAATGAGGGGAAGCGATTGATTACAGGTACCTGGGTAATTTGAAGAAAGGAAATTGGGTAGATAAGGGAAAGTTCCAAGCTTAGCTCAGAAGAGAAAATAGAGGAGAAGCGGTAGAAACAAAGGGTGAGTGTAGGGCCCAAGAGGCAGCAGGACGTCCGAAGAAAGAGTCCTATTGTTGCTCCAGGTCTGGAAGGTTCCTCATCACGTAGGGCAGATGGAAGGTGAACCGCATTGTGTCCTGTGGGCATTGACCTATGAAAATGCTTTTCCAAACCGTGCTTAAAGGGTCTCAGGAAATGCCTCCACCCAAAGTCTAACCCAGATGTGACTGGCAGCAGGCAGAAGCAACACATTGTTTAGGAAAGCAGAGTGCTTTGTTCTTTTAACTAGTGTTGACCCTGGCTGTTTAGTACTGAAGGGAGAAACGAGAAACATTTCATCAAAGTCAGATAAGAGTGCCAAAAAGCTTGGATGAAGAAACTTTACCCGAAATTTCTTTCAAGTTAGGTTGGAGCAGATAAAAAAAACTTGGTGACTCCCCATGAATTGAAATGGTTTGGTATCCTAAAATTAAAAAATTTTAAGACCAAACGAAGTCGGAGCTTTGGTGGCCTAGTTGCAAGAAGCTGCACTGCAGTCCCAGAGGTTCATGGTTCAAATCCACCAGATGCTCCGCTGGAGGAGGGACAATCTCCTCCTGGACTAGTCAGATCCGATTTGATGGTACACACACAAACATAATAAAATTAAATTTTTTTTAAAAAAAAAGACCAAAAGAAATCAACTCATTTGAAATTTTCATTTAAGACTTTAGATAAAGGAGGGAGAAGCTCTTATCTAGTAAAATGTAGACATAGCTTTAGGCTCAGTAGCTCCACCCTAACCGCAGGTAAAGCTGCTCACCTGGGCAAGGCATTTCATGATTTCAAGCGCATGAATGACGTCAAAGGACAGCGGACTGGAATAAGGATCACCCATCAAACTTTGAACTCTCCATGACGACATCTCATTGGCTCAGACTGCAGCCCCAGGCCCACCTAAACACACCACCAGGAAGCCTTACGTGCTACCTCACCCTAGTGGCGTGCTGCCCTCTCCGTTACTTACTTCCCAGGGGGGAGGTCTGCCCCTTCGGGATTTACATGTTTCTAATAAATCTATCTTTGCTTTTTCCTTCACTTCTGCCTCCTTGCCTTCTTGTTGCCCTTGTCCTCTAGGCACTCAGGCTAGCTCTCCACCAAAAGTCTCCGCCTCATTGGGATTATTTTGAACAAGACGAACCATGGCCCTTCTAAGGGCCCCCCATCACTGTGCATTAAAGTCGGATCTTCCAAGGGCCAGTAAAATATCTGTACACGGTGCAGCTTCAGTAGCCTGGGCACCGTCCCCTCCAGTCTATGCGACCTGGCTTGATACTTCAGCCAATGAGATGGGCAAAGCCAGGTACGGACCCCACGATGAGAGCACTGAGCATCTTTTCATGTACTGTTGAACACTGGTGCTATCTGTTCAAGTCTTTAGTCCATTGGTAGTATTTTGTTGAGTTGTAAGAGTTCTTTATATACCCTGTCTACTAGACCCTTTTCAAAACATTTGTTGAGTTGTAAGAGTTCTTTATATACCCTGTCTACTAGACACTTTTCAAGGATACGATTTAAAAATATTTTCTTCCATTATGTCTTGGAGAAAGTGCAACCAGGGTGCTCTTTAGAGGCAAGAATGATGAAACTCCATCTCACAGATGTTGGACGTGTTCTTAAGAGGAAAAATACAGCATGCTTGGAAAGGTGGAAGGTCAGCGAAAAAGGGTAAGACCCTCAAGAAGCTGGATGGACATAGCGACTTGTAATGGTGGGCTTGGCAACGCCAGCAGCAGCAACCTTGTTGCCGCCGCTTGTTTTGGATTGTGGTTGTTTAATGCCTTGTCTTGGCTGCTTTCGTAACCAATGTGTTCTCTGTGGTGACTGTTTCAGTCTAGAGAAGATGGGCAGTTTGAATCCACCAGACTGGCTCAAGAGCAAGCTGGGCCATCTCCAGAGCAGCTTACAGCCTCTGAAAACCCGCTGGGGGCTCGGCTCTGAGTTTTGACTCAACAACAGTGAGTTCTTTTTTTTTTTTTAATTTATTTTAATTTTATTATTTTTGTGTGTGTACCGTCAAATCGAGTCTGACTGGTATAGGAAGAGATTGTCCCTCCTTCTCCAGCAGAGAATCTGGTGGAACAGTGAGTTCTTTTTGTGAGCGGTCAGCTTGTGGTGTGATGGGGATTTTGTTAAGTGTGTCCAGCCGAGGAGGAGAAATGTCCCCCTGCAGGTCTGGTACACTTTAAACATTCACCTGGCTGTCACTCTCCCTTCACTTCCTGCTTTCACAGAGTTTAAAGTGAGAATTTAGGAGCTTCTCTGAGCTTCTTTACCCTGACTATGTATGTGCATGGCTGTTTCCCCAAACATGGGGAGCTTGCTGAAATCCTTTTAATCACCTCACCCCTCAGTTTATTCTCCCAGGCGCTTTGATATTTCCAGTGTTTGTCCTGATGATCTTTTTTTGTTGTTGTTGTTGTCTCTTATGATCTTTATCATTTGGGCTTTACCCCAAGGTCTCTGATCCACCTTGAGTTGGATTTTTGTGTATGATGTGAGATGTGGGTAGCGTGATGCTATTAATTGAGCCAGTCATGATGATTTTCTCTTTTTATTTAGGTGTAATTCATTCTGAGGGCTATAATATTTTGTCTTTTTCAGAAAATACTTTGAATCATCTTTGTTTTTAGCAAGCAAGATTATGTTATCTGCACAACATAGGTTGTTGGTGAAATCTTCCCCCATCCTGACACTACATATCACTTCGTATAATCCAGCTTCCCAGATTATCTGTTCAACATATAGATTCAATTGTTGTAGTTGTTGTTTACGACTGAGTTGGAACCAACTCAAAGCTGACCCACCAGTGAGTTTTCAAAATCAGTTAATTGCATGGGAGGAAATTGCCCATCTTTCTCCTGTGGATCAGCTGTTGGATTTGAACAACGTTCTTCAGGATTGCAACGCAGCTTCTTGCCATTAGATTACCACTGCTCCCTATAGATTCAATAGGCAACAGGATAGACGCTAGCTCATCCCTTTCCTGATTTTATTCTTTTTTTTTCTCCTTTCCTGATTTTAGACCATGCACTTGTTTCTCTTGAATGACTGTTTCTTGATTCACATACAGGTTCCATATTTGGACACAGTGTTCAGAGATTCCCATTCTTCTTGGTGTTGTCCATAATTTATTTTGATCTACACAAATGCCTTTGTATATTAAAAAAAAACCACAAGTAAACATGTACTTTTTTCCCCATTCTCTGCTTTTGGCCAAGATCCATCCAACATCAACAATGATATCCCTTGTTCCACAGCCTCTTCTGAATCTAGTTTGAATTTCTGGCTGTTCCCTGCTGATAAAACTGCTCTGGCTGTTTTTCAATAACCTTCAGCAAAATGTCACTAGCACATGATGTAGTTTTTGTTGGTGTGTGCTACTGAGCTCAAGTCAACTTAGAGCTGACCCTCCAGCAGGTTTTTAGAGGTTATAAATCGCCCGTGAGGAGATGGGCTGTCTTTCTCCCACAGAACCATTGGTGGCTTTGAATAACCTGCCTTTAACTTGGTAGAGAGACTTCTTACACACTAGACCTCCAGAGCTCTCCACTTGCATGTGATGGTAATGATTTATGTTTTTTTAGTAACGATATTTTTAAATGAGTTCTACCTTCTATTGGATCAACTTTTTTTGGGAGCTAGTATAAATAGGGATCTCTTTCATGGCTATGTAGCTGTCTTACAAATTTCTTGGCATCGACTAGAAAGCACATCCAGGGCTGTATCGATTTGCTGAAATATCTCAATTTCCTAAAACATCATCAGTTCCTGGAGCCTTATTTTTTTGTCAATGCCTTCAGTATAGCCTTCAGTATCATTGTTCTTTTTGTTTTCGTTTTGATTTTATTTAAATTTATTATTAATTTCAGTAAAAATTTACCGAGTCTTTGGATTTCTGTTCATTCATTGTTGCACTTTTCTCCTCTCCCAAACCTCCCCCCTAGTACACTACCCTCTTGGAAAAGTAAAAGAAAAATTCTTTCCTTGTTTTACAAACCCTCTCCCAGGTCCACGCCAACATGTAGCCTTTGCTCTAGACTCCTGTCGTGACAAAAAATACCTAATCACATATCCCTTTTAAACAGTTTTCTCCCTCATCTGTTACAATGCAGTATACATTATGAACCCATCTCTCTCAATCTCTCCTCAACCCCAAGATCAGTCCTGTTTTACAACAGTGGCACCATGCAGTATTTGTCCTTTTGTGCTGAGATACTTTACTCAGCATAATGTCCTCCAGGGTCACCCATTTTGAATAATATTGCATGAGTTCCTTGTTTTTCAATGCAGCGTAATATTCCATTGTGTGAATATACCACAGCTTCTCTATCCATTCGTTTGTTGATGGGCACTTAGGTTGTTTCCAACTCCTTGCTATTGTGAACAAAGCTGCAATAAACATGGGTGTGCATATATCTGCTTGGATGTCAGTTATGGTCTCTTTGGGGTATATTCCCAATAGAGGAATTGCTGGGTCAAATGGTATCTCTATTTGCAACTTTTTGAGAAAGCGCCATACTGCCTTCCACAGTGGTTGCACCATTTGATACTCCCACCAACAGTGAATAAGGGCTCTAGTTTCTCTACAACCTCACCAACATTTGTTGCTTGCTGTTCTGTTGAATTTTGCTATTCTGACTGGGGTGAGATGATATCTCATATTGTTTTAATTTGCATCTCTCTTAGAGCCACGGATTTTGAACATTTCTTCATGTGCTTGTTAGCCATCTGAGTGTCTTCTTTGGTGAAGTGTCTGTTCATATCCCGTGCCCATTTTTCTACTGGAATATTTACCTTTATCTTGTTGTGGTAGTACCATTGTTCTTGATCACCTGCTGCTTCCTGAAATGTTTCCATCTCAACCAATCCTTTTTCGTGCAGAATCTCTCTGTTCTCCTTCAGTATTTTTGTTGCTTCCTGCATCATTCAATATTTTGCCTATAGAATCTTTCAGTACTACATCTCGAGGCTTAACTTTGTTCTTCAGTTTGTTCAGCTTAGAAATGTCATGAGTGCTCTAACCTTTTTAATTTTCTGACTCAGATCTTTGCACATTACATCATAATACTTTGTCTTCTCCATCTGCCCTTTGAAGTTTTCTGTTTGGCTCTCTTCATCATTTCTTCCTTTTGTTCTAGCTTCTGTTTCCCCCACAGTATATGTGTTAATTAGTCCTTTTCACGTAAAAGTTATCTTTACAGAAGCTTACAACCATTATTTCATGGACAGCACTTTATATAATTTTTTACATTTTATTTTATTTTTAGTGTGTGTGTGTACCATCAGATCGGCTCTGACTGGTACAGGAGGAAATTGTTTCTCCTTCTCCAGCAAAGCATCTGGTGGATTTGAACTGCATACCCCTGGTATTGCAGTGCAGCTTCTTGCCACTAGGCCACCAGAGCTCGCCAGCACTTTATATTTTAAAAATATTATTTACTTATTTATTTTTATTGTTAAAAAACATATATGAGGATCCAAAGGATTGAGGGGTCGGAGCAGAAGGCTGAGAATGGATAGGGATGACATCACAGGGTTGCACAATTTGGTGGGTGGCGGGAGTGGGTAAAGGAAATAGAAAAAATCTGGCAGGGACTGGAAAAGGCAGGGTAGTGGGCATAGGCCAATGGTGATTAATGTTTTATTTATTTATTTTTAAATTGTATTTATTTGTTTATTTATTTTTACAAAGAGATAGTATTTTTTGTTTGTGGGTTTCCCATTTGGGAATAGGGGCACAGACTCTGTGGCCATGGACAGCACTTTAAACAAAAGGATTTCTGTAGTTGATAATTCCCCTAAAGAACAGTTCTCACAGTTCTCAGGACAGGTCTCAGTGCAGACGAATATGGGACTTCTGTGTAGCTTTCCATTCACTCGTGATGTTGTGCCGATCCCCTCCCTGTTGTATAGTGCCTTTCCTTTACTAAATAACATGTGTCCCGTGGAGCTGTGGTGGCCTAGTGTTCAGAAGCTTTGCTGAGATACCAAAGGCACATGATTGGAATCCACCAGCTGCCTCGTGCTATTTACTGTCTGAAAAGCTGCTGGCAATCAACAACAGGATCTATTTACTGACATTTTTCCTCCCTTCCTGCCCCTCCTTTCCCTGGAAGCCACCTAATGTCTTTTCATTTTTTACACCTCTTTTTAGCTTTCTGTGAGAGTGGATTCATACATGCCTCCTTTTGGGGACCACTTGCTTCACTGCACTGTATCCTCAAGATCCATCTGTGTTAAGTAGTGTTTCACAAATGCCTCATTACTCATTACTTGTGTTGTGCAATATTCCATTGCACGTGTGATATAGTTTATCCATTTATTTTTGACGGGCACTTGTATTCTTTCCATCTCTGTCATTATAAACAGCACTGCAGTGAATGTGGATGTGTTTATATCTGTTCATGTCACAGGTTTTTTTTTTATTCATTTGTTCATTTTTGCACATTTTCCTCCTTCAGTTTACATTCTTCTTCTTTTGCTTTAATATTCATTGTTGCACAATTTCCTCCCTTCCCTCTCCCTGAATCCACTTTGCAATGCACCTCTTACTCTGGCCTGTTGTCATACATATACTTTCTAATCAGGGATGCATCCTATCTCCATACCTTTTCAACCTGTATGCAGAACAGATTATCCGGGAGGCTGGGCTCTATGAGGAGAAATGTGGGGTCAAGATTGGGGGACTATTTATCAACAATCTGTGTTATGCAGATGACACAACCCTGCTTGCTGAAACTGAAGAGGACCTGAAGTGCCTGCTGCAGAGGGTCAAGGACTGCAGCCTACAATATGGATTGAGGCTCAATGTCAAGAAGACAACGATTCTCACCACTGGACCAATTGGCAGCATCAGGATGAATGGTGAAGAGATTGAGATTGTACACAGCTTTAGTTTGCTTGGCTCCATAGTCAACAGTCTTGGCACCAGTAGCCAGGAAATTACAAAGGTACATTGCTATGGGAAAGTCTGCTGTTAGGGACCTCTCCAGAGTACTGAAGAACAATGGTGTCTCCCTGGAGACTAAGGTGCGTTTGATACAGGCCATCGTCTTCGCAATCACTTGTTATGCATCAGAGAGTTGGACAATGACCAAGGAGGATAGAAGGAGAATTGATGCCTTTGAGCTGTGGTGCTGGAGAAGAGTATTGAGAATACCATGGACTGCTAGGAAAACAAACAGATTCGTCCTGGAGAGGGTTAAACCGGGTGGCTCCTTGGAGGCAAGGATTCTGAGGCTCCGTCTAACATACTTTGGACATGTTGTGAGGAGAGACCGGTCCTTGGAGAGGGACATCATGCTTGGGAGGGTGGAGGGACGGCGCAGGAGGGGAAGACCCTCTATGAGGTGGATTGATTCAGTGACTGGGATAATTGGGATAGGAGTGTCAGAGGCAGTGCGATTGGCACAGGACAGAGCAGAGTTTAGGGCTGTTGTACATAGGGTCGCTATGAGTCGCAAGCAACTCGACAGCACATAACAACAACAACAACATCTTCCTTTTAAGCAGTTCTTTCCCTCATCTGTTCCCGGTGTGGTGTTCATTATCAATCCACTGTTTTCTGAGTTTTCCCTTCTTTAGTATAATTGTTGTTGTTGTTGTGTGCTGTCGAGTTGTTTGCGACTCATAGCGACCCTATGTACAACAGCCCTAAACTCTGCTCTATCCTGTGCCAACTCTGACACACCCATCCCTATTACCCCAGTCACTGAATCAATCCACTTCATAGAGGGTCTTCCCCTCCTGCGCTCTCCCTCTACTCTACCCAGCATGATGTCCCTCTCTGTATGTTAGTATAATATATACCTAATAATGGAATTGCTGAAGAGTTTGGTTTTTCTATTTCCTTATTTTTAAGAAGGCACATACCATCTTCCTAGAGAGTGCTGGTAGATTAGTGAGTAGGGCATGGGTGCTGCCAATCCAAAGGCCTGCGGTTTGAATCCACCAGCTGCATCATGGGAGAAAGATGGGCAATCTCCTGTGTGGTTTGCAACCTCTGAAAACCCAGTAGAGGGTCAGCTACAAGTCAGTTCCAACCTGACAGCACCTAGCAATAGTCTACTGTTTTCCACAGTGGAATTACATTTTTCCCAAGTACACATTTGCTTCATTGCCGTAAACTTGTGGCTATTTCCCAGAATTTTTATGACTTCTGATAGCTTTTTAGGTCTTTCTGAGGAGGGAGAGACCCTGGAGTTCTGTATTTTGTGACTTCACTGACATCACTCCTATGTTTAATGACCCTTTGTTCTTACAGTCAAATTAATTTTTTTTTCTCTTTTCTGTTCTTAGGTCGTGTGGGAGATGGACTTGAGCGTGGTGGAGCCAGGTTCCGAGCTGTTGTTTTTTCCCCCAAGGTCACTGTGAGTCATGGTCGACTCGGCAGCACCTAATAGCAACAATTAGGTTTTTGTAATATTGTAAATGATTTGAGAATAGAGATGGCACAAATTAATAATTAAAGAGTGCTGGTTACATGAGTAGAAAATGAACTTTATAATATTCACCATAGACAAAGTATATAAAAATTTACTGTCAAAGAGTCTTTTAAAAGGGTTATTGATAATATTTCTCTTTGAAAATGGACAAAGTCTGAAGTAGAGTTTAGATTTTTTCTGTAAAGCATGCAGAGCACTTACAGTTTAATATCAGAGATTTTATTGATAGACAAGGAAATGTGCCCACTATTTTAAATGAAAGGATCAACATTTCAAATAAAAGCACATTTTAAAGAGGGTCATTTTGTTGAAAGGTGACATTTTCTCCAAGTATGCTGAAACTTCTTAAAGTTTTTGGATTTTCTGAAATTTTTTATTCTTAAGACTTAAAATTTATTATTTTTGAAAATGTTTAATGGCTTAATGGTAAGGAGTTGCACAGATGGTTCGAATCTATCAGCTGCTCCAAGGGAGAAAGATGGGCAGTTTCCCCCTGTGCTATTTTATAGCCTCTGAAAACCTGCTGGAGGTTCAGCTGTGAGTTCATTCTAACATGATGCATCCAACAACAGCTTAACCCGGAAATGCTGAGGAAGAGCGTGCACTTGGGAACCAAGAGGCTGAGATTTGACTCCTGACTTGGTGACTCTAATGAGCTGCGGAACCTAGAGCCAAGTTAATTAGCCAGTCTCTGCCTCAGTTTCCTCACTTGTGAAATGAGCTTCTTGTTGTGCCTGGTGCGTAGGGTGAGGGAGGTTGAATGAGACAGTCCCGGAAAAGCGCTCAGAACAGTGCCTGACACAGGTGTGCACACGCGTTATTACTGTTGTGCTCTTACTGTTGATTCACAGTCATGCAGAGACAGCTAAGAAGCGAAAGATGGGGAGCCTGATGGCATAGTGTGTAAGGTATCATCAGACCACTAACCAAAAGGTTGACGGTTTGAATCCACCAGGTGCTGTGTGGGGATAAAAGGACTGGTAATGTCTTCCTGTTAGCCCAGTGGAGAATTGCTAACTGACTCGATGGCAGTGGAGTTATAGTGATTTCAGTGGAGGGGAAAACGGAGTGATAAAATATTTGGGAAACTCAGGATTTAAGGGTGAGGTATGGCCATAAAATACAAGGGACTTTGTTACATGGCAATGAAGGCAGGCTCAGAATAAATGTCATGAAAATATCTTGAGTAAAGAAAGACCCTCTCCCCAAACCAGCCAGGAGTATCAAGGGAAGTGTCTGTGGCTACGCCACAAGCAATGATTGAGGCAAGCTGCTGTGCCGGGCTGCGTTTTCACTTCTGGCCTCAGAAACTCTTCTTCCTTCCTTGGCTGGGCTGCTTTCCAATCTAACACACAGCCTGGGGTTGCTTCTGTTCCATGCCAGAGAGATCTGTTGAAATGTCCAGGCTTTGTGTTTTGACTTGAGGCCCAAATATTTGGCTTTGAGAGAGAGAGAGAGAGATGATTTTATCTGGCGAGGCCAGATCCCACTTTAGACCTTGGCCCTTTGCTCAGTGGGTCTCTGTTTGTATGACTTGGTTCCAGTTCAGTTCACAGACTTATTTTTAACCCCTCCAGGAAGCTCCACCAAGGCCATTGCCTGGAGCCTGCCTGAGAACCTGGCTGGTTCAGGGAAGACAGGGTGGTACATGGGGAGGAGCAAGGGGAACTCATGCACCGAAAGCGAGCTGAGACAGCACCCCTCACTGCCTGCTAGCCCACAGGTGATTATAGACTTCCTCTGATTTCAAAAGTACTTTTAAAAGAAATTCTATCATGAATCCTTATGTTAAGCAATGAGTTTGTGTTTGGAAAAGCAAAATCTAGGGTCATCATCTAAGTTTTTGAAAATTCTTCCTTATGCCTATTGTCTTGTTTTCTTTTAAGGAGAGTTCACCTTAACTTAGGAAGGATGTAAACAGCAATTTAAATTCTTAGATATTTTTTAATGCCATAACTGGGTTTCTGATCAAATTCTGTCCATATTTTCTTCATTAGATAGTCATGTGACATGCTTGGTTTTATGAAAATGACAGGTATGGATGCAAGTAATAGTTGGACAGAGAAAAGAAAGACCAAAGAAGAATTAATGCCTTTGAATTTAATGCAGGGAAAGAGTGCTGAATATCCCATGGACTGCCAAGAGAACAAATAAATCTGCCTTGGGAAAAGTACAGAGGCAAAGATAACGAAATGTTGTTTCACGTGATTTGGACATGTTGCCAAGAGGGACCAGTTCTTGGAAAGGTGGAAGTTCAGTGTAGGAGAAACCCTCAGTGAGATGGATTGACACGGGAATGATAACATAGTGGGGATGGTGCAGGATGGGCCAAAATTTTGATCTGTTCGTAGGATTACTGTGACTTGGAGTTGACTTCATGCCAGCTAAGAACAACAATGACATTACTATTTGGATATGAGAATGTTCAGAGGATGTTTCTCGAAAGAACTTGCACCCGTCTCCTTTCACTGTCCCTGGGAGTGGTTTGTGGTGTGAAGCGGGGGTGGAGGGCCTGTCTGACCTACAAAGGCAGAGCGTCTTCTTTTGAGACAATCTCAGGAGATAAGTTCATGTCATTCTATCTCAGGAAGTTGTTAGCAGCAGTGATTCTGGAAGCTCAAACGTGACCCACATCTCCCCTTGTCTTCACAGCTGGAGCCATGAGGACAGGCTCTCATGTCCCACTGCCCAGGTCCAGCAGAGACCTGAGGAGGCCCTGCTACTCCCCTGGGTAGGAGGTAGTCATCTGGGTTCTCGGGGTGTTTAACCAGATGTGACAAGGCAGCGTGAGGTGCGATGTGGGTCACTGGGACTTTGCTTGAGTACTTCCCAAGGCAGCTCTGGTCCCCAATTGTTGCCCTTAGGGCACGGGAACTTGGCCAGAGACTAGCTCTGTCCTTGGAGTGTGGGTACAGAGCTGTGTCCTGGGAGAAGGCTACGCACAGAATTAGACACAAGATAACAGGGTGTCTGCCTCCTCCTTAGGAAGTAGCTTGAAATCAAGAAATGATGGGTCACTTGGTCACCTTTTCTGATCCTAATATGGTCTCCTGATTCTAAGGTTACCCTCCCTGGGCCTGTGGTGGTGGGCACATGAGGACAGTGCCATGTGGGAGTGCTGTGAGCTGTGGCTTAAAGGGGTGACCACATCGATCCTGGAATGTGTCGGTCACAGCTATCCTGGTGTGTACTGTTCATGGGCTTGGAGACGAAGAGGCAGATTCTTTTTGCCAGATTTCCCCTATTTTTCAAGAAAGCACTAAACCCAAGTTGAAACAGCTAGATTTTCAATACAATACATGGGCCTAACAAAGTGAGGTCCAGGCTAGATTTCCCCTGCTGCCCGATGATGTCTAACCTCTGACCACAGATCTAGGTCTCTGGTTGGGTAGTGGGGAGCTTGAGGAACTGGGAATGGCTGGCCCAGAGAACCAGGACCTGAAGGTAGGCTACTGGCGTGGAGCTGGCGTGGCGTGGACAGCCCAGTGGTAGTCCAAGCGGTAAACAGGGGTGGCAAGTCTAGCCCGTCAGGCTGATTTCAAAAGAGTGTGATGGACCGGGTGGCAGGTGGGAGCTGGCCAGGTGGCCAGAGACAGAGAGATCTAGAAGGAGTGAGAAGATGGCCAGGGGCAGGGCGATCCAGAAATCGTGCTGGTGATTACGGCAGCAGTGGTGAGCCAAGGAACCAGCCAGGCCTGGCAGCCGCGGTCCCTGCGCTAGAGGTGAGCTTCAGGTAAGCTCTCAGCCTGGGTGAGGTCAAGGCAGGGCCGAGGGCTGGCGGAGGAGCTCTGCTGTGAAGCATGGCGTCTACTCATGGCCTCTTCAGGAGATTTCCCTTCGACTCCACCAAGCAGCCTCCACGGAGTGCGCAGGGAAGAACAAGCGTAGCACCTGGCATCGTCAGACGGGGCAAGAGGAAGTGTTTGAAGAGCTAGAATGAAATGTATGGATTTCTTTCCTAAAAGGGTGTTCTTCAGTTTTCATATTTCAGGGTAAACAATTGCCATGGAGTCAGTTGGGACTCCGGGGACCTCATGAGGGCAGAGTGCACCTACCTGCTGTCCATGGCGTCTTCAGGGCTGTGACCTTCCAGAAACATCACCAGGCTTGTTGACGTGCCTAACCTTGCACACGCTCTCTGCTGACTAGTGCTCCGTGCGTGACTGAACAGGGGACCGGGTTACCAGCGCTCTGTGTCCTGAGCTGACTGCATCGACTCAAAGCAGGATGAGCCCTCAGTTCTCTAACCGCCAATGCTCTGGGATTCTGACTAACTTCCTGAATTTCCCTGAGGTGGGAACCATGGGAGCCTGCAACCTCAAGGGGCAGAGCTGCCGCGAGGATGAGTAGGAAGAGGGGATGTGGGAGCAGAGAGGTAGGAAGAGGCCACCCCCAAGACTAGGCCATGCCACCCCCTCACCCTGAGCTGCTGGGCACGGACCCTCTCAGTGAGTGAGACCTCACACTGAAGTCTCCATCTCCTGTTCTCTTTGCCAAACAGCAGTGTGGGCTCTCAGCATATGGGAGTGCCTGCAGGGGAGGTGGTTTTTGGGTTCCCCACTTCCCCCCTGCATGAACGCCTTCATTTACTAAAAGAAGGGAAAAGCCAAGTATAATACTGCATTTTTCTCGTGCATCTGGTGGTTCCTTCTGGCCCCTTCTCCATTCTTCCTGCCCACATTGCAGAGCTTTCTCTCCCATCAGACTTCAGCCCCTTGGACATGATGGGGACCCGTAGGAGATGCCATTTCTGTGGAGGAATCTCCTGTTCTGAGCTGATAGCACACCCCCTGGACAAGCAGCCAGAACCCAGACTCCATCCAACCAGCCCTGGAAGCTGCCTCTGCATCTCGCAAGCAGTTGGGTTTACAGATAGTTGCTGGATAATAATTATTAATTGTTGAATCTGTAAGTGTTTATAGCTAGTTGCAGACCACACTTCTAATCTTGACTGGACAGAGCTGGGGCTGGTTGGCAGCAGTGATGAGGCACTCACAGCACGGCCCAGCGATGGCTCCTTGTCCCAGCTGAGTATATGGTGGGCTGCAGGGTTCAGGGCCCTGCCTTCCGAGGCCCAGGGAGGAGTGAGGTGGGATAGGTCACGCATTGCCAGAGAAGGAGCTGCTGGCATACCTAAAGTGACGATTGTGCCCCAGCCTGCATTTATTTAATAAGCACATAGTTTGTGATAAATGCCTTTCTATTTCAGCAAAGATACAGCAACCCTATAAAATCATTTCTATTCACATCACCTATTTTACAGATGAGGGAACTGAGATGATAGTGCGTGAAAAAGTGATCAGTTTCCCAAGACAGAGACTTTAGATTTGAGCTCTAGTGACCTGGCCCTGTGTGCTTTCCAGGAAGTTGCCAGAGACACAGGGAGGAGAAGGGAGCCACGCTACCAGTAAGGAGTTTAACTTTTATGTTTTGAATGCTAAGTCCTTATCACACACAGATTGTCTTCAGTTGAATCATAATGAGCATATTCCTTTCTATTTTGCTTTTAAAATAATATTGGGTCTTGAACATTCTTCCTATTCCTGTGCAACAATTGTCATTATCAAGTGCCTGAAGGCCGACAACCTTGGTTAGGAGACTGGTAGGTGGGGGACAGGGACCCAACACTCTCGACTTTACCCTTTGAGAAATAGGAGCAATAATAGTATCTACCTCCTATCTTCTTTAATGCTAACTAAAACGGCACAATAGATGATGTTGTTATGTAGCATCAAGTGGGAACTGACTCATAGCTGACGCTCCAGCAGCTTTTCAGAGGTAGTTAGTCGGCCAGGAGGACATTGCCCATCTTTTTCCTGGGGAGCAGCTGGTGAGTTCGAACCACATGCCTTTGGGTTAACAGCACAGCTCTTTACCCCTAAGCCACCAGAGCTCACTGCGTAATATATGGATATCATAATTTTCTGACCTATTTTAAAATGCTCAAGAGCAGGATGTCTGTTTGAAGGCTAAGGTGCCCCTCATCCAAGCCATAGTATTTTTAATTGCTTCCTGTGCATCTGAAAGTAGCACAATGAATAAGGAAGATTGAAGAACCCACGCAATCAGATGATGATGTTGGTGAAGAACATCGACTATCCCACAGATCGCCGAAAGAGCGAACAAATCTACAAATCTGTCTTGGGGAAGTGCGGCCGGGGTGCTCCTTAGAGGCGACAATGGTGAGACTGTGGATGATGGTCTCACATACTTTGGGTATTTTGTTAGGAGGGACCAGTCTTTGGAAAAAGATATATTAGGAAAGGTAGAGCATTGGAGAAAGAGAGGAACACCTTCAATGAGATAGTGAAGAGACAGTGACTGAAAGCCATGGACTTGAGCGTGATGGAGAGAGACCATGAGGATAGCACAGAATAGGGCAGGCTTCCAGTCTGTTGTTTATAGGGTCATCATGAGTCATAGTCGACTAGGCAGCACCTAACAATGACAACATCATAATTTTCCGAAGGGAACTCTGGTGGTGTAGTTTGTAGGGAGTTGCACTGCTAATCCCCAAATGGGCAGTCTCCTCCCATGCAATTTACAGCCTTTAAAAACTCGCCGAGAAGTCAGCAATAGGTTAGGTCTGACATGATAGCAAAGAATTTTGAGTTGAGATACTTTTCTGAATCATCTCTAATTGCTGGACAGTTGCTGTTTCCTTTGACCACTCTGGCCAAGCATTTTAACTTTGTTTGTTCTGAATAATTTCCTTTAAGGTAATTCTCAAGACCCTACTTTCTGAACTGCTTCTGTGCTTTGCCTGGCAATTGTGGACGAACCTAGTGAGAACTCACCCCGTGTCAATGACATAGGACCAACCCCGTAGGGAAGGGCTCTGGGTGGAGGCTCTGAAGGGGTAGTCAGAGTGTGCGCAAGCATGAATGTGTATGAAGATGTGTGGAAGAAAGGGGCCAAGAGCAGCTTTCCCAGCTTTGGAGATTTCCTTAGTCAGTTCAAAGCCATTACTTCAGTGCAGGGTCTTTTCTGGGGGATACAATTCCATTGCAATCAAGAGAACCTCATTACCTTCCTCTCGCTTCTGACCACATGGTGGGGGAAGTGGGGTGCTCTGTCTCCACTGCCTCCTGGCATTAGCGTCGTTTAGATGGATGGGCTCCCACCTGGAGGTGTTCTTCGGTGGTGAAGACGGTTAACGTGTGACCTGAAAAGTTAGTGGTTCAAATCCATCCAGATTCACCTCGGAAGAAAGGCCTGGCAATCTTTGGGGAAATCAGCCACAGAAATCCATGTGGACCTGGTTCTGCTCTGACACACACAGCATTGCCAGAAGTTGAGATGAGAACAAGAGCACATCCACTGGTGCTGCCTTTTAAAGGGACGTGTGGGCCCAGCAGGTGGCAGGTGCTGGGTGTGCGGCTGGTGGGGGTCATTGTACCAACATCCTTGATTCTCTGACCTGTCCTGGGATTAACGCAAAACACAGGTGTACTCTGTTAACCAGAACTCTGGAAGTTGACACGGCTCTGTTCATAACAATTACCCAAACCTCTACAATGAAGACTGTGTGTGTGTGTGTGTCTGTGTGTGTGTACCGTCAAATCAGATTTGACTGGTACAGGAGGAGATTCTGTGTGTGTGTGTGTATGTGTGTGTGTGTACCGTCAAATCAGATTTGACTGGTACAGGAGGAGATTCTGTGTGTGTGTGTGTATGTGTGTGTGTGTACCGTCAAATCAGATTTGACTGGTACAGGAGGAGATTGTTCCTCCTTTTCCAGCAAACCATCTGGTGGATTTGATCCACACATCTCTGGGGTTGTAGTTCAGCATCTTGCCACTAGGCCACCAGAGCTCACCTACAATGAAGACTTTTATGATTAATGGGGTGGGGGCAGTGAGGCTATGTTCTGCTGGGTGAGATTATTAAGCATTAAACTCTGATGGTTCTTGAAACTCCTGATAATCATTCTGTCGATTAACCAGGTACCGTGACGGTACTGAGCACTGGGAGTTTTTCTTGTGATTCAGATTCTTCCTTGGCATTTTATAACTTTCTCCCATTCCCATTTATTCTTCATACCCCAGCAGAAATGTCATGTCTTCTAAGGAAACGTCTTGGTTCATCAGTCGAGGGAAACCACTCCTTCCCCTGTGCTGACTGACTGCTCACAGTTGACCAGCAGCAATGCACCAGAGTGTACCTCTCTGTGGGAATATGCTCTATGTGAGAATGAAGCTTGCATTCCAGGTTTCCTTCTAGATCCCTGATGGCCCTGGCCAACACTGCAACAGGTCCCGCTCACTGCATTTTGTTTGTGGAATGGCACGCTGCACTGAATCTACCGTGATCGAAGCATAGCTCCACGGATGCGTGGACGTCTGTGATAAACTTGCCAGGAAAGCTTAAGGTCCAGATGTTCTGTTTGTCTTCAGTTGTTCCCAGAGAGAAACCACACTGGTCAGTTGGCCAGCAGGGCTACAGGAATTGTTTTGACAGGGGGGCTTGTGGTGGATGGAGAGGACCAGGCATCCGGCTGGTGGCCATGCCACATGACATCTTGCGTGTCAGCCTTTACTCATCACTAAAGCTTCTGTCTCAAGACCGTGTGGCGTGTAGTCCTTGTGCTGAGTTATTGATGTGTGTGGTTTTAACTGCATTTTCTTTTTTACTGGCATCTTCTAACGTAGTGAAGGAGCAGCTTTGAGCATGAATGACTGTCTTTGAGTGCAGCTGGGACCCAGGCCAGCTGTGAGCTGGAGGCCTTACACTGGGGGGGGGGGTGCATTCCTGGTATCCCAGCGCTGCCTCCAGTGACCAGCAGGTGCTTCCAGGGGCTCCTAAAGACAGGCTAGCCAGAGGTAAGGACACAGCAGTAGGAGGGATGTTGAGGTTTGTTCCGACTCTACTTCTTGCCGCACTCTGGTCGGGGTGGAGTGCACGCTCATCCCCAGCAGCTCCAGGCCTTGCTGGAAGTCATTTCCTTGAGGCCACCGGAGAGCAGGGGAAAGGCGGTGGGAAGGGAAGTGTGGAGGCAGGAGGGTTTTGCAATTCTGAGGAGGGAGTTACAGGGTGAGAAGAGGGGCGAGTGACGAGATAAGGCCACATCCCACAGGGGACTGGACGGTCTGCGTCTTTGTTCTCAGAACATGAACAGCGCCTTGCCACCAACTCAGTTCCTGCCCTTAGCACCCTTGTAGGACAAAGTAAACGGCCCTGTGCGATTTCCAAACAGAAAGACTTCTCTTTCTCCTAGGGCGATGAGTTCAGAAGCTCACCCTTGCCATCAGCACTTTACTGTGCTGCCAGGGCTTCTGGGAGTGGCTGGGGGAGACGCTCTGTTTGTTGCCTTGGTTACTCGGCCCCATTCCCAGCGCTCCACTGCTTCCTTCACCATGTTGTATCTGCATTAGAAACACTCTCCTTTCAAAAAGCCCTTTCAAAAGGATCCAAGCTAGGCTGGGAGTACAGGATTTAAGGGGTGCTTTGGTGGTAGTTTGAACTCAGGTGGGCTAGTCCATCAAGTTGTGCTGCTAATTCAAAGGTCCTGTCTCTCTGGAGGTACAAATCCAGCGTCAGCTTCTTGGAAGAAAGATGGGCAACCTCTTCCTATGTGATCTGCAGCCTTGAAAGCCCAGTGGAGAGTCAGCTATGGGTCAGTTCTGACTTGACAGCAGTGAGTTTGAGTTTTCTGAGTAGGGCAGTTTGTGTTTAGCTGCTAACCTAAAGGTTGGTAGTTCAGACCCACCCAGAGGTATCTTAGAAGAGAGGCCTGGTGACCCACTTTAGAAAAAAAACAGACACTGGAAACCCTGTGGAGTGCAATTCTACTCTGATACACAAGGTGTTCCAGGAGTCAGAGCTGACAGGGACGCAAGTGGTTTTTCCTGTCACTTAAGGTTGCAGGAACTTGGGCAATACCCTTAGGAGAAGCGAATCATTCTGGGTAGAGAAATCTTAGAAAACCTATGTGTGTTTCTTTGTATTTAGCCAGCCATAGCTATCCTCCTCCTCCTCCTCCT
>NW_006399754.1:4477384-4520468 GCF_000299155.1 Elephantulus edwardii | reverse complement strand
ATTATTTATGGGTCATGTCTCAAAGGCCTCTACTGTGTGACATACTCACCTGCAATCATTGCCATAGTTATATAGACAAAGGTTATTAATGTCAACTTTTTATTTCATTGCCATCTAGTTGGAACTGACCCTTCCTTTGGGTTTCTGAGGCTGCACATGGCACAAGAGGAGATCAGCCATCTTTCTCCCTCAGAGCTGCTGGGACTTTAAATTACCAGCGAAGTGTGGCCCTTCAGTCGGTGTAGCTCTATGCCGCCAACCACAGAGATAGTGACCCTGGGGATGTTTTGAGACCTCAGTGCATCACTGAAGAAGACACGTGGAGAAGATCAACAGGTTTGTGACTCAAATCCTGGCCTCCTATAAGCTATATATAAAATACTGATAATATATATGCTCATTAAAATATTAATATACTACTAAATCAGACCTACAATATCATACCTCTTGTGATATCAGGAAGTTCAAAATCCAAAAGACAAAGATTCTCACCACTGGGTCAATTAGCAGCACCATGATAGATGGAGAAGAGATTGAAGTTGTTAACAGTTACAGCTTGCTTGGCTCTACAATCAACACTCTTGGCATCAGCAGTCAGGAAATCAAAAGATGAATTACACTGGGAAAAACCTGTGGTCATATAACTCCAGAGTACTGAGAAGCAATGATGTCAGTCTAGAGACTAAGGTTCACCTAATCCAGGCCAAGGTCTTTACAATTACTTGCTATGCATCAGAGAGCTGGACAGTGACCAAGGATGATAGAAGAAGAATCAATGTGTTTGAGTTGTGATGCTTGAGAAGAGTCTTGAATCTACCATGGACTGCCAAGAGAACAAATAGGTTTGACTTGGAAAAAGTGAAACCAAGCTTCTCTTTGGAAGCTAGGATTTTGAAGCTCCATCTCACATACTTTGGGCACATGGTCAGGAGGGACCGGTCCTTGAAGAAGGACATCTTGCTTGGAAGGGTGGAGGGACAGTGCAGGAGAGAAGACCCCAGATGAGATGAATTGACACAGTAACTGGGGTAATGGGGGTAAGTGTGCTGGAGACAGTGAGACTGGCTCAGGACAGGGCTGGCTTCAGAGTTGTTGTCCAGAGGGTTGTTATGAGTCACAGACCACTCAATGCTATGTAACAACAGCAATGATGTAGCTGGCATTTTATTTTGAGAAAGGGCCCCTCCAGCTCCTCAGAACAAGAACCTAGATTAAAGGAAGTCAATGAGCAGGAGCTATCACACACAAGCAGCTCGGCAGTGAACGGCGTTCACACGTTTAGTTTCTCTGATAGATTACGGGGCAACTGCCAGCCAGCAAGAGGGGGTGCGTTGCGACTGTGTGAGGACTCTTCTCCTTGCTTTGACGGTCACACCTCTGCCAGAGCAAGTGTGGTCTTCCACGCACAGAGGGCTCTGTCTTCATCTTCTCCTGGGTCAGCAACACCAGCTCGTGACCTCCAGACACTCGGGAACGTCCACACCGACAGGGACCTGGGAAGGCTGGCCTCTCTGGATGTGCCTTCAGATCAACTGGTTTGCAGTGGCCCCCACCATCCTGTTGACACAGTGGCTACAATAAGTGGCTGGAGCAGGATAGAGATCATGGCAACGCTGCACGAGAGGGCCATGCTCCCACCTGCTGTTCACAGGGCTGCTGTGAATTGTAGTCGACGTGAGAACACATAGCCTCCCTGTCCCCCACTGGTTATGCCCCGAATCGCACAAGCCGTTCCATCACTGGCTGCATAAGGTTTTTACAGATGATCCTCTAATTTATCAATATGTTCCATAATTCTTGGTACCACGCCACACGTGTGTTAGCTGTGGAGTGCAGCTGATACATCTCCTTTGAAGGCCACATGCTGACTGATAATGAGGCAGATGTGGGTACCACTTTAACTAGATGAGAAAATGCATTTACCAGCAAAGGGACTTTCTCACCCTACTTTGGTGGAAGAGCTTGTTTACCAGTTTTAAACACAGCGGACAGGATTTTGCAGCAGCTTGTTGACCCAGGCCTGCTATGTACCCACTCTAATACAAAACAGGCATTTCACGCTAATAATACAAAATAGGAATTCACTCATTTGTTTAAAAAACAAAAATAGTGTCGTTTGATCATTGATTTGGGGCCTAAGGCATTAACTATGCTTGCTACTAGAGATGAGAAACTCACTCAGGATCTTTACGCTGGGCTGAGGAGCTAGGCCGTGCAGTACGCCTTGTTATGTGGTAAAGGGCACTGCTGGGGTTACAGCTCCCAGGTGCACTCAGCAGGAACACCTGAGCCTGCTGCGTGGAGCATCACAGGTTTCCTGGGCAGAGCTGGTCTCAGACAGGCTAGGGGACTTTAAGTAGGGAAAACCGTTCCAGCTGCTGATGGGTGAAGGCAGTCGTTTGATTTAACCTGGGCTGATTTTGATTTAACCTGGGCTGATTTGCATGTGCCACAGGTCATTTGCAAACTGGCTGGAGGATGGATTTGAAGTTATAAAATAATCTCACATGGGACTGTATGTGCAGCCTGGCTTCTGAAGGGAACTTTGCCTTCAAGAGGGCAAACAGGTCTGTTGTGGAGAGGGGGAACCCACGTTGCTCTTTGGAAGCAAGGATTTTGAAGCTCTGTCACACATGCTCTGGACATATTGATGGAACCAGTCCTTGGAGAAGAACATCAGGCTTGGAAAGGTAGAGGGTCCACGTGGGTGAGGAAGACCCCGGATGAGACGGGTTGGTGCAGTGCAGTAACTACGGTAATGGGGGCAGAGGTGTCAGAGTCAGGGAGGCTGGCTCAGGATAGGACAAGGACCGGAGCCATTGTTCATAGGGTCACTGTAAGTCGTGGTCCACTTAACAACAATGGCAGCCCCATATGCACAGAATTAGACCATGTCTGGTCCTGTGCCATCTTCACAGTGTTGTGCTCGGGTCTATCACTGAAGCCTCTGTGTGGTAGCAACAGGCCACTTGTGATTAGCTGTCGAATTTATTAACCATTTTTACCACCCAGGGATTTCTGGGGGTGCATGAAGCCTGCCCGCCTGGGATATGGAATGTGTGGAGGGACCATAAGCCTGGGCAGGGCCTGATTTCTACACGGGTCCCCTCAGGAGGTGAGATCCAGAAGCACTAGATCTCAGTAGGAAGCTGGATCTCAGGGTCCTTTAAGCCAAGCCCCAAGGAAGTCCACCAACCATGACCACTTCTCTTTCCTGTCCTGTTTCTAAAACACCAATTCAGAACCCCCGACTGGTCAGAAACTGCCTCTGAGCTGAGCACGAGGTGGGGGCAGTCGGCATTCTGGGTGCATAAGAAATTTAATTAATCTGTGCAAGAATATTCCAGTTGCCTTCTCCCTCATCTGAATGGAATCCATGGGATTTCCAATCTGTTTCTATGGTTTCCTTCATCTGTTCAAGACACATTAATTAGCCTGTCCGTTTATTATGGATTTCAATGATTTATTTCTCTCTCATTCAGATTTGAGTCCATATTAATTTAGTTTTTATTTCAACAGTTTAAAAATAGAGCAAATTCTTTTGACTGGCATGAAGTCAGGCTTCCGAGCGCTGAGGAGCTGGCATGGTGGTCTAGCTTCGCAAAGGCTTGTTCTCGCCTTGGGTACTAGCCTGGCTCTGCTCTCCTGTCTTGTATCAACCAACCGCAGTCTCCTCTAATATGAGGGTCCACTGGGGACGCTGCCTGCCAGACAATGACATGCCCTCAAAATCACCCGGACTTTGCTCAGCCCTGTTCTGGGCAGATACAACTTCATGGAGAGAAAGATCAGTAATGTCTTTTGAATTTAATTGTTGGTAAGTGTGAAAACTTCAGACTCTCTCATCCTTTCCTTGGGCTCCGCAGCTGATGGTTTCTGTCCTGTTGGTCTCCTCGCAGCTGCTCAGCTGCTCCCCAGCGTGATGCTCAGGGAAGAGGCCCCCCCCCCACCACCACCTGTGAGATCGCCATGGAGCTTAGAGCATTATTATTGCTGGTTCCTCCCTGGATCTACCCCCATGCGAGAAGACCTCAAACCTGGCTACACATTCGGATCTCCTGGGAGGACTTTCAGCAGCGGCTGCTGCCAGGGTCCATTTCAGTCTTGCGATTGGAGCAGGAACTCTCGGGGTGAGGTCTGTATATTGATATTTGTTGATACTGACTGGGCAGCTGGGTTTGGGGAGCAGAGGTAAAAAGGGGCCACTACCTATCTGGAGTCAGTCATAGTGATTATGGAAGTTGGGGGTTGCTGTCTGGGTTCCCTGAAACTCCGCACACGTGAAGGTGGAGAACCGTGGATATGAAAGGAGTGGACCTGCCAAGACTTGGAGGCGCTCCGGGGGTGTAAGCAGCCTGCAGTGAGGTGTGCTCTAACCTCTCTGGTGATTTGAATCCACCAGCAGCTTCGAGGGAGAAAGATGGACAGTTTCCTCCTCTGGGATTTCCAGCCTCCCAACAACCCTCCGGAGGGTCAGCTTTGAGTTGATTCCTTCCAAAGTGACAGCAGTGAATTATTTGAGCCAAGACGTGATGCATCTTATGGAACGGAATGCTGGGGGGTGGTCAGGATGTTCCTAGTAGACTTTGCATATGAAAACTACCAGAGTCCTTCCAGTGCGGTCCCCAGATCAAGACCCTCCACATTACTTGAGAACTTGTTGGAAAAGCAAGTTGCCCAGCCCCATTCGAAGCCTTCAAATCAGAAGATAAGGTGGAGCCATGAAATTGGGGTCTTAACAGTCTTCCTGATGATTCTGAGGCAGGCTCAAGCTCCATGACCACCACTTTAAGACAGAGGGCGTTTGCGGGACACCCCATATACATCAGGGAGGCTTAGGACAGCGCAGGGCTGGGAGGGTTCTGTTCTGTGGTACATGAGGTTGCCTGACGTACCTAACATCAACAGAAACCACAACAACCTCCTATTATGTGTCTGCACTGGGCTCATTCTTTTACCAAAATACAACCAATTTACCAAGTGTCTTCCGTTGTTATTGTGAACTCAAACTCGAAGTAAACATTCCCAAGTCCTGGCCCTTCTGCGTGATTGGTTGCAGATACAACCATTGTTTACATTAGGATTCTCATTGGCTGCTTTTTCTTCCCTATCAGCCTTAGCCTGCAAGCTCTGCTGAAATCTATTGAGCATCGTATGGACAACATGCAAGCCTTCACAGGGAGATGCGTGGAGGCGACACTCGAGCCACACTGCTGAGGATTGAACCTGGAAATCCTGCAGAGGAGGCAAAAATTCTACCTCCAGACCACCATTGTCTCACTAAGTCTCTAGGAAATGCCAGGTATGAGTTTGAGTTCTGGAGATAAAGTGATGAGTAACTGATTAGATCAGGTCCCTTCCTTCACAGAGCTCATAGTCTATTGGGAAAGACAAGTACTATCAAAATTGTTGTACAATGTGCCATTGAGTCAACTGTAATTCAACTCAGTGACATTATGAACAATGGTTCTGAACTCCGCCCTATCCTGAGCCAGCCTCACCGTCTCAGGTAGACCTGACCCCATTGCCATAGGCACTCTCAGTCATCTCATCCAGGGCATTGCTCTTCTGCTCTGACCCTCCACCCTTCTAAGCATGATGTCCTTCTCGAAAGACAGGTCCCTCCTGACAACACGTCCAAAGTATGTGAGGTGGAGTTTTAAAGTCCTTTCCTTCAAGGAGCAACCTGCCTTCACTCTTTACAGGACAAAACTATTTGTTCTCTTGGCAGTCCGTGATATGTTCAGCACCTCAATGCAAAGGAATTGATTCTTCTTCTGTCATCCTTATTAATTTTCTAGCTCTCAAATGCATAGCAAACAAGTGAGAAAACCATGGCCTAGTCTAGATCAGGTGCACCTTAGTCTCTAGACTGACATTGTTGCTCTTTAGTATTCTGAAATACAAACAGTGAAACCTGTTAAATAGAGAAAGAATATAGTGGAGATTTGCTCAATCTGAAATGACATGCTTCTCCAAATAAGGGGCATTTGGGTTGGGATCTTAATGACTGATAGGAGGTAGTAGGAGAATAGCTGTGGGACAAAAAAGATTCCAATACAGAGAGAGTAGATGTATTTTGCATATGGAAAATACATGAATTTTAAGTGGCCAAAAGTTACAATGTTAAGACTAAGATTCTGTTCCTTAAAAAAGAAGTGTAAAAATGTCAACCTCTGTTTCTATGAAAATTACCCTGTTTGGAAAGGAGGCCATTGCCAATATAAGGTTGGTCTTAAACCTTATCACCGCTGAGTTAAACTTTATAAAAAGAGCAGAACAGACACAGAGACAGACGGGCAAGCCACCATGTGAAGACACACAGGGCAGATGCATCTACCAGTCCAAGAATTCCAGAGATTGTCTGTTAGAACATACTAAAAGCAAGAGGTCCTAGATGGGTACAAATAACTAGCATATCCATCAACTAATCAAAAGCTTAATGTTCTTTGTCCACTAAGAGATCAGGAAAGGTATCAGTTGTTGAAAATCCAACGGAGTCCACAATCCTACTGTGACACATCCAGGGTCATCATAGTTGGATTCTACTTGCAAGAAGCTAGAGTAGATGAGGAAAATACTTTCTGATTTTGAACTGTGAGAAATAAATGTCTGTTCTTTAAAGTCATCCCCTTGTGATATATTTTTGTTGTTGTTATAGCAGCATAGTGTAACTGAGACAGCCGTGTACTGAGGATGCGGTAGGAGATGATCATTTGAAGGTGTTGAAAGGGGCCAGTTTGGGTGAAATAAGGGAGCAGGGAACCTGAACATTGCATAGATACGCAACATGACAGTGGGTTAACACACAGGTATCCCCTGGCCTTTGTGGCTGCCTTGTTCTATGATCCCCAGCCCTCATCACTCCCTGGACACATCCCTGCCTTACTTCTAACTCCACAGCACGTTGGAGCCTTCCACCCCTCAAGTTCACCTCCATTTGCAGTAATGACAGCCCCCAGGGAAAACACTGATTGGATTATCACACGGTACTGTCATTTCAGCACCAGGGAAATGCACATCTGTGATTCACAGCTGTGACAAGCTGGCTCAGCCTCACTTACTTTCCTTTAAGTCCATTGACCTAAGCAGGCTAACCCCAACAGCAGGGAATTTCACTGCAGCCAGCGCTCTCAACGCTAAAAGGCTCGGGACAAAAACGGAACTGGTGTTAAAGCTGGAATTTATTAACTTGTTTGTGGAGATCAGAAGCTGCCGTTCAAATTTACACACACACACACACACACACACACACACACACACACACACACACTTGTGAGGCTTATTAAGGGAGTTAACAGGATACAATTTTCCTAGGACAGCTTCTGAAGTGTGCTCACAGGCCCATCAGCCTGTGGCTTTAGGCCAGTGTTAACAAAGCTCCTGGTCCTGCCACTATGGCTTCTTTCGGCAAGTTCTCCAGCAAGCTTGGGCGAAGGCCCCTGGTTCTGGTTCTGTTGGGTAGTAGCCCCAGGTCAGCCCTGTCTCAAGCTGCGTAGCTAGTTCTCTCCTGTGGCTGCCGCTGCGCTTCTGTAGGTCTGGCTTGTGCAAGGATCGGACATTCTCTGCTGCTTCTCTACTGGGGGTGAGATTCTCTACCGTTCAAATTCTTATGATGCAAACATGGTGGTTCTTTCTTTCGCTTTAGGGAATTTCCCCACCACTAATATATCAGTGTGTACTGTGGTGGATTTCCCCAAAAGTAAAAGGTTAAGGAAGAAGAGGAAGACCCTCAAAGAGAAGGATTGGCAAGGAGGCTGTAAATGGTATTATCAGCACCACAGAGATGAAGAGGGGCTGGATCAGGCAGGGTTTCCATCTGTGGTACAGGGCTTTGCTATGAGTCACAGCCAAGTCAGTGGCCTCTGTGAACAACAGAATTTCACTTGATTATGAGACGAAACTCAAGAATCTCAGAACACTTAATTGTGCTCATGTGAAATTTATACTGAGACCAAAAGGCTATTTATTGTGTGAACACAGCAAGGGAATACTACTTGGTTTAAAATTAAGAAAGGTATGTGTCAAGGTTATAGCCTTTCTTTATACCTATTTAAACTATATGCTGAGCATATTATTTGAGAAGCTGGACTCTAGGAAGAAGAATGTGGCATCAAGATTAGAGGAAGACTCATTGATAACCTTCATTATGCGGTGACACAACCTTGCTTGCTGAAAGTGAGGAGGCCTTGAAACACTTGCTGCAGAAAGTTAAAGACTGCAGCCTTCAATATGGATTGGATCTCAATGCCAAGAAAACAAAAATCCTTGCCATTGAAGTAAGAGGCAACATCGTGATGGATGGAGAGGATTGAGACTGCCAGGGACTTCATCTTGCTTGGATCCACAGTCAATACTTTTGGTACCAGCAGCCAGGAGATCAGGAGACGTACTGCACGGGGAAAGTGTAGTCAGGGACTTCTCCAAATTATTGCTGAGTGGTAAGAAACTGTGCTGCCAGTGCAGGTTCAAATCCACCAGCTGCTCCAGAGGAGAAACATGGACAATCAATCTCCTCTGCCTCTGAAAACCTGCTAGAATACTTTATGAATACACCCTTTATGCTAGAAAACTTTATGAATACACCCTTCATAAAGCATGCTCACACCAAACTTTAGCACCTTTTTTTTTAGCTAAAATGAGTAAGAGGCGTTGGTGTGTGGGGTGTGAGTGGTAGAATTCTCACCTTCCATACAGAGACCCAGGTTTGATTCCTGAACCTTGCACCTTATGTGCAGCCTCGACGTGGCTGTCAGTGGAGATCTGCATGTAGCTGTGATGCTGAACAGGTTTCAGCTGAGTTTCCAGATAAGGAAGACTTGGAAGAAAAAAAGAAAAGGATTACTTAGTAGGTGTGTACAAAAGACCAACGGGAGAGGAGAGCTGGGGGGAGGGGGGAAATTAGCTGATAGAAACCATTTTTTTATGGTTAAGTTTTTATCTCTTTGTTGCTGTTTTGTATGTGTATTAACTGTTCTTATAATACATACAGTTTCTGAAGGTATTTTTCCAAGTTGGGTAGCTTTCCTCTTTAGTTTTTTGGTAAAGACATTTGAGGAACAGAAGTTTTGAATTTGTAAGAGGTCCTATTAATTTTGTCATTTTGTGTTTGTGTTTTGCTTTATTAGACAATTTATGGCTGAAAGTTCTGACAGCATTTTCCCTGCTTGTCCTTTTTAAAATGTTTTTTTAGTGGTTTATATGCAATAATTTGTTTATATTGTGTTTTGTTTATGTGCATTGTTTTGAAAAGCCTGCTTTAAACAATTTTATGGCTTTCGTTACACACGTAGGGCCTGATTAACTTGAATGAATATCTGTACCTGGTGTATCCTGTTCCATTTTTCTGATTGTGGAAATCCTATTTCTCAGCATAGTTTACTGAAAAGACTCCTCTTTCTCAATCAAATGGACTTAGAACTGTTGCCAAAAATCAGTTGACCACAGAGGCTTTATCGCTAGATTCTGAATTCTACTGTATTGGTCTCTGTTCCCACGGTTCTACTAGAAAAGACCATTTGATTTCTGTGGCCGTATGTTGTGTTGAGTTGAAACAGACCCGAAGCTGATCCTCCAGCAGGTTTTCATGGGCTGTAAATTACATGGAAGGAGATTGTTCATCTTTCGCCCACAGAACAACTGGTGTACTTGAACCACTTGTCCTTGGGTTGGCAGTACAATTCCTTAACCACTAGGCCACAAGAGTTCTCTCTCTCTCTCTCTGTGGCTATATATAGTATGTTTTAAAATCAGAGACTCCTTCTGCTTTGTTCTATTTCAGTTTGATTGGACTACTCGGGATTGTTGTTGTTAGGTGCTGTTGAGTCGAGTATGACTCATAGCAACTCTATGAACAAAAGATCTGAACCTGTTCTATCCTGTGCCATCCTCACACTTCCTGACATACAAGAGCCATTGCATGTCCATCCACCAGGTTGAGAGTCTTCCTCTCCTTCCCTTACTCTCCATCATTCCCAGCATCATGGCCCTCTTCAAGGAATAGCCCCTCCTAAAAACATGCCCAAAGTATGTGAGGCGAAGCCTCATCATTCTTGTCTCCAAAGAACATTCCGGCTGCTCCCTGTCCAAGACATATCTGTTTGTTCTCTTTGCTGTCCATGGGATGTTCAATGTCGGGGCTCTTCTCCAAGACCACTTGGCATAGAAGATCTTTTTTAATCAAGCCCACGAGGCGGTGTGGCCATGTGACAGGCAGTCGCTGTCCCCGGTTAGTCAGGAAACACCTCTTATAGGAAGAAGCACTAACGTCCCTCTGAGACCTTGTGTACAAAGTCTTCCATCTTCTCCGTGGCTGGAGACTTACAGGGATATGTCAGCCAGCCCCAACCCCTTCTTCCCAGAGCATGGCACTGTTTGCTCTTCAGCATTGCTTGGGTTGGGACTATTAGTTGACCTTATTTTAACAGAGACCTTATCCAACTAGTCCTACCCTGTCAGACGCTTCACTACAGTGCTTCCGCTGATGCTTAGTGGGAAGATGTCTGGCTGGTATCTTAATGCCTTGATGCTTCAGCTTGGAGGCGATGGGCGTCTTTTAGCCCAGGGGGCAGAGGTCTCCCAGTGTTGGGAGACAGGCAATACCAGCAGGTTGGCTCTTCTGAGGGTCTGTGTCCCCAGTTTTACAGCCCACATGGCTGGAGGTGCCCATGGCCAAGGGGCCATGATTCTATTCCTTTAAATTTTGTCATTATTGTTGTCTGGAGGGCACACAATTTAACTTACAATAATCAGGTGAGGCCTCATGCTATTCCTGTTCTGTGCTCCGTCATTGACTGGGAACAGTGCAGGGGAAATGTGGCCCCATCCCAGGAACAAGTCTGAGGCCTTGAACACGAATAAGCGAATACCAGATGAGCTGTGGGAGGATATAAAGAATATCATCCAAGACCAAAAAGTCATTACGAAGACAGGGAAGGAACAAAGACCAAGATGGATGTCAGAAGAGACTCTGAATATTGCACTAGAACACTGAGAAACCATAGCAAAAGGAAGAAATTAGCAAATTAAGGAGCTGAAAAGAAAAATTCCGAAGAGCAGTTCAGGAAGACAAACCAAAGTATAATAATGAAATATGCAAGGAGTCAGAGTTGGGAAATTAAAAGTGGTGAGCTCGTGCAACATTTCTTAAGTGGAAAGAGTAATAAATATTAGTCTGTGCATTTCTCCAGTCTAGATATTTCGCATGAGTAGGGCTGTATAATATAATCTCCTTGTGAATCTGGGAGGCTCCAAGCCCGAATTCCAGGTAGCAGCTTTAGGGAAGGATTCCTCTGGTGCAGCTCTGCAGAAAGGTTCTTGTCTCCAAGCTTCTGCTCCAGCACTGTCTTCTTGTGACTTACCATCTGAGCTCCTCTTCTTGCAGCACATTTCTGTCACAGCAGGTAATTTCCCTGGTGAGGGCACTGTCTGTTCTGTATCTCGTATGCTGGTGTTGCTCATTTGACCCAAGGGCCCAAGACTCATTTTGGTTAAGGGTCTTTGCTGGTTGAATCTCCTGTCAGCAAATATCAGTGGAATTTTGGGAGGAAGAGTCACATTTGCTTCAAAAGGACAAGGACTGTAGTCTTCAATATGGACTGAAGTTCAACATCAAGAAGACAGATTCTCACCACTGGGCCAATTGGCAGCATCGTGATGGATGGTGAAGCGATTGAGGTTAACAATTTCTGCTTGCTTGTCTCCACAATCAACTCTTGGCACTAGCAGTCAAGAAATCAAAAGATGAATTGCTCTGGGGAAAGCTGCTGTCAGGGACCTTTTAAAAGTGCTAAGGAGCAACAATGCCAGTCTGGAGATGAAGGAATGCCTGATTCAGGTCATGCACAGTTTTACAACTACTTGCTATGCATCAAAGAGCTGGACAATGATCAAAGATAACAGAAGAACTGACGCTTTTGGGTGTGGTGCTGGAGAAGAATATTGAACATACCATGGTCTGCAAAGAGAACAAATAAGTTTATTCTGAAGAGGGTTATAAACCAGGCTGCTGCCTGTAGGAAAGGATTTTGAAGCTCCCTCTCACTTATTTTGAGCACATGACCAGGAGAGACTAGTCCTTGGAGAAGGACATCATCCTTGGAAGGGTGGAGGGACAGCGCAGGAGAGGAAGACCCAGAATGAGATGGATTGACATAGTATCTGAGGTAATGGGGATAAGTGTGCTGGAGAGAGTAAGATTGGCTCAGGGTAGAGCAGAGTTCAGAGCTACTGTATATAGGGTCGCTATGAGTCAGAGATGACTTGATGGCACATAACAACAACAACATATCTCATAAGTGGAACATCCTCAATTAAATAGTACTCTCAACATAGGAACCAATACTAGCTACTTGTTTGCTGGATCAGTTTTGACTTCTGGTGACCTCCGTGTCTATCTGAGCAGCTCTGGGTTCCATGGGGTTATTGGCTGCCTTTTTAGAAGTAGATTGCTGGAGGGAGCTCTGGTGGCCTAGTGGCAAGAAGTTGCACTGCAATCCCAGAAGCATGTGGTTCAAATCTACCAGATGCTCTGCTGAAGAAGGAGGGACTGCCTCTTCCTGTATCAGTCAGATCCAATTTGACAGCAGACACACACAAAATAGTAAAATAAAATAAAAGTAGATTGCCAGGTTTTTCTTTCAGGTTATCTCTGGATACCTTGAACCTCTAACCTTTTATTAGCAGTTGAATGAGTTCATAATTTGTACTATCTGGGGACTCCTCAAAAAGAAGCAGCTGGAAAAGCCCATTTAAATCAAGAGCTGCTGGGCTGACAAGAAGTATTGGGGTGCATTGCAAAGAGTCATTCTCCAACACGGTCTGGCTGGATTTCAGGCCACTGTGGATCCTAATGATCTGCCCCATCTCGTCTACAGCCAAGGGCGCCCTGTGGAGCAGCCACGCTCCAACACCTGTGAGTTGGAGCTGACTCAGTGGCAACAGGTCTGGGTTTTGGTTTTCACCTCTGGACCACAGAGCAGCGCCATGCGGTGACAGGCCCGTCCCTTCCTGTGGAGCTGGGGAAGCCGGGCAGGGTCCACACATGGCCAATGGCAGCTCCCTCTGCCTCCGCGGTTGGAGGATGCTGTGACGTACCCACCCTCCCTCCAGTGCGCAGGCCGTTTCTAAGGACGAGCAGCTGTGCAGAGAATTAACTCTTTTGCCGAACAGGATCCTTCAAGGAGACTAATTGGTTTTTGTAATAGGGCTTTCACAGGAAAAGGGGGGGGGGAAACAACCCCAACACAACAAACCCTCGCTCGTAAAAGCAAATGGATTCTCTCTTGGGGTGCACGTCTGCCCAGCAGGTACTGAACTGCAGATGGTGTTTTCACGTCCCCAGCCCCACAGCTAAGGAGAGAGGGAAGGATCTGGCTCCCATCACCACCAGCCCTGGCCAATTCCCAGCGCTCACAACTCAAGCCTCTGTCCTGAGATTATCTCTGAAGAAAAAGGAGAAAAAAATTAAACAAAAAGCGAAGACTCTTGATTTAGATAGAATTTAAATCAGAAATTTATCTTTAAAAAATACACCCCAAAACAGGGGCTATGCAGCTGTTCTCAGGCAGATAATCTTTTAAGAAGCAATCCTGTTGCTCAGAGAATACCGATTCCACATCACTCAGGACCTGATTCTGCTGGAACCAGACCAGGGAGGGCATAATCAACTACTGGCCACTATCCCAAAGGTTGAAAGTTCAAATCTCACCAGAAGTGCTTCAAAGGAAAGGACTCACGTTCTATTTTTGAGAACTTGCCTGTTGGAGCAGGGTTCTACTCTGACTGGGGTCACCAGGGGTCAGAATCCCCTCAATGACTGGTGTTGCTGTGACTGAAGTTACAGGGATTTTCACAAATCACTTTCCTCAAGGTCCTGTTGCCAACAGCCCCTTGCTTCCCTGTAGCTGAAAGAAATGGTTCCTCCTGGCCAGGAGATGCAAGGCCAAGGCCAAGGTCAGCTGACACCAAGGCTCACTCATGGTCGCTTGCTATCAGTGTGACCACCCGGGTTTCTGAACCACCATGTCTCACGATATTTGTGCTGATGTGAAGCCAGGCTCATCTTCTCAGCCTTCCCTGGAAGCTCAGGCGTGGTCATGTGACAAAGGCACTCGCAAACTGATGCCCACGTAGTTAATTCAGTGTGTGGAACCCAGTGTCTGGAAAGGACGAGGTCCTAGCTCTGGGGACAGCTGTGCCTCTCCTGGCAGTGATGTTCCAGGGTCACTGCTGGAAGGTCCAGGCATGGTCTGGGCAGGTTCCTGGTTGCGTGACTCCTGAGTTCACTTCTCAGAGACCCCATGAGCTAACTAATTTCTTCCACAAATCTTTGTTGCTTCAACAAGCTAGAGTTACTCTGGCTGTAGTTTGTCACCCTGCCTGGTACAGTCTTACAGCCTGCTCACGTCAGGCCACGAGCTACACTGCAGGTGACTTAGGGGGTCTCCTTGCCCACGCTCTCACATACACTGCAGTGATTTCTCTCCCCGGCAGTGGCCTCCTTCTTTTCTTTCTTGCTATCGGTTGGATGGCGTCCCCCTGTGAGGATATGCTGAAATCCTACTCTCTGTACCTGCATATGTGATCCTGTTTGGAGATGGAATGGAATCTTTGAAGGTGCTGTCAGTTATGTTAACATGAGGTCATCCTGGAGTTCGGTGGGGCCTAATCTTATATGACTCGTGTCCTTATTAAAAAGGAGAGACAGAGGTAGGGCATCATGCAACACAGCCACAGGAAGCCACGGAACACTAGATCCACCAGCTGGGAGGGAGATACAAACAGATCCTTCCCCAAATTCTTGAAAGGAATCAACGTGGCGAAGCCCTGGTCTTGGACTCAGTCTCTAGTATGGAGATGACATATTTTGTTCTTACAGACACCCTCACTGTGGTAATCAGTGCACTCCCTTTCATGGACCCTAAGTTCACCTCACTCCAGAGGCAATGAATTCAAACCCTCCACCGTTTGGGTAGAAGAGAAGCAGCCCCTGCCTTGACCTTGTCCAGGGATATGACCTTTCTTCCCTGACTCGTGCTCCTGGAGCCCACCTATTTCTCCTTTCTCCTAGAGGTGACATAGGGACCATTCAGGCTGAAGTCTCCTGGCCGTGTCTTCTCACTCATCACACCTTGGTGCCCCCCTTACTGCTCCAGACCCATCTCCTCTCTGATTGCATATTTGCCATATGCGTCGACTCAGGTTCCACTCCTCCAAGGCCAGCTGTTCTCATTCCCAGCTGGATCCTTGTTCTCATCTCTGAGTCTACACCACACTCTGTCCATCATTGTTGTTTTGGACCACTGAGTTGAGCGGAACTAGTAACCCTGTGAACTCGGATCAGAACCCTGCCCCATCCTGAGCCATCCTCACTATCTCTGACACACTTGAGCCCATTGCTGCTGTCACTGTGTCAAAGATCTTCCTCTCTCACACTGACCCTTGACTTTTCCAAGCATGATGTCCCTCCTGACAACATGCCCGAAGTATACGAAACAAAGTTTCACCAACCTCTGCTTTCCAGGGAACACTCTGGTTTCAGTTTCTCCAAGACAGAGCTGTTTGTTCTCTTGGAAGTCCATAGAATGAATAGTCAGTATTCTTCTCCAGAACGACATGCATTGATTCTTCTCTGTACATGGTAACCTCACGTCCCAAAGCAGGGCTCATTGGTCCACTCCAACTCCCAATGATGCCCTGCCTATCAAGTGCTGTGCTCTGCCTGGTTGTCAGTGTCTGGTTCCTTAGAATGAGATTGCCAGACCTTTCTTCCAAGGTGCCTCTGAGTATATTCAAACCACCAATCTTTCTGTTAATAACCATTTGTACTCCCTGGATGCCTGATTCTAATTAGTGGGAAGCTATAGATGCCCTGAAGATGATTGTTTGGAGGGAATAGCGGTGAAAAAAAAATCACACAATTTGATGGGTGGGGAGGTGGGATGGGTAAAGAAAATGGGAACAATGTATATGAACTTGGTAAGTAAACCAGTATTAAATAAAAGTTTTATTTAACAAAAAAGTCAATGCCTTCAGTAACACTTTTGTGAAGTCCCCTTTATACTACCTAATGTATCGTGTTGTTATGTGCCATTGAGTCGCCTGTAATTCAGAGCAACCCGATGTACACTTAGCTCTGAACTCCACCCTATCCTGAGCCAATCTCATCATCTCCGACAGACCTAATCCCATTTCTCCAGTCACTGAGTCAATCTATCTCACCCTGGGTCTTCCTCTCCTGCACTTCCAAACATCACGTCCCTCTGCAAGGACTGGTCCCTCCTGGTCACGTGCCCAAAGTATGTGAGACGGAGCTTCAATATCCTTTCCTACAAGGAGCAGCCTATTTTCACCCTCTTCAGGACAGAGCTGTTTGTTCTCCTGGCTCTTCTCTCTTTGTTCCCTCATTAGTATTTGAATCTTTCATCCCAGCCTCCCTCTGTATTTCGTCCAAATATTCTCTCCAGTTATTTTGGTTCAACTGCTCAGAACATGCTGATTTATGATGCTTTCCTAGATATGTGTGTTAGAGGAGTGAGGTGCCAAATATAATGCAAGGCATTTGCAATTCAGCAGAATTGTCTTAACTATGGTGCCCTCAATTGTTCTATAAAGGTGATTTGATGCAGGAAGAAATCTCTGAGTAATGAAATGAATCCAGAAAAATACAGCCGGGTGGGGGTGGTTTCTTAAAGACCATGTGTTGGCCAGTTGGAAAATGAGCAAAAGGACCTGAAGACATTTCACCAAAGAGCACATTCAGTTGGCCAACAGACATGTGAAAAGATGCTCACTGTCACTCGTTACTAAACTGAAAATCTGTTGAAGTGATTCCAACCCACGGGGATCAGAGCAGAACTGTCCCACAGGGCTCCCCAAACTGCAATCATTGCGGAAGTAGGCTGGCTCATCTTTGTCCTGTGGATCAGCTGGTGGGCTTGAACTGCCAACCTTTCATTTGACAGCCAGCTGCTTACCACTGGGGCTTCTCAGGGGCTAATTGCTGTTGTTCTTGTTTGGGGGCATTGAGTGGACTAAGGCTCATGGCAACCCTTTGAGCACCAGATCTGAACCTTGCTCTAGCAACGTCCATCCTCACAACCACTGTTACAGTCACTGTGTCGGTCCGTCTCACTGAGGGCCTTTCTCTGTTACCTTTGCCTTGAAAGAAGGCCTCAGAATAAAAATTTATAATGCCAGCCAAATTATCAACCTTGGATGGTGTTCGCAGTTCAGAAGAGAACCTTGATTGGGAAGAAAGGCATCCTGAAACTTGGGGTGGGAAGATACTGCTGTTTTAGGTGCCGTTGAGTCACGTTCAACTCATCGTAAACATATGAAGAACAGATAGATCTGAACCTTGCCCTACCCTGCCCTATCCTCATGGTCTCTGATGTTGTTGCTGTTGTGTATAATCAAATCAGAACTGACTCACAGCTGACCCTCCAGTGCGTGTTCAGAAGCAGTAAATCTCACAGGAGGAGACGGCCCATCTTTCTCTCACAGAGCGGCTAGTGGATTCGAGTCCTGAACCTTTGGGTTGGTAGTACAACTCCTTATGGAGCTCCCTATGATCTCTAATAGGACAGATAATTAGGAAGCTGGCTCCATTGAGCCCCTAAATTCTGTTGGACCATTCCTGCCAACAGCACCAGCTCTCCTAGTCCATTTGATGAGATTAATTTAGATTTTTTAAATTGAGATTTTAATGAAAGTTTATAAAGAACTTGAGTTTCCAATCATTCATTGTTGCACATTTTTCTCCCTGCCCCAGATCCCTTTTTTCTTGGGGAAAAAAGTTCTTTCATTGTTATACAGACCCCCCACCCCCACCCCAGACCACTTTACTATGCAGCTCTTATTCTGGACTCTTGTCATGTCAATATACAGTTCTCTCCCTTGTCTGTTTCAATGTCATTTATTTATCCCGCCTTTCCTTCGTTTCCCCTCAGCTCCCATGTCAGTCCTGTTTTATAACAGTGGCACTATGCAGTATTTGTCTTTTTGTGACTGGAATAGTTCACTCAGCATAATGTCCTCCAGGGTCACTCATTCTGTATAATAATTTATGAGTTCCTTGTTTTTCAATGCAGCATAGTATTCCATTGTGTGAATATACCACAGCTTCTCTATCCATTCGTTTGTTGATGGGCACTTAGGTTTTTTCCAACTCCTTGCTATTGTGTATAAAGCCCCAATAAACATGGGTGTGCATATATCTGCTTGGGTGGGATTTACTGTTTCTTCTTTTTTCTATTAAATTTTATTAATTTTAATGAAAATTTACAGAGATTTTGGGTTTCCATTCATTCATTGTTGCACTATTTTCTCTACTTTCCCCCGCAGTTCGTTCCTCTTCCCACCCCCACCCCCGAAAGTCTGTTTTAATTGTCCACGGGGAGCTCTGGTGGCCTAGTGGCAAGAAGCTGCACTGCAATCCCAGAGATATGTGGTTCTATTCCACCAGATGCTCTGCCGGAGAAGGAGGGGCCGTCTTCTCCTGTACCAGTCAGATCCAATTTGACGGTACACACACAGAAAATAATAAAATAAAAATTAATTGTCCCATTGCCACAGTGCTTGTCAAAGCCAGTTATGATTAATCTCCTTTGTCAGTGTGTCGTTTGCCATTCCCTATCACTCCTCCCTGAGAGAGACTTCACCCTGATTCATAAGGAAAAGGGGCCGGAGTAGTCTCTTAGCTACTTCCTGCTGAAAAGGGACGCTGTAGGTTTCAGGGTGAAGATCTTCTCTTACTACTCTAAAGGGCCCCTTTGGCAGTAGGAAACACGTAGACTCTTTTGGAGATTGATTATGGAATTTAGATGCACTGTTACCAATTGTGCTTAGCCATACATGTTCGTATCCTTGAAGATGTATCATGGAACTGTTGCAGCCTAGAAGACACAAATTTAACTAACAAGTTAAAAGTAAAACATTAAAAGCAATAATATTCCAAGTAGATGTTCTAACAGTGGCACAAATCAAGTTATAGAGGGAAGGTAGTTCTTAAAATAGAAGGCTTATTGACTAGCACTTTGTCTATTATAGTATAAAGGTTAGGAACCACAAGATGTAGAGGCTCAACTATGTCATTTATTGTTCTTAAGTCCTGAACCAAGTTCCATCCACCACTGGGTTGTTTAACAGCTCTTAAGTCTGCATGCAAGGCAGAGGTGAAGTAAGGAACTACTTATGAGGTTTTCCGTCAATTCCAACAACTAATAAATAGTGAGAAGAGTTGGGGCCTCAGAAGGCTTTTAGGACCGAATAGTAGGCTCTTGTGTCCAGGAGAAAACGAATATACTTACCAGTAATGTTAATGCTCACCCACAGCTCTTCTGGGAGGATCTAAATCATTGAAGCGTCCTCCTTTGTTTCCAGCTGAGAGCTGGGGCCCGTCAGTCCTGTCAGTCACAAAGACCAGATGTGAGCCACCCTTGGCCAAGTGTCCTTCAGATCCACACTTAAAGCAAGTGAGTGGGAACTTCCTCTCTACTCCCTTGCCTATCTGTGGCTCTCGTCTGTGACACTGTCTACTGAAGTGGCCCAGCTTTCCACAGTGGAAGCAATTCTGACCTCCTTTATTACCTTTGGGTGCCACTGTTTATGAGTAAGACTTCCTTTTCCTGACAGAGGCCCTAAACTGGCAGCAGTAGCTGCCCCAATAATTTTGTCCATTCTCTGGTCTTTTCTCTTCCCTCTAGATCCCAGTTGTTAAAAGAGGGGAAAATTTAAGCAAATATATAACAAATATTTTTGAACAATATAATCTTTTAAGCTTAAGGCTAGAAATATTAACAATATGATCATTTCCAATCCAGAGATATATGTTCCAATGCAGTTCCTATTTTCCATTTTGGTAAGAAGAATATTGTAAATGTGGATACAATTCCACTATTCCTCCTCCATGCCATGATATAGTGTTATTGGCATGAGCAGTTATAAATCCATTGCCATCCTTACTCTAACTTAAATGTTTTTTAAATTTAAATTTATTATTAATTTCAGTAAAAATTTACAGAGGCTTTGGATTTCCATTCATTCATTGTTGCACATTTCTCCCCTCCCAAGCTTCCCCCCCGAGAACACTACCCTCTTGGAAAAGTAAAAGAAAAATTCTTTCATTGTTTTACAAACCCTCCCCCAGGTCCACTCCACCATGTAGGCATTGCTCTAGACTCCTGTCATTACAGAAATACCTAATCACATATCTCATTTAAACCTTTTTCTCCCTCCTCTGTTTCAGTGCCGTATACATTATTGAACCCATTTTATTCAGTCTCTCCCCAACCCCAAGGTCAGTCCTCTTTTATAACAATGACACCATGCAATATTTGTCCTTTTGTGACTGGGATACTTCACTCAGCATAATGTTCTCCAGAGTCAACCATTTTGAATAATATTGCATGAGTTCCTTGTTTTTAAATGCAGCATAGTATTCCCATTGTGTGAATATACCACAGCTTCTCTAGCCATTCGTTTGTTGATGGGCACTTAGGTTGTTTCCAACTCCTTGCTATTGTGAACAAAGCTGCAACAAACATGGGTGTGCTACAGTTTCTTTATATTCACAGTAATGGAATTGCTGGGTCAAATGGTATTTCTATTTCCAACTTTTTGAGAAAGAGTCATACTGCCTTCCGTAGTGATTGCACCAACCATTTTACACTCCCACCAACAAGTGAATAAGGGTTCCAGTTTCTCCACAACCTTGCCCTCATTTGTCATTTGCTGTTCTGTTAATCTTGCTATTCTTACTGGGGTGAGATGATACCTCATAGCTGTTTTGATTTGCATTTCTCTTAGAGCTCTTAGAGGAATTTTGAACATTTCTTCATGTATTTCTTTGTCATCTGAATGTCTTTTTTGGTGAAGTTTCTGTTCATATCCTGTGCCCATTTTTCAATTGGGTTGTTTATTTTGTCGTGGTGAGATTAATTTAGATTAAAGAGTTTTTGTCTTGGACCTCACCTGAGCCAGAAGTCTTCTTGAGACATTGATGGATGTCCCCATTTACCACTCACACTGCCCATTTTTGCTTCTAGACCTATGACTAAAGTTAAGGCCCAATACACTCCGAACAAAGCATAAATGATGACTCAGGAAGAGGTGTCCCTCTGAGTATTGCTTTTGCTGTATCCACAAGGTTTTGAGAAGTTGTGTTTTCCTTTCATTCTAGGAAATCTTAAGTTTCCCTTTTGACTTTTTCAGTGACCCAATCGTGAGTCATAGTGGTCACTGAGGACAGAGGTGAATGCTCCCTATATGCAGGCTGGAAGTCTCGGTAGAAGCTTCTAGATTCCTAGAAGATGTGAGCCTCATCTCCTGATGTTGTGTTCCACACACTACATGTGTGGCCTCCAGAGCCCCAGAGAGAAGCAGCCCTCCCAGCGTTCAGCCAGGAGGCTACCTCCCGGGCACCCTCGATGTGGCTGGAGGACGGGGGCTAGAGAGGCTACTCTGTCAGCCTTTGCTGGTGCTCCTGCCCATTCCACCCTCCAGTCCAGAAAGTGCACACCAGGACTGGATTTGAAACCCTGCAGAGACTCTCTTGTGAGAATCGTCTTGTGAGAAAGTAGTTTAAAAAATCTGCGGTCTTCATTCACAATGGTGTAAAGGGGACAGGAACTCTGGGCTATCAGCGGACCAATGGATAAACAAAATATTCTTAAGTATAATGGAGCATTACTCAGCCATGAAGAGGAATGAAGTCTAGATACACACTATGTGGATGAGTCTGGAAAACATGATGCCAAGTGAAAGAAATCACCCACAAAAGGACAAATACTGTGCTTGTATGAGATCCCTGTAATAGGCACATAGAGCAAAGCTTATTAGTGGGGAAATGAGGTGGGAGGCGGGTGCCCCAGTGGTGTGGCCCATTAGGATTTGCTCTGGGAACCCAAAGGCTGCACTTCTCTGGTGGTTCAAATCCTACAGTAACTCTCAGGGAGAAAGAAAGTCAAACATCCTCTCATGGGATTTATAACCTTGGAAACCCAATGGATGATAACAAGAACAACAACAAAAAAAATGAGAGAGAGAGAAAGAGGTAGGTGAGAGGGAGTGGGCTAAGGTGACTCACTTCTCAGGGTATACTGAGCTTCTATTTAGGATGGCTGAAAAAATTGGGAACTGGATAATGGTAATGCTTGCACAACATGAAGAAGAAAATGAATACTGCTGAACCACACTGCTTTAGGTCCTGTCATTGTGACCCTACAAACAACAGAGCCCTGCTCTATCCTGCCTCATTCTCACGTCTCTGCCATGTTCAAGTCCATTTTGGTGGTCACTGTACATCTGTAACATTGAGGGTCTTCTCTCTTTCTCTGGCTCTCCACCTTTCCCACCATGTTGTCTTTTTTCCTAAGGACCGTCCCCTCCTGACAACATGCCCAAAGCAAGTGATACAAATGTTCAGCCTCCTCGCCTCTAAGAAGCACTCTGGTTGTACTTCCTTCAGGACAGATCTGTTTATTCTTTTGACAGCCCATGTGCCAACACCACAGCTCTAAGACATCACTTCTTCTGTCATCCTTACTCATTGTCCAACTTTCAGATACATAGAGAGTAATTGAAAAGACTATGGCTTGGATCAGTTGCACCTTAGTCTTTAATCTGATATCCTTGCTCTTTGCAGAGGACCTTGATGGTAGATTTCCCCAGAGCAACTGTTCTTTTGATTTTTTTTTTTTTACCGCTTCAACCATAGTGGTTGATTGTGGAAAAAAGGAAATTGTTGGCAACTTCAATCCTTTCTTCATTTATTATGATGTTGCCTGTTGGTCCAGTAGAGAGGATTTTTGTTTTCTTCATGTTGAGGTATAATCAGGTTGAAGACTATAGTCTTTTATCTTCTGCAGCAAGTGCTTTAAGTATTTCCCCCTCTCTGCAAGGAAGGCTTGTGCCATCTGTATAATGTAGGTTACTGATTGCACTTCCTCCAATCCTAATGCCACATTCTCTAGAGTCCAGCTCTGGAATGATTTGCTCAGCATACAGACTGAATAGGTATGGAGAAAGGATGCAACACTGACTACACCTTACCTGTTTTTAAACCATACGTTGTTCCCTTGTTCTATCTATTAGGACAACAGCTTCTTGGTATATGTAGAGGTTTCACATGAGCAAAGTTAAATGTTCTGAGATTCCAATTCTTCTTCAATGTTCTCCATAATCTATTATGATCCACATAATCAAATGCCTTTGCATAAGCAATAAAACACAAGTCAACGTCTTTCTGGTATTCTCTGTGTTCAGCCAAGAGCCATCTGACATAGGCAATGATATGTCTATAATTTATTATATGTATTTATATATATATTTGACTTATATTTAAAATAAAGAAAGAAAGAAAAGAAGAAAGAAAGAGAAGGTAGGGAGGGGGAGGGGGGCAGAGAGAGAGAGGAGGGAAACAGACCTGTACTGAGAAAAGCTGAGTTATTCTAAGGAATTGCATTGAAACAATTTAAATTCTAGAGAAAAAAGACAGAGTCATTAGATCTTTGAGTCATAAATGAGAACTATGAAGCTATACCTGGTTCCCATTTTGTGCTGGCTTCTAGGAAATTCGACCAGAGTAGTTCAACGTTTTTCTTGATAGCATCTTACAGACTCTGTGGTTGTTTGGATTTTATTCTATTTGTGTTTACAGGGTCTTATTTCATTGTAGTCTAAGTTGCCCCAATACTTTGTAAGGATGAAAAACCAAGGAGAGTAAACAAAACCATACAAATATAGATGAACAAATGGAGGGGAATTTGGTTCCTCCACCGGCTCTGAGTGGGGGCGAGGGCCATCTGTGAAGAGGCCCTCCTGACCCTCCTGGGGGAGCCCGTGGCCACCAGGTGGCACCACCAGCCATCTCTAGTGCAGCGATTTGACCTGAAAGTGTTTCCAAACTCAAAGTCATTACTGTCCAGTTATAAGTGACACAGCTGATCCTCCAGGGAGATTTCAGAGGCTGGAAATCACATGCCAAGTGACTGCCTGTCTTTTCAGTCCACTGTTTTTTTTTGGCAGTTTGCCACATTCAGAGTGGCTCTGACTCAAGTGCCCCGGTCTTGGGTCTAGGGATGGGACAAGGCTGAGCTCTGGGAGCAAGGTGCCCTCAGTTTAGAGGATCAGTGTTTTTCAGGGGGGATGGGCACCCCCGGCCAGAGTTGTTGGAACAACTTGTGCAACTCCTGCAGGCAGAGGGAGTGTTAAGGCAAGGTGTGAGGAAGAGCCTTCTAGAGACTTCTGTATGAGACGAATGAATTACCCCCTTTCGTGAATGGACAAGTAGATAGACGAGAGTTACCATTACAGCTAAGATGGAAATTCTGAATGAAGAAGACCTCTGTGTTGATGTGGACGTTCACAAGTTTGTCTTGGTTATTCATTCAGAGAAATCACATCCTCTACAGCTATTTTGTAACCAGACTTCTGTGCCCATGATTAGAAAAAGAAATCTTCAGTAAGACTTAGAGGGAAATAATTATGTAAAATCTGTAAATATGTGTTCCTGACCCTTCACGATGCCGTTTGTTATAGTAATTTGGCATGATAAGAGCTTCAAGCTGCAAATCCGTTTATTCACGTCGATGTCCTCTGTTACTTTCTCAAGCCTCTGTAGCGCCTGGTCAACTATTTCCAGAGAACTAAGGAAAAGTGGAGGGCGCTGAGGCCGCCTAATGGGTGTGTCCTTCAAAGGCAGTGTCTCTCTGGCAGTTCAGATCCACCAGTGGCTCAGAGGGAGGAAGACGGGCAATCTCGTCCTGAGCAATTTACAGCCTCAGAAATCTGCTGGGGGTCCACCAGGAGTCAGTTCCCACTCGAGGGCAATGAGAGGGAGAAGGGAAATGGAAACTCTGCCCCTCCCAAGTCAGCTTCTCAGCTTACCCCGTGTTCTCCTGATACCATGCTGGTCATGGACAGTGTCCTGAGGCCCCACAGAGAGCAACTCTCTGAGGTTAGCTTATTTGTGTTTAAAAGCCTCTATTCAATATTTTTACCTGAGAAATTCTAGAACTTACTCTTTGACAGGAAATCCACTTGCAATGAAGATCCCAGCATTTCTTCTGAATGATTTGGGGTTGAAGACAGCAGCCCTGGACACAAGTGCCTCCTTGACAAAAACAAGAATCGGGTCTCACCTGAGAACACAGTAGAAGATGCAGAGAGGCCCACAGACTGCTGGGAGCTCACCCTCCATCTAAGGGCACTCAGGGAGTCCGCCAGCATCAGTACCCCATTATAGCAACCCCACCTTCCACCTTCACAGAAGCCTGGACATGTCTTCTCCCTGCTTGTGTCAAGCAGTTAGGACCATCCATGATAGGAAGCAGAGCCCAACTTCTCAAAGTGTTTGTTCAGCATGCAGATTGGGCAGGTAGGATACAGCTTGAGAAAGGATACAGCCCTGGCACACATCTTTCTTGATTTTAAACCATGCAGTGTTTCCCTGTTTTGTTGGATAACAGCTTCTTGGTGTAGGTATAGGTTTGATGTGAGCATGAATTAATGTTCGGAGATCTCCTCTCAATGTTAATCATCGTTTGTTATGACTCACCTAGTCAAATACATTTGCATAGTCAATAAGATCCAAATAGCCATTCTTCTGGTATTCCTTGCTTTCTGTCAAGATGCATCTGACACCAGCAGTGGTGTCTGAACAAATACTTTGAGAAGCTGGGCTCCATGAAGAAAAACGTGGCATCAGGCTAAGAGGAAGTCTCATCAACAACCTGTGTAATGCAAATGACACAACCTTGCTGGTTCAAAGGGAAAAAAAGATATGAAATGCTTGCTGTGAAAGACTGACAGACTTCAACATGGATTACATCTCAACATCAAGAAAACAAAACTCCTCACCACTGGGCCTATAGGCAACATCATGATATGTGAAGAAAAGATTGAAATTGTCAATGATTTCATCTTACTTGGATCCACAACCAACACCATTGGCAAGAAGTCAAAAGATGTATTGTGTTGGAAAAGTCTGCTGTCAGGCACCTCTCCAAATTACTGAAGAGCAATGATGCTCTTTGCAGACTGCATTAGGCCATGGTCTTTGCAATCACTTGCTATGCATCTGAGAGCTGGACATTGAATAAAGATGAGTGAAGAAAACGTGATGTTTTTGATCTGTGGGGTGGGAGAAGAATACTGACTATCCCATGAACTGCCAAAAGAACAATCAGATATGTCTTGGAGGAGATGCAGCCAGAGTATTCCTTAGAGGCAACGATTACCAAGCTTTGTCTCACATATCTTGGGTATGCTGCTAGAAAGGGGTATTCATTGGAAAAGGATATCATGTTAGGATAAGTGGAAAGTCAGCAAAAGAGAGGAATACTCCCAATGAGACGGACTGATAGTACTGCAGCCTCAGGTTCAAGAATGTCAGAGACGATGAGGATGGCACCGTATAGCAGCAAATTCAGATCTGTTACCCATGGGGTCTCTACATAACAGCAAATAACAGCAACAATAGAGAGACCCACAATGAGATGGACTCACATAGTGATTGTAACAAGCATTTCAAAGGTGGGCAGGATACAGCAAGGTTGTAATCAACTCACTGACACTCAAAAACAATGATGATTACTCTAGGGCTTGTTGGTCAGTTAGGGACAAAACTGAAACATTAGATTTTTAAAGCTGATACTCGGAGATGTGTAGAGAAAGTCTAGGCAGAATATGAGGATCTTATTTTTAAAAGAGACAAGGAATTGATAGAATAGAGACCAGACTAAGGAACTTATTAGCATGGTCCAGGGACAACAGTCAGGCCAAGGAGACAAAATTGGGGTCCATTCTCTCCTAATGCCTTGGAGTCAAAACCAATTCATTGGTTTCCTGCCACCGTAAATCGCATCTGGTAAATTTGAAACACCAGAGAGGTGTGGCTTTTGAGTTAGCAGCACAACACCCCATGGCCACACGGTTAGAGCTCCTTTAGAGCCCATTGTTGTTAGGTGCTGTCAAGTTGAATATGACCTGTAGTGATCCTACAAACAACAGACCTGAAGCCAGTCCTGTGCCATCCTCACACTTTCTGACACACTAGAGTTAATTGTAGTAGTCACTGTGTCAAACCACCTAGTTGAGGGTATTCCTCTCCTTTGCTGAACCTCTGCCCTTCTGAGCATCATGTCCCTCTCCAAGGAAAAGCCCCTCTTAGCAACATGTCTAGAGTATGTGAGGTGAAGCTTTATCATCTTTACCTCCAAAGAGCACTCTGGCTGCACCTTCTCCATGACATATTTGTTTGTTCTTTGGGGAGTCCATGAGATGTTCAGGACTCTTCTCCAAGACCACAGCTCAAAGGAATCAATTCTTCTACCATCATTATTCATTTCCCAGCTCTCAGGTGCAGAGTAAGTGTTCGGAAAGACCCTGACATGACAGACACAATATAGTCCTCAAACGGAATCATTTTTCCTCAATAATTTGGAGGAGTTTCTAACTGCAGACTTTCTCAATGCAATACATCTCCTTATTTCTTGACTGCTGGTAGCAAGGGAAATTGTGGATCCAAGTAAGATGAAGTTGGTTGAATTTCAATCTTTTCTCCATCAATCATGATGCTACCAAATCAGACCAGTGGTAAGAATCTTTGTTTTGACGCTAAGATGCAATCCATATTGCAAGCTGTATTCTTTGCTCTTCTGTAACAAGTGCTTCAAGTCCTCCTCGTTTTCAGCAAGCAAGGTTGTGTCATCTGCCTAAAACAGATTACTGATGAGTCTTCTGATCCTTCATAAAGGCTGGTGGCTGGGCCTTTGTGATTAAAAGCTGTGTCCTGTGGGCCTGGTATGAAGGCTGATTTGCCATTAGGGTTACAAACTAAATTGTCAATTTGTTGTGTTTGTGGAGAATATTGTTCTAATTAGTACAGCACTTGTCTGTCAGTTTGCTGTACTGAGATAGCTTTCAGTAACACAGAAACCCATAAGTTATCTCACAAGTGTTCAAATGACACAAGGATTACTCATGGCAGACAGGTTTTAGTAGAGTTCCCAGATTAAGATTGCAGGATTGGCCATCTACTTCCTAAATAACATGCCTCTGAAAATTATATGAATAGTACAGGAATGCAGTACATTACATGACAAAAAAATAGGGCTAAGATCTAAATAGGGCTAAGATCTAGATTTCCAACATTATCGGGCCTAGCCCAGGAAAGAAATAATTTGAGACAATCTCAATGTCTTTTTAATTAAAAATTTATTGAGTACCTACAATATGTCAGCGTCCAGCTCAAGAATAAGACTCCCAGATGAGGAAATGCTGGTGAAAGAGGCAGCCCTGGGCAATGTGAACAGGTAAGCGTTTGACTGCTAACTGAAAGGCTGGCGGTATACCCGGAGGTGTCTTGGGAGAAAGACATGGTGATCAAGTTCCTGGTGACACCGCCTTGAAAACCCATGGCACAATTCTATTCTGGCTAGAAATGAAGTCAGAGCCTGTGACTCCCTCTCCAGAGAGAGACTGCCATTTCTGGTCACATCTCAGGACGGCTGAAAGTGGCCTGTAGTGAGTGTGCCTGCCTTCTTTTTGAATAGTGTTTCCAATGTCTACAGAGGTCACTTAGGTTGGTAGATTGGACTCGGGGGGAGGAAGGTCACCGAGAAAGGGTGGGGCTTGGTTGCATCAGGGTTACATGCGAGTGTATAAAGCATTCTAGGGGTGCATGCAGTACTCTGGGGGGCGTGCTGATGAAAGATGAAGACGGGCCATCACTTGGCAGCTGGTCGACTTGATTTTTGCCTCGTTGACTTATGCTACCCCATGGATGGCAAAAAAAAACAGGTAAGTCTGTCTTGAAGGAAGTACAACTAGAGGTGCTCTTCAGAGGTGAGGACAGCGAAACGTCATCTCACACATTTTGGGCATGTTGTCAGGAGGGGCCAGGCCTTGGAAAAAAGACATCATGTTGGGAAAGGCAGAGGGTTAAAGAGAAGACCTCAACAAGATGGACTGGCAGAGTGACTGTAACAATAGGCTGGAGATGGGGCGATGGTGAGGACGGCACCGGACAGGGCAAGGTTCACGGGGTCGCTATGAGTTGTAGTCGACTTGACGGCACCTAACACCAGCAACAACCCTGTCGAGCTGTTGCTCCTCACCAAGAGGAGGGCTGGGCCTGTCACTTTTCGTCGCCTCTCCAAGGTTAGCGTGTTCCTTTTTATCACCAGTCACTGATGGTGAGTCACACTTCCAGGCAAGAGCCGGGCTGCTGGTGACATGGGAGGAACCAGCTCTGCAGAAAGACAGCCCTGTGCTCCGTGACTCTGTAATTGGCACTTGAGCTGGGGTCCCTCTTCATGTCACTGTGCCCCTCGGAAGCATCGGGGTGCAGAGCTGGATTCTTTGGTGTAAATCCTGAATAAACCTCAGGCAGCCATCCAGAGGTGTCCCTGGGTGGTGCAAATGGTTCATCTCTTGGCTGCTAACTGAAAGATCAGAGATGCACATTGACCCAGAGATGCTGCTAAAGAAAAGTCTAGTTAACTGCTTCCAAGAAATCCGCCGCCAAAAACCCCAGAGAGCACAGTTCTCTGAAACACGAATTGGAATCCACTTGATGGCAAATATTTCTTTTAAAAAGTAATATAAAGCAGAAATTGGCAAGCTACAATCTTTGGGCCAATCTGGCCCACCATGTATTTATGCTAATACATCTTCATTGTAACACAGGCTCTCTCATTCATTTTGATAGTCTTTAGGGCCATTCTCATGTCACTATGGCAGAATATTTGCAACAGAACTTATGTCTAATGAAGAGGCCCTAAAATATTTAATATTTAGCCCTTTTCAGAAATACATATACCTCATTCCTCGTCTAGAGCTGTGAGACCATGGTTTTACTTATTTAAACTGGAGGCAGAGTATTACAATTAGGGATCTTGGAGAATCTCGGATGTGCTGGGCAGAATCTAAGGCAAAGACTCAGTGAGTCATGTGGAAAGGAGTCAGGCTTGCCTGAGTTGGTGCGGGAACCTCCAGGAAGGTGAAAACTTGACCACAAGTACTTAGGGGACAGGTGGAGCCCAAGCCTGAGAGGTCCAGAGGCGTCTTGGAAAGCTCAGCACTGCCCCTACTGGCAGCACTTGGTATTGCTGAGTTGCAATTGTAAACACAGTCTTCATGGGGTGAGGGAGGGAGGCGAGATTTAAACACCATTCCAGGACAGGCAGGTAAAACCACACTTGGGCTGAGGCTCTGGCTTTAATTAAGGTTCCTGTACTCGTGGAAATTCAGTAGGGCAAACAGGCTTGTTTGGGAAAGCAAAATTTGACATTTTGGGAGTTGCATTTATTATTTTGCAATCCAAATACCAATTAATATGTTATGTAGTACTTAAAAAACAAAACAAATACAAAAGGTGATGGTGGACAGCACATGCTTGGGTTTCTGAGGCTGTAAGTCGCACAGGTGGAAGCTGCCCACCTTCCTCCCACAAAGCTGCTGGTGGCTTCACACCACCAGAGGGCGTAGCACAACTGCACAGACTAAGCCCCTGGAGGCCCCTGAACAACCCTTAGATTGAAACAGCCCTTGATATTTAAAATAAAAAGTGGTACAATACCCTTTCCAGCATGGCCAGTATCCTATCATTCTATTAACTCCAATTCTTCCCAGTGACCTCTTAAAATTCAGATAGTGTGGTGGTCTTCTGCAGCAAATACACCATTGAAAAAGTACATGCAAATCTAGGTAATGGAATCAAATCAGATTTCCATGGACTACGAGTTTGTTCCTGATGTCCCTTCCTTGTAAAGCGTAACAGCCATCCTTAGTTGAGGGGAATTCAGATTTGGGGGGCTTTGAAGTGAGGTTACTGCCCTCTGGTGTAGAATATTTAGGGCTCCTGGGTGGTGTGGACTGTTACCATGTTCAGCTGGTCTACCTGGAGGCACGCTGGAAGAAAGGCTGAAAAAGTCAGCCACTGACAACTCCATGCAGCATTAACTAAAGAAGTCAAGTTCACTGCCATCGACTTGCAACTCAGCCATAGCTGACCCTTCAGTAGATTTTCAGAGGCTGTAAATCACATAGGAAATGGCCCATCTTTCTCTCGTGGGGCAGTTGGGGGATTCGAACTGCTTGCTTTTGGGTTGGTACCTCATCCCCTTACCTACTAGGCCACCAGAGCTCTTTCTATACAGCATGTTGTTGTTGTTATTGTATGCCTTCAAGTCAAACTGACACATAAGTGACTCGCCAGCAGTAAATCCCGGGAGGAAATTGCCCATCCTTCTCCCAAGGAGCAGCTGGTGGCTTTGAACCACATGCCTTTGGTATTACAACACAGCTTCTTACCAGTAGGCCACCAGAGCTCCTTCAATTCGGTACTATAGTTGTTGTTATGTGCGGCAGTCGAGTCGCCTGTGACTCATAGAGACCCTATGTACAACATCTAATAAATCTTTTTTGCTGTCTTATCAAGCTGGCTTTCCCCGCAAGACCTGAAAGTAGTTGTAGGGTCACTATTTGCTGATCCTGCCAATATACATATAGAGTCCAGTGATATTGTCTTGCTACACACTAATCTTTAATACAAATAACTCATCTTTCTAGAATTTTGGCTTTAATTCATTTTCCTTTACAGCATGAAAAATGCCTAACTCAGCATTAGTTGACCAGACTCTCTATTCATTTAAAATACTTAAAACCTGCATTAAAATGTAAAAAGTGCACTAGACCATATCCCCGACGGAGCTGAGTATTAAAAAAAAATATATATGTATTTTATAACTCAAAGTTGTTGAGATTTATTTCATAAAAATGCCAGTATTCTCCCACCAGATCCCTAGAGATACAATGCTGCTCGCCTAAGGCTGGGTAGACGGCATGTGGGCCCAGGATCCTTCTGAAACAAGACTGAGTTCTAAGCTGACGTGTGGAAGGAAGCAGGGCCTAGAAGTGCCACAGTGCTGGCCGGGGCCGGTGGTCGAAGCTGTGTCTGAGTCTGGTGCAAATGCAGGGTGCTCAGATGTAGAATTCCTCCATCTCGCTGTCCCCAGGGCCTGTCTGGGAGGTATCTCTGCTGGTTGGCTGGACTCTGTGGTGGTCACTAGGGGGTCCCTGGGATGACTCTGTGAGTGAGGAGACGCTGGTGGCCGAGGACACAGCGACAGATGTTGCTGAGGAGCTGGGAGATCCTTTGGCGAAGGAAGCTGGGTTGGGTCCCAGGGCTGGCGTGCTCCCAGCAGGCAGTGGCCCGTCCCTGGAGTCCTTGTGTGGTGGCCAGTGGCTGGCATCTGAGACCGCGGGGAGGCCTGTCTCCACACTGCTGCAGAACCTACTGGGAGCAGAGTAGGCTGAGACCACGGACAGGTCAGAGGAGGACAGCCTCAGGCCCGTGTCCACATCAGTCTCCTGGGCCCCCTCTAAGTCGTCAATGGAAAGGAGCTGGCCCTGCCTCCACACTGTAGCCCGGTGTCCTGGGGGGTCTGTGCCTGAGGACCACGGTGGTGATCTGGCCAAGGAGGCTAGGGAGGGGCCTCCTGTGGGCAGACAAAACAAGGACTTGCTTCTTGGGAAAGAGCAGGGGTGGGTGGGAGGGCTGGCAAATTCCCGCTGGTCCCCGTTAGGCAGGCCCACGGGGCCGAGCTCTGGGTATGAGGTGTCTGGCAGGGGCTGAGGGCTGCGGCGGGGGGCCTGGTTCGGTGCTGTGCCACTCGGGGAGGGGATGGAGGGAGGCCGCTTCTCGGAGGAGTGGTGCACTCTGCTGGGCCTGGAGAACCTCCTGTGTACCTTCTGTGCCTGCCAGAGAGAAGACATGCTGTTAGTGCAAGCTCCGCTCGCCTGAGAAACTCCTTCTGTTCCCCTGGGGTCCAGGGAGTTGAGGTGATCCACGCAGGACATCTGCTGTTGGATGACCACCAGAGAGGTGCAGCCCTGGAGTAAGCAGCTCAAGTCCCTACACATCGCATCACCAGAGGTCCCTAGAGAAAGACAAGGAAAGGCAAAAATGTACAAACTAAAGGTTATTAGTGGTTATGGGAGCACGGGCGTGGGGGAGGAAGGTACGTTAGTGGTGGTGGAAAATCCCACTGATTAAAAGCTTCACAGCTGATTCATGTAGCTGTTGATGCTGGCAGGGTCTCCTGTGGTTTAGCTGTTGAGTTGGAACCCATCGCTGGCCTTCCAGCCAGGATTCGGAGGCGGTACATGGCACGGGAGGCAGGGATTCCAGCACTCGGGATTTCACTTCCAGGAGCCCTGAGAAGAGGTAAAAGCCCCAAACTCAAGAGAGATAAAGCCAGGGATAGGGGACGGTCAGAAAACCAATGAAAGTCACTGTGATGGAGAGAAATTGGAACATTCCGACATCATAGGGCTCCCTGACATCATGGCTGCCAAAGCACGCATCTAGGCTCGTGCAACCAGGGTGCTCCTTAGAGGCAAGACGGGGAAACGTCGTCTCGGAAAAAGCCATCATGCCTGGAAAAGTAGAGTCAGCAAAAGAGAGGAAGCCCCTCAGCGAGGTGGACTGGCACAGTGCCTGCAAGAGCGGGGCTGAGCATGGTGGAGGGTGAGGGTGGCACGAGGTAGGACACAGTTTCTAGCTCTTGTTCATAGAGGCTGTCATTGACCTGATGATTTCTAACCACCACCACAAGCTAGGAACCACCGCTTGAGGCTGACCTTCCGATTGTCTCTCACGTCTGACTCTATTTATCTTGTGTCTGGGGCATGAAACGACTTTTCTGGCTATAGGAAGTGATAGTCTTCATGGTTATATACCCCGTTTTTATAACTATATACTCTTTGAAATGTCAAGAAACACATTTTTGTCTTATTCTCTGTGAACTCACAATCTTCTGGTTCTAAAATGATTTTATTCTGAAAATGATGAAAACCAAGGCCCAGGCTACCATGTCCATGTGCTTGGTTTTTTTTCCCCCTGAGAAAACTTGTGGGGGAAATTAAGCCCAGCCCAGATCTAAACCTGACCCCAATCCACTGTGGAGGTGTTCATTCTGGTGCCCAGTGACCCCACTGGTCAGAGCGGAGCTACTCCATAGGGTTTCCACAGCTATTATCTTCATGGAAGGAATAGGAAGATGCATTGTCAACCCAAAGGTAAGTGGTTCAAACCCACTGCCTGCCTCTGAAAGCCCACTGGAGGGTCAGCTATGAGTCAGTTTCAATTGGACAGCATATAACCACTTTTACGGGAGCAGACGGTCACATCTTGCACGGGTTGAACCGCTGATGATTCCATTCGTAGCTCAGCCCTTTAACCACTGCCCTCCGGAGCTCCCAGGCCTTTGTCTTACCCCTGCTGTGTTAATTCAATTAGCATCCACTTCCATCCCTCTTGTTGAAACCCATTCTGACTACAGTCTACAGAGCCTGCCCCCTCAATTAACCTTCTTCTGGAAAATGGACTCGGACAATGGAAATAGCAGACAGCTCCATTATCATGTTCCCCTATGAATGAGCTCTACATCGTTTTCACCTACAAATCAGTTTGTGGCATAAATCTTGCTTTTCAGGATTGGGTCTTTGTTAGTTCCAGCCATTCCTTCCTATGGTTTAAATAAGTCTGCTTTTTGCAATATTACCCACTTAAAACTGCTAAGAGCACACTATATGCAATACAGCTTCTGAAAGCTGCAGCCTGTTTAAGGTGGAAACCTGCCAGGAAAGGAAAATGTAACCATTTCCCACTGAATGAGTGACAGAAAAGTGGTAAAATGGCATCCTATAAAAAATGGAAGATTTACAAGATCAGGAAAAATAGGACAGTCCTGTGATGTCCTCACAGGTTTGCTGTATTTGTGTGTCCCAGATACACAAGGCCCTATGTCAGAAGAGATCAACTAACTGACCACAGAACACAGACCCAGGCTGACCAAGAGCCCTGCCCAGTCTTCATCAGGGTCCTGTGCATCGCTCAGTACGTGAAGAGAGCTTTCAGTAACAATATCTCTGTTCAGCAAACAGGATTCGGGTCAGCACCTCACCTCAAGGTTTCCTGGGTTAATGAGAAGCAAGTGCCAGGAATACACCAGGGGGAATTCACCTTACTGCTTCCGCACAAGGGAGCTCTAGTGGCCCTAGTGGGGAGGGAATCGTACTGCTGACCCAATGCCCACGTCTCTGGCAGTCTGAATCCATCAGCACCTCCTAGGAAGAAGAAAGACGGGCAACAGACGATTAGCTAGCATCTCCAACTTGAGGGCAATGAGTTGAAACTTTCAGTTTTTGAGCTTCCGCACAGCAGTAAGCATTAGGCTCCTAGATGCTTTCAGAGCAGAAATCTGCGAGGGCTTCCTTGTAAGGTAAAAAGTTAGTAAAAACATAATGCAAGTACTATTATTAAGATGCAGGTGCAGAAATGGAAGGGCATGAAGAGATGTGATACTCAGCAAATGTATCATCTAAGTTTGTTCACCAAAGACAAGATGGGACCAAGTACCTTTGCATAATCTAAATGGGGCCTGCATTGTTGTAGGTGTCTTTTCAGCAATCCTAACAAACTGGCATGTGGTCAGCTGGCCGTTTGCCTGAGGAAGTAATTGCAACTTGAGGATACTAGAGCCAGAGAGGTTGTCTCGGCCTGGGATGGGCCCATTCTGCATTGCAGAGGACAAGGGGTTGGACTCGATCCCTATTTCTTTGGGATCTGGGTGGTTCAGAGTAAATGGGACCCTGTGGGTGAGAGAGGGTACCTAGGCCCGTCACAGCTCATTAGCTGGCTCCCTGGGCCTTTTAAGGCTTGACCTGCCCTGGCTGGGGGTGAGCTACTCTTCCATTTGTTATCCAGACAAGGTCTATGCACATCAGTTGGCTGAAATCCTGAAGTATCAATGTAGATTTCTAATGTCCTCCAATGTAGCTCTGACTCTCACGGGCGGGGGGGGGGAAGGGGGGGATTAAAAAACATCTTTAAAAAAATTCAATTCATTAAAGTTACCAACATCAAGCCCAATTTTACCCTGAAACTGTTTGACTGGAGTTTAATAAATATATTTTATTAATAAATTTGCACATGCTAAGATATTAAATGACATTGGTAGTTTAATTTTCTTAAACATTTTAAACTGTGTTTATTCATTTCCAGTCCTCATTTTCTTAAGTTGTGCAGTTGTCTGATTCAGAAACAAAACGCTTCAAGTCCTTACATGATGAAATCTAATCAATTATACCGATAAACACAGTGCATATTAAATTCTCTTCGGTATTCCCATGTCACACACCTAGGAAAGCTTCCCTCTTAAATCTCTCAATTTAAAACTGCAAATCTCCATCAACTGGGTTCACAAGATTGACCTTTTTTTTACCTCTACCAGGCCAAATTCTATAAAATACAGTGCATTCCTAAAACAACAAACATGAACAAAGTCTTTCTGAACTTAACATAAAACTCATTCCTATGGTGCGTTTTGTTTACTTATTTTTATACGCAGTTCTGGATTTCCCTGGGGTTCAACATTAGCAACCACTGCTATCTGAGCCCCGTGGAGTCTGTTCTGACTCAGGGAGCCCCTGCGTGTAGAGCAGGTCTGCTCTTAAAAGTTTTCAAGGACATGAACTTTTGGAAGAAGACTGCCAAGCCTGACTCCCAAGTAGTTTCTGGAAGAGTTAGAATTACTAATCTTTTGGTTAATAGCTCAGCCCTTAGCCACCTGCACCACTCCTGGGAGTCATAAGCATCTGAACAAATGCTGTTTTTGTTGTTGGTAGGTGCCACTGCGTTGACGACAGCTCATAATGACTCTATGAACCACAGATCTGCACCTAGCCCTAGCGTGTGCCGGCCTCACCATCTGCATCATGCTCCTGTCCACTGCTACAGTCACTCTGTCAATCCATGTGGCTGAGAATCTTCTCTTTCATAGCCCTTTTATCTTTCCCAGTTTGATGCCTTTCCCCCAGGACTTGGCTGTCCTGCCAACAGGTCCAGACTTCGAGGTAAAGTTTCCCCATCCTTGCCTCTAAGGAGGCCTTCCTTCAAGATAGATCTCTCTGTCCTTCTGGCAGTCCATGCTGCTGGTATGTACTGTTGAGTCAGGACCGACTCATAGCTGACACTCCAGAGGGCTTTCAGAGGCATTAAATCACATGGGAGGAAACCGTGCCTTTAGGTGGGCAGTGCAACTCCTTTCCACGAAGACACCAGAGCTCCCTTTTAGAGTCGACAGGATGTCAACATCACAGTTCAAAGCATCAATTCTTCTTTGGTCTTCTTTACTCACTGTCCAACCTTCAGATGCTTAACCTTGGGAATCCCAAGAAAGATAGCATGGTGTCAATGAAACGAAACAGGGGCTGCCACCCAGCCGACTGAGGTGCATGCAGACAGATTTGTGCCAGGAGTTGAGATCTGGAGCTTAGGAAAAATATCTTGCAACACAGAGGGAGGGATGAGTGGGGCCTCTTTCAAGCAACAGTATCAGAGATTCTGGGGCTTAAAGGAAGAAGCTGATCACATGGCCTATATCCTTGGATTTAAATCACATGGTTACCTAAGTCTACCTTACTGATGGACTTTTGCAAGCCCCTCTCAGATCTCACCATTTCTAAATTAGCTCTGCTTTTAATACAGGACTCTTAAGACTTTTGGATTTTACCAATTGGATTTTGCACAGTCCCTCTGATAAGCAGGGGTTCTTGGGAAATGGGAGAGAGAGGTGAGCTGAACCTAGAAGGCTTCAAAGACACCGTGCAAATCGGATATTAAAGAAGCCACCAGAGCAATCTCCTCCTGTGCAAATCACAGCCTCCAAAAACTGGCCAGAGGGTCAGCAGTATTTTTAAAACACAAAAAAGGAACTCTGGGAGTGTAGTGTGTTTCATGTTGTGCGGCGAATGGAGACGTTTGAATCCATCAGCGGTTCCTCAGAAGGCAGACAGGCAGTCCCTTTCATTAGATTTACAGCCTTGGGGACCCGGGGAGAGCTGCTGTGAGTTGGAATCAACTTGCTGGCAGTGGTTGGGGCCACCCCGACCCCGCCCAGTCACACAAAACCAGCTGGAAAGCTGGAGAGAAGAGGTTTAGGAAAAACGGCAGAGGCAGCCCAGCCGCTTCCACACAGCCAGCACCAGCCTCACTCTTCTGAAGCCCCATGAAGCATCAGCTAGGAGTCAGTTCAGACTTGACGGCAGTGAATCTGAGTTTTTACTTTTGAGTGCTGAATAGCAGTAGGAGGGTATCTTAACCCTTCCTTTAATTATGACTTTAAAAAAAACCCCACACCCAACCCAATGCTGTTGAGTTAATTTCAACTCACAAGGCCCCGTGTGTGACAGGGAAGAACTAGCACTAGAGATACTTCCTGCCTGGAATCTTTAAGGATCTGGGTCACCAGGCCTTTTGTCCAGGAGGCCGCACAAACCAGATCACAGGTTCCTATCAGGCTTACTCTCAAAGGCTAAATTATATTTCCTGTATAAACACATTTGTCTTTTAAAGCGGAAAAAGGGGAAACTTTTTAAAAACAAATTGTACTTACATGAAAGCTAGGGACTGTGAATCCTAGTTTCTTAGATCATGGGAGGACGTGAACAGGTGGTTGGTAGCCTAACAATGGAGGTGGGACTTTAGCTTTGTGGTTCTACGTATTTTCTGTTTCAGAAAAACAGTTCAGTTTTCTTTTTTTAGTTCCAAGGGAGAAAAATCTACTTAGAATTTCTTACAACAAATATTTTCAGATAAGTACTCTAATAAGATCAACTTATAAGCCTGATTTTAAAAATCCTGTGCATATTTTCTTTATGTGGACTGTCAGGAGAACAAACAGGTCTGTCCTGGAGAGGGTGAAACCAAGCTGCTCCCTGGAGGCAAGGATTTTGAAGCTCCGCCTCACAGAATTTGGGTATGTGGCCAGGAAGGAGGGATCAGTCTTTAGAGAGGGATATCATGCTTGGAAGGGTGGAGGGACAGAGCAGGAGGGAAAGACCCAGGATGAGATGGATTGATTCAGTGACTGGAGAAATGGGGGTAGATCTGTCAGAGGCGATGAGATTGGCTCAGGATAGGGCAGGGTTGAGAGCTAATAAACATAGGATCACTATGAGTTACAGGTGACTCGCTGGTATATAACAACATCACAATAACACACTGTGCAAAAGTAGACTGAGTATAATTGAAAGCAAACATGGTGCTTCTTCCAAAAGAGGTTTATATACTTGTTTCCAGACTTGTTTGATCTTAGTTCAAAAGACCTTAGCATGTGTTAGATTATTATCACTTCACTGAAAAATAAAACAAAAACAAAAAAAAGTCCACTGCTGTGGAGTTGGTCCTGACGCTCAGTGACCCTCTACCAGGTTTCTGAGGCTCTGCATCTGCACTGGAGAAGATGGCCCATCTTTCTCCAGTGGAGTCACTGGTGGATTTGAACTGTTGACCTTTCTGTTAACAGCCCAACATGTTACTACTACATCACCAGGGCTCCTTAATGAAAGTAAGCAAAAAACCTTAGACTCTGAAGTTTTAATAAATAGAATCAGTATTCTCATGTAACAATTTTACAAAATCAAGGTGACGCCTTTGCCTCCGCCCCCAATACCACATTTGAACATTCTCTAACCTAAGCTCCACTGCTGTTGAGTTGATGGTAACTCGTAGCAACCCTTCTACTGGGGTTCCAGGGTTATAATCTTTACAGGGGGAGATGCCCATCTCTTCCCTCACAGCAGCTGCTGGATCTAAACCACTGGTCTAAGGCCCAACGCACCACAACTCTGGAGTGCCTTTAGATTTGACAGTCATGTCCACTGTTAACTGTCTCCTCTTGTTAGAACGTCAATTTGACAAGGGCAGGAATTTTTGTATGCTATTCACAGACAGCATATTTGGAGCACAAAAGGATGTAGAGAGTAGGCCCTCCATACTTTGGTGTGACAAAGGATCATTTTAGGCACGCCATAAATTCCACAATCTAACCATTGCAGGGAGTGCTGGTGGCTTAGTAGTAAGGAGATGTGTTGCCCACTCAAAGGCACTCGGTTCAAATCTACCAGCTGCTCCTTGGGAGAGAGATGGGCAATTTCTTCTTGTGCAATTTATTGCTTCTGCAACCCCCTGGAAGGTCAGAGATGGGTTGGTTCCAAGTTAACAGTACATAATAATAACAAATGATTACAGGTCTGTGTAAGGATTTATCACTTTAGCAGAAGTAGATGCAAGATTTTTTTCTGTTTCCAAGTGTCCGTACGTGGCTCCGGTGCACAGCGGCAACCAGAAGGTCATGCAGGAGCAGGATCCAAGCAGCATGGACACCCAGGAGGCAGCCACACCATTCCCAAGCCACTGGCCAGTCTCTTTCAGGGTGAGGATACTCAAGTTTTTGACTCATGTTTCTACTTACAGACTTTTAAAAACCAACTCAAAGTGGACCAAGGACCTAGGACTAAAACCAAGGACTATAAACTTCATTAAAGAAAAGCTTGGAAGAATTCTAGAAGTCCTAATCCACAACATAAACAATCTTCAAAGCATCCTGAAAAATAGGATAAAATAGATGAATGGGCCCTTTTAAGAATCAAATCCCTATGCACATCCAAAAACTTATCCAACAGGGTAAAAAGGGAAGCCACAGACTAGAAAAAATATTTGGTAATGACATATCAGATAAGGAAGTTATATCTAGAAATTAGAAAATACTCGAACACCACAACAAGATAAAGGTAAACAACCCAACTGAAAAATGGGCACAGGATATGAACACACACTTCACCAAAAGAAGACATTCAGATGAAGAACAAACACATGAAGAAATGTTCAAAATCCCTAGCTCTAAGAGAAATGTAAATCAAAACAACTATGAGATACCATCTCACCCCAATAAGAATAGCAAAATTTAACAGAAGAGCAAGCAACAAATGCTGGCAAGGTTGTAGAGAAACTGGAACCCTTATTCACTGTTGGTGAGAGTGTAAAATGGTGTAACCTCTATGGAAGGCTGCATGGTGCTTTCTCAAAAAGTTGCAAATAGAAATACCATTTGACTCAGCAATTCCACTACTTGAAATATACACTAAAGAAACCATAAATGCCACCCAAGCAGATACATGCACACTCATGTTTATTGCTACTTTGTTTACAACAGCAAAGAGTTGGAAACAACTTAAGCGCCTATCAACAAGCAAATGGATAGAGAAGCTGTGATATATTCACACAATGGAATACTATGCTGCACTGAAAAACAAGGAACTCATAAAATATTACACAAAATGGGTGACCCTGGAGGATGTTATGCTGAGTGAAATATCTTGGTTACAAAAGGACAAATACTGCATAATGCTGCGGTTGTAAAGCAGGACTGATATCAGGATTGGGGGGGGAAACTAAGCGTGGATAAATAATGTATACTGCATTGAAACAGATGAAGGAGAGAACTGTTTAGGAGGAATATATGATTAGGTATTATTGTCATGACAGGAGTCCAGAATGAAGGCTGCGTAGTGGACTGGGCAGCGGGGGGAACTGTATAACAATGAAAGATTTTTTTTTTTTACTTTTCAAAGAAAAGAGCAAACTTGGGAGGAGAGGTGGGCAGGGAGGAAAGTGTGCAACAATGAATGAACGGAAATCCAAAGTCTCTGTAAACTTTCATTATAAATTAAACAAAAGTGCCTATAAGTGGATGCAATGCTAGAATACTTACTTGTTTAGGTTAAGACATTTGGAAGAGAGGTACCTGACTGACTAGAAGAGATTCACATCGTGCCCATTCCAAAGAAAGATGAAGAAGAATTTGAAACTTCTCAAATGAAATCATTAATGTTAATAAAATTATGTTGAAGACAGTTAAAATATGATTGGAAGATGCCAGAAATTCAAGCCAGATTCAGAAGATGTGGAATGAGGGACATCATTATTACTGCCAGATGGATCGTGGTGAAATGCAGAGAATACTATAAAGATGTCTACCAGGTTTTTAAAACCAGCAATGTGATGTAATTGACTATGTGGATCACAACAGATGATAAATATTATTACAAAGAAGAGTGTTAGGGCTGAATTGTGTCCCGCAAGTATATGAGTTATAAATCCTCGTTTCATGTCTGTGGTTATTACAATCCTATTTGGGAGAAGGCTTTCTTTATTATGTTAATGAGACGACAGTGTACGGTGTGTCTGGAGTCACTCTCTTCTGAAGTATAAATGAGATTTAACAAGCAAGTGGAGGAGACATGGGAAGAGGGAACTCAAGTTACAGGAAGATGGCACAGGAGCCGAAGCTCAGAAGAATAGGGACCTGCCCCCAGAGCCAACACAGAGAGAAAGCCTTTCCCTAGAGCGAGCCTCTTGGATTGGGCTTCTGGCTTCCTCAATTGTGAGAAAATAAATTTGTCTGTTAAAACCACCCACTGTGGTATTTCTGTTAGTGAAAGTCCTAGTAAACTAAGACAAATGGGAATTTCAGAACATTTAATTGTACTCATTTGGAACCTGTATAAGGGATCAAGAGGCAGTCTTTTGAGCAGAAAAACAAAATACTGCCCAATTAAAAAATAGAAAAGGTGTACAGCAAATTTATACCTTTTACTTAGCTTGAACAAATAATCCAAGAAACTGGACTCTGAAGAATGACATGGCATTGGGACTGGAGATAAAATACATAAACAAATGACAATCTTGCTTGCCAAAACTGAAGTTAACATGAACCACTTAGTAATGAAGGTCACCGACTACTGTCTTTGGTATGAATTACAGGTGAAGTTGAAGGAAATGAAAATCTTCTAGTGTCAACTAGACTGATAAGCAACATCATCATAAATTAAAAGGGAACAGGAGTTCTCAACTATTTAATTCTCCTTGAATCAAAGTCAGCATCTCTGGAATCAGTCATCAAGAAATCTAATTATATATTTCTGATCAAATGTGCTACAGAAAAATTTTTACAGTTTTAAAAAAACAAAGATGTTAGGCTGATGACAAAGGTGTGCCAGACACAAGTCAGTACAGTATTTTTAACTGTCTCATATGCAAGAGAAAGTTGGACAAGGAAAAGAGAGGATCAAGGGAGAATTGACCTATTGTAGTGTTAGAAACCTTGAAAATTGGCTTTTCTAACAACTGCATGAGCTTCAGTTGGGGGTATGGTCTCTAGTTACCTTAACT
>NW_006399754.1:4473191-4476999 GCF_000299155.1 Elephantulus edwardii | reverse complement strand
TTATTTCTCTAATAAACTCCACAACTGTGAGTCAAGTTGCAACAAACATTAGACTCAATGATTGGTAGAAATAGGTGCAAGAGCATGTGGGGTGGCATGTAGCTGTTTGTTTGGTACTAAGGATGTTACTGGTTGTTTATGAAGCAGGTAATAGATTCTGCTTCCTCATGTTATATTGTTCCTTTCATTGTTATGTACTGAAGCTTAGCAACACTACATACAATAGCTTTGAACTCTGCCCTATCCTGAGCCAGTCTCACTGACTCCAACACACCTACCTCCATTGCCCAAGTTACTGTATCAATCCATCTCATCCTGGGTCTTCCTCTCCTGTGCTGTCCCTCCACCTTTCCAAGTATGATGTCCTTCTCCAAGGACTGATCTCTCCCGGCCACATGCCCAAAGTATGTGAGATGGAGCTTAAAAATCCTATCCTCCAAGGAGAAATTTGGTTTTACTCTCTCCAAAGCAGACTGATTTGTTTTCTTGGGGGTCCATGGTATGTTCAATACTCTTCTCTAGCACCACAACTCAAAGGCACCAATTGAGGTTGGTGAAGAACACTGAACATAATGTGGACTTCCAGGAAAACAAATCAGTCTAAGAAGAAATACAATCAGAATCCTCCTTAGACGTGAGGATAGTGAGGGTGCAGCTCTCTTGCTTCGGTCACGTAATCAAAGAGCACTGAATGATAGAGAACAGGTTTTGTAAAGTAAAGGCCCAGTGACAATGAGAGACACCTTTCAACTATGGACTCAAACACTCCAACTATCGTGAAGGCGGCTGGAGACCAGATAGCTTGTTGTTTTTGTTCTGTTGTACGTGAGGCTGCCTTAAGTTGGAGTCACCTCCATGGTAATCGATAACAGTAACTTAAACTTGTTCTTTGATGCCATCAAGTGTCCGCCAAATCACAGTGATCGTGTGAACTATGGAGTAAGCCAATGCCGGTTCTGCGTCATCCTCTTTTTCCACTGTGTTTAAGCCTATGGTGCACTCCCTGTGTTTTCAGGTCTGGGTTTGGTGTGTATGTGTGGGTTTTGCTATTTCCCTCCCCTCTTAAGCCAAACCCTGACAACTACGTTTCTTTTTCTGCTTTAGTTTCCAGGGAACTCAACACTTACCAATTCCTCTTTCTCTGCTTTTGCTCTATATACTTTCTGATCTCCTAGTCAGAACGATGATCCTGCTAGATGGATATATTTATGCAAATATTTTTACCTATAAGACAGTATGTAAATTGTTGTTGTTATGCACCATTGAGTCACTTGTGACCCACAGTGACCCTATGTACAACAGCTCTGAAGTCTTCTCTGCCCTGAGCCAGTATCATGGCCTCTGACACACCTGAAGGCCAAATTCAGAAATTAAGAATTATTTAAAAAAACAAAACAAAACAAAAAGAAACCGAGGTCATTATGCTGAGTGAAATATCTCAGTCACAAAAGGACAAATACTGTATGGTGTCATTGTTGTAGAATGAGGTTGACATCAGGATGGGGGTAAGACTGAGAAAAACTGGATAAATTATGTTTACTGCATTGAAGCCGATGAGGGAGAGAACAGTTTAAAAGTAATATATTTTAGGGCATTATGATTACCATAAGAGTTTGGAATGAGGGTTGCAGAGTGGAGTATACTCGGGGTGGGGGTAGGGGGTGCGGGGGGGATTGTGTACCAATGAAGGAGTTTTTCTTTCGCTTTTCAAGGAGAAGAGTGAACTGGGGTAGGGGTGGAGGGGCGGGGAGAAAAGTGCAATGAATGGATGAATGAATGATGGAAATCCAAAATTTTTGTAAATGTTCATTGAAATTAATAAAAAAGGAAAAAAAACTAAACAAAATTATATAAAATTCTTGGTAAGTAGAACTGTAGACTGACAAGTAATGCATTTGAATGATGGTGTTGATGAGTCACAGTGAATATACCATGGCCTACCAGGAAAATGAACAAGTCTGCTTTGGGAAAAGTACAGCCAGAATGCTGCGTTGAATCCAGAGAAGGGTGAGACTTTGTCTTATGTACTTAGGATGTGCTACCTGGAGGCAGCAGACCCTGAAGGAGGACATCATGCTTGGTGAAGTAGAGCGCCAGTGAAAAAGAGGTTGACTTGGCCAAGCTAGAAACCCTTTGTTCCTCATTCAAGATGTGATTTTTTTCTTTAATCTTGGAAGCTTCATCCAGGGGAGGAAGAGGGAATATTTTTTTTGCATTTCAAAGACCAAGGGTCTTAGGGTTGTGGTGAAGTCCAGGGGACAAGGATATGGACAAAGAGGTCAGGGCAGATCCAGGCCCTTTTTGCCAGAACATGAATGCCTGTCCCTGCTGTTCCCTTCCAGCCCTGGAGAGTGAACACAGAGAACACTGTCTTCCCTTGATCTCCTCTTTCGTCCAACCACGTGACGCTTGTCTCCTGGGAGGAGGGCTGGCATTCTGGCTCAACGGCCAGTGCCGGCTTTCGGCTTTCGGCAGCAGATGGGCGGAGGGGATGCTGGCCGGCCCCGCGTGTTGTCCAGGCGCTGACTCCTGGCTGCACACTTCAGGGCCGGCCATTCGTCTGCCCCACAACAGAAGGAGAGGGGGGTCACAGCCACAGATCTCTCAGTGGGAAGGGGACAGCTCCGCCCAAGGCTTGTCCAATTATCCAGGAGACACTGTGGGGTGTTGTGCCCCTTCCCTCCTGGTGGTTTGGGGCGAGGATATCTAAACTTGGGAGGCCAGTTTGTTCAGAGAGGAGTTATTTCTCCAAGGCAATGTTTCTGGAAAGACAGGCTACTGAGTGCCTTGCTGTACAGAGGTAGCTCATGGTTGCTGTGAAGCCAAACACTGTGACACTGACGTGCCAAATGCGATAATGGTTACCCATAGTGGACAGTGTCTGGTGGAGCTTCCTGATTAAAACAAGCTTGGAAGGAGGAGTGGCATCCACTTTTGAAATGGCTTGCTTTTGGAGACTCTATGAACATGGAGAAATGACTAGTTATACAAGTGTTCAGATCTTTTATTCATAGAGTCGCTATGAGTCATCAACAACTCAGCAGCACTTAACAACAACAACAACAACAACAACAAATAAAAATCATAGTAAAAACAAGAAAATATGAAAGGGAAGCAAATTGGAAGCTGTTGTTATGTGCCTGCGAGTGCAGGAAAGGTGACAGAAGACTTGATGCCTTTGAGCTTTGGTGCTGGAAGAGTATTGACTATCTCACAGCTGCCACAGGAACAAACATCTGGAGGAAGTGCACCCAGGATGCTCCTGAGAGAAAGCCTGGGGGAACCCGGCCTCACACACTTTGGACTTGATATCACACTGGGAAAGGTGAATGCTCGAGAAAGAGAGGAAGACCTTCAACAGGACAGACTGACACAGTGCCTATCTCCGTGCGCTCAAGATACCACAGATGAAATCGGAGCTGGTGTGGATGCCTCAGGATAAGGGTCAGAGCTGTTCTTCTCAGGGTCACCATGAGTCACAGTCCACTCTAAGGTACCTACAACAATGTCCCAGGACTCTACTCAGAAATTCATTTCAGTTTGTGACAATTTCTTTTCTGTCAAGGTTTCTTCCCTTTTATATCTACCTTTAAAATTCTCCCATTTAAGCTATATGGTGCCACTGTTGTAGAATGAGGCTGGCATTGGGGTGGAGGTAAGACTGAGAAAAACTGGATGAAATATGTTTATGGCATTGAAGTCTATGCGGGAGAGAATAGTCTAAAAGTTTTATATTTTAGGGCATTATTTTTATTGTAGGAGTATGCAATGAGGGTTGAAGAGTGGATTATATTTGGGGGTAGGGGGT
>NW_006399754.1:4422693-4473001 GCF_000299155.1 Elephantulus edwardii | reverse complement strand
AAACTAAGTTTTTTTTAAAAAAATCTCCCATTTAAGTTCAATTTTTCTACCTTGCAGGGAAACAGAGTACAGCTAGTGACCATCATTTACAGAAAAAGTCTTCCATAAAAGTAGATGCACTTATGAAATTACTTTCCTGCTTTAAAGACCTGGAGTGACCTGCTTTCCCTAAGTGCAGGCTCAGACTGTAGCCACATTCTGCATGTGGACGTCGGTCCCCTAGAGCACGTCCATCTGTGTGGCCGAGTGGACCCACGCTGCTTCCTCAGGGGATTCTGGCTCTGCCCACAGCGAGCCCATGGCAGGTCTCCAGAGGAGGTGCATGGCCTCCCATTCAGGACTGTGTTCCGGTCACGATTCTCAGTTCTTCTCACACATACAGCTCAGCGTGGTGGAGTTGTGGGACATATGGCTCCGTGCTGTACCAGCGACACGGAGCCACTGAGCCATAGAGACTTGGCTGGGAAGGAAAAAGCCAAACTTTCTGCCATGCATACCTCCCTAAACACTGGCTGAGAGCGGCACGTCAGGAGGATGACCTGAAGGCGTCTCTCTCCCTCTAGGACCTGGGATGGAGACCGCCCACCTCCCACCTCTGCAGTGTTGTGTGAAGGACACATGGCTGTGCATGGCTGGCTTGCCTGCTGGGCAGTCGGGACCACCTGCGAACCAGCCATGGCTGTCACCCTAGAGTGTAGCTGGGGACGGGCTGCTGACACCTCCATGGATTTGAGACAGTGGGGCCACTCCTCCTGGTACACACAATGAGGAAAACTTGTGCATCCAGCAGCCATAAGCTACTGTTCCCTTAAAGACTTGGAATCACAGCACCATGTTTGATTTTTCCACTTTGTTTTCACTGCTCAAATTAAAAAACTCAAACTCACTGCATCAAGTCAGAACTGACTCATAGCTGACCCTCCACTGAGCTGTAAATCACATGAAAGGAGACAGCCCGTCTTTCTCTCTCAGAGCTCCTGGTGAACCCAAACCACCAGAGGGGCATGGCCTTTGGGTCAGCAGCGCCACTTCCTACAGACTATACCACGTGAGCACCTTGTCTGCCTTGAGAGAGGCCTCAAGGTCAAATCCATGATTTGTTTGGATCTTTGTGCGATGGTGAGAACATTATGTAATATGGTGACCATGAACGACCTGTGGTCACTGGGTGCCAGAAATGTGACCGGCGTGGCAAAGAGACGGACACTGCAATTCTATTTCATTTCAAAGAATGAAAATGTAGTTTAGAGAGCTCTGATGGCTTAGTGATAAAGGGTTGTGCTGCCAACACAAGGACACACACCTCGACTCCACCAGCTGCTCTGTGAGAGAAAGCTGGGAGTCTGCTCCCAAGTGATTTACTGCCTCCGAAAGCCTCCCACAGGGTCAGTTATGAGCTGGTTACGACTCGACAGCACAAAACAACACGACTAGGTGTTTTCTTATCCGTTCCGACTCCTGGTGGCCCCATGCCTGGCAGACACCACTGTGCTCCAGAGTTTTCAGTGACACTTTCCAGAAATGGATGGCCAGCACTTTCTTCTCGCCAGAAGGTCCAGAGTGACTGCCGACCAAACAGCATGCACTGGCGAGTATGGAAGCGGCGTGCACTCTGGTTATTCACGTCAGCCTTGGTTCAGCTTATCTGTCAATATCTCCCCCCCACTTCAGATCCCTGTGGACATAACTGTTTTTGTGTGATACATATGTTTGCCAGATCTTAAGCCTCTTTTACTTGTGATAATGAAGAAGAGCAAGGCTATATCCCCAACTTGTCTGAACTAAACCTTTTTCCCTTCCTGGGGATGGTAATTCGCATCTGTCTTGTGGAAGGGGAGCAGGTGCACTGGGCAGGCCTTCTCTGTGGGAATCAATCCATCTGTGTCTTGCTTCTGGGCACCACTTGCACTTGAGCTTGTGTAAATTCACTGACTGGCCTACTCTGTATGCATAGCATTTATAGTATCCCTCAACAAAAATGACGGTGTTCCTTAGAGACAAGAATGGTGAAGCTTTGTCTCACATGTTGTTGTTGTTAAGTGCCATCAAATTGCTTGCAACTCACAAAGACCTTGTGTATAACAACTCTGAACCCTGCTTTACCTTCAGCCAATTTCACTGTCTCCAACACACCTACGCCCCTTACCCCAGTCACTGAGTCCATCCACCTCATAGAGGGTCTTCCTCTCCTGCACCTGCCCTCCACCCTCCCAAGCATGATGTCCCTCTCCAAGGACTGGTCCCTCCTTGAAACATGTCCAAAGCATGGCAGACGGAGCTTCAGAATCCTTGCCTCACGTTGTTGTTGTTATGTGCCGTGGAGTTGCTTGCAACTCATAGCGACCCTAAGTACAACAGCCCTAAACTCCGCTCTGTCCTGTGCCAATCGCACTGTCCCTGACACTCCCATCCCAATTATCCCAGTCACTGAATCAATCCACCTCATAGAGGGCCTTCCTCTCCTGCGCTGTCCCTCCACCCTCCCAAGCATGATGTCCCTCTCCAAGGACCGGTCTCTCCTCACAACATGTCCAAAGTGTGTTAGACGGAGCCTCAGAATCCTTGCCTCCAAGGAGCCACCCGGTTTAACCCTTTCCAGGACAAATCTGTTTGTTTTCCTAGCAGTCCATGGTATTCTCAATACTCTTCTCCAGCACCACAGCTCAAAGGCATCAATTCTCCTTCTTTGCCTCACATACTCTGGCATATTGTCAGAAGGGGTCAGTTTTTGAAAAAAGATAGCCTATGGGGAAAGGCAGAGAGGTCACAAAAGAGAAGACCCTCAACAAGATGAACTGACAAGGGGCTCAGCCGTGGAGACTGCAAGGATGGCACAGGGCAGGCCAAGTTCAAACCTGTTCTTCACAAGGTCTCTGTGAGTCATAGTCTAATCACTAGCACCCCACAACAATGATAACTATGCTCAACTGTCTAAGACCATTATTGTAGAAGTAGAAAGGCAGCTATTAAAACGGGTATGAGGATGCAGGGGGGGGGAGGGTACGAGCAGAGGGGTGAGGATGGGCAGGGAGTTAATCATAAGGTCGAACAATTTGATGGGAGGCGGGAGGAGTGGGGAAAGGAAATGGGAAAGATCCAGCGGGATCTGGAAAGACAGTAATAATGGTGGGCATATTTCAATGTTGATTAATGTTATGAAATATAATGAAGGGGAATAACTGTATGAAACACAATGTGGATGAAGATGGTGTGAAGAGAAATAATGTATATGAACTTTGTAAGCAAAGCAGTATAAACTGAAAATTTATTTAATAAACAACGACGCTCAGTTTGTTGGACTGTGGTGGCTTGTGAGTTACTGTGGTGCTGAAAGTTGTACCATCATTATTTCAAACACCAGCAGGGTCACCTACAGTGACTTGATTTCACTTGCACTTCTAGACTAAGACAGACTAAGAAGCAAGACAGACACAAACATCTGAAATAACAGGCCATCAGAACCCCTAGGAGTAACCTCGGAGCACTGTCGGACATTGCAACAGAAGAGGGGCCCCCTCAGGGTGGAAGGCATTGGAAATGCGGCTGCCAAAGAGCTGCCTCCTCAAAGTGGAGTCTACCTTAATGACACAGGTGGAGCCAACAATGGACTTGAACATGGCAGAGACTGTGAGGGTGACACAGGGCAAGGCAAGGTTTCAGTCTGTTGTTCAGAGGGTCACAGTCACCTTAACAGCACTTAACAACAACAGCAACAGGGCTCAGGGGATCCTGTGTGAGTTGGGCTCTCAGGGGAAAAAGATTCATAGAACACAGTCCTTGATTCCAGAACGCTGCAGGTAGGTCTGGCATGAGTGCACTGAAATGTCCAAGATGCATCTTCCTGGGGCTCTCAACCTCTGACGCCAGCTACCTCCCTCCTTTCTCTTCCAGAGGGCAGGCCAACAAAGGAGAGGTCATTTCTATCTTCTCAGGGCTCTAGAAAAAGCTTTCCCAAATTCTTACAAGGGGCTGAATAACTCTCGGGCAAAAGGGAATCTCAGTTTATCTCCATCAGAGGAATTAAAAGAGGAGGAGGTGGACCCTGGAATATGAGGCAAGACAAGGAAATCCAAGTAAGAAAATGATCCACCTTTGTCTCACATGCTTTGGGCGTGTTGTCAGGAAGTGTCAGTCTTTGGAAAAAGACATTGTGCAGAAAAAAGCAGAAGGTCAGCTCAAGAGAGGAAGAGTCTCAATGAGATGGACTGACACGGTGATTGTAGCAATGAACTTGAACGTGATGGAGACTGTGACAATGGTGGGGAATTTCCCTCTTGTTCATGGGGTTGTTAAGAGGCTGTGACACTAGAGACATTATCACCAATGTCAGCTGGGTCTTGGCAGAAAGCAGAGAGCACCTAAGGAATGTCTACCTGTGTTTTGTTGATTATGCAAAGGCATTTGACTGTGTGGATGACAACAAATTGTGGTTAACCTTGAGGAGAATGGAAATCCCAGAACACTTGATTGTGCTTATGTGAAACCTATACTTGGACCAGGAAGCTGTCCTCAAAACTGAGCAAGGAAACACTGCATGGTTCAAAATAAGGAAAAGAGTGTATCAGGGATGCATCCCTTCTCCACACCTTTTCAATCTATATACAGAACAGATCTTTTGGGAAGCAAGGCTTTATGAGGAGGAATGTGGCACCAGGACTGGAGGAAGACTCATCAACAACCTACGTTATGTAGATGATACAACCTTGTTTGCTGAAATTGAGGAGGACCTGAAGTACTTGCTGCAGAAGGTCAAGGACTGTAGTCCTCAATATGGATTGAACCTTAACATCAAGAAGACAAAGATTCTCACCATTGGGCCAACTGGCAGCACCGTGATAGATGGAAAGGAGATTGAGATTGTTAACAGCTTGCTCAGATCCACAATCAACACTCTTGGAAACACCAGTTAGGAAATCAAAAGACAATTTGCATGAGGTAAATCTACTGTCAGGGAGCTCCCCAGAGTCCTGAGAAGCAATGATGTCAGTCTAGTGACTAAGGTGCACCTGACCCAGACTATGGTCTTTGCAATTGTTTGCTACGCATCAGAGACCTGGATAATGACTAAGGATGACAGAAGAAGAATTGATGACTTTGTGTTGCTGGAGAAGAGTCTTGAACATACCATGGACTGCCAAGAAAACAAATCAGTCTGCCTTGGAGAGGTAAAAACAAGTTTATCCTTGGAGGCTAGAATTTTGAGGCTCCATCTCACATACTTTGGGCATGTGGCCAGAGGGACTGGTCCTTGGAGAAGGACATCATGCTTAGAAGGGTGGAGGGACAGTGCAGGAGAAGAGCCTGGATGAGATGGATTGATACAGTAACTGGGGCGATGTGGGTTAGGTGTGTTGGAATCAGTGAGACTGGCTCAGGACAGGAAAGGCTTCAGAGCTGCTGTACACAGGGTCCTTATGGGTCACAGCTGTCAGAGGCATATAACAACAACAACAACAGCAACAACAAAGGATTGATGACTCCTTGGCACCTAACAACAACAAAACCAACCACAACCTTCTTCAATGTCTCCCCTGAGAGCCCCACTCATCTAAAGCATAAATAATAGCAAAAAACGATAGCACAGCTATACCTGCAGTTTGTTTGGAAAAGCCACTTTTCTTTCCCCTGTTATGTGGCATGGAGTAATCAGTATGCTCATTCATGGGAAGGGTGCCCGGCACAGAGGACCCTGCTTCTGGGCAGGAAGGCCCAGGGTTTTGATCAGGGTTCTGCTTACATCATGTGAAAAGTCTGTAGGTAGCATTTAACGGTTAAAGTTGAAAATGGAAACATATTTTGATAAAAAGAATGTGGATAAAAAGACATAAAGGCATGCTCGCCACTGTGCCTTTTCTCAGGGCATCACTGTCAAGGACTGAAACACAGACCGTGTAAGTAAACAGTAACTGAAGAGATGCACAGGGGTGTCTCCTGCTGAAGCAGCGCTTGCTCTCAGCTGCAAGGCAGGAAGCCACGGGCCCAAAGGGTCATTTTCACGAACTAGAAGGAACTAGCCATTCCCTGGGGAGCTGCTAACCCCAAAGCTGCATCTGTCTTGCAGTTTGAATCCACCTCGTGGGAGGATGCACAGTCTCCTTTGTGACTAGTTGTTGTGACCTGCCCTTGAGTTGGAACGGACGCACAGCTGACCCTCCAACAGGTTTTCAGAGGCTGTAAATCCCATGCAAGGAGACTGTCCATCTATCTTTGTCCTGAGAAGCAGCTGGTGGATCTGTGTACCTTCGGTTTGGCAGGGCAGCTCCTTGCCACAGCTTCAAAAAGGCCCTGAATGGTCAGCTGTGAGCCAGTTCCAACTGGACAGGACTGAGTGAGTGAGTGATTTCTAACCACACTGATTTAAGGCCTGGGCACACTGCTGCTCTGAACAGAGAAAGGCTACATTTCCTGAGTGCCACGATGCAAATTATTTTAAACTCTTTACATATTGGTGATGTAACTTCAAAATCCTGCACCTGTATAGACCTTATAACTGTTTAAACATCAGCTCTTTTATAAGACATACCTTCAGTGGTTCCTAAGCACTGCATCCAGGCCACGCTCTCATATGCCATTCTTTCATATGTAGTTTTAAGGGGTCGGGAGGAAACAGTACTGTAACTACTTCAGCACTTCAGGAACAATTGTATTCTTTTATTAAATTTTTTTATTTTTATTTTTATTGTATTATTTTTTACGTGTACTGTCAAATCAGATCTGACTGGTACAGGAGGAGATTGCCCCCTCCTTCTCCAGCAGAGCATCTGGTGGATTTGAACCGCGTACCTCTGGGATTGCAGTGCAGGGTCTTAAACAATTGTATTCTTTTTTTTTTTTAAACAATTGTATTCTTATGGTTTCTGTTTGTATAACTAAAACTCTTCGCAAGTCATTAGCTTTTACTCAGTGCAACTATACTATTTTGTACAAAGAGCTGGCAGTCCATAAACACAGGAGAAATTATTCAAACAGGAGTACAAATGCAAATGCTAGTGTTGAATTCACTGACAGCTGCTTATTTGCCAAAGGGAAGCTGAACACTGTCTAGTTCCCAAAGAAGCAAGGAGTTCCTGCATGGTACAAAAGGTTAGCACACTCATTAGATAACTGAAATGCTGGAGGTTCGAATCCAGCGAGAGACACTTCAGTGATGAGTTTCTGAAAATGAACTATGGAAAACCCCATGAAGCATAGTTTTACTCTGAACCAGGGCTTGGTTCTCCTGCTGAGAATTTGCACCTACTGGAAAGAAAAATGAGTGACCTCTTCCTGGGTGATTAACTACCTAGAAAACTTGCTGGAGGGTCAGCTGTAATTTACTCTTCCTTGACAGCAGTGAGTTTCCCTTAGATCTACAGAATTGAGGTTGGAATCTACAAGGTCACCAGGTAATTCCCATAGCTTTAGGCAGTGCATATGTAGATAGAGAGATTCTGTTAACATGTGGATTCTGATTCATAGATGCGAGATGGAAAGGTAAATTCTCAGTAGGGAGGTCAGATTAGAGGCACTGCTCTGAACACACGGAGTCATTATATGTTGGAGTTGACTGATAACAAATCGATGTTGTGGTGTACCATCAAGTAAGAACCAACCCTCCAGCAGGTTTTGACAGGCAGTAAGTTGCATGGGATGAGAAGACTCATATTCTCCAGCAGAGTAGCCGGTGGATTCAAACTATGAACCTTTGGGTCGGCAGGGCAATTCTTTAACACCACAGACAGCAAATAGGTCTCAGGGTGACCTTTCTGATGAGTGGTGTGGCTTAGCTGTATGCCTGCCATCTGCCAACTCCTTCCTTCATTTCATGACACACAATCACAGGCAGTGTTTAATGCCAAAACAAACAAGGAAACTTTACCTGTAATTCATGGAACTGTAAGAGCACAGCTAATTTTGAGAGTGAATGTCCTCAAATTCACTCTCAGTTCTCTCCTTTCAGGAGGTTAACTATGAAAACTGAGGAGGTAGATGCAGTTTGTCTTTTTTAAAAAAATTTTATTATTTTGTGTGTGTGTGTGTGTGTACCGTCAAATTAGATCTGACTGGTACAGGAGGAGCTTGTTCCTCCTTCTCCAGCAGAGCATCTGGTGGATTTGAACCATGCACTTCTGGGATTGCAGTGCAGCTTCTTGCCACTAGGCCACCAGAGCTCACCAGTTTGTCTTTTATTAAAAGTCCCATAGTTCTGGAAAAGAACCACGGTGATGCAGCGTAAGTGTGCTGTACTGCTAACCAAAAGGCCAACAGTTTGAATCCACGAGTGGCTTCAAGGCAGAAAGACAGGCATTCTCCTCCCATTACGATTTCCAGGCTCAGAAACCTGACAGGGTGGTCACTATGAGTTGGAATCAACTTGATGACAGTGGATTACAGTTCTGACAGTGAATTACTTGTTAACTCGAGAACGCGTGGGTTTGGAAAATATTTATCAGTTAGCACTGGGCATTGCTAAGGGCTACAGTGGCTCTTGGGTCTCACTCTCACAGAAGACGGTGGGAAGCGGGGTCTCTCAGGGGAAACAGGGAAGGAATGTCTAAGAGATGCGCCAACTGAATGATTGAGACTGTAAGGATGAGGTGACAGGAACTTGGTGATGGGACTTCTGATAGGTGCCAAAAAAAATGGGTCACACCAGAAGTAGACCGCTCCCCAGGAAGGCAGAGGGACCACCTCACAAGTCCCTGGATGGGGCTAGGCTGTGGCCAGTCTTCTGAGCCTGGCAGTCCACAAAGGCTGTGAGCACCTAGGGATCATGCTCTTTGATGCTGGCAGCATGCCAAGCGGCTTATCTCCACCCTTGTCTTCCCAGGGGCACCTTCCTCTTTTTCTTCCTTTTCCACTTAACATCTTTTTCATGGCCTACCTCTACCTTTCGACAGCTATGCCTATTTTACTGCCCTTTCCCAGTAAGCCTTTTTCACTTATTTAGCTAAATTGCAGCTCTGTGTGTGTCATTCTCTTATCTCCAGTCACCTCACCTCACTCACTCCAGCCAATGGTGGGTAGCAGGCGTCTGCCACTAAACTGGCCCCTGACTCACGGTGACCCCACGCCCAAGAAAACGAGGCACTGCCCTGTGTTGGACCGTCCCCGTGACCGGTGGTACATCAGACTGCTGTGAGAGGTAGGGTTTTCAGGGGCTAATGTTCAGAATTGGATCACCTGGCCTTTCCTCCTAGTCCATCTTAAGTCTGGAAGGTCCACAGAAACTGTGCAGCGTCCCAGTGACACACAACAGACAGATGAGTGATGACAGATGTTGGGAAATGAACATGTGTCACATGAAAACAAGAATCTACCACTGCCCGGAGCAGGACACCATTCTGTTTACATGCTGAACTTGGAAATGAAATGCAGAGTGCGAGAAGTCTAGCACAACCAATCACTGAAGGATGGGAGGTGAACAGCCCAGTAATGAGGCTAACCGTGATATGAGACCGTCTATTAAAAGTCCATTTCCCTAACATGTACTCCCGTCTCCCTTCCCAGCCTAATGAAACCTCGGGCTCCACCGGCTTAAATAACTCCTTGAACTATAACCACTTAGCGCCCAGGGGCCTGTGAAAGCCGAGGAGGGAGGCAAGGGAAGGGTACAGCTCCTTGACTGGCTGTCAAGATGCTGCACACTTCTCATTGCTGAGTTTTTCTATCATGTCTTTGGGGAGCTAAGGGCACATAGCTAAAAATGCACTGAGTAAGAGGGAGTGGACTGAGAAATAGGTCATTACCGTCCCCCAGTCCACAGGAAGCCTCGACATTTCAGGGGGCACTTGGGATGGGCAGATGGCCCAGTCAGAGGTTCTGCTTCAGACAGAGGGACAACTCAAGCTGGCCAAGAGGCCCGCAGAGCCTTCTCTGTTTTCTCTCCTGTTTCAAGGTTTCTGGATGAGCCCCTGACTGGCTCCTCCGTTCCCAAGCACAAACAGGACGACAGACAGACAGACGGACCCATCCAGAGTACCTGCAGAAGGATCTTGTTCCCGTCGTGGTCCTCCGTCTGCCAGCGGCCCTCACTGATAGGGCTGCAGGGGTTGGGCAGCAGCGGCACCAGCTCCCCGATGTCCTTGACGCGGAACTCCAGCACGGCCGAGTCGGTGGGGACCGGGGTCTGGTCGCGGGGCAGCCTCTTGAGGGAGAACTGGACGTCCACATCCAGGCTGGAGAAGATGGGGAAGATGCAGAAGTCCGCCTTCCTCTGGCTGGGGCTCCGCTTGAGGATCAGCTCGTAGAACTTGAGGGTGTCCGCGTAGCTGTCGTGGCGACAGTAGATGGTGAAGCGCACGATCTCCTTGCCGTAGTGCACCGGCCGGATGGCCCAGAGCGGGGTGCCGGGGGCCAGCGTGAAGAAGTCCTGGCTGCAGGGCAGGTAGGGCAGGAAGCGGCCCTGCACGCGCTCGGCGTGGTGGAAGTGCCAGGGCGGCCGCTGCAACGCGCGGTGCAGCTGCAGGATCTGCTCCTCGCCGTACTGCTCCTGCAGGAACAGCACCACCGCCAGCGCGGGCTGCGCCGCCCGGGGCCCCTTCTTCCGCCGGCGCGCCACCCGCCTTTCCGAGACGCGGAAGAGCTGCAGGTCCGGGTGGATCCACGCCAGCACCCTGTCGATGGCCTCCTGCAGGCGCTGCGAGTCTCCGGGGTCTGCGATCACGTGGATGCTAACCAGGAACGGGTCCTGCGCCTCCTCCACGGACAGGTCACCTGGGAACAAGAGGGCACCGTGACATGGGGGTGTCTAAGAGAGGCACGACCCCCTCCTGGAGAAGACACACGTTGACATATCACCTCCTGGCTCCAGGTATGATGTGCTGGAAACCACCACAGGCAGGGAAAGAATAAAAAATCTACAGCTACAAGTAGCGAGCACAGTGCACAGTGTGAAAACCTTGGTGCGCTATTTCCCCGGTGTCAGAGCACTTTTCTAAATGGGCAATGCTGTTAAGTCTACTGATTTCGAGAAGACGCTGTGGCCTCCCACACCATGCTACACACCATTGCAAACACAATGCCTTAGAGTGCAGCTGCCACCCTGAGACTGGGAAGAAAGGCCTGGCAACCAGCCAGTGAAAACTGTGGGTCACAGCAGTGCGGCTGGCACAGGCCTGGCAGCATTCAGTTCTGCTGTGCAGGAGGCTGCCATGACCTGGGGCTTCCCGCCTTATATTGTTGTTGCGTGCTGTCTAATCTGAACCGACTCATAGCTGACCCTCCAGTGGGTTTTCAGAGGCTGTAAATCGCACTGGAGAAAACCCATCTTTCTCCAATGGAGTGCAAAGCTATTTCAATTTGTTGCTGCTGAAGATCAAGTACCGCAGCCTTTGGTATGGATTACATCTCAACCTCAAGAGGCCTAATTTGCTATTACAGGTACAACACTAAATTGTCTGATGTCTTAGTGGTAAAGAATTGGGCTGCCAACCCAAAGGTTGTTGCTGTTGTTGTTGCTGATTGCCTTCGAGTCAAGCATGACTCATAGAGACCCTAGGAACAAAAGGCGTGAAGCCCCTCTACAACTATTGACATTTATCAAAGGTCATAGAATTTCCAGAGGCAAGTTGTTTAGGAAGTGAATGCCATTCCTGCTTCCAAACCTGTCATAGAACGTTATTAGTTGAGTTGCCTGCAATGCATAGTGACCCTGTGTACAGCAGCTCTGAACACTTCCCTGTCCTGAGCCAGTCTCACTAACACACCAAACCCCACTGCCCCAGCTACTGTGCTGATGCACCTCATCCAGGGTCTCCCTCTCCTGTGCTGTCCATCCACCCTTCCACACATTTCAATCCATCAGCTGCTCTGTGGGAGAAAGATGGGCAATCGCCTCTCATGCATTTTACGGCATCTGAAACCCCACTGGAGGGTCAGTGAGGGGTCAGTTCTGACTGCACGATACACAGCAACAACCACAGTAGTCTGCATTTCTGGCCCTTGTTCTTCATCCCAACCTATATCCGTGGTTTCTGCCATGTAACTTCATAGTTTGTCCACTAAGTTGGATTTGATCACGAGGGAAGCCAGTCAATAGAGTCAGAGTTAGCCAGCTAGATCTACATCAGTGGACTTAAGGCACACAAGGAAGTGATCAATCCTTGTTGCAAACTACAGAGGGTTTGTTTTTGTGGTTTGTTTTTTTTTGAAGGGTGGGGGTGTCACACAGCAGCACAGATGCAAAGAGAGTCACACATAAACAGCAAAAGGTCCTGGGGACAACCCAGATGGGGGTTGTTGTTGCTCTGTCTCATAAAGTCAGAACCACAATTGAACCTCTAGTGGGTTGTGAGAGGCAGTAAATCGCATGGGAGGAGAATGCTCATCTTTTTCCTGTGGAGCAGCTGATGGAGTCGAACTGCATTCCATTGCATTGACAGTGCAATTCCACAAGCAACAACCTTGGCATCAGCAGTCAGGAAATCAAAAGATGAGTTACACTGAGAAAATCTGTTGTCAAGGACCACTCCAAAGTGCTAAAGAGCAACAGTGTCACTCTAAAGACTAAGGTGTGCCTGATCCAAACCACAGTCTTTTCACTCACTTGCTGTGCATCTGAAAACTGGACAGTGATGAATGGTGACAGAAGAAGAGTCAATGCCTTTAAGTTGTGGTATTTGAGAAGAGTATTGAACATACCATGGACTGCTAAGAGAACAAACAGGTCTGTCCTAGAGAAAGTAAAACTAGGGTGCTCCTTGGAATCAAAGATGGGGAAATTCCATTTCACATACTCTGAGCATATTGTCAGAGGGGCCAGTCTTTGGAGAAGGACATTATGCTTGGAAGGGTGGAGGGACGGCACAAGAGTGGAAGACACTCGACAAGATGGATTGATACAACAATTATGGCAATGGGGTCATGATGTCTGAGATGATGAGACCGGCTTAGGACAGGGCAAGGTTTAGAGTTGTTATTCATTGTTATTCATAGGGTCACTATGAGCTGTAGGTTGACTTTACAGCACTCAGCAGTGACAAGAAGCAGCAGTCACCAGAATTGCCTTATATGGGAGTTGTTGTTGTTAGATGCTGTTAATTACGACTCATAGCGACCCTATGAACAGCTATTCTGGACCTTCCTATCCTGTGTGTCTTCATCATCTCTGAGACACTAGAACTGACTGCTGAAGTCACAGTGTCCATACATCTCGCTGGTTGCAGGGAGCAGGAAAATTAGAAAAGGAATATATTTTGGTGCATTTACCATGAGCAACTGGCACAATGCTGATAGTGTTAATGCTATGAAATAGGGGCAAAAAGGACAGGTTTGTGGGAAGGATAATTAGTTACCCTTTGACCACACTCGTCTGAAATGCAGGAATGACTTCTAGGAGGAATGTCCTGTTGGCAATTGGACTTGGGCATTACTGAGCTGATGGACTGAATTCAGAGATGAACCAATCAATCCCCTTAGACCATACGCTTTATATTATGCAGTAATTCACAGGTATGTGCTCCTTGAAGTACTCATACATCTATCCAAGAAATAGGAAAGACCAGGCCAACTGATTGGAAGGGATACATATTTGCATGCCCATTGCAAAGAAAGGTAATCCAACAGCATGTGGAAATTATTTAATAATATCATTAACATCATATGAAAGTAAAATGTTGCTGAAGGTAGTTAGAAAATGGTTGCAGCAATTTATCAACACGGCATTGACAGAAAGAAATACAAGTTGGAATCTAAAGAAGACATGGAATGAGGGATACTTCTGATGTCACATGAATCTTGGCTAAAAGCAGAGAAAACTAGAAAGATGTTTACCTATGTTGTCTTCACTATACAAAGACTGCACGTATTATAACAAATTATGGGTAAAACTTATGGGTAAAATGCACAAAATAGAAATTTTACAACACTTAATTGTGCTCACGCATAGACAAAGATGCCATGCTTTCAATACTACAGGGGGATAATGCATGATTTTAAATCAGGAAAGATGTGTGTCAGGGCAAATAGTCTTGAAAGGTGGGTTATATGAAGGAGGTGGCATGGTGGCATCAGGCCTGGAAGAAGATGCATCAGTGACTTTTGAGATGCAGATGACACCACTTTGCTTGCTGAAAATCAAGAAAACTTGGAGTACTGATGACGAGACTACTCTCTAACAGAAAGAAAACAGAAATCTTCACAACTAGATCAGCAGGAAACATGGTTAAGTGGAGGAAGGGCTGACATTGTCAAAGATTTCATCTACTTGTGTCCACAATCAGCACCCTTGGAAGTTAAGAAGTTGAATAATGTTTTGTTTGGGCAAAAATGATGTAAAGTGTACTTTACAGTGTTGTAAAAATAATACCATTTTGAGGCCTAAAATACACCTAATTGAAACCATGTTGTTGTTGTTGTTGTGCGCCATCTATTCAGAACCACGGCTGAGGCTCCAGCAGATTTTCAGGCTATAAATCACACGGGAGGAGAGGGCCCGACTTTCTTCCTCGGAGCAGCTGGTAAACTGTGTGCCTGTGGACTGGCAGCACAACTCCCTATTACCAGGCCACCACAGCTCCTTATCCAAGCCATAGTGTTTTCAGATGCTTTACACGGATGTGAAAGTTGGACAACGAATAAGAAGACCAGTGAAGAACTGAATATACCGTGAACTTCTAGAAGAAAGAATAACTCTGCCTTATAAGAAGTACTAGCATAATGTTCCTTAGAAACCCCCTGTGTCTCTGAGGAGGGGGTCAATCCAGAAACTGCCTCCTGTTGGCACTTACCAGGTCATTCCATATGACACGGTTCTCCAGGGAACCTGTCACGGGCCAGCCCCTCAGCAAGGGTGGAAAGGAGAGCCACACTTGGCTGCAGTCAAAGTTCATGGGCAGAGAGACAGACGGGAGCCAGGGGCCTGGGTGAGGTACTGTCCAAGTCTGCAGGGGAGCTGTGAGGTTGCAGAATCCTGTCCACCACTGGCAGCCCCTGGGGCAAAGGCCATGCTGGAGCTGCAGGAATGAGTGACTGCGACAGAGCTGCAAAAGGACAAGACTCCTGGCCGGGGAGCAGAGGGCAGGGGCTCAGGGATGCTTCCCCAGCACCTTGGGAGCAGACGAGTGCTAAAGCGATGTGGGAGAAAGAGAAAAAGGAGTTGATGCCAGCATGTCCCAGGGGGCATGCATGCTCCAGCCATCATGGGAACAGGCTGGCTACACATCACTTCAAAACATCCATCTGGAGAGCCAGAGAACACGGCCCCCAGTCATCATCTGAGACCAGGGTTACATACACTTGGGAATGAAGCATTTAGGGGAAGGAGAGGAAGATGAATAATTCATTTCCAGGAGAGGACTCTGACGCCCTGGAGAAGCAGCGTCACTGTGGCCGTGGTCTGCGTGCGCCTTTATCATATCAATTACACGCTGCCCAGGGACCACACAGACCACCTGTTCAGGTAGGGCTGACACAGACCCAGATGGACGGACCAGAGCTCGACTAGTTAGATGATACAATGCCCACATGTAGTCACAAGGCTTTCAAAGGAATACGCGCTCATCCGGGCTTTCCAGGAGACAGAAACTGTACCAATAACTTGGGGACTTATCACGTTTTTCTTTTTTTTTAAATTTTTTTATGCCATTATTTCTTGTGTGTACCATCAAATCAGATCTGACTGGTACAAGAGGAGATTGTTCCTCCTTCTCCAGCAGAGCATCTGATGGATTTGAACCATGTACGTCTGAGATTGCAGTGCAGCTTCTTGCCACTAGGCCACCAGAGCTCGTCTTATCATGTTTTTCTAATGATTCACCGTCCTGCATATCACTTTACACATTTAACAAAGACAATAAAACTCAACTCCTTCCCATTGAGTTGGAACTGACTCATAGCTGACCCTCCAGTGGGTTTCTGGAGGTTGGAAATCAGCCACATTGGAGGGGGCTGCCCGTCATTCTCCCCTGGAGCTGCTGGCGGGTTTGAGCCAACAGAGGGGCAGTCTTAAGGTGAGCAGTGCAACTCCCAACAGACAGCTGTTGTTAGGTGCCATCGAGTAGAGCATGGTTCATCCTGAGCCCTGATCTATCCTGGGCCACGCTCACTCACAGTCTCTGACACACTTGAGCCCGCTGCTGCAGTCACAGTGTCAACCCACCTTGATGTTGGTCTTCCTTTCTCTGGCTGCCCCTCCCCCTTTCCAAGCATGATGTCCTTACAGACGAGGCCACCAATTTAACACACGGAGGCAACAGCAACTATTGCTAAACTCTTATTTGCCGGTCCTTGTTCTGAAAGGTTTATGTATACTGTCTCGTTTGATCTTCAGAACAGCATATTGATGGTCCTGATGACCCAAACACACCCACGGGCAGAGCAGAGCTGAGCCATGGGTCTCCTTGGCTGTAATCTTACAAAAACAGATCACGATGTCTTTCTTCCATGACACTGCCGGGTGGATTTGAACTGCCCACCTTTCAGTCAGTAGCTGATCTGGAAGCATTCAGACAACCCAGGGGCATTAATGCTACGATGCTGGTGCATTGTTGTTGTGTGCTGTCAGGTTGGAACTGACCCATAGCTGACCCTGCTGTGGGGTTTTCAGAGACAATACTTTGGAGATTGCCCATCTTCTGTGGAGCAGCTGGTGGATTTAAACCATGTGCCTTTGAGATTGCAGTGCAGATTCGTACCAGGAGGCCACCAGCGCTTGCTTTAGAGCTGGTGTGTTAATTACCGCATTAGCAGGTGAAATGGTTAATGACTTGCCGAAGGTCATCCAGCCAGAAAAGAGAAGGGTGTTGAGTTAGAACCCTCAAATCTGTGCACCCACCAGCAGGCTCTCAACGTCCCAAGCGCACGGCAGCCCTTCTCAGAATTGTCTACTGGTTTCCTGCCTGAACCTCAGCCTCCTTGGCTCGGACTCAGAACACAGATCTGTCCTGGAGAAAGGAAAACCAGCGTGCTCCTTGGAGGAAGAAGGGTGAAACTCCGTGTCACATGCATGTCAGGAGGGGCCAGTCCTGGGAGAACACTGTACTTGGAAAGGTGGAGGGATAGTCCAAGAGAGGAAGAACCTTAATGAGAAGGGTTGATGGTGAGATTGGCTCAGGACAGTACAAGGTTCAGAACCATTATTCATGGTAGTCAACTCCACGGTACATATCAAAAACAACAACAACAACAACAACAACATAGCTAGTTTGGTGAACAGACAGACCACTGCTGGGCAGTTTCAGGCAAGCTTTACTCTGGGATGTGTGTGCAGGGGTAGGAGTGAACAGAGGAGACTCTGCTGTTGACAGTCCCCACGCTGAGCTCTGGCCTGGCCTTCTCAGCATTTCCTGTGCCAGACTGTTTGGTGCCATTCTGTGTGTCCAGGGGCTCCCTCCTGACCTGCCTGCACTGCCCCCAAATGTCCCATGCCCAGCTCAGGCAAAATAGTATGATCCCAAAGCACCTACATCACGCTGACAGGGATACCCAGTTAAAGGTCCAGACCCCTCACTCCTGTAGGGATCATGGGGGATGAAGGGAGGAACAGGGCAGTGAAAATGAATAAACAGATAAGCCAATGAACAAAAATGAATGCACAACAAAGGGCTGCCTGGGCATTATGATTAATGAATTACACTCATCATAGGTAATCAATATAACAAAACGTCTATGAATGAGTAGATTTAAAAAAAACAGTGATCTGCAAACTTTCACTGAAAAAACCCAACAAACCCAAACAACCCTCCAAAATAAAACAAAGGGGCTCCCGCCTCACCAAGCTCAGAGATCCTTTTTCGGAATGCAAACACTGGCAGTCTTTGTCACTCCAGGTGACATGTGTCACATACAACTTGCAATTCAGCTGTCAGGTGATCCCTGTGCCAGCGCTGGCCTTCACAGGACTTCCGAGCTAGCCAGCCCGGGATCCAGACAATAAACAAAACCACACTTGAGTGAGATGATGTCAGGCAGCCAAGTGCTGCTGAACAGACACGTTCAATGGGAGGAACAGAGGTTCCCAGGGCCGTGGCTCTAACCGTTGGCCATTAATGGTATAAGCTGTCACAGGCCACTCCAGGGAAGTGCTCAAGCATTTCCTGGCAGTCGCTGGAGGTGGACAGAACCTTCACCAGTGTGTCCCAGCTGCTGCAGGTTTAAGGGAGTTTGGCTCTGGAGCTTGGCCTTTGAGCCTGCAGCCTCCCAGCCTGAGGCTGAAAGGACCTTTATTTACATTTCTAAACCGCCCCCCCCACCCCCTGAGGCAGGAAACCATTGGGAGCTTGAATGTGGACTGCCAGGCTGACCACATGGTGGGATGGCAGGGATCCCGGGCTCTGCGGTGGATCAGGTACACGAGACACACAGGTCACAGGTGGATGCTGCGAATAACCATCAGGCGGATGGAGGTGGGGCAGAGGCACCGAGGAGCAGGAACACGCAGTCAGCAGCGCTGCGGGGAACCTCAGAGCCGCTCCCAGCCCAGGCCCCAACGCCTGAGAGCTGCTCAGAAAGGGGCTTCCATGTCCTCCTCCCCGGGCGGGCGCCCATTCACCCGGAATGCAATGAATAACCCCTTAATCTCCCTTTTCAGTTTGTAAAGCCAGTTTCTCCAACCTCTGACGAAAGGGGGGGGGGGGGAAGAACACACCAATAAATGGACACAAAACAAAACTCACAAACAACCCCCTTACTCCTGCCAAACTTAAAACCACCTCAATTTCTCAATTGTTAGGAATTTCACAGCCTTGACAAGGCCTTTGGCTGGGCTGCAGCTTCAGGCTGAGAAAACGGCAGGCCAACGACAGTGAGATGATACATGGGGTTGGGGCAGGGGTGGGGGGGAAAGTCCAACTTGCATTTACTGCAATGAGGGAGGTAACCCTCCCCTTCCCTTGAATTCACAGTCCATCCCAGTGATTGAGGAACTGAATACAGGCTGCAGTGGTGGACGCCCATCTCTCATTTTGCAGAGGAAAGCAAGACTCTTTTGAGTCCTTGGGGCCTCTCAAACATGTGTAAGAGGCATGATTGTTGTAACCACAGTTACTTTTTGTTGTTTTGGGGTGCCATCAAGTTGGGTACAACTCCTAGCGACCTCTGAGCAACAGATGAGAGGCTGGCCCTGTGCTGCACCACCCACAGTCTCCACCACGCTCCAGACCACTGTTGCTGTCACTTGGTTAACCCAGTCTCCTTGAGGGTCTTTCCTCTTTTCCGCAGACCCCACCTTTCCCAGCTTGATGGCTCTTCCAAGAACTGCCTTCTCCTCACAAGAAATCATCGCTGTTACAGACAGAGTGTCAGGGATCTGTGTGTCTGTGTCCATCTGGAAACTAGGACACTGGTGATAAAGAAAGAATGCAGAAAGAAAGGCAGATCCTTCAGATACCAGGCAGGACACTTTCTGTCCAGGAGATTTACCTGTCACCTAGTTTAACAGATCGGACAAGGGCCAGAGGTCAGGTGGCCTGGCTAAATGCACCAATTTAGAAAGAGAACACAGAGCTTCCCCAACACCCAGTCTAGGGTTCCTCCCTCACACACACTGCTGCCTGGACAATAAAGCTCCCTATTTTATCTTAGATGTAGTTCTAAGTGTACCATTCTGAAGTATATTCTTCCTGATAGAAGGGGAGAGGGAAACCAAACACCAGGAACTAAACAGGCAGTAACAACGAAGACATTACATTCCCACACACTCCAAGTCAAAGCAACCCGAGTGTGACAGGGAACATCCCACAGGATTTTCTTGGCTATAACCTTTCCAGAAGCAAGTCACAGAGGGTTTGTTGGGTGCTTTAGAGGGTTCAAATGAGGACGAGGAATCCGACCTGCAATTAGTCCAAGAAGGTGTAAATGCGGCTCAAAACCCAAAAGTTCACTGCTGTTGGGTCAGAACCAACCCTTAGCTGACATTTCACTGGGTTTCCAGGGTGAATGGGAGGAGATTGGCCATCTTTCTTCCAAGGAACAACTTGGGCAGCGTTGGAGTTTTCACTGCAACTCCTTCCAGACCAGGCTAACAGAGCTCCCTAAATGTGACTAAAAATGTTTACAATATCTAGAGGACTCAAGTGCTTAGACAAAAGTGACTTTTTGACAGTAAGAGAAGGTGACCCAGGTCTCTCAGCACACCACTCTACGCTGCTTGTTGTTTTTGTTAGGTGCTGTTGAGTTGACCAAGATTCAGTGACTCTATAAACAACGAAATCTGAACCCTTCCTGTGCCAGCCTCATCATCTCCGTATACCTGAGCCCACTGGCACAGTCATGGTGCTAATCCATCTTGCTGAAGGTCTTTCTTCCGCTGACCCTCCACCTTTCCAAGCGTGATGTCTTTTTCCAAAGAGTGGCCCCTCCTAAAAAGGTATCTAAAGCTTGAGAGATGAGGGTTTCACCATTCTTGCCTCTAAGGAATGTTGTGGTTGCATTTTTCTCCAACACACAGCTGTTTGCTTTTTTGGCAGTCCATGAGATATTCAGTGCTCTTTTTCCAACACTACAACTCAAAGGCATTGGTTCTTCTATCAACCTTATTCATGGTCTAAATTTCAGATGCATAGAAAGGAACTGAAAAGGTCACGGCCTGGATCAGGTGCATCTTAGTTTTAAAACTGATATTACTGCTCCTTAGCACCTTGTAGAGGTCCTGGTCAGCTGGTTTTCCTAATGTAACACATCTTTTGATTTCCTGACTGCTGATACCGAGGGTGTTAATTGTGAATCCAAGCAAGATGAGACAACTGACAGCTTGGATATTTTTTTTCTATCATAATGTTGCCTATTGAGTCAGTGGTGAGGATTTTGTTTTCCTGATGTTGAGTTGAAGACCATATTGACGGCTATTTTCTTTGACCTTCAGCAAGCATTTTAAGTACTCCTTGTTTTCAGCAAGCAAGGTTATGTCATCTGCATAACGCGGTTGTTGAGGAGTCTTCCTCTTATCTTGATGCCACATTTTTCTTCATAAGGTGAAGTTTCTCAAATGATTTACACAGCATACAAACTAAATAGGTATGGAGAGAAGGAACAAGCCTAGTGCACACCTTTCTTGCTTTTAAACTCCGTGGTGTTCCCTTGCTCTATTCAGAGAAGAGCTTCATGATCTAGGTATAGGTTTCATATCAGCACAATTAAGAGTTCTGGGATTCCCAAATTAAGTGTTCTGGGATTCCCCTGCTTCTCACCCTTAGCCATAATTTGTTAGTACACTGCTTAGAAATGGATTATGACGTTTTTGCATACAAATTAAAGGGTTTGGTGTGACTGAAGAAACTATGTATATACAATATTTGTTTTTACTTATAATTTCCATGCTTTCTCACTCACGTCATGTGGTTATCTGCTGTCTACCACAGGAGCAATGCCATCCTGACATCAGGATCTCAGCAGAATTGTGTGAAGATGGGATGAGGAAACGGGGCTCGAAATAATGGATTAGATTAATGCCATCTTCCTTTTAAGAAAGAAAATAAAGCTACCGGAACAAAGCAAAACTAACAAAACAAATTGGAAGGACATTACCCAGAGCCTACCCCAAAGAATCTGTTTATCAGGAATTCCTGATCCTTTAGACCTGCTCTGGGATTGCGGATGGAATCTTCACAATTAAAAAGAAAAGCCCCTCAAAATCATGGCTGTTAAATTGGAATGGACTTAGAGTTGACCCTCGGTGGCAGGGGGTAGGGGAAGAGTTCAGAGGCTGTAAATCACAAGGGAGGCAACTGCCCGTCTTTCTCTTTCAAAGCTAATGGTGGGGCCAAGCCATCAGAGGGGCACCACGTGTGGGTTAACAATGCAACTTCTATGAACAACATCACCAGAACAATTTTCTTAATGATGATTTACTTCTAAAAGGTACATACTCTGACAGTGTGTTGAGAAAACAGGTGCTCGTGATTAACTATTATAACTATTTCAGAAGAAGACACTGTGTGTCTGTAGAGTTTGGTTTAATGGTAGAAGTCTTACCTTCTGTGTTAGAGACCTGGATTTAACTCCCAGGGAGTGCTCCTCACATGCAGCCACAGCTTGGCTGTCAGAACAGGCTTGAGTGTTGCCATGATGCTAAATGGGTTTCAGAAAAATGCCTTTGAGCTGTGGTGCTGGAGAAGAGTATTGAATATACCATGGACTACTGGTGTTGTTAGGTGCCATCGAGTCACGGACTACTAGGAAAACAAATAAGTTCGTCCTGGAGAGGGTGAAGCCAGGCTGCTCCTTGGAGGCAAGGATTCTGATGCTTCATCTGACATAATTTGGACATGTTGCAAGGCGGGTTCAGTCCTTGGAGAGGAATGTCATGCTTGGGAGGTTGGAGGTACAGCGCAGGAGAGGAAGACCCTCGATGAGATGGAATGATTCAGTGGCTGGGGTAATGGGGTATTAGGTGTGTTGGAGACATAAGCTAGGCAAAGGATAGAGCAGGGTTTAGAGCTGTTATACACAGGATTGTTATGAGTCGCAGGCAACTCGATGGCACATAACAACAACAAAATTTCAGACTAAGACAGACTAGAAAGAAAGGCCTGGAGATCTACTTCCAAAGCTAGGCAAGGGTGAGTGAACACCTCATGGATCATAACACAATGACCCTCTGCTGGACACAGGCAGCATTTCACCCCATGGTGTGGGCTCGCCCTGTGCCTCACACTGACAGGTGCATACAAACTGCTCTGAACTGGCAAGGGCCTGGTCCAGGCTGTTCTCAGGTTCAAACCAATGGTGTAGAAAACTGAGCCAGTTATTTTCTTGGCCTAAAAATCTGTGAAATTTTCAAGTCCAGCTAGCATATTCCTTCACTCTCCTGAATAACTAAATAGCACTAATAAGTAGCATGGTTAATATCCAAATAAAAAACATTATCTCCGATTCTCCCATCCCAAAATAAGACCAAATGAGGTATGACCAGTTCTAAGCAATGCAGAGCATAACTCCAGAGAGAATAAGGTTTGTTTTTCTTTCCCAACCTTTTCTTATTCCGCACATTGAGTCTCTAGTGTTCACTTCTTTAGGGAAGTTTGTTGCTGTTATGTGCCGTCAAGTTGAAACCGACTCATAGCTGACCCTCCAGTGGGTTTTCTGAAGCTGTAAATCACACAGGAGGAGACTGCCTCTCCTTCTGCCTTGGAGGTTCTGGTGGATTTGAACCATGTGCTTCTGGACTGGCAGCTCAACTCCTTAACACTAGGCCATTAGAGCTCCACTCAAGGGAGATAGGATTTGATAAACTATTTAGTAAAGTTTCTTAAATTATTCTTTGTTTTATTTGACTCACAAAGACAGACAAGCCAACAATAAAAAAAAAAATCAAACTCAATGACACTCAAACCTATGAAATGTTTCATATTTTTTCCAAATTAAGACAGACTAGGAAGCAGGATTGGTTATCTACTTCTGAAATAACAGGACTTCAAAAACTCTTTGTAGAAGAGAGCACACTTGCATTAGACTAGCAAATACGGCACTGGAAGCTGTGCTCTAGACAGAGACTGGTTCTGGACAGGGTAGAGTTGAGTTATGGTGCATAGGGTCAACTCAGCAACACATAACAACAAAAACAACAGCAACTGGTGAATAGATTCTAACTCATATCATTGGCTGATGCTGTGATTCTTTAGCTTCTTCCCTCTGAGCAGCCAGCGAATGTGAAGTGACAACCTTGCAATTCTCGGCACAACGCGTTAACTGCAGAACACCCAGGCTTTCTAGTGCAAAAATTCCTGGAGACGGAAGAGGCTTTCTGAGCCAAGCCAGGCTAAACACCAAGCGAGAGCAGAGGGTCTCAAATCGCGGAGCACAGAAGGTGTGAGGCTGTGAGCACAGCTTCTCTCACTCCGACGTCAAGTGTGGGCTTCAAGGAGGAGGAGGGCGGGAAGGGAGTCAGGTCTGCATGCCAGAAGGTTTCCTTCTGAGAAAGGATCATGTGCCCAGCCTCTGCTGTGCAGGTGCCAGGGCAGAGAGGATCTGTGTTTACCTTCCAGGGGTGGGAAATGGCAGCTCAAGAGTGAAGTTCAATTATAGGAAAAGCCAGCAGTGCTACCTTTAGAGTGAGTCTGTGGCTGTGAAATTCCGTATCATGAGGCAGTATGCTTAATAGCATGACTGGAAAAACAGAGGGTGAATGAAAACGAGGAAGACCCTCAATGGGATGGATTGACACGGTGACTGAAACACGGGGCATAAGCATGTGGGGCTTAAGACTATGAGGGCAGCCCTAGATCCCCCAAGGCTTCGACACGCGGGGTCACTGTGGGTCAGAGCTGCCTGGTAGGCACCTAACAACAACATGACAGGAGAGAGCTGTCAATGGATGGTATAAAATAGAATTAAATTGATGATGACCCCACTGAATGAACAGCCAGTTGATCAGGTTCTCTGTGATTCCCATCCACTTCCCACTGGCACACATTTCAGCGTCATGATGCTGTCAGGAGGTGTGAGTTCCTAGCAAATCACACCAGGCTGGGAAAAGGAGGGATTAAGCGAAGGAGAGGAAGCCTCTTTATAGGACGGACTGACACAGGGACGTCAGCAACGGGCTGTACATGGTGGAGAGCACAAGGACGGCACAGGGCAGGCCAAGGCTTCAACCTGTGGTTCAGAGCGTGGCTGTGAGCTGCAGGCGACCCCACGGTGCCTAGCAGCAACCTGCTCACACAGGAAGCACTTAGACATTATACATGGAATTACAGAGGAAGATCATCACTGACAAAGGAAAGACTTCACATAACTATCCTTGTTACAAAGGAGGATCAGTCAGTCTTCGTAGCCCAGGCTGAGCAGCTCAGCTCCACTGCATCCTATGCCAATGATAGCACTGGAAGGTGTCAGGTGAGGAAGATGCAAACACGGAGAGACCATACTTTCTCTTCCACAGCTGGTCTGTCATACAAAACAGACGTTCAGTAACAGTGGAGGAAGAGAGCAAGGCTTGGCGGGAAGGAGTAAGGACCGACAGGTCTTGGTTGTTCCAGCCCATGGGAACACGATGTCTCTGGGAGCTGAGATGACCCCGCTTTCCCCTCTCACCATGCCCCAAACACACCTGAATTCTTGGTCCATCTGAGATTCGTGGCCACAGTCCTGATGGTGAATAAAGACAGAAAGTGTCTACTGGAGAAGACAATCCTGTCCACAGAGGACCAGAGTTTTCGCTGGGCCATCACACAGGCTGGGGCGGGGCTTCATCAATACCATCGTTTCAATGAGAGAAACAGAATAGATTTCTATTTGTAGGCATTTTCTACATCTGTAATCTACCTTCAGAGCAACTCTGCTCCTTGATGTTATTTAAACATCAAACATACATCTATCTATCTATCTATCTATCTATCTATCTATCTATCTATCATCTCTCACATGTTCTTTTTTCACACATAACATCACAGTTGTTTTTTTTTTTGTTTCATTTTTTAAAGGGGAACCGGACATTCTCATTTTTGCTGGTGAAAGACTGAAGTAATGTTTTTAAGTGAGCATGTGTGGCAATGGGTGATCATAGAAATGAAAAAGAACAAACATTTTTCATTTCATTAGTTCCACTTGTAGTAATTTATCCAGTGGAAATAAGGAAGAATGTGCACGAGGACTTAATATCAGGATGTTCCTGGCAATGCTATTTATAGTTGTTGTGTATCGTCGGGTTGGAATTGACTCATAGATGACCCTCCATCAAATTTTCAGAGACAGTTAATTGCATGGGAGGAGACTGCCTGTCTTCTTCTCATGGAGCAGATGGTGGCCTTGAACCACGTGCCTTCAGGATTATAGCTCAGCTTCTTGCCACTAGGCCTGTAGTAACCACTGAATACAATCTGCAGGCCCAACCACAGGACACTGGGGATCAGAGCTCAGGGCAGAAATGGGGTGCTCATGGCACAGGCAGTGAACGGATTAGCAAAGGAAGTTTACTGACATAAGAAGAACATAATATATTTAGCAAGGAAGTTAAAACATGCTTATAAAATATATTCTTAATGTCCTGGCAGAAGAAAGAACTGATTCTTTATAATATTTATAAACTCACCACTACCAAGTCAGTTCCAACTTATAGAGACCCTCCATCAGGTTTCTGAGATGATAAATCTTTTATGGGGGAGACTGTCCATGTTTCTCCCTTGAAGTAAGTGGTGGATTCAAACTGTTGACCTTCTAGTTAGCAGCCCAACACACTATTCACAGTGTGAGCAAGGCTTACCTATTTATAGGCATATACCATTATAGCACATCTATTTATAGGCACTCGAGCAACATGTCAACAGAGAACTGCCAGATGTACAGGCTGGGTTTAGAAGGGGTCATGATACTAGGAGTATTGTAGCTAATGTTAGATGGATCTTGGCTGAAAGCAGAGAGTATCAGAGGAATGTCTATCTGTGTTTCACTGACTATGCAAAGACTTTTGCCTATGTGGATCACAACAAACTGTGACTGACTCTGAAAAGAATGGGAATCCCTGAAGTTTTGATTGTGCTTATGTGAAATCTATACCTGAACCAAGAGGCAGCTGTTAGAACAGAGCAGGGAGGCACTGTATGGTTCAAAATCGGGAAGGGTGTCTGCCAGGGATGTATTCTGTCTCCAAACCTTTTCAATCTGTATGCAGAACAGATCATCCGGGACACTGGGCTGTACGAGGAGGAATGTGGCATCAGGATTGGAGGAAGACTCACCAACAACTTGCATTATGCAGATGACACAACCCTGCTTGCTGAAACTGAGGAGGACCTGAAGTGCTTGCTGCAGAAGGTCAAGGACTGCAGCCTTTAATATGGATTGAATCTCAACATCAAGAAAACAAAGATTCTCACCACTAGGCCAAATGGAAGCATGATTATTGATGGTAAAGAGATTGAGATAGTTAACAGTTTCAGTTTGCTTGGCTACACTTTTGGTACCAGCAGCCAGGAAATCAAAAGACAAATTACACTGGGAAAGTCAGCTGTCAGGGACTTCTCCAGAGTACTGAAGAATAATGACACTAGTCTGGAGACTAAGGTGCACCTGATTCAGGCTGCAGTCTTTGCAATTGCATGCTATGCATCGGAGAGCTGGACAATGACAAGCGATGACAGAAAGAGAATTAACTATTTTGAGCTGTGGTGCTGGAGAAAAGTGTTGAATATATCATGGACTGCTTAGGAGAACAAACAGGTTCATCCTGGAGAAAGTGAAAGTGGGCTGCTCCTTGGAGGCAAGGATTCTGAAGCTTCATCTGACATATTCTGGACATGTTACAAGAAGGGACCAGTCCTTGGAGAGGGACATCATGTTTGGGAGGGTGGAGGGACAGCGCAAGAGAGGAAGATCCTCGATGAGATGGATTGACTCAGTAACTGGGGTAATAGGGGTAGGTGTGTCAGAGACAACAAGGTTGGCAAAGGATAGAGGCAGGGTTTAGGGCTCTGGTACAAAGGGTCGCTATGAGTTGCAAGTGACTCGACAGCATACAACAACAACAACAACATATTATTTATAGGCATATACCATTATACCATATACCATCTATTTATAGACATATAGCATTATATTCAGGCCATGGTATTATCAGTCACTTGCCATACAGCTGAGAGCTGGACAATGAATCGGGATGACAGAAGAAGAGCTGATGCCTTTGACCTGTCGTGTTAGAGAAGAGTACTAAGTATCCCATGGACGGCCCAAAGAACAAACTAGAGAAGGTGCATCTGGAGAGCTGCTTAGAGGCAAAGATGGTTAAGCTTCATCTCACATATTCTGGGCATGATGTTCAAAGAAGCTGTTTCTTGGAGAAGGACATCATGCTCCTAAAGGTGGAGGGATGGCAAAAGCCAGAAGATTCTCAACCAGGTGGACTGACACAGTGACTATAGCAATAGGCTTGAGTGTGTCAGAGGTTGTGAGGATGGCACAGGACAGGGGAGAGTTCTGACCTATTGTTTAAGGGTTGCTATGAGTTTCCTGGAGTGAGGCTAGCCAGCATGGGCCTAGGGTTTGAACCAGGAGGCGGCCTTAAGCCGAAGGAAGCTGGGAAGGAAGTAGCCATGTTGTTCCTGGTTTGGCTGGCGCCTTCACAGGCTCGTGGGAAGCTCCCCTTGCCAGAAGGCAGGAGCGTGGTGGTGGGGAGTGCAGGAATCGTGGCAAGCTTTGGAGTGGACTGCTTTTCCGGGAATGTGTTTGACGTGCAGGTTTGCTTTGTCCCTGGAGTGAGGCTAGCCAGCCTGGGCCTAGGGTTTGAGCCAGGAGGCGGCCTTAAGCCCAAAGGTTCAAATTGTCTTCCTGTCAAACATTCTTCTAGGTGGTATAGCACTGGTCTGTGCATTGCTGTACAGAGGTAACTCGTGGTTGCTGTGATGCTGAAGCCTGACAGTGATGTGCACCCATGGTGGACAGTGTTGGCTGGAGCTTCCCGACTAAATCAAGCCTGGAAGCAGGAGTGGCATCCACTTCCAAAATGGCTTGCCTCTGGAAACTCTATGTACGAACAGTGCTCAGGCTGTTCGTTTATAGGGTCGCTATGAGTCGTCTACGACTCGACGGCATTAAACAACAACAACAACATGAGTTGCTTCAGTTTGATGGCACATAACAGTACCACCACCATTATATTAGGGAGCTCTGGTAACCTCATGGTAAATAGTGCAATCCCAAAGGCTCAATATTTGAATCCGCCAGCTGTTCCACAGGAGGGTGGGCAATCTCCTCCCATGGGATTTACCGTGCCGATAACTTGCTGGAGGGTCTGCTATGGATTGGTTCCCACTTGATAGCACAAACTAGTAACACCACTATTGTATTACAAGAAGAATGTAGCATCAGGATTGGTGGAAGTCTCAACAACAACCTGCATTATGCAGATGGTCCAACTTTGCTTGCTCGCTGAAAGTGAGGAAGACTTGAAATACTTTGTGCAGAAGATCAAAGACCACAGTCTTCAATATAGAAGACAAAAAATAAAACATAAAATCTCAACATAAAACAAAAATCCTTACCACTGGGCCAATAGGCAACACTATGATAGATGAAGAAAAGATAGAACTTGTCAATGATTTCAACATACTTAGATCCATAATCAAGACCCCTGGTACCAGCAAAAGACACACTGCATTGGGAAAAACTGCTGTCAAGGTCACCTACAAAATGCTGACGAGCAATGATGTCACTTTAAAGACTAACATGTGCCCGATCCAAGCCACAGTCTTTTTAATTACTTGTTATGCATTTGAAAGGTGGGCAATGAATAAGGATAGCAGAAGAATCAATGCCTTTGAACTGTAGTGGTGTAGAAGAGTGCAGAATGTCCCATTGTTGTTGTTATGTGCCGTGGAGTCGTGGAGTCGCCTGTGACTCATAGCGACCCTATGCACAACAGCCCTAAACTCTGCTCTGTCCTGTGCCAATTGCACTGCCTCTGATACACCCATCCTGGTTACCCCTGTCACTGAATCAATCCACCTCATAGAGGGCCTTCCCCTCCTGCGCTGTCCCTCCACCCTCCCAAGCATGATGTCCTTCTCCAAGGACCGGTCTTTCCTTACAATATGTCCAAAGTATGTTAGACAGAGCCTCAGAATCCTTGCCTCCAAGGAGCCGCCCATTTTGACCCTTTCCAGGATGAATCTGTTTGTTTTCCTAGCAGTCCATGGTACCCTCAATACCCTTCTCCAGCACCACAGCTCAAAGGCATCAATTCTCAAAAAAAACCAACTATGTCTTGGAAAAGATGTAACCAGGGTGCTCCTTAGAGGCAAGGATGGTGAATCTTCATCTCACATACTTTGGGCGTGTTATCAGGAGGGACCAGTCCTTGGAAAAAGACATCATTCTTGGAAAGGGGGAGGGAGTTAGGGAGGGAGGGGGAAAGCCTCGACGAGATGGACTAGCACAGTGACTGTGTAACAATGAACTCAAGAAAAGCGAGGTGATGAGGGTGGCACACGACAGCGTTCAGGTCCACTGTGCATGGGGTTGAGTTGGCTGGAGGGCATATAAAAGCAGCATGGACTACGACTCTAGAAGATTTGTTCTGAGACTTAGGAATGGGGAAAGGACTGCAGCCAGGGTGGGGGTGTGGAAGATGATGGAATTCACAAATTGCTCAAAGTAAAATTAGCTCACCTTTGCCAAAATACTGCTCTCCCTTCTTCTCGAGTAGTGGTTCTAAAATCAGTAAAATCCTGCTAATATCATTCCTTCTAATAAAAGCATAAAAGAAAACTCACTATTTCATTGACTATAAAATCACTATTCAGGTTTGGATTTAGTAGTAGGAAAGTGAGACACGGATCATATATATTCAAATATTACCTTCAGGGATGAGTTCTACAGTCTGCAATTATTTCAATTATTGCTGTGGTTTTTTTTTTAATTTAAATATTCAATTACCATGAGTTTACTTGCCCTGTGCCTTTTTTGCTGTGTGGTCCTTCCTTCTGGACTCAAGTGAGCCAAGCCCATGGCTCACAGCCCTTCCTCCTTAGTCTGCACAGTGTGGGGAGTCCTGGGGGGCCGGGGGAGAATGGGGCTGAGGGATGCCCTCTGCATCCCAGGGACTGGGCCTTTATCATGTGTGCTTGAAAAGTGTGAGCAGACAGGAACCCGCAAGGTGTCCCTGCCAGCTCTGGCAGTTTGTGAGGTGTTAGGTAAGCGTTAATGACTCTGCCAGACCTTTGAGAGGAACAGTGTGAGAGCAGGAACTGGGAAAGCAAACAGAGAAGACTCCCAGGGCACAGATTCAGACGGAAGTCCTGGAATCAGGGACAACTTCAGCACTTATGGGTAGAGACCCAAGAAATGCTTTTAAAACTTTAAACTCACTGCCTCCAAGTTGGAATCCGCTCAAAGCTGACCCACCAGTGACTTTTCAGAGGCTGCATATCACACAGGAGAGTGCCCATCTTTCTCTCACAGAGCCACTGATGGACTCGAACTGCCAGCGTTGCTGTCTTTGGGTTCACAGGGCTAGTACTCTAAGCACTACACTAGCAGAGCTCCCGGAGGGAAACATTTCAGGTCCTGAAAGTATCCTCTTGGGCTCCCAGCATCTCTGAAGAGCAATTTCCCAAGTATGATTACAATTTTCATTTGACTGGAAATATTCAACAATACGTGACGGGAATTTCATTAGCTGTATACAGCACTGCTCATTTCCCCCGCCCAGCCATGATTTTTGTTTTTCTTTCACTCTGTTTATAATCCCCTTTCTATTGAAATCTTTTGAGAAGGCAGCGGTCCGTAGGAGCTTGATGGCATTCTAACTGGTGTTCTAGGAAAACAAGCTGAAGTTCTGAGGGTGTTAGTTCAATTCATCTCCCTCAAGATGTAAGATTGTGTGAGACCTTCTGAGGGCTAATGGTGCTTTTAGGTTTTAGAAAGCAGAAATGAACAGCTTGTTTGTCTTTTCAATCTAAAAAAGGCAAATTAGACACCTGAAACTTGGGGGGAAAATTCATCCAAACCAAACTGTCTGTTACAGAACCGCCCCTTAGCCACACCGCCACAGTGGGACAGCGGGCAGAGGGCATGTGAGTGGAGGTGTCATCCTGTGTCCCCTGAGGCTGCGGAACAGGCACTGTCATGGATTGCAATGTGTGCCCTAAAATATATGCACACTGACATCATGTGAACACTGTGAAGATCCTCCGTGAGCTGATAAATCAAAAAGCTGCAGGAGGAGTAAAGGTGCAGCATGCCCTAACCCCATCACAACCTGACCTTCCTCCTGTAAGAGGAGTTCTATGGAAGGGGTGTGCTGTAATACTGTCTGTCTCACTGGAGATAAAAGGGGAGAAGGAAGCGGGGACTAAAGTACCACCAGGCAAGGATTGCCAGGAGTGGAGCGTGGCTTTAGGACCCAGGCCCCTTTGAGAGAAAGCTCTGGATTCTGGGGACAGCTAAGGCACCTGGAGGTCTTTAGAGAAATACAGGTGAGGCTGACAGAAGCTGAAGGAAACATGGGCTTTCCTCCACCATCAACACAGAGAGCGGGCCATCTCATAGGGCTGGTACCCTGAATTAGGACTTCAGGCCACCTAGTCAGGCTCTCTGGTGGCCTAGTGGTAGGAAGCCGTGCAGCAATCTCGAAGGCATGTGGTCCAAGGCCACAAGCTGCTCCTCAGGAAAAGGACTGGCAATCTCTTTCTGTGCAATTAACTGCCTCTGAAAATCCGCTGGAGGGTCAGCTACAGGTCTGTTCTAACTCTATGTAAACAACAACAAACAGCCTCCTACACAGGTACTCTGGTGGCCTAGAGGTAAGAAGCTGTGCAGCAATCCCAAAGGAATGAGGTTCGAATCCACCATTATGCTCCATGGGAGAAGGATGGACAATCACTTCTTGTGAGATTTCCTGCCTCTGAAAACCTGCCGGAGGGTCCAGTTTTGGGTCGGTTCTGACTTGATGGCACACAACAACAATAACAACAACAGTCTCCTAACAGTAAGAGTTATTGGTTTGCTTTGCTTGTTAAGGCATCCACTTGTGGTGTCTCTGTCACAGCAGCCTAGATAACTAACACCAGGCAGGGCAGTCTACACGCCCTCCCCTGCCTGTATCTGTCCACGTCCTGGTGGGGAGAGGAGAGGCTGCCCCTCACCACACGGCCTCTTCAGGAAACCCCTCACAGACAGGAGGCACAGAGCCTCCCAAGAGTCGTCACTGCAGGCTGAACACTACAGACCGTCACAGAGGTGCCTGAGCCAGAGGGAACCAAACTGAAGGGGAGATTTGATTCTCCCCTCCTTTCCCTGCTTCCCTCTCTGTCTCTTCTAGAACAGTCTGTAAGATGGTCACAATCTTTCCACCAGGGGCTTCAGAAGGGGTCCAGTCACCTCCACCTTCACAGCAGGAAATAGGCCTTCAGAGGGAAAGGGCCAAATTCACAGCATGGACTAGAACCTGACACCTGTCCTGCTCTCCTGGCCCTTCTCCCTAGGTGATGGCCCAGCTTTACGACTCAGGGCCAGGGGGAGCGCTGGGGAAACAGCTCCTCTGCATCGACAACACCCTGAAAATACGTTCTCAGGAGGAAGCCCCCCTGACAAATTCTTAGTAAGTGCTGCTGGACTGGCAGGGAACTGTCAGCATGGCTGCTAGCTCACCCCAGGAAGAATTTATACCCCAGAGAACGCAGACTGGAATGGGGAAAGGACGGCCATGTGAACGGTGAGTAACAGCTATGCGGTGACACAGAAAAGACCATTCTTTCATTGTGAACACTTAGAATCAATGTCCAAATCTCGGCCAGGAACCAGGAATTCCTCAGAAGTGGCCATTCGTCTGAGAGAAGCCAGAACAACTATGAGAAACAGGCCTGACAAATAGGGCCTATGATGGGAGCAGCTGGGGACAGAGGGACCAGCCTCGAGAGGATGCAGGGAGAATGGCTCTGTGTCCATTCAGGATAAACAGCACATTTTCTAATCTCTCTACCTGCTCCTCCAAGAGTGCCTAGTCTGTAGGAAGAGTTAGTTTAAAAACCTCTTCAGAATGTAAAATACAGTGTCTAAATGATGGCATAAAACATAATGTACATGAAGGAAACACAATGTATATGAATGACTGTAAGCAAACAAACTTTTAAAAATTTTTTTAAAAATCAGAAAATACTTTTTTTTATTGCAACTCAATCAAGCTTGTTTTAAAGGGCAGATTTAAGACACTAGACTGTTTAGTTTGGGGTTTTGTCTTCACACAGAAAAGGTGTCACTGACTTACCCACATCAGGACTCTACCCTGGGGGTGTGTGTGTGTGGAGGGAGTTTATGCTTCCAGCTGGGAGGAGAAGCACACAGACAACACCCAGAGCAGCCAGCCAGGGGGCCACACTGCCCTTCTTCCTTCTGAATACACTCTGGTGGTACTGACAGTGGCCAAGATACCAGTAATACATTTCATTTCCCTGACTCCCTTGCAAACAGGGGGAAAAGTGACCAAGATCTAGACCAGATGGATAAGAAAAACTACTGGACCGAGCTAAGAAAAACTACTGGACCGAGCTTCTGGGAAATCTCCTTAGAAGGGGGGCTCATTCAGGCGGCAGATGCCATTCTCACTTCCCTTTCTTTGCTTTCTTTCCAGAACAAGGATGTGATGGCTGTAGTGCAGGCAGCCACGTTGTAACTCAGAGGCACTTCTGAGGATGGAGGCCAAAATCAGAGAACAGTTAGTTGACCCAAAAGATTAGAGGAGACTCCACACTAGGCCTGTGCAGCCTTCTCTGGACTTTATTTTTTTATGTTAAGAGAAATCAAAGCCCTGTTGTATAAGTCATTATTGTTCCCTATTGTTGGTAGTCACGCACGTTTCCAGTTGAAACAGGATATACACACATTCAAGGAGAGGCCCCTTCACCAAGGTGTGAGCCATTCATTCTACCACCCGCCCCAGAAGCGGACGGAAGAGCAATAACTGAGTATTGATCCCAGATGCACTCGGAGAAATTCCAACTCAGAAACTACAATTAAAGTGAGGGCGATGAGAACATCCCACACCAAATTACCGCTTCCGCCTCCTGGAGAGGTGCTTTGTGCGGCCCAGAGGACTGATTTCAGAGCTTCCAACTGAGGAGAATCCTCAGGTAAGTATTTTATGAAAATCATCCTTGAAAAGAGGCAGCCCCTGGGCCAACCTGAGGGAAATGAGGACAGCAGTGGAAGGAGGGAGTTCCAGAGCTTTCCTCAGCTTTAGGAATGAGAAACCTCGGGGAAGGAGTGCAAGCCACTCGAGCATGATTCTCATTATTACTAATGATCCTTAATAACGAAGAGGCCACGTTCGGTCTCCAGTCGGCTGAGATGATCAGAAGTGGCTCGCTGCAGTTATAGTAATAACTAAACATAATTCGACACTAAATTACAATTCCAGGCCTACGGCTTTCAGCACAATCCCTTAATGTAAGAGAGAACTAATCCTGAACATCAATAAACAGAATAATCTAATTAAGTATCTCTCCATTTGGGAACTACTCAGAATTGAGAATTTAGCAGGCTAGTGAGGCAGGGCAGAACAATTCAGCATTTATTGGTTTTAAAAAGCCAGGGCTTTTCTCATAACATTTTTGGTTTTTTTAAAAAAAATTTCAAACAAATATCTAATCAATCTGAATGAATCTGCTCTTTCACATGGTGTAAATTCTTAAGGGCTGCAAATGCTTCTCAGATGTGCAACATGATTTCTTCCAAACAGATTTACTTGGAACTTAATATTTAATTAAGTATCTTTTGTGTTCAGTAACATTGAAACATACTCTTAATAATTATTTCCTTATATAATAAGATCACACATAACTAAGGAATTATAGACAAGGAAGACTACTAAAAAGTCTGTATTTTTTTTTCTAGTTCCATTTCATGAAGAAATGATAGCTGAATTCCCTAATTTATAACCTCATTGCTATTGCTATTAACATACTTTGCAGGATCCTGTCTCGGGTTGAAGGGTTCTCTGCTCTGGGAAACACAAAGGAGGAAACTTGCAGTTGAGTCTACAGCACGAACATGCTCTGAACAGCCTGTTGGTAGGGAGCCTGCCTGGAATAACCTGTTGTCATGGAATCAAGGATGACTTCTGGTGACCCCACATGCTCCACAGGGCTGTTCATGGCTGAGGTGTCTCTGGAGGCACCACGCAGGGACTCCCAAGTACTGACTGCTGTTGGAAACTGCTGCACTGCTCACCACCCTGGACTCATGGAAATCCCACACACAACAGGACTGAACTGTGCTGACTGACAGCGTTTTCCCTGGCTTATTTTTTGGGTTTCACCAGGCCGTTCTTCCTCCTCTTGGTCTGGAAAAAATCTGTTCACTCTTGTAACAACACACAAGCCTCCACTGATAAACTAATGGGGGCTGTGGGCCCACTGATAGACTAATGGGGGCTGTGTGTGAGGTGCTTTACCTGGGAATGGAACCCACCTCTCTGGGTGGAAGGTGAGAACTCTACCACAGGCCTTGAGGGTCCCACAGGCAACAGGTATCTGAGAAATGTGTGACAAGGATGAATGATTTCAGATTCCTTGAGGAAGGAAGTTGTTCTCATAAAGTCTGAGCTAGTCTCTTCAGGCTGAATGTCTGGATGGAGGCAGTGGTGAAGATGAGATGGAAATGAAGGCACAATCCACCCTGGACGCAATGCTTCCACGTGCAGCATGACGATAACTTCCCCTATTCTTCTGTCAGGACCCGGGTGATGGTTCTCACTCACTGTTAAGGTATGTATTGGGTATAAGGATGACAGAAGAATTGCTGCCTTTGAATTGTGGTGTTGGAGAAGAGCACTGAACACCCCATGGACGGCCAAGAGAACAAACAGAAATGTCTTGGAGAAGGTGCAGCCAGAGTGCTCTTTGGAGGATTGCTTTGCCTCACAAACTTTGGACATGCTGCTAATAGGGGCTATTCCTTGGGGAAGGACATGATGCTGGGAAGAGTGAAGGGCCAGTGAAGGAGAGGAAGACCCTCAACCCCAGATGGATTGACATGGTGATTGCCACAATGGGCTCTTGTGTGTCAGGAAGTGTGAGGATGGCACAGGATAGGACAATGTTCAGAACGTTATTCACAGGGTTGCTATGAGTTGTACTCAACGACACCTAAGAACAACAGCATCGGATAAATGGCACTGGAGGTACAGACCCCTCGGGAACCCCAAGGGCAATTATCTTGAACAAGGAAATCTAAGTGGTACTTACTGCTGGCGGAGGACATATGGCTGTAGTCAGACCTGAAACACAAAACCTCAGTGTTAGTAAGATTTTTACACGGTTTTTCATTCAAGCTAGACTTTTAAACAATCAGTTGTATTTAAATGGTAAATACATAACCAACATTACTGCAGTGCTGAGGTCCATTTCAGACAAAGGTAAATTACATCTGAATTCACAAGCAAAACTAGTTGGATTTCTCTACAGCAACAAAGAAAACATGGGGAAAAAGTTACACAAAAAGTTAGCATATGACCCAGCAGTCCTATTACAAACTACATTTGCTGAAGAATTAAAAATTATTTGTACAAGAAAGTTCATAACAGCCAAAGGTAGAAACTATCACATTCTCATGAACAGACAAATGGATAAAATGTGCTGTATCTATGTGATGGAATATTATTTAATCATAAACAAGGGTGAGGTATGGACACATGATCCAATGTGGATGAACTTAGAAAACATGCTGAGGGAGAGGCACAGATGTTCACATATTGTAGGCTGATTGCTTGTATATGGAGAACTCAGATCAAAAGCAGGCTACTGACTTCCAGGGGTCGGGGAGCAGGGAATACACTGTGACTACTTAAAGCTTCCTGCATCCAGCAACCCACAAGTTACACCAGTATAGAAGACTGACAGACAAATGCTGTACTAATAAAGCAAATGATAAACATGCAAGCATATATAACTTAGTTATAAAGTAATTATTACTGTTCTTGTATACGGTCTAGTTGGAACCAACTCAAAGCCGACTCTTCCGTGGGCTTTCAGAGGTTGTAAATCACACAGGAGGAGAATGCCCATCTTTCTCCTCTGGCACAGTTGGTGGATTGGAACCATACACCTTTGCATTGGCAGCACAATTCCTCAGCACTAAGCCACCATAGCTCAACAGGCAAATAAATCCCCAACATAACAAACCAACAGATACGTGTTGTATCTCTAACAGCAAAATGTAAAGACAATAATACATAAAATACCACGGTGCAGGGCACCCTTTTCTGACCCGGGCTTAGGCCCACAACGGTGTAGCAGGATGGGTCCTGCATGGGGGTGTTTGGGACAGTGGCAAGGGTCTCCTTTAGAGTTCTGATGGCGTAGTGTGTTATATGCAGGACTAACTGAAAACTAGTGGTTCAAATCCACCAGATGCTCTTCAGGAGAAAAATGGGCCTTAGAAACCTGAGGTGTTGGAGAACTCACTCTATCGAGGTTATTGGCTAAGTGCCATTGAGTCACCTATGACTCACGGTGACCTTATGACAATGGGTCTGAGAACCCTGCCTGATCCTGTGCCATTCTCATCATCTTTGACATACATGAGCCCACCACTAGAGTCACCGTGTCAGTCCGTTTCGTTGAACGTCTTCCCCTCCTTCACTGACCCTCCATCCTTTCCAAGCATGATGTGCTTCTCCAAGGACTGGCCCTTCTTAACAATATGCCCAGAGTATGTCAGACGAAGTTGCACTATCTTTATCTCCAGGGAGCACTCTGACAGCACCCTTTTCAAGACCTAATTGTTTGTTCCTCTAGCAGTCCATAGGACATTCAGCATTCTTCTCCAACACCACATCTCAAAGGCATTGATTGTTTTTCTACCATCTTTATTCATTGTTCAGCTTTTAGCTGCATAGCAAGTAACTGAAAACACCATAGTTTGGATCAGGTGCACTTTAGTCTTCAAGGTGACATTATTGCTCACTAGCACTTCTACGATGATAAATTTGTTGGGTTTTTTCCAGTGGGGGGAGGGGGATAATAAAAACATTTTGCACCTGGATAAAGGTGACAGCTGAGAGTAAGTATTTAAGTTTAGTATATATGAATGTTACCTCAATTAAACAAGTAAGTTTTGAAGAGTAAAACTTGAAAGGTAACTTTAGAAAACAGGGCCTCTTTCTTCGAATGGGTTCTATGAGTCCAGCAGATGGGATTCTGGAGGACCCTAACCACTCTTTAAAGGGAGTCCTAAGAGGTTGAAACTTCCAGCTGCCACCAAGTTGACCCCACGTTTGTCAGAGTAGAACTGTGCTCCTGTGGGGCTTTCAAGGGCTGATTATTTGGAAGCTGATCACCAGGCCTTTCTTCTGAGGCACCTCCAGGAGGAGGACTTGAACCTCCAACCTTTTGGTTGGCAGCTGGGCCCACTCCCAAGTGTTAAATCACTGCAAATGGTCACTCCTCAACCAATGCTACAGCACATCCTGGAGAACGTATCTGTGCGGATGGAAGCAGTGAGAGGATGAGGGAACCTCTGCCAGGAGGGCTTTCACATTCAAGGAAACAAAAGGGTACACACTGATTTGAGAAATGTCAGTTCCGGCCGCCGGATAATAGGGTAGCAGGATGTGAGCTGTGATGTGGAAAAGGAAGATCCAGAGGCCAGGGCGAAGTGCCTGAAGGTGGCAAATGGCTAAGCGCTTAGCCTCTAGCAAAAGGATGTTGGTTTTAACCTAACAAGAGGCACAACGGAGCACCGGCCTGACAACCTGCTTTTGAAAGATCACAGTTTTGAAGGCCCCCAAGGAGAGACTCAGCCTCACACAATGGGTTCTCCATGAGTCAGAACCACCTCTGCAGCAATGCTCACCATCACCAACAGGTGAAGAAGTCACTGCTCTCTGGTGGCCCAGTGGCAACGAGTGCCAGCAACCCAAAGGCTCACTGTTCGAATCCACCAGCTGCTCTGTGGGAAAGAAAGATGGACCATCTCCTGCCATGTGATTTACTGCCTCTGAAAATCTGCTGGAGGGTCAGCTATGAGTCGGTTCCAGCTTGACAGTACACAGTAACCACAACGTCAAGAGCACAAGGGTTTATCCTGCCAAGGTGGGAGGGAGGGACGACAGCTACGTGTTGAAGAGGTTCATTACAATTCATTTTACAGATACACTTCGCTTTGATCTGGCCTCCTATTGCCTTTCTCAAATCATCATCCAATTTCCCTTCCACTATCCTTCATACACAAAAGAGTTTGAAGAATCGGAGAAATTCTAACGAGTTTAAGGACCTGCATCTCTCACACAAGATGATGTGCTGGTTTATGGGATGAAAGGAAAGCCGCACGTGGTCTTCCCATCTCAGATGAGTTACTGTGGGACTCACAGAATCACTGAATTTTAAAGGTGGCGAGAATGTGAGAGGACACGTGTGGATTCCTTCATCGCAAAACACACCCAAGCCTATCAAATTGCTTTGTTCATTTTATTGATGAGGAATTAATGCGGGACTAGGGGGCTCTGAGGGTGCAGTCTGCAGGGCGTGGTGCTGCTAACCTAACTGCTGTGCTTTTCTGGCTGCTCGAATCCACCCGCAGCTCCTCGGGGAGAAGGATGGGCCGTCTCCTCCTGTGCAATTTACAGCCTCTGAAAACCCACTGGAGGGTCAGCTCTGAGTCAACTCCAACTCAACCGCAGTGTGCTGAGACGTAACAAAAGCACCAGCTGAGGAAGGGCAGGGACTTGGCCTTGCGTGTAGTGGGTTGGGCGAAGAAGCAGGTAGAAGGATTAGAGAGGGTCGGGGAGATAAGAGCAGTGAGCAAGGTCAAAGGGCAATGACCTTCTGAAAGCCTCGATCTGCATTAAATGCTTTCTGGAACATGCCAGGATATAAAGTTCTGGACAATTCTTAGAAATGTAACTCCATAAATGCAGCAGTGAATACCCAATAAAGGTCTATTACGGTAAATAAATGCAGCGGCCAAATACTCCCATTACAATACGATCCTAAGAAATTCCAAGACTACTCCAATGAAACATATAAGAATGCATGAGATGACTATTTTATTATTAAAAAATTGCCAGCATTTTCTGCTCAGCGTTTCCAAATATACTTGGAGCAGATGGAATTCACATATGCATACATTTGAAAGATCCGCATACAGATGGATATGTCTATAGAAAAAAAAATTTACATTTGAAAACTATTTTAGAATCTTCAAGTGCAATGGTTGTTTCCCAGAACAGGACGAGTACCTCAGAGACCTTTCACAGGTCCAGCCCACCTCCAGGCAGGAGCAGTTCTCCTCTGTCCAGTCAGCCCCCTGCCCATGCCCTGGCCAGTGCCTGCGTCCTCTTGTGATCTCCTCCTTATACATCCATCTCTGCCCAACAAAAATCTGGCCCTGCCATCCTCTGTTCCCACTGCCTTCTGGATGAAGGCAGGCTCTCTGGGGTAAAACATGAGAGATGGTTCCCTGCCCAGCCCCACATCACCCACCTTCCACGCGGTACTCCGTGAGCAGAGCCAGCAAGCAGTGAAAGGAAAGTCCCCTGAAATCTCACCACTGCTTTCCAGGCTTCGTTCATCCCCCAAAATCCAAACTCGGTGATGTCAAGTCACTTCCAACTCTGGTGACCCCACGTGTTCACGTCATCTGTACACAGTTGCCATAACAACACAGATAAAACCTGTGTGACTTAGCATTTTAACATGCTGTACACACTCCCTCCAGCTGAAATTTTAAAAGATGTGATGCACTATCATTTATTCACTCCTCTGATTGACTATATGCTTATTCTCAGTTGTTCACTTTGATAAGGAAAAAATTAGGAGGAATATTTTGTACTGACTTTCTTTTCCTTAGACAAATTGTCAGGATCAGGATTATATACTGAGTCCAAGAATGAACACAGCTTGTAAAATACATATATATTCTAGGTAGCTTTTAAGATATATATTCCAAATAATGCCCAACCACCTGGTCAACGCAGCTCTGGTGGCTTAGTGGTGAGGGACTGTGCTGTCAACCCCAAGGTACATAGTTCAAATTCCCTAGCTGCTCCACAGTTGGAAGGTGGGCAGTCTCCTCCATATGACCAACTGACTGAAACCTCACTGGAAGGTGAGCTATGGGTCAGTTCCAACTCGAAGGTACAACAACCACCTTCTCAAAGGAGAAACAACTATAACGCTGAAAACAATTCTGTGCGTAAACAATTTCAAAACACCTCAAGGGTAGCTCTGGTGGCCTAATCCACAGAAAACAACACTGCCAACTCAAAGGCCATTCCTCAATGGAGATTTGAACCCACCAGTGGCTCTGCAGGAGAAAAATGGGGAGTCTCCTCCAGTATAATTTACAGTTCTGGCAACCCCAGGAGTTCGGTCAGCTATGAGTTGGTTCTGACTTGATGACAATATGCTTTAATAGCCTTAGAGAACAATCAGGAACCTGTGTGTGTTCTCAGGAGAAGTGGCCCTTGACCTTGTTTACAGGAGGAAGAAGGGGAGCAGAGGAGCTGCCTTACATGCCTATACTGGTCTCCATATTAGAAGAATTACCCAAGCAGCTTTCCATGACAAATTCATCCTTTAGGAGACATGAACCTGACAAAAGTGACTCCATGAACAACTTCAAGAGAAAAAGAAAAATCGATGGACCCTTGACAAAGGTGAGCAGAGCAAGACAAGGATTATCTAACTTCACATACTTGACATATATACTAAATATAAATCCACATACTACACTTTGCATATGAAGATGCAATTAGATGTGCTTGGTGTATGTATAATGAATACCTTCCTAGTTTCTCTTTGCCAGGAAAATCACCATAAAAATGGATCTTCTCATCTTAGTGAAACTGACCCTGACATCCCCAAAAAAAACCTCAGTTCAGTCAGTGCAGCAAGATCTAATTCATTAACTCTCAGTTCACTGACCGGGATGGCACTGTAATCTAATGTTAACTAGGTCCACCTCATATATCAAGTAAAAAAGCCATCTGTCGTTCACTGACTGTGACTATAATGGCCCACATGTGTCAGACCAGAATTGTGCCCATTAGGGTTTGCAATAGCTGATCTTTCAGAAGTAGGTTAGCCAGGCCTTTCTTCCAAGGTACCTCTGGAAGGATTTGAACTTCCAAACTTTTGGTTCATAGTAAGCTGATGCCATGTCCTAGGGACTCTAATATTAAAGAGAAAGCTACTTAATCATTTCCCCTTTCCCTTTCCTTTTAACCTGTTCCATTTAAAAATCTATTTAGCCCATTCTTTCCCATCCACCTGTTTTAGAAACTCTAGCTCTGTCAACTGTTGGTCTTCTCTGAAGTCACAGGGAAGTCAGATGGCAGTTACTCAAAGATGACTTCACCCTTTCAGAAGGTGAAATGACAGGGAAGGTGAAGTTCATGAACACCAGATCAAACAAGTGGATGGCGAGACTACCTGGTATGGCGGAGCATTTGAAACAGGAGCTTAGTTCATCACAGATGAAGTACCCAGGATCCAGCACTTGACTGACTTACTCTCCTCCTTTACTGGGACTTACAATAACTCCTTCTGTCTTCCTACCCTCAAATCCTGTGTAAGACAGTTTACCACCAGTGGCCCATTTCAGCCAGTTTTTCTTATAAAAAGCACACAGAAGCACAATGCTGGCTTTCAAGTGGATCTGGAAAATGAGTGATGCAGAATGACATCAAATGCCACTGAAGATTAGTTTGCCTTTAGTCTGGTCTGTATTGGATGGGTCAGCTAGAAATTTAAGGCAAAGAAAGTGAGCGGAGAAAAAGGTCATTACAGACCAGTGGCTCCCGTAGGGGCAAAGTCCCTATGGAGAAGCACCTGGAGACCCAGGCACCAGTGCAGCCAAGCAGCCTCACGGCTCGTGTCTGCGGTGCAAAACAAAAATGCTAATACTGAGTCAGGTCCCACTGCCTCCCAGAGGGTGACACTTCTCGGAAGATGTGAAAGAATTAGAGCACCTGCTCTGAGTATGAAAACAACACAAATCAGTTCCCAGCCAGTCCCTTCCTATTCATGGTGACCTCACACATGTCAGAGTAGCACTCAACTCCAACAAGGGTTTCTCTGGTGATGCCTTTTATAGTAGATGGTCAAATCTTTTCTTTCAAGGCATCTCCAAATGAGTGTGATTAGCCAGTAGTCTAGCACGTAAGTTTACTTACGCACCGTCCTACCCCACTGGCATCAGGTTGAGTTTGACTCATAGGGACTCTCTATCTAAGGGACTATCTAGTTTCCAAGGCTGTATCTGTTTAGGGGAAGAGACTGCTCATCTTTTTCTAGCAGGGCCACTGGAGGATTTGAACCCCCAAACTTTGAGCTAGCAATACTGTTTCAGGATCTTTATGTCCTCATAGCAATTCGATACAGTAGGCACTATTATCATCATCCCCATTTTACAGAGGGAGAAATTGCAGAGAGAAGTTAAGTAACTGACTTAAGTTTCCATGGTTACTCCAGTAAGTGGAAGGGCCAGGATTTAAACTTCGCAAACCCAGCTCTTCCAAAGTGATCAGTACCATTGACCCATTGGTAGAGTGACTCACCAAGGTTTTCAGGAACCGTCTCTTTGATCCTGCTGTTGAAAACTGCTGATGGGCTCAAGTAATACCCTAAAAATCCCTTGGCCCTATGTTTTGGCCATACCATGGAGTTATAATTTCTCCCATCTTTCCACGTCCTGATATCTCAAATTCCACCGTTTCTACCTGACCTAAGTACGTGACACTGCACAGGAGAATAAACAGGAGAACAGAGCAGACTAGTCACTAATCTCAACTGACTCTCACTCACCATCGCCCAAAACAGCTCCGTTAAGTCTCTACTCTCTTCACACTGCATGCTCCCTTCTCTTCCTCTGCCTGTAGGAGGGGGCGGACCCTCCTCCACAGCCCAGAGTCGCTGACTTCCACCTTTCTCAGAGAGCTGATGTGACCTTTCCTTCTCATACCTGTAGCCTTGCCTCTGTCACAGAATCTTTCCTATCAGCGTATGGTGCCCAATCAGCACCTATTTTTAAAAATCATTCCCTCACCCTGGCTTCCCCTCTAGCCTTTCTTTCCCCTCCTTCAATAGACAAAGGTCTCTAGCTATTTTCTTTCCTCGCTTTCTACTTCCTCAGGAGCCACCACTCCACCTCCAAATGTTTCTCCATCTTCCCTTCATTATCTCTGAGAAGTCAAAAGATGCATCATGTGCCTCCTTCTAATTAATTCTCTAATTCTCCTCCTTCCTTTTCTAAGAACTCCCTTTACTTGGCTTCTATGACGCCATGTTCTTGTATGTCTAATCTTTCTCAGGATCTTTGCTCAGCTCAGCCTTGCAACGTTGGTGCATCTTGGGGGTTTTCTCCAACATTGCAATGTTGGTGCGTCTCAAGGTTGATCTTAAAGAGCACCAACTTCACAGACTGCTGAAGAATGAGCTGATGAGACATGCAAAGCTGTTAGAACAGGACCTGGCACACAGCAAGTGCTAGGGCACTGCTGTCTTTCGTGTTGCCTGCTCTTCAGACCTTCACGGCCATTCTGAGATTGTTGTTTGTTGTTATGTGCCACTGAGTTGGAACTGGCTCATAGCTGACCCTCCAGTGGGTTTTCAGAGGCTTTAATCATATGGGAGGACACTGCCCATCTTTCTCTCATGGAGCAGATGGTGGATTAGAACCGCCTACTGTAGGATTGGGAGTCCAAGTCTTTACCTCTAGGTCATCAGAGATAGTTGTCAAATACAAAGCTGTCATACAGACCCTTTCTCAGCAGACTCATCTCTACTTGCAAGTCTCTAAATACTTCAAAGGCAAGATATTGAAAATGACATTCACCATGTCAAGCTGGTCTCAACACCCTACCTCCAGTCTCCTCTATCCAGAACACTATGCACCATATTGTTCCTGTTGACCGAGAGTCAATTTTGACACCCACCCTCTGTTGTTCATGTCGTTGTTAAGTACCGTCGAGTCATAGACTCATAGCAACCCTATGACCAAGAAGTATAACTGAACACTTGTATAACTTTCATTGTTTCTCCAAGTTCATAGAGTTTCGGGAGGCAAGCCATTTCAGAAGTGGATGCCACTCCTGCTTCCAAGCTTGTTTTAATCGGGGAGTGCCACCAAACACTGTCTACCATGGGTAACCATTATCGCATTTGACACATCATTGTCACAGTGTTCAGCATCACAGCAACCACGAGTTACCTCTGTACAGCAAATGGACAGACCATTTCTAAGTGCTATACCACTTAGAAGAATGTTTGACCAAAAACAATTTAAACCAAGCCCGAGGGCCACAAATTAAAATCACCCACCTTTGGCTTGGTAGCATCACTTTCTATCCACCAGGCCCACAGAGTTCTCTCTATGTTGGTGGTGGTGTTGTTAAGTACTGTCGAGTCATAGACTGCCCAAAATGCTTGTCCATCTCCTCAGTGTCTCCCAGAGCCACTTGCCTCACACCTTCCTGCTGATACTGTCCCTCGAATGATCATCTCTGGCTTCAATTACTGTAAATACAACCTCATGGATTCCCTACCTGCATCCCATCTTTCTCCTCACATGACAATCCAGCACATACAATACAGTACATACAGTACTGGGGAACACCCCCCTGCTCCTGGAATAGTCCAACAATCTTTCCCAGGTCAGACCACGGGCTCAAAACAGAGATGAGCAGAGAAACCACAGGGTTTCCAAGTCTCTAAGTTGTTACAGAAACAGACTGTCACACTTTTCTCTCAACTGGAAGGTTTGAACCATGGATCTTGGCGTTAGCAGTCAAGAACTTCACATATAAATCCTTCTAATTTTAAACCAACTGTGGCCAAATTTTTTTCTCTCACACAGGTATTTTTGGGAATGACACTTTTGTGGGAGGGGGGGGTCAATGCTCCCAATTATCTCCACTTTCACGCAGATAAACAGCACTGGGTGTCTGCTATCCTCCAGGGACCTTGCTGGGCACTGTGGACACAGGAGCGGAGTGAGTCTGTCTTCAAGCTCACAGTGCCACATTTATGAGAGCACAAAGACAAGGCAGTGAGATTTGGGAAGTCTGGAGGTAAAGGATCCTTGGTCTTTCAGGATCATCACTGAGCGGTGATAAGAGTGGACACCTTGGCTGCTACCCCAGGCTGGTGATCTGTTTCTGAAAAATCAGTCACTGCAAATTTGACGGAGTACATGACAGACTTGGGCCACCACACACAAGTCAGGGTCCATTCAACGATGATGGGGCTTTGTGTTTTTATCTTTTTACATATTTTGGAGGGAACCAAAGACTTCTTTGAGAAAAAGATAAAACATTAAGTTCCCCTCTACTAGACATTCACGAAGCAGATCACTCTGTCTACAATGTAAAGCACTGGGTAACTAACACCAAATTAAGGATCTCTGCCTCACAGGGTGTGTCACCTGAGCTGAGCCTTGAAAGAAGAGTCCCTTTTCACCAAGTGGACAGACATGCCAGCTGGAGAAGGGCAGATCTGGCCAAGAGGGCAGCTTGACAAAGACAAGGAAATGAGGGGCAAAAAACCCAGAAAAACGAAACTCCTGTCTGACGCAGCTAGGTGCAGAGAGCAAAAAACTGATGCCTGCGAGAGGGGCTGGGCTTAGACTTTACAGGTGCTCCTTACACATGGCAAAACCACCGAAAGCTTCAAAGGGACAGACAGGATCAGATTGGCATTAAAAAAAAATATTCTCAGGATAGGTGGTGTGATAAATGGTATTGATCAGCTGTAATGAAATTAATAGAACAAAATGCATATGAATAATTGAATGAAAACTAATAAAAAACAAATTCATCATGATAGCAAACGTGTGTTGAGTAGTTTCCACATTATACACTGTCTCCACAGGTAGTTATATGAGGCTGGAAGGGTGGGGAGAGGGATCTAGAAAAACAGGAATCTATGCACAGCACATTTGATAACGAAATTTGTGCATCAGCGGAGGGGACTTGCTGATGAACTAGGGGTCTCTGGCCCAGAGTCCATTTGGGCGTGCCGGAATTGTAAAATACTGAAATGTTTGGCCATGTCTGTAGGCTGAGGGCTGGTGTGTTGTGAATCTCGGTTCCCGCTGGACCTGAGAACGGCCTCTCATGTCTTGAGGAGGGACACGTATGGAATGCTCTGGGCTCTGATGGCTTTCTTTCCTCCCCAAGTGTGTGTCAGCAGAGGGGACTTGCCAGGCAAATTGGGGATATCTGGCCCAGAGTCTGCCAGCATTTGTGGAATTGTAAAATACTGAAATGTTTGGCCACGTCTTCAGGCTAAGGGCTAGTGTGTGGTGGACAGTGTTTGGTGGAGCTCCTAGATTAAAACAAGCTTGGAAGCAGGAGTGGCATCCACTTCCAAAATAGCTTGTCTCCGGAAACCCTATGAACCTGGAGAAAGGATGAAAGGTATACAAGTGTTCAGGTCTTTCGTTCATAGGGTCACTATGAGTTGCCTACAAGTAAAGGGCACTTAACAAGAACCTAACAACATACCTACACAGAGAGCTCTGGTGGCTTAATGGTAAGGAGCTGCCTTGTAATCCCATACATAGTTCAAATCCACCAGCTGCTTCTTGGGAGATAGATGGACCATCTCCTCCTATGCAATTAATTGCCTCTGAAACGCCATTGAAGGGTCAGCTATGGGTTGGTCCCAACTCAACAGTAAACAACAACAACATGCATACATAGCAAATATGGAATTAAGTCATTTATTGAAACTTTCCTTTAAAAACATGCCATTTCACCTTTATCTTTAAGGAGCTCTGGTGATGTAGTGCACAGTGTGCTACACTGCTGACCAAAAGGTCAGCGGTTCAAATTCACCAGCTGTTCCAAGAGAAGCTGGGCATTTAGTCTTAGAACCCGATGGAGGGTTGCTCTTGGTCAGAACCTACCCATTGGTAGTGGGTATATCTTTATCCTTAGTTTAAGGATGCTACTGAGGCAGTGCTACTAGATGTGTGCAAAGTTTTTGAGTGGTTACTACCCTAAAGGTTGGTGGTTTGAATCCACCAAGTAGCTCTGCAGAAGAAAGGCCTGGTGGTCTGCTCTATGAAGATTGCAGCCCAGGAAACGCTACGGAGTGCTGAGGGTCAATGGAATAGCAGCTGGGAATAGCAAGAACAATTGTTGATTGCCATCGAGTTGAGCACGACTCATAGCAACCCTATGAACAAAAGGGCCTGAAGTCTTTTTATAACTAACATCATTTATCAAAGTTCATAGAGTTTTCAGAGGCAATAGAACAATAGAGGTGATAAAAATTCTTTAAACAATTCTGTTCTGTTGAACTGTGCATGCCAGTGACAGACACAGAGACGAGAAGCTCTGGAGAAGGTCATCTCGTGATGACCAATGACCGAGCTCCTCCTGGGCCCCCTGGGAGCTGTCATGCTGACCATCACTATCCCCGAGGTGGTGTCACCCTCGGGCCAGCGCTTCCTCTGCCTCTCCAGTGGGGGAAATGTGTTTTAGGTAAGCGCTGCAAATTGAAAACGAATGGACAAGTCAGCACTTTATTTACCCCTGAGAGAAATGAGCTGATCATTTTGCTTTGTTCTGCTATCCACGGTCCAGCTAGCTAATGGCAGGCACACAAAAATCAGAAAGCTGACGTTTTCAATTAAAGCTGGTGGACATCACACACCGAGAGTGTGGGGGAAAGCAAGTGAGTTCAGGATCGGGTTACTCCTGGGATTGTAACTGGGTTCTACGGTGAACCACAGATGATTGAAGTTTGGGTAACAGGGAAAAGCCGTTGTAGGGTGCCTTATAGCACCTAGTCCCACATCTGGGAGAGGAGAAGGGTGGTAGGCAGGAAGGGGCTCTGCGAAGCTTTCACAGGGTCAAGGTCAGAAGTTCCGGTCCATCTATGATTTGGGCTCTGTTCACACCCTCCCAGGGTTTCCAGGTGCTGAAAATAGTTCTAACCCTTCCCACCTTCCAGAGATGAGGCATTCTGTCTTTGGAGGCCACCCTCTACCCCGCCTCCTCCAGGGTCACTTCAAATAGGAAAAGCCACCCTTTCCTCCCAGGTCAGTACCCACATCCTGAGGGGCGCGCTGACTCTGCACAGGAAAATCCTTTTGCGATAGGGGCTGGGCGGGGGCCTCTTCAGTGACCTGCACCTGGAAGAAAACATCTGGCCTTTTCTCCCTCAGGAAAACCATGCTGTTGGGAAAGGCTTGAGCTAAGTGGGTCCGTAAGCTAAGGGGTCGGGGCGTTTCTCTAATCAGTTTTCTCAGCACCTCGGTCACCCCGCGAGCACCCAGGGCAGTGGTTCCGGCGGGACGCGCGCCCTTCTAGGTGAGAAAGTTGGGCTCAGGGTGGGGGAATCGGGGAGGTGTCCACCAGCCTGGAACAAAGTCAGAAACGGAAGCATGCCTTCACCTAGCGGACTTCTGGGAGACTTTGAAGGGCCGGGGATCCCAGCCTTGCTCCCCTCCTCTCCCCCTTCCACCCCATCCCGGACTCCAGGAGGCTCCGGGCTAAGAGGAGAAAGTCCCTGAAGGTCGTAACAAGTGCAAGAACACGCTGTCTCCAAAGGAGATGACAAAGGGACACCCTAAGTCCTCTCACTGATGGGAAGCAAGGAGAGAAGAGGTGGGGCGCCAGCAGGGCCCCCCGCACCAGGAGGTCTTCCACTTGTCTCCTCTCGAGGCGGGGCCACCACCTAGGACACCCAGGGTCTGGGCACCGACGGCCGACCCAGCCCCTCCGCTGCCCCGGGGTCCCAGCTTGGCCGGGGAGGCCCCTGCACCCCCGTCCCCGACCCTGGCTGCGCCGACTGGGCCCCCAGCTCCGGCGAGGTCCCCTCCGAGCGCCCCCTGCCCGCGGCTCACCCTCCGGTCTCGGCGCCCGAGTCCACGCAGTCATCCTCCTCGCCGCCGCCCGCTTTGGGGTCCATCGCGCGCGGGGGCCGCCTCCGAGGGTGCGCGACTCGCGGCCTCG
>NW_006399754.1:4408349-4422496 GCF_000299155.1 Elephantulus edwardii | reverse complement strand
GGGGGGCGTGGATGGGAGGCCGCCGGGCCCGTGCGTGGTGCGATGCGTGCGGGGTCCGGTGTGTGAGTGTGAGCGCGCGTGCCCGCGCCTGCGCTCGGGGTCTGCATGGGGGTGTGCGAGAGCGCGCGGCCGCCGTGCGCGCGCAGGACCCGGAGTCCCGCTATCGCCCCGCGTTGCTGACAGTCCCCATGACACAGCGAGGGGCTGCCTGCTTCCCTTCTTAGAACAGTTGGAAGCCTTGGGTGTTTTCTGATAGTTTGCTCAGAAGTGCCAATGCTGAATTCATTATCACCCTTCTCAGTTCAGGTCTCTGTGGCTCTCTAGTTTACCATGGTGTAATGCATTCTTTCGCTATTTAAACATAATTTAACTGTTTTTGCTATTTAAACACAAAGTGCTTTCTTTTGTTATTAAAAAAAATACTTTAAAGAGCGTTGAAAGTACTTGAATTCAGAAGTTGTGACATACTTGTAAGGGATGGTTTTGACCCCGTGTGTGTCAGAGAAGAATGGTGGTGTCCTATGGGATTGGGCTGCTTTTTCAGAAGTGGATCACCAGGCCTTTCTTTGGAGGCTCCCTCCTCTGGGTGATGCAAACCGCCAACCTTCTGGTTAACAGGCCTGTGTAATAGCTGAATGTGTCACCTGTTTTCACTAAGAGATGAAAGGGGGATAATAGTCTGTAACTCCCCAGAATGAGTCTGCGATGGCCAACGGAGGTCCATTCTCCTCTTGATTGTAGAATGGAATCCTGTGAGGATAGCACAGCGACTTCTTGTTGTACATGGGGTCCCAGTGAGTCAGAGGCAACTCAATGGTACCTAACCATAACGTGGGGGGTGGGGTGGAAGGAAGGCAGGATTGGATTTAATTCTGACAGCTCTGTACAAGCTGTTGTTGTTATGGGCCAGTCAAGTTGACTACCACCTCTCACAGTGACCTTATGAAACTTGCCCTTACCCTCACAATCCTCACAATCTCCGCCAAGCTGACTCCATTGTTACAGTTAACTGTGTCGATCCATCTTCTTGAGGGGCTGAATCTCTTTTACTGACCCTCCACCTTTCGGAAAGAATAAATTTTATTTAGTTCTCGTTTTCTTGTTTGCTAGTTATTTCATCTCTTTAAGACTTATTATAATACTTCATCTGTAAGATGGGACTGTTAATACTCTGCAGAACTGTTGTGAAAATGCAATGAGATTGTGGATGTAAAATACTCAGCATAGGTCCTGATACATGCCAGGTACTGTCATTACATTGAAAACTTGAGCTACGTTGTTTCCCATTTCAATTTGTAAAGAAGTGTCCCTCTGGGTAACAAAAGGTTTGAAGAGGAATAGTTTTCTTTTTTTCTTTCTCTCTCCTTTTTTGGTTTTTCTTTCTTTTCCCCTTACCTAGATAGAACTCCCTTCTGTTTCTTATTAGAATCAATTTACACAAATAAATGTTTCATTAACAAGAGAACAGAAACACAATCTCATCATTAAGAGAAACATAATATGGAAATCTCAGATCTTTCCTGAACCTAAAATTCTTTGCACCCAAACCAGAAATAGATATGTTGTTGTGGTGTGATAAATTGCTTTTGTATGAACTTTCCACCTGTGACTTTGTAAGTACCAGAAAAATACTTGCCTGGGACTATACAATGTCAATGATTTATGATCAACACAAGGAGCTCTGGTGGTGTAATATGTAACGTATAGGACCCAGAGTGAGAAGGCTGGTGGTTTGGAATTCATCAGCTGCTACTCAAGAGAAAGAAGGGCGGTCTCCTTGTTTAAACACTTACAGCTTTGGAAACCTGGTGGAGGGTTGTAATGAGTCCGAACCCACCTGACAGCAATGGATTGGATGTTTGTTTTAGAGAGGATTGGAAAATTTGTGGTTCTTTCTGGTGGACTGTGCCTTGCCTCAAAATAGATAGAATCTGTTTATATAAAGGCCAGCTCTACAGAGGTTCAGGGGATCTCATACCAGCAAAAAGAATCTGGAGCATGTCCTTTGGACAAAGCACCAGGGGTCACTGTGCTAAGAACCTCTTAGACTCAGAAAAAAGCTGTAAAACTGAAGATGGTATGGAATGATAAGAGATAGGCGGTGGGCTTGCTGGCCAGCTGAGGCAGTGCTTAGGGCAGGTGGTTTGCTGGTGTAGCTAAATGACCTGTAACACTTGCCTGTGTGGGACTAAGGCCCGAGTGTGCAGGATTCTTCCCATGGTATGGAAGAGCTGAATGCTTCCGGGCAGGAGGCTGATCGTTGAAGGTATGAGAACTGTACTGTTGTCTGTGCAGGGCCAGAGAGGCCTGAGTGTGCCCAGTCAAGGGTTTGAATGCCTACTTCTCTCCCCCAGTGGCAGTGGCTGGGTAGTATGGAAACATGAGAGCCTCCAGGCCTAAGCAGTGTGGCCAGGGCCAGTGTCAGAGGCTTAGAAGGGCTCAGCAGCAGAAGTGTTGGAGACCCACCCCCCCATGACAGTCCTCTTGCTGGCAGCCAGAACAGAAGTCAGGGCAGCATGGCAGTCACTGAAGGCAGTGGTAGACACAACATCTGACCTGAACCATGGCTTACCTGTCCAGCAACATGAGAAGGGGCACGGTGATCTGGGGGTTAGTAAGTATTTACCCTTTGGCAGGTCTTTCTAGAAATAACAGTGACTTTCATTTTATGAACATTCAATGTCTCTGTGTCTGGCAGGATCACAGGTGAATGTAGCGGCGTAGAATGGCTGATCCCACCCATTCCCACCAGTGGCTTCTCGTTCCTGGAGTCTTACAATTAGCTGCCTGCAGAGCTGAGGTATAGTCTGTCTGTCTGCAAAAAAATAGACAGAACACACAGTTATACTCAGTTGGTAGTCACTAGCTTGAAGCTCTGGTTGCTTCGTAGGTAAAGAGTTGTGCTGCCAACACAAAGGCAGGCAGTTCGAATTCACCAGCGGCTCCATTGGGAGAAGATGGACAATCTCTTTCCATGTAATTTAAAGCCTCTGCTGGAAGGTCAGCTGTTAATTGTTTCTGACTTCACAGTAATGACTTTGACTTTAACATTTAATTTTTATTTAGAAGAGAAATAGGTGCTAGTTTGTCAGAGCAGACTCCTCCTTTATGTCTCTGCTTTCTGGGATAGGATAATAACATCATATGGTTCAGGGAAACTTGTGAGTGATACACCACACAGTGTCATTAATTATTTTAATTTATCAATTCTTTGAGTAACTTTTATAAATGCCAGACAGGAGTGTGGGCTCTGGATAGACAAATGAGGGGAGACAAGAACATATAATGATCCCTGTCCTCATGGAATTTATAATCCAGAGTGAGGAGATTAAAACCAAAATTATATAAATTAAAATATTTGTGAGATACAAGTAGAAATAAACAATGGGAAGAAGAGAAAGAGTTTCGTTTGCAGTTTCAAGGAAATTGGACTCACTGCAGTCAGAGCTGACTCACAGCTGACCTCCACTGGGTTTTCAAAGCTGTACATCATACAGGAGGAGATGGTCATCTCTCTCGTATGGAGTCACTAGTGGATTCGAACCACCAGAGAGGGGTGGTCATTGGATTGGCAGCTCCTCCCTTTACCGACTATGCCACCAGAGCTCTCTTGAGGTAACTACACATGCACCTTTTAGTGCTCACCACAGGGCACCTGGCCCACAGCATGACCTAATTTCTAGGCTTTGTTTTCCAGTTGTTCAATGTTGATCATTTTAATCATATGGATGGAGTGGCCTCTCTCCTTACCTGTGTCAGTTGGGGACAGAGTAGTGTCATCTGTCTGCTTAGGGTGCCTTCCTTGCTGTCCTAATGATGGTCCCATATGAAAATGAGAACAACCTTAGAGGAACAGTTAAGTACAGGGGGAGATGTCAGGACACGAGACTTGACTTTTAGATGATCATATTCCAGATGTTTCAGCTCTATCTAGAGGGAAAGGGGATCAACAACTTTCTTTTAAATCCCGAGTGTGAAGTTGCCACATTCACTCATTTGCCAGTTTGTGGTCACTTGCATATTGCTGCGATGCTGCACAATAACCAGAGTTTCAAATACAGCAGCAGCATCCAGGATGTGCTCATTTGCCTATGCCATGAAATTTAGAAGATGGGTTAAGTGGCCAGACAATTGGAAGAGAGCCGTATCTGTGCCCATTCCCCACACTCATAAAATGGGATCCAACACAATGCAGAAATGATCAAATAGTATCACTAATATAACTCACAGGTAAAGTCTCACTGAAGATTGTTTAAAAATGTACATTGCCAGGGAACTGTCAAAATTTCAATCTAGATTCAGAAGAGGCCTTGAATAAAAAATACCATTGCTGACATCAGATGGATCTTGGCTAAAAGGAAGGAGTACTTGTATTCTATTGACTATATAAAAGCATATGATTGTGTGGATCATAATAAATTATGGCTAACATTGAGAACAGGAATCCAAGAACACTTTATTGTGTTAATGGGAAACTTGTGTGTGGACAAAGAAGAAATCGTTTGAATAGAATAAGAGGATACTGTTGTTGTTGTTATGTGCCGTCGAGTCTCCTGAGACTCATAGCGACCCTGTGTACAACAGCCCTAAACCCTGCTCTATCCTGTGCCAATCTCATGATCTCCAACACACCTACCCCCATTACCCTAGTCACAGAATCAATCCATCTCATCGAGGGTCTTCCTCTTCTGTCCTGTCCCTCCACTCTTCCAAGCATGATATCCCTCTCCAAGGACTGGTCCCTCCTCGCAACATGTCCAAAGTACATCAGACAAAGCTTCAGAATCCTTGCTTCCAAGGAGCAGACTGGCTTCACCCTCTCCAGGACAAACATGCTAGTTTTCTTAGCAGTACATGGCATATTCAACACTCTTCTCCAGCACCACAGCTCAAAGGCATCAACTCTCCTTCTATCGTCCCTAGTCATTGTCCAACTCTCTGATTCATAACAAGTGATTGCAAAGACCATGGCCTGTATCAGGATCACCTTAGTTTCCAGACTGACATCCTTGCAACTTCAGTACTTTAGAGAGGTCTCTAACCACAAGATGTGAAATAAGAAAGGTGTGCATTAAGGCTGTATCCTTTCACCATACCTGGTCAATCTGTATGCTGAGCAAATAATCTGAGAAATTTGGTATATGAAGAAGAATGTGGCATGGGATTTGGAGAAAGACTCATCAACAATCTCTAATATTCATGTAATGAAATCTTGCTTGCAGAGTATGGAATAGACTTGGAGCACTTATTAATGACTCATAGACTAAAGCCTTCAGTATGGATTACACTTCAACATAAAGAAAGCAAAAATTCTCACAACTGGAGTTGACAGGTGGAAAAAAGATTGAAGTTGTCAACGATTTAATTTTTCTAGGATCAACAACCAACATCCACAAAAGCAACAGCCAAGAAGTCAAAAGACAAAAGAAAGAAATAAATCAAAAGATGTGCTGCATTGAGAAAAATCTGTCAAGGATCTCTTTAAAGTGATAAAGAGTAAGGATGTCAGTGTAAAGACTAAGGTGTGTCCATTCCAAGCCATGATGTTTTCAATTGTTTTATATGCATGTGAAAATTAGACAATGAATACGAAGGTTGGAGAAGAATAAATGTTTTTGAATTGTGGTGTTTGTGAAGAATAGTGGATAGAACATGGACTGACAAAAATACAAACAAATTTGTCTAGGAAGCTGTATAGCTGTAGTGCTTCTTAGAAGCAAGAATGAGGAACCTTCACCTCACATAGTGTGGGCATATTATCAGAAGCAGCCTGTCCCTGGCGAAGAACATCATGCTTGGAAAAGTAGGGAGGTTAAAAAAAAAAGGAAAATAATGAGGTCAGTGAAAGAAGGGAGGCCTTTAATGAGATGGATGGGCTTAATGATTGCAACAGTGGGTTTGAAGATGGTACAGGATGGGCAGCGTTTTTTGTTGGTCTTCCTCCCCTTCTTCATTGTATATATGTTTGCTATGGTTAGCCCACCTGACCTAACAGAATATATGAAGCAGAGTCCATGAGTGTTAAATATGTTAAATATATAGCTTCTAACTGACAGACTGGCAGTTTGAATCCATCCAGAAGTACTTCTTATGTCTGAAAGATCCCAGTCATTGAAAACCCAATGGAGTGAAACACTGTACATGAACTTTGTATGCAAGCCAATGTTGTTGTTATGTATGTCATTAAGTCATGGACGACTCATAATGACAACATAATACAACAGCTCTAAACCCTGCCCTATCCTGATTCAGTCTCAAAATAATAATTTTTAAAACAACAGCAACAACAAAACCTCTGTGGAGCAGTTTCACCCAGATACATGTCGGGTGATCGTGAACTGGAACTGACTCCATGACAGTTGGTTTGAATTTGATTCAGTCACCCTTAACATGGGTTGTTGACGTGACTCTTCACAGAAGCCTTGAAGCCATTTAGAACAATAAACTACAGGAACATAGTGTTACTGGTTGTTATTATTACTACTACTTTTCTTCAAAAAAGTTTTAATAGTACTCTCATGTTGTGGTTTACCTATAATACTGAATACTATTCAGTCTCTGTTGATGTTATCATATGTATTGTTTCATTAGAAACAAGGTCATTTACTCACTTATTTATTAGTATTCACTTTGCTTCAGGCAATGTCTGGACACAGAGGTGAATAAATTGGGACAGGGCCTGAGCTAATGGGTTTTTGAGGGTAGAAAAGGGCAGGCTGGGCGGGGGGGGGGGGGGGGGAGAGGGCTGGCTGGGTGGAGAAGTGCAGCAATGAATGAATGGAAATCCAAATTCTCTGTAAATGTTCATTAAAATTATTAAATAAAATAAAATAATTTAAAAAAAAGAAGAAAAGGGCAGGCTATTATAGCCTGTTGAATGACCCTGGGATAGGGCTGTCCTTCCACCTCAGCACAGCCTTCCTTGCATGGCTCATGGAAGTCCCATGAGGAGGCTGACAGGTGTCCGGGCCATCAGCACAGAAAAGAAACACTCAATGATCTGAGGAGAAACCATAGGCTTTGCTGGTGGAGGAGTTGGCTCAGTAATTAAGAGGCTACAAAGTTACTGGGAGGAGGGAAAAGGTTTTGAACAACAGGAAATAGTAGCTTTAAGATAAGAAGTTTGTAAACAAGAGACTGAAAACAAAATAAAAAATCTGTATATGGTGTAACACGAACTGATATATATGCACATTTATGGTTGTTGCAGCATCATTTACAACAACAAAGAGTTGGAAACAGCCCAGTGTCCATCGGTGGATGATTGGCTAGAGAAATGATGGTATATTTCATCCAATGCTGTACTATGTGTCCCTGAAAAATAATCAAGGGTTCCTGCTGCACTACACAATGAGGATGAATCTAGAGGAAATTATACTGAGGGTCATAAATAAGGCAAAAAAAAAGACAAGGATTGTATTATTGTGTGTAAGATCACTCTTATTAAAAGCTATGGAAAGGTTTACATGCAGATGGAACCATCCTTGGAGAGTTACCAAAACTGGGAAGGAAGGGAAAAGAGAGTAAAAATTAATAGGAAAGTTGGGTGAAGGGAAAGGCAATACATGATAAAGGTTAATTGTTGTTGTTATGTGCCATCTAGTCGCTTACAACTCATAGCGACCCTATGTACAAGAGCCCTAAACGCCGTTCTATCCTGTGCCAGCCTCGCTGTCTCAGACACACTCATTCGCACCACTCCACTCACAGAATCGGTCCATCTCATCGAGGGTCTTCCTCTCCTGCACCGTCCCTCCACTTTACCAAACATGATGTCCCTCTCCAAGGCCCAGTCCCTCCTTGCAACATGCCCAAAGTATGTCAGATGAAGCTTCAGAATTCTTGATTCCAAGGAGCATTCTGGATTCACCCTCTCCAGGACAAACCTGTTTATTCTCCTAGCAGTCCATGGTATATTCAACACTCTTCTCCAGCACCACAGCTCAAAGGCATCAATTCTCCTTCTATCATCCCTATTCGCTGTCCAACTCTCTGAAGCATAGCACGTAACTGCAAAGACTATAGCCTGGATCAGGCACACCTTAGTCTCTAGCCTGACATTGTTGCTCTTCAGTACTCTTGAGAGGTCCCTCCCAGCTGACTTTCCCAATGCAATTCGTCTCCTGATTTCGTGGCTACTGTTACCAAGAGTGTTGACTATGGAACCAAGTAAACTAAAGCTGTTAACTATCTCAATCTCTTCACCATCCATACTGATGCTGCCAATTGGCCCAGTGGTGAGAATCTTTGTTTTCTTGATGTCGAGCTTCAATCCATATTGAAGGTTGATTAGACATAGTAATTATTTACATTAATTTATTGTGATATATTAAAAAACAAAATGTGTCTGAATGATTGAGTGAAAACCTAATAAGATTTGCAAACTTTAACTCAGATTTAAAAAAAAAAAAAAGAAAAGAAAATTCTGAATATGAAATTGCCCTGGATTTGAGTTTTCAAATTAGGGAGAAGTTGGGAGACTCATTTCTTATGTCTAGATGGTCTAGGGGGTCTGGTTAAAATGTGGATTTAGATTTTTGTAGTATATCTGTGGGTGAAATGCAAATTTTTTCAGGGGGCTGAGCAAGGCCAAACTGATCCAAAGCCCTGGTCCAAATCCTCAGTGCCAGTTGATCTAAAGCCAATTTGATCTAATACATTATTTTGTTTTTCTTAATTGATTTTCTTTCAATCATTCACTTGCCTTTTTTAAAGAAAATTTTTATTTTATACTGGTTTATTTACAAAGCTTGTATACATTGTTTTTCACTCATATACATTTTTGTAACATTGATCACAATTGATCAATGCCATTTATCACAACATCTCATCAAATCTTCACTGTATCTTGCCTTTCCCCTCATCCTACCCATTCATGCACTAATCTCAGTGTTCTTCTCCCTACCTTCTTCCCATTTTGTCAAGCCTCCACGATTGTTTCTTTACATGAAGGATTTGCTTAGATTGTCCAGTGGGAGACTGATTGGAAGACAGGTTGCTTTTGGAAGTGCTGTTCATTATTACTTGTAATCTCCATTATCAAGACACTTGCCCCAGAAACAAAAATTCAGGTTAAAGAGAGACACGTGCATGGGGGGGGGGATCTCTCCCTTCCAAGTCCCCAGAAGACTTTGTCTGATGTGAAAAATAAATATTATGATCCTGACAAGGAAAATTATAAACTATTGACAAATCCACTTCGACAAAGAAAAGCACTAGCCCTGCGTGCAAACATAAGGGGACCAGATGGCAAAGGGATAAACGAAACTCAAGAGAAACTGTTGAGTTGGAAAATAATCTCGTTGGAACAGACATGACTCTGCTCTGATAAGAGAGAGTGGGCAGACTGGTCCCTGAGTCTTGGATTCTTCCCAAGAACTCTCAGCCTGCAGGTCTGAGCATGAGCTCAGGAGTCCATGACCAAATGTCCACAACATGCCCACTGGTATCCCTCCACCCGCCAGGTTAGTGGATATAAAGCGAGATGGGAATGAGAGAGAACCCATGGAACTTTTGGAAATTTAAGAATGTAAAGTAAACCCTTGACTCAGAAGATGACCACTTGGCCCTGGTGATGCTGGGAGTGCCTTCTGGGAATTGGGGCGTTTACCTGTTTCTTTTTATCCTAATGTCTAGTCTTGGAAAGGTTTGGCCCTCTGTCTTCTCATTCTCACGCTCCTTTAGTGACCTAACTGCCTTTGAAGAACTTTCATGGAGGAGACAGGATAGCTCAATGGATATGACTGACTTTTGAAGCTGGCCACGCTGCCCAAGGTCAAATTCTCTATCACTTCCTTGCTTTGTGTTCTTGGGAAAATTACATAACATCTGTGAGGCTCAGTTTCCATATTAGTATCGTAGCACAATTGGGTTCTTGCAAGAACAGAAATTTTTGCATGGAGAGTGTTGAGTTTGTGTCAAACATGCGAGAAGCGCTAGGTATTATAATTTTCTTCTACACTGAGCTTCCAAACCTCTTTCTTTATGCCCTCTCTTAGATCCTATATCAGATGGTCCAAACGACAGAAATCTCCACATGAAAGTAATTTGTTCGTGTTATGTGCCATTGATTGGACCCAACTCACAGCTGACCCTCCAGTGGGTTTTCAGAGGCTGTAAATGGCATCAGAGGAGGAGATTGTCTATCTTTCTCCCTCTTTGTTTTTATATTCTAAAATTGTGGTGACCTCATCCTCATCCTCTGTGCTAGGAAAATGGTCATGGGCTGACCACATGCCATGCGATATTGACCAGAATGAGATTGTTAGCCCCTGTTGATGTTGTTGTTGTGTATTGTGGAGTTGGAACGACTCATAGCTGCCCCTCTAACAGGTTTTCCTAGGCAGTAAATTGCATGGTAGGACATTGCCCATCTTTCTCCCATTGAGTGCCTGATGGAGTTGAACCACCTATCTTTGGGTAGGCAGTGCGGCTTCTTACCACTAGGCCATGAGAACACCTGGCTAGTCATATGTATGTCCAATCTTGGGGAACAGGACACTGTAGGTGCCACAGGAGCACACAGGTGTTGCTCATAGGAATAGAACTGACTGTCTGGGGCTGGGGGAGGCAAGCTTTGTAGTAACAAGAGGGTGAGTTGACCTCCCAATTCCTGCAGCAGGGTTTTATTGGTTTATTTGCATAAATCCATGGACTGGTAGGGATCTGTTCCTGGAAGACAAGCAGATACCGCACCTGCTCTCCACGGGAAGGAGTGTTGTTTGCTAGGGAACTCTAGATTTTGGAGCAGAGAAGAGGGAAACTTATGGATGGGCAATTTTGAGGCCTTTCCAATTTTATCATGTGACAGGACAGCACTTAATACTGAACCTAACTTCATACTGCACATCATACCTGGTTGCCTGGCTGAATCTGGTGCAAATAAGATCAGGATGCCTAGATCTCCCTGCACCTGCTTTTATCACACAGCTGTTAGTGTACTTAATGTTGTTTGTTTTGAAGTATCATTTTCTGGATATCCAAAGCCCTTTTTCTGTATTTTAGGTTTGTAAATATTTTAGACCCTTAGGAGTGCTGCCCAAGGTGGTAAGCAAAGTCTCAGACAAACACTCCAGTGGGTTGACCCGTAAGCTGTGCACTGGACACGCCAACAAGAAATACTGATGTTTTCTCAGGCCCCCTGATGCTGCCAGCAATACTGCTTGCTTCAGCAACTGTGTGGTTGTTTTTAATATAGCCTGGGGCCATGACCTTGTCATCACCCACCATGATTTATCACCAAAATAGAATCTTAGCGCTCTGGGTCCTTCCCTCTCTAGCCTGTTACTATCCCTTCTCTCTGTTTTATCTTCGGTCTCCTATGTTCTTCCTCTCATCAGCTTGTAAGCACACCCATCTCTCTGGTGTTGAACACACACACACACAAACACACACTCTCTTGAATCAGCTGCTGCTGCTTCACCAAGCACATTTTCTGAAAGACATCTTCATGTTTGTAGATGCTCTATTTACTTTCTGTTCAGTTTGGTTTCCATTTCATTAGATACTGCTGAGCCCTCTTCCCTCTGCTGTTGATGGCACAGAGCCCCTTGGCTTTCTTCCCTTCTGCTTGCATCTGTGCAGCCTCTCCTGCTCGGCTTTTTTGGGGATTGTGGTGGTGGTGGTTGTTAGGTACCATTGCGTTGGATCTGACTCACAGGGACCCTGTGTACAGTGGGGGAAACACCAGCTGGTATTGAGCCATCCTCCCAGTTGTTGCTAAGTTTGAGCTCACTGTTGCAATCACTGTGTCACTCCGATCCCCCCTCCCTTTCCTTGCTGACCTTTTACGTTCTCACACATGATGTCCTCCAGGACCTGGACCATCCTGATGACATGTCCAAAGTTTGTCTCACCGTCCTCACTTCTAAAACCATTCTGGCTTCACTTCCTCCAAGACAGATTGGCTTATTTGTCTGACAGTCCAGAATTCTTTGCAATTATCCTAATTCAAAAACATCAATTATTCTTGGTGATTTATTCTATAAAACAGAATGCGATAGTATGAAACACAAGGTGAATGAAGGAATATGTGAAACATGGTATATATGAATGTTGAATGCAAACTGAAATAAAATAAAAATAGATTCACAAAACCTAGGGAAAAACTCTATCAATTATTCTTTGGTCTTTCTTCTCCATTGTTCCACTTTTGGAACGCTTCACGAATTTGCGTGTCATCCTTGCACAGGGGCCAATTTTAGTGTATGTGCTGGCAAAGTGAGCACCCACTTTTGGATGCATATGAAGCAATTGACAATGCCATCGCTTCAAAGATGTCCTTGACAGCAGATTTCCTCAATGCAAAATGCCATTTGTTCATTTGTCTGCCGTCTTCATGGACATTGACTGGAGATCTAAGCAAAATGAAAACGTCAATCTTTTCTCCATTTTTCTATAAAGATCTCCTCAGCCTGGTCTGATGAAGAGAAAATCACCTCAGCGGTGTGACCTGATTGGATCTATATGTATGGACACTGGCAAAGCTCAAGAGTTTTTGGTCTAACCTTGAATCTGAGTGCCTGACTTTTCACCTCTGGATTTGGATCAGTGTCCCTCCATATTTGTTAACTTTAGATTCATTGGCTCCCCCCACCCCCTCACCAAAGCCAGCAGTCTATGACACAGCTCACTGACAAAGAACTTTAGCTAATGGACCTTCGATGCTTGCTGTCTTCAAAACCAGCAGTCTGTAACTCTGCTTCCCATTGACCTGATTCATCTACCCCCAAAGCCTCCAGCTTTCAAAGCCAGGAGAATAAGATCTTGCCTTTTTGCCAATGACTTGGACTCATGAGCCTTCCCAGATGCCTCTTGACTTCAGTCTGTCCTCCAGACCTGGGACTTGCTTCTACAAGCGTGTGAGCAATTTCCTTAAAGTCAGTATCTCTGTCTTTCTCTCACCTTCTCCATATATACTGACAGTTGTAGTGTTTGATCTTCATCAGCAGGTGCTTTAATTCCTTTTAATTTTCAGCAAAGTTGTACCAGCTGTGTGTTGCACATTATTAAGGAGTCTTCCTCTAATTCTGATGCTGTAATCTCCTTCATATAGTTTAGCTTCTCAGCATGTAGACTGAATAGGTATGGTGAAATGATGCAACCCTGATAAATACCTTTTCTGATTTTAAAACCACACAGTACCCCTTGTTCTGTTCCAATTTCTGCCTCTTGGTCTATGTCTAAGTTTTGCATGAGTACAATTATGTATTCTGGAATTTCCATTCTTAGTAATGTTATCCATCATTTGTTAGGATCTTCTGAGTCTGTAACTGATTCCTGTTTGGACCTTGCCACAGAGAGCTGGGGATCAGTTGATCAGGACACAACAGATGAAGAGAAAGGGTTTCATTCTATGAGCTAGTGTTGACTGTTGTAACTTGACGGTTTGCTCTGAACTAGACCTTTGTTTAGAAATGTAGATGCTTAAAGTTTCAACCATAATACAAGTTTCTTCAGAGAAAGAGGCATGCCTATTTCCTCAAAGTACTGGTATGATGTTGTTGTTGTTGTTAAGTGTTACCAAGTCAAGTATAACTCAGAAGATCAAGAGCTAATGGTGAGGAAAGAGTAAGTTCAAGTTTCTCTGAAAGAACTGGCGAAAAACAAGGCCCTAGGAATTGACGGCATAGCAGTTGACATATTTCAACAAACAGATGCTGCCCTGGAGGTGCTCATAGGTTGTGCCAGGAAATCTGGAGGACAACTGCATAGCCAACTGACTGAAACAGATCCATATTTTTTTCCCATTCTAAAAAAAGGTGATCAAACAGAGGGTGGAAATTATTGAATAGTATCATTAACATTGCATGCCAGCAAGATCCTGTGAAGATTATCCAAAAACAACTGGAACAGTACATTCACAGAGAACTGCCAGATGTGCAGGCTAGACTAGGTTTGGAAGAGGCCATGTCACCAGGGACATTATGTTGTTTGTTGTTGTTATGTGCCGTCGAGTCACTTACGACTCATAGCGACCCTATGTACAACAGCCCTAAACCCTGCTCTATCCTGTGCCAATCGTACTGCCTCTGACACACCCATCCCAATTACCCCAATCACTGAATCAATCCACCTGATAGAGGGTCTTCACCTCCTGCGCCATCCCTTCACCCTCTCAAGCATGATGTCCCTCTCCAAGGACCTGT
>NW_006399754.1:4379443-4406778 GCF_000299155.1 Elephantulus edwardii | reverse complement strand
CAACCACTTGGCCAACTGACTGGAAGAGATCTATATTTTTTCCCATTCCAAAGAAGGGTGACCCAACAGAGCGTGGAAACTATAGAACAATATCATTGATTTCACATGCAAGCAAGATTCTACTGAAGATTATCCAAAAACGACTAGAAGGGACATTATAGCCAAAGTTAAATGGATCTTAGCTGAAAGTAGAGTACCAGAGGAACGCCTCTCTGTGTTATCAAATGTGCAAAGACTGTTGACTGTGTGGATTACAATAAATTGTGGCTAACTCTAAGAATGGGAATCCCAGAATACTTGGTTTTGCTTATGCAAAATTTGTATTTGGGCAAGGAGGTAGTCATCAGAACAGAGCAAGAAAACACTGCATAGTTAAAAATCAGGAAAAGTGTATGTCAGGAATATAGCCTATCTCCATACCTTTTCAATCTATATGCAGAACAGACCATCCAGGAGGCTGGGCTTTATGAGGAGGTTTGGAGGAAGACTCACCAAAAACCTGCGTTATTCAGGTAACATAACCTTGCTTACTGAAACTGAGGATGACCTATGGCATTTGCTACAGACGGCCAAGGACTGTAGCTTTAAATATGGATTGACTTTCAACATCAAGCAAACAAAGATTCTCACCACTGGCCCAATTGGCAGCATCAAGATAGATGGAGAAGAGATTGAGATTCTAGCAGTTTCAGTTCGCTTGACTCTTGGTACCAGCATCCAGGAACTTAAAAGACAAATTGCTTTAGGAAATCTGCTGTTGGGGACTTTCAAGAGCACTGAAGAGCAATGGCATCAGTCTTCAGACTAAGGTGTGCCTGGCCCAGGCTATGGTCTTTGCAATTACTTGCTATGCTTCAGATAGCTGGACAATGACTGAGGATGATAGAAAAAGAATCAGTGACTTTGAGTTGTGGTGCTGGAGAAGAGTACTGAACATATAATGAACTGCTAAGAGAACAAACAGGTCTGTCCTGGAGAGGGTAAAATTAGGCTGCTCTTTGGAGGCAAGGATTTTAAAGCTTCATCTGACATACTTATGATATGTTGCCAAGAGGGACAAATTCTTGGAGGACATCATGCTTGGAAGACCCTGGAAGAGATGAATTAATTCAGTGACTGGGGTAATGGGTGTAGTTGTGTCAGAGAGAATCAAATTGGCTCTATATAGAGCATGGTTCAGAGCTCTATGGGTCATACATAGGGTTGGTATGAGTCACAAATGACTCAATGGCATATAACAACCACCACCACAACACTGTGAACAGTAGGTCTGAACCCTGTCCTATTCTATGCTGTTCTAGTCATTTCTGACATACTGAAGCCCACTTCTGCAGCAACTCTGTCAATCCATCCTATTAAGGGTTTTCTTCTCTTTCATTTAACATCCAACTTTCTAACGGTGCTATACCTTTTCAAGGAATAGCCTCTTCTAATGATATGCCCAAAGTATGTGAGATGAAGTTTTGTTGCCTCCCAAGAGCATTCTGACTGCACTTTCTCTAAGACTACCTCTTCTTTTGAAGGTTCATGGCATATTCAGTACTCTTCTCCAGCACCACAGCTCAAAGCCATCAGTTCTCCTCCCGCTGTCCTTATTCATAGCATAGTTTTCAGATGGATAGCAAATGATTGAAAAAACCATGGCGCATCTTAACCTAACATCATTGCTTCTCAGTAATTTTGATGGACAGATAAAAAAATTGACTATCTAAAATGGGTCAATTAAGGCACAAAGCATCAAGTAGCTGGCTTACATACATTCATGAATGTAGATATTGTAAGGGGAAAGTTGATCTTTTGGACATGAAGGACAGTGGATGGAAAATCCAGGGAGTAGTCTGTGGTGTTAGAACTTTTTATGTGGCAAGGAGAGACTGGTCCTTGGAAAAGGACCTCACACTTGGAAGGGCGGAGGGACAACAAAGCAGAAGAAGACCCCACATGAGATGGATTGACACAGTACCTGGGGGTTAGTGTGTTGGAATTAGTGAGACTGGCTCAGGACAGGGAAGGATTCAGAGTTGTTGTACACAGGGCCACTATGGGTTGCAGGTGAATTGATGGCTCATAACACCAATGACATATTATATCAGTTGCTTTTTATTTAAGCCTCTTGTTTAGAGTCAACAAGACCTTGTGGAGGGCTTTTGTGTTTAACGGTTGTTATTATATTGTGGAGTAACATTTTTCTAAGTGGTACAACACTCTTCTGTCAATATTCTATACTGATGTAACCTGGGGTTGCTGTGATGCTGAACTTTGTGCCATTGGGGTGCCAAATGCCATAACGGTTACCCACGGTGGACAGTGTTTGGTGGAGCTCCCAGTTTAAGACAGGTTTAGAAGCAGGAGTGGCATCCACTTCCTAAACAACATGTCTCTGGAAACTCTATGAATACTGAGAAAGAACAATAGTTATAGAAAGGATTCAGGCCTTTTGTTCATAGGGTCTCTGTGAGTCGTGCTCGACTCAATGCCAATCAACAACAACAACATCCATTGCCTTAGATAGGATCACATTGCCAGGTGGGAATGTGTAAGCAAAATGAATCTTGAGGCTCCACCCTTCCCCTAGCTACCCTGTGGTGGTGTGGTCTCCCACTGCCTCAACTATGGACACATGGTTCCCTGTGGAGCCGCATCTTCAACATCATCTACAGCTGTGAGAGCAGTATAAGGGAGAGAGCTAGAGCCAGCCTCCAGTGTGCCTGGATCTGGTGTGGTCTTGTGTATTCTTGCAGGGTCTGTGAGAGCAGCATTGAAATAACTTGCTCTACACTATCTACAGGGCAAGGTTATAGTCAGACAATGAAGAAAAGAAAAAGAGAGAGAGAACTAACTAGATTGTCAGGAGACTGACAAGGAATGGGAGACTGTGGCAAGGCATAGCCTGATAGAGCCAGGGACACAGCCCTTGAGATCAGAACCTACACACTAGGGTAGAAGCAGCAGAGCAAGCAGTGTTCAACTTTGGGGCCAGAGGTTCCTGTACCAGAGGTATGTTGATTGAGAATCTGTCTGAACAAAGTAAAGGATTATGTTTTGCTGTTCACCTGGCTTGAGACTGCAGTACTTAACGTGGACTTCTCCTATGTGATATCCCTTGTACACATATCCTCAAACTATTTACCTTAGAAATCCCACAACTATGAATAAAGAAGGATAAAGTTTGTGTTATCATTTTTAATGAGTTTAAAACCCAGTAATTAGGTGTTGGAGTGTGGGAGACCATGCCTGACCTTATAGGACTGTGGATGTTGTTAACGGGGACATTTCACTTTGTGGAGTTAGGAGAGATCAGACTCAGCATCACCAGTTGCCTTTGTCTTTTTTACATGATCCGTAGTGAAATCCTCTGCATAGACAAGAAAATACAAGTTAACATCGGGCTGGCATTCTCTTCTTTCAGGCAAGATTCACCTGAATGCTCATTCCTCATCCTCTTCCGAATCCAATCTGAATTTATTGAATATATCCTTTTTTTAAAAAAAATATTTTCTTTTTATGTTCTGGTAAAAAGACCACTTTTTCCAGTTTGTTGTACTGAGCTGGGTTTTTTTGTTGCTGTGATGCTAAAAGATAGGCCACCAGTATTTTGATCGCTCAGGGTGGGTAGGTTTTAGCTGAGCTTCCAGACTAAGCCAGACTAGAAAGAAGGACATGGCACTAGAAAAATTAGCCTGTAACAATCCCATCAATCACATGAAACATTTTAAGGACTGGAGTACTCAGTGTTCATTCCTAACCTCTTGTCTATGTTTGTTCTTGGCTCATGGTTTCTGCTGATGCATGTAAAAAACACTCTCAGTGTGTGCCACCCGACTATACCTCTCCACTGGGCCTCTCCAATTTACGATTTCTGGACATCTCTCTTTAGATATTTCAAAAGAACTCTGAATGAAGCTTGTAGAAACCTGGTGTCACCCCTCACCCTCGTCTCCCACAGCTACTCTGCCTTTCCTCCTCTTAGTGAGTATAGCACTCTCTGTGCAGTGTGCAAGCCAGAAATCTAGATGTCATTCCTGAGACTCCAGCTACCAGTTCATTACCAAGTTTTGTCATTTATGTTTTCCAACTGTGTCTTGAGTTTTCCTCCTGCCTCTGAGGCCACAACTGTCCATTCTTCCCTGAACTCTGGCAAGTTTATTGAACTTATCCTTTAAGTAGCATTCTGTTATACTATAGCCAGAATGCTTTACCTTAGAGATAATTCACTCCACATTCTCCAGGGTTTCAGTAACATCCTGATTTTCTTAGAGAGAAGAGATGGTTAAGACTGTATCACCTTGATTACCCCATGATTCTTGTCTGTTGTCAGGATATAACCATTTCTTCAATGAGATCTAATATAATGTAATCACTTTCCATGATAAAGTCTACTATGAACAGTTGAAAAGGGAATGCTCTTGTGGGCCATTACGTGCACAGACTATATCTGGATGTCTGGCAAAAACGCTCTTGATTTTGGCTGGATTTAGACCCTGCATCTGGTGGACACCATCTGACCTCTGGTTCTTTTGACCTGAGCCAGCAGCCTGACATATTGCTTGCTGATTTTGGATTTGTCACACTCTGAAGGCAGAAGCCTGCTTCCTGATGTACCAGTTTTGGGTTCATCAGCATAGTGTAAAGGGTTTATTGTTCAAAATGGCTTTCCTAGCCATTGACTTTGACTTTGCTACATGGATCAGCAGGAACATGTACATAGGATATGTTCGTCTATCCACAGGAAATTGGCTAGTGTAGCCATTAAATTTAGTGGCTTCAGCAGCAGCAATTGGGACTCTCAACACCAAATGTAGCATCCCACATCCTTCAGGATCAGAGATTTCTGCACCAGGCAGGCCAAGAACCACACAAAGGCAACAGCCTCCTCAGCAGAGAACCAGCGACCAAATTGAGACAGAGCCAGAGGCTTTCCATTTCTCTTACTTTCCTGGTGTTGTTACAATACAAATACCACAGTTGAGAGACTTTATGGAGCAGAAGTTTACTAGCTCAAAGTTCTGGAGGCTGAAACTCCCATTCAGTCTTGATTATCTCCTTCCTTACCAATAGCCCCAAATGGTCCTTTCTTCTTTGGCTTGTCGACAGTCTTCACATGTCATCTGTCTTCTACCTTGAGTGTTTCTGTTTATTTTGCTTTTTCTTTTGTAATTCAGAAATTATTAGATCCAGAATCTGAATGCTGAGAAGATTGTTCAACATGTTGGACTCTATAAAGAAGAACGTGGCATCAGGATTGGAGGAAGACTCAATCAATAACCTTCATATGTAGGTGATACAACCTTGCTTGCTGAGAGTGAGGAGGACATGAAGCACTTACTGCAGAAGAGCAAAGACTGCAGCCTATATAGATCATGTATCTATATATAGATTGCATCTCAGTGTCAAAAACCCAAAAATCTTAGCTGCTGGACTGTTGGGCAACATCATTATAGATGGAGAAAACATTGAGATTGCCAGCAACTTCATCTTACTTCGATCCACAATCAATATACTTGGTACTGGCAGTGAAGAGATCAGGAGACAGATTGCACTGGGAAAGTGTATACTGAGGAACCTCTCAAAATTACTGAGGAGCAGTGATGTCAGTTTGAAGACTAAGGTATGCCTAGTTCAAGCCATGCTCTTTTCAGTCACTTGCTATGCATCTAAGAGCTGGACAGTGAATAGGTTAACAGAAGAATTGATGTCTTTGAATTGTAGTGTTGGCGAAGAGTTCCAAACCTCCCATGGACTGCCAAAAGTACAAACATATATGTCTTGGAAAAGGCAAAGCCAGAGTGCTCCTTGGACCCTAAGTTGATGAAACTTCATCTTACATATGTTGGGCATGTTGCTAGGAGAGGTTATTCCTTGGAGAGGGACATCATGCTTGGGAAGGAGGAGGGATGGCGAATGAGAGGAAGACCTTTAACCCAGTGGGTTGACACAGTGACTGCTGCAATGGGTTTGAGGATGCCAAGGATTATGAGCATGGCACAGGAGAAGACAGGTTTGGTTCAGATCTGTCATTCATAGGATTGATAGGAGTGCACTTGATGGCACTTAACATAACAAAAACCCTACTCAAGCATGACCTAGTTAGCATGACAAAGTCAAGCCTATTTTCCAAACAAGATTGTATTTACAGGCACAGGGGCCAGAATGTCTGTAGATATCTTGGGGAGATACAATTCCATGCATCACTGAAACTTCAGCGTCTCCAAGTGCTCAGCCCATGATGAGTCTATGGCAAAAAGCTTATGTTTCTCCAGTGCGCTGTGTCTATCACATCGTAGACACTCACACATGCTTGTTGAAAGAACAGCTGAAAACCTGCTGTGAACTTTCTGATGGATGTCAGTACTAATCCCTTCGAGAAACCTGGAATCTTTCACAGAAACTCTTTTTTAAGATGTACCATTTTATTAGTGCATTGACCACCTGCAAGGCAGAGTATGTGACAGAATGGATCCAGTTCAGTTACTTCCCTTTTGGAGGTTTACAATGAAACCTGTGAGAGCTGGGACTTGACAGGATTTTCCTTTGTCTTTTCCAGGTCTCTAAAGGGTACAGCTTACACTTCTCCATCACTTTGTACTAGTGGAAAATATTTGTCTTTTCCTTTTCTAACAGGTTCCAGCTTTGACAGTATTTACTCCCTGGAAGAAACGTGAATAAAGAGCAGTGGGGTGAGAGTGGCTAATCCTCACGACCCCTCAGACTTGACCCAAGGGGATGCTGGGTGGCCTCTGGATCTTCCAGACATGAGTCATCTGATCTGGAAAACATCATACTGTGAACTGGCTGTGCTTTGACTCTTCCACTTTTCCCTAATGTTTTCCAGAATTCAAAATATTTCGTCTGAATCACCTCCAGGTAAGTGAGGCCGCTTTCCTTCCAGTGTGCCTTTGCTTGGCCATGTCCACCTGTAATGGCAGTCGGTGCTGTCACCCCCAAGCTGTCACAGGGCAGAGGACTGCAGGGATGGAGGCTGTAAAGTCCACTTTTCTGGAGGGAAAATGGGAAACCTTTTAAATGTGAGAATTCTTCAGTTCCCTGGAAGTAGGTTAAATGCTTTCCTGCCGATGGGGAGTGGGTGGATTCCACGTGTCCCCCTTTGCACTCTGATCCCCCGATCCTATTAGTGTTTGACAGAAGGGCACATCTAAATATGTAGTTGCACAGAAACCCAGCGTTTTCTCCTGGGGATGAAATTGAGTAGGAAATGGGATCTGTCATAATGATGGGAATGTGGCTGTGTGCTTTGGAATAGAAGCTCTGTCACCTTGGAAACAGGCAATGCCTGATATGGACGTCTCTGAGGGCTTATGCTACTGACTCATAATTTATCCAACTTTCGCTTCATGGCAAGAGGGAACATACATGACATTTTATCTGTGAGTCTGGGAACACTGACAAATGGCGTTTGAAGTAATTTAAAAAACCACCTGTACATCGACTGAAAAGATCAAGATGCAACTATTGCCTTTTGGTTTAAAAGGTGGGGGTGGGGATCAGTGAGCTGTGGAGGCGTAGGGTTTTCGGTATTTTTTTTTTTTCTTTTCTTCACACGATGTTAAATATAAATATCAGGATGATTCATGGAGAAAAAAGCTGCCAAGCATCTTTTCGTTTGGCTTACGTGACGCCAAACAGTCAGATATTTGGAAACATTCAGATGCCTGGAATTGCAATGACAGACTTTCTGGATGAACAATTAGGTGGCATTTTTCCCCCTTTTAATTTTGGTCCTTAAGTAAACTTTGAACTTTTATAAAAATTTTATCTAAGATTTACCTTGCATCTCAAAATATAACCTCGGACTATCCAGAAGTGGTTTTGTTCTTAACAGACATCTTCTGACTCTGTCACTGAATTTTTGCTCCAAGGAAGACTGTAGAACCAGTTTGCTGACCTCTTGGTCACAAGGTGCAAGCGCCATGCCCCCTCCCTAGATCTCTTACCCTTGCTAGTTTTCTTAGTACTTCTCTGGATGCTGTTTCTCAGGTTCCTTTGCCAGCACCTATCCATAGGGTCACTATGAGTCATGCTCGACTTGATGGCAATCAACAACAACAACAACAATGAATCAATAATAAAGATAACAGGAAAAGAATTGATGCCTTTGAGTTGTGGTGCTGGAGAAGAGTACTGAATATCCCATGGACTTCCAAAAGAACAAACAGGTATGTCTTGGAAAAAGTGCATCCAGAGTGCTCCTTGGAGCAAGGATGGTGAAGCTTCATCTTTCATACATTGGACATTTAGCTAGGCAAGGCTGCTCCTTGGAAAGGGACATCATGCTTGGAAAAATGGAGGGTCAGTGAAGGAGAGGAAGATCTCAATGAGATTGTTACACACAGTGACTTCAGCAATGGGCTCTAGTGTGTCAGAGATGATGAGGATGGCACAGGATAGGCCAGGGTTCAGGTCAGCTTTTCACAGGGTTGCTATGGGTCATTTTCAGCAAAACCTAACAACAACAACAACATAGATGAAGCTGGCTTCTAATACTGGAGCCTCTCTCCTCTAGTGCTCTCTCTAGCTCTATTTTCTGCTCATCATTTCCTTGGTGATTGTTTTAGGTGTTCTTATTGATATAAGTTGTTGTTAGGTGCCATTGTGTTACCTTTAATTTATAGCAACCCTGTGTACAAGAGAATGAAGCCCTGCTCGAGCTCTACCTGCTCCCAATCTCTGCTGTGCATACAAGTCCATTGCCATGGCCACCAGAGGGTCTTCCTCTATTTTACTGACTCTACCACCAGGGGAGTTCTGAACTGCTGACTCAAAAGTGGTACGTTTCTGTTAGTTGGAATCCCCCAGCAGTTCTGAGGAGTTCTGAGATGGGCAATCTCCACCTACATAATTTATAGTGGCAATTCATTGCCTTCGAGTGGAAACGAGTTAGCCTACTTTAAGTGGATCTAGTTTATCAAGCAATTAATACAAGTTGTTCTGTGCTGTCAAGTTGGAATCAACTCGGATCTGACCTCTCCAGGAGGTTTTCAGAGGCTGTAAATTGCACGGAAGGAGTTTGCCCATTTTTCCCCCTCAGAGCAATTGGTGGATTCAAACCACCTCCCTTTGGGTTGGCAGGCAATTCCTTAACCACTCTGTCACCAGAGCTCCTTATTAACACTTGTGCCACTGATATGTGATGACTTTTAAATTTGTATTATTTATTCTTTTCTCCTAGTAAGTTCAACTATAAAGTTGAACTATGCAGTCTAACTCCCTACATGGCATTTTCTCTTGAAAATTGTGTCAAACTCAACATGTTCAAAATAGAAGTCATCACCTTCCTCTCCAAACCTGTTGCTTTTCGTCTATGTTTCCTTTCCTGATAAACAATCTCACCATTTACCGGTAACCAGGGAGCTATCACTGATGATTTGCTCTCTCACTTTTCACAGCCAATCATCACAGGGACACCTCATGGTTATCATTTGAATTGCCAGTCTCCAATGACACCTTCTTAGTCTAGACCATAACTCTCTTTTTAAATAAAATTTTTATTTTATACTGGTTTGCTTACAAAGTTAATATTCGTTGTTTTTCACCATGGCTCTTTCCCATCACTCTTGCTGGCCTCAGTGTCACCAGTTGCCTCCTAACTGGTACCCCTGTGTCCATTTCTGACCTGTAACAGCCTCTTCTCTACAGAATAGAGAAATGTTGCAGAAATGCAAATCAGATTGTGTTACCACCCTACTTTATGTTCAGTGATCTCTCCAAGGAGTCCTGGTGGCTTAGTGGGTAATGTATCAAGCAGCTAATAGGTTCAAATCTATCAGCTGTTCCTCGGAAGAAAGATGGACAATCTCCTCTTGTAAAGCCTCAGAGACTTAAGGGAGGGTTGGGTGGGATGAGTAGAACCTGACTTATTAGGGGTGGGGTTTTTTTATGGTCTTTCAGCATTCCTAGGAGTAGCAGAAAGCAGTGGATTTGCAAACTAAAGATTACATGTTAACAGTGATGAGCTTGAAGTGCTCCTGGGCACGGACTCCAGTCTGGTGGGAAATTGCATATCGGGGTGGTAGTAGAAGAGGTAAGGATTGTAGTTATTGGAGGAAGGACAGGGAAGAGGCAAGGATTATGGTTACTAGCCACTCTTTAGCCAGTCTTACCAAACGGCAACTATAATTGGACAAGGACACAGCATCCAGGAGGCTTTAAAGTAACTCTCCTTGAGTAGATTCACTCTTATATTTATTTTTTTATTCATTATAATGAAAGTTTACAGAAACTTTGGATTTCCGTTCATTTGTTGTAGCACTTTTCTCCCTGCTCAACCCTTCCCCTCCCCAATTTGCTCTTCTCTTTGGAAAGTAAAAGGAAAACTCTCTGATTGTTATACAATCCCTCCTCCCAAGTCTACTCTGCTGTGCAGTCTTCGTTCTGGACTCCTGTCATGATGATAATACCTAATCATATATCCCTTTTAAACAGTTATCTCCCTCATCTGTTTCAATGTACTATACACTATTTATCCCCCTTCTCAGTCTCCCTTCAACCCTGATGTCAGTCCCTTTTACAACAGTGGCCCTATGTAATATTTGTCCTTTTGTGACTGAGATATTTCACTCAGCATAATGTCTTCCACAGGGTCACCCATTTTGTATTTCATGAGTTCCTTCTTTTTCAATGCAGCATAGTATTCCATTGTGTGACTATACCACAGCTTCTCTATCCAGTAGTTTGTTGATTTGCACTTAGGTTGTTTCCAACTCTATGCTATTGTGAGAAAAGCTGCAATAAACATGGATGTGCATATTTCTGCTTGGGTGGCGGTTATAATTTCTTTAGGGTATATTCCCAGTAGTGGAATTGCTAGGTCAAATGGTATTTCAATTTTCAACTTTTTGAGAAAGTGCTATACAGCCTTCCACAGTGGTTGCACCATTTTAGACTCCCACCAATAGTGTATAAGGGCTCGCCAGCATTTCTTGTTTACTGCTGTATTGAATTTTGCTATTGTTACTGGGATAAGATGATACCTCATAGTTGTTTTGATTTGCATCTTTCTTAGAGCTAGGGATTTTGAACATTTCTTCATGTGCTTGTTGACCATCTGAATGTCTTCTTTGGTAAACTGTCTGTTCATATCCTGTGCCCATTTTTCAACTGGGTTGTTTACCTTTATCTTCTTGTGGTGCTCAAGTATTCTATAAATTCTAGATATAAGTCCCTTATCTGACATGTCATTACCAAATATTTTTCCTCAGTCTATGGTTTTCCTTTTTTATCCTGTTGGAAAAGGTTTTGGATGTGCATAGGGATTTGATTCTTAGAAGGTCCCGTTCATCTATTTTATCTTCTCCTGGTTGTAATTAGGATTTCTAGAGTTCTTCCAAGTTTCTCTTTAATGAAGTTTATAGTCCTTGGTTTCAGTCCTAGGTTCATGATCCACTTTGAGTTGGTTTTTGTGTATGGAATGAGGTGTGGATCTTGCTTGAGTTTTCTGCAGATAGTTTTTAATTTTGCCAGCACCATTTGTTAAAAAGGCTGTCGTTTCCCTACTTGACTGATTTCATCTCCTTGTCAAAATTCAGTTGACCATAGGTAGATGAGCTGATTTCTGGATTCTTAATTCTATTCTATTGATCTTTGTGTCTGTCATTGTACCAGTACCATGCTGTCTTGACCACCAAGGCAGGGTAGTAGTATTTGAAATCAGGGAGTGAGATGCCTCCTACCTTGTTTCTCATTTTAAGGAGTGTTTGCCTATTTGGGGCCTCTTTCCAATCCAAATGAAATTGGAGATTGCCTTTTCCATCTCGTTGAAGAATGGAATTGGTATTTGTATTGGGATTGCATTAAATGTGTAAATTGCCTTTGGTAGTATTGTCATTTTCACAATATTGAGTCTTCCTATTTATGAGCAAGGGGTATTCTTCCACTTCTCCAGTTCTTTTTTTGTTTCTTGAAGTAATGTTTTGTAATTTTCTTTGAATAGATCCTTTGTGCTTCTGGTTAGATTTACTCCCAAGTATTTAATCTTGTGATTAGCAGTTGTGAAGTGTATTGTTTTTTTAGCTCCAGTTCTGTACTCTCTTTGTCACTGTGAAGAAATCCAATTTATTTTTGAATGTTTATCTTTTATCCTGCCACTTTGCTGAATTGGTCAACTATATCCAGTAGTTTTCTTGCTGAGTCTTTAGGGTTTTCTAAGTATGCTATCATATCCTCTGCATAGAGAGATAATTTTACATCCTTTTTGCCAGTTTGAATATCTCTTATTTCCTTTTTCTAGTCTTACTGCTATCGCTAATATTCTAATACAATATTGAACAGAAGAGGTGATAGTGGCCATCCTTTTCTAGTTCCTGTTCTCAAAGCCTTTAATCTCTCTCCATTGAGAACAATGTTGGCTCTCAGGATTGTGTATATACTTTTTATTATGTTGAAGAAATTCCTTTCTAGTCCTATTTTGTTGAGTGTTTTAATCAGGAAAAGGTGTTGGATTTTGTCAAAGGCCTTTTCTGCATCAATTGATAGGATCATGTGGTTCTTGTTATTTGCTTTGTTAATGTGATAAATTTTTTATTTTTCTTATGTTGAACCATCCTTGCATACCTGTTATGAATCCCACCGTAGTTCTTATAATAATGCTGAAGACAGATTTTTTTAAAAAACTCAACTCCACCCCTTGCCATAGAGACAGAACAAACTCCTGTATGTCCCTCCAGTGGGTCTCCAGAGGCTAAAAATCCATATATATTTTGTTTTACTTTGACTCACATATTTTGAGAATTTCCTTGGAAAGGGACATCAAATCTTGGAAAGGTGGAGATGATGACCCTTACCAAGAAGGACTGACACAGTGATGCTGCAATGGGTGTAAGCATGTCAGAGATGATAATGATAGCACAGGACAGAACATGATTCAGATGTATAGAAGGTCATTATGAGTCATACTCAACTCAGTGACACCTAACGACAGCAATAACACCACCACCACCACCATTGGTCTTATGAAGCCCCAAGGGGATATTTTTGGTTTAAGGTTTAAGATTATCTTAGGATAATAGTTTCAGGGGTTTATCCAGCTTCCATAATACTATTACTTACTGTTCTAGCTCATAGTGACCTTCATCAAGATTCTGAGGCTGTAAGTTATAGCAGGAAGAGACTACTGTTCATCTTTCTCATATGGAGCTGTCAGTGGTTTTGTGTGAGACCTTTGTGTTGTCAATGCTACGATCTATGGACTACACCAGAAAATCTTTAGTCCATGAGAATTTGGGATTCTTTTCTAATCAGGATTCTTCTACAGAATCATGTGTTGTGATGTTTAGTTGGGTCTGTGTGTGAGACCTTTGTGTTGTCAATGCTACGATCTATGGACTACACCAGAAAATCTTTAGTCCATGAGAATTTGGGATTCTTTTCTAATCAGGATTCTTCTACAGAATCATTGAACAAAATGCTCATTAATGCTAGCCAAGCATTATCTAGTCTTCCTGGTCTCATGGCAAAGGGGGCAGTTGTTCATGGAGGCAATTAGCCACAAATTCCATTTCCTCCTCCCATTCCTGACTTTCTTTCCTCTGTTGCTCCTGATGAAGAGGCTGTTATTGTGCATTGGATGACTGCTGACAGGCTTTTAATGAAAGTTTATAAAGAACTTGGACTTCCGTTCATTCATTGTTGTACATTTTCCTCTCTGCCCCCCTTCCCCCAAGTTCCCTTTTTTCTATGGAAAAAAGGTTCTTTCATTGTTATACTGTCCCTACCCCCCCAGACCACTTTACTATACTACTCTTATTCTGGAGGAAATATCTTTTTTTTTAATTGATATTTTAATGAAAGTTTATAGAGGCTTTGAATTTCCATTTATTCATTGTTGCACATTTTCCCCTCTGCCCACCCCTCCCCCGCAGTTGGTTTTTATCTTTGAAAAGGAAAAAAAACCCCCAAACTTTCATTATTATACACCCCCCACCCCGTGTGTGTGTATTCTTTTCAAACAGTTCTCTCCCTAAAGCAGTATACATTATTTATGCCCTCTTTTCTTAGATTCTCCCAAACTCTGATGTCAGTCCCACTTTACAACAGTGGCATTATGCAGTATTTGTCCCTTTGTGACTGAGATATTTCACTCAGCATAATATCCTCCAGGGTCACCCATTTTGCATAATATTTCATGAGTTCCTTGTTTTTCAATGCAACATAGTATTCCATTGTGTGAATATACCAGAGTTCCTCTATCCATTCATTTGTTCATGGGCACTTGGGTTGTTTACACGGACTGTTCAGCAAATTGGAAGAATAGAAACACTAGATACATTATTAGACCAATTAACTGAGGTGTCCCCCAAAACAATGACCCTAAACATCTGAAACCTGAAGTCAAATCCTATGCAGTGTATGACTGCACTTAAGTAGCCTCTGCAGCTGGTATTTTTTGTTGTTGCCATTCTTGATGTCTTTTTGAAATGCTTGCATATGAATGCCCCCTGAGTGAGCTCTTTATATTCTAAAAGAATTATAATAATCTACAAATTGACACATTTTAACCAGTGATCTAGTGATAAAACCAAACAATGCCTCAATCAACATCCATATAATACTTTTTTCGTTGATATATCTCTATGTAATGAAATCTGCAGGACAAACTGTTTGAAGCAGAACTGCTTAACAGAAGTGTATGCAAGTGTAGAAGACAAGACTTCTAAAGCATTTCTTCCTTGAATGCTAGTTTGAATTAAATACAAAACTAGACTTAACTTCTAGCCTTCCCACTGTGTTAGACCAACAGAGAACTTGATACTTAGTCCCTTGCTGTCCAATTTCCTTTCCTAATAATGAAGATATTTAATAGCTATGCAAATAACACACTGGAGCTGTGATTTATTAAAGTGTCACTGGCAAGTACCACTTGAGCACCGAGAGAATTGACTTAATAATTCAGTTCTACAAGCCTTCGTTAAAGTCTCAGTTAATGGGCCTGATCGTCACTTTGGGCATGTTCCAGTCATGTGTGGTCCTCAGGCCCAGAGAGGAGTGTGAAGAGGCACCTGCCCAGCCTTGCTATTTCTGATATGGCAGCAAAGCCATCACCTGCTGGCAATGCTCTCGGTGGCCCAGCTGCAGCCAGCAGGAGAGCTCTCCATGGACATATTAAGCAGAGAGGGAAAAAAAACAAACCCAACCCTGCACTCCTAGAGAACTCTGGGGCATCACCCTCCCACTCTCCCTAGCACCTGAGCTTGCCCCAGCTCTGCCTGTGGATCAGGGACACTTCAGGGAGTGGGCAGCCCCTGTGGAAGTCCTCACAGAGACAAGTGAGCAGAGGGAGTCAACCTGCAGGTCGTAGACTCCTGAATATCACAGATAAGCCTCAAAACAGCCTTGGAGAAAAACCTTTCAATTAAGTCATGCTTTCAAGCTTTCTCCTTTTCCCTGCCCACCAAATAAAATAACAGAAACTAAACCCATTGCTATTCAGTCAGTTCCAACTCTAATAACCTTCTTTCAGGTTTCTGAGGCTGTAAATTTTTTACAGGAACAGATGGTGGATTCGTACCTCTGACCTTTAAGTTAGCAGTGCAACTGGCAACACACCACACTACTGTTCAAGTTGTTGTGGTTAGCCATAATTGAGTCAATCTCCAAACCACAATGACCACAGGCATAACAGGACAAAGCACTCTACAGGTTTTATATTTTTCTTTTAAAAAATTATCATTGAAACAAATTGGCTTTCCATTCAACCATTTAAACACATTTAATGATATTAATTACAGTACTCACAATGTAATTGCTCTCATCCCACTTTTTTCCTGTGACTGTTGCTTTCATTAAGCCTTCTATCTTACCTTCCTCCTCTTGCCTTTATTATGGGATAAATGTGGTCCTTTTGATCTTATTTGGTTTACTCTTACAAGGAGTACTTCCTTGGCATTATTGTTTGCCTTAAAGATCTGTCTGGTTTCTGAAATTTGAGGTACAAGAATGAGCTTTGTTCCAGGCTGTAAGGATGAGATGGTCATTGTCTTGAGACTTCCTCCAGTCTTTTTTTATTCTTCCTCCAAAACAGTAGGACTGGCTGTTTCTGCATTTCTTAGTTTTGTTTCATATTTTTCTCCTACACTGTCCAGGACTATTTACTGGGATACCTTTCAGAGTGGTCAGCTATGGCTGCTGGGCACCATCTAGTTCTTCTGGTCCCAGGGCTGCTATGGAAGTTGAAGTTTGCATGGTCTGTTGCTCCTTTGAATAAATAATTTCAGTGCATCTTTGATCCCTACACGTCCTTCTTTTTTCAGACGGGAAAGACCAGATATAAAGTTTTAAAGACCTACTTGCTACTCACCAAGTATAATGTAGAACATTGTCTTTGTAGACTATGTTATGTCTATTGACCTTGACAGACTCTGAGACTATGGTCCTGAGGCCCCAGAATTAGCAACTCATTCTCTCAGGGTGTTTGGTCCTGAACATAACTTTGGTTAGGAAGTTTATATAACTTTGTCCTCTACTGGCTCCACTATATACATGGGTACATTTATAGCACATGGATTTATTTACAGCACATAAATTGTTGACTCTCAACTATACATGGATATATTTATGCTTGGTTAGGAAGTTTACATAACTTTTTGGTTAGGAAGTTTGTATAACTTTACCTCCTGTTGGCTCTGTTATTGTTATGTGCCATTGAGTTGACTATGCCTCATAGCAACCCTATGATCTCTGAACCCTGCCCTATCTTGAGCCAATCTCACTGTCTCTGACATACCTCTCTCTGTTACCATAGTCACTGTATAAATCTATCTGCTCCAAGGTCTTCCTCTTCTGTGCAGTCCCTCCACCATTCCAAATATAAAGTCCTTCTCCAAGGACTGCCTCCTGACAACGTGCCCAGAGTATGTCAAACAGAGGTTTCAAAATCCTAGCTTTCAAGGAACAATCTGGCTTAACCGTCTCCAGGAGAGACCTGTTTGTTTCCTTGACAGTCCATGGTATGTTCAACACTCTTCTCCAGCACCACAACTCAAAGGTGTTAATTCTGGCTCTATGAACATGGATATATTTACAGTCTATAAAAATATGCACGTAGAAATATTATGTGGCAATCTCCTCCTGTCGTTTTTAATTGGCTGATTTTCAGTTGTATACCACCAGGCCTATTTTCCGCTTCTGCCTTAATCTGGAAACTGCTGAAGTCTGTTTAGCTTCAAAGCAACATTTAAGCCTCCACTGACAGATGTGCAGTAAACTGACTCTCTGAGATTAAAAAAAAAGGTCTTGATTTGTAATGTTTGTGCATTTCCATGGAGTACATATCTCCCAACATGGTTGGGTTTGATGAGATGTACACAGTTGATTCTCACAAGTGGGTGTGAGTTGTTCTTAGCTCACCACTGTGAATTACCTTGAGATGAAAGTGGAAGAACTCTTTATCACGCCAAACAGAGGGCTATCTTTTTACCCCTAAAAATAAAGAACACTGATGTTCTGATTATTGTTCCTGAATAACAAATATTATTAAGCTCACTTATTTTATAGATCAGGAATTTGTATAGGATAGAACTGAAAGCTGTCTGCTTTATGATATCTAGGACTTCACCGTTAGAGGACTTGGATGGCCTAGTAGTAAGGAGTTACACTGACAACTCAAAGGCACACAGTTCAAATCTTCCAGGTGATCCACAGGAGAAAGATGGACAATATCCTTCCCTGTGATTTACAGTCTCTGAAAACCCACTGAAGGCTCACCTGTGAGTTAGTTCCTGCTGCATCTTACATAATGACAGGACCTCAGTGGGAAGACTCAAAGATTGGCGTTTATTTGGTAACTTTGGGCTAGAATTATCAAGAAGTTTTTCTTACACATCTGGTGTTGGATATGGGCTTTCATATGTGATCTCAGTTGGGGCTGTTGTTTGGACACAAGACTTGTTTCATATGAGTGCTTGGACTCTCTTGTAGTATGGGAGCTGTGTTCCAAGAATAAGTGAAAGCTGTATTGCCCTGTTTCCTACTTGTTTGTTTCAAAGAGCAATGTGAGACCTATAATGTCATTTCCCACTCAAAGGGGAAAAAACATAGACTCTCTATTAGATGAATGCAAAAGTCACATTTAAGACGAAAATGTAGGGTAGGAGATATTATCTGGGAAATAGGTTCAGAGTTGGCTCCAATTTAGATCTTCCCAAAGATTCCTTTGACATCTTTTTTCTTCAGAGAGCTGTTAAAGAGCTCTATTAACAATCTCTTCTCTAGCTGCTTGTGTCTGAACATAGACTCTATTCTTAGGTCACCAGAATAAGGCGTGAGAGGACTCCACGAGCTTAAGAAACCAGAAGAACCACATTCATTTATTTCTTCATTCATTAAAAAGATTACCAAGTACCTACTACTTGTTGGTCCCAGTACTAAGTATTGTGAATAAAAGACAGACAGACAGGGAAACTACCAGGACAAAATGTCACACTTGGTACTTACCTCCTCATGGAAGGAAGAAGCAAGAAATAAATAATCAAAATATAGATCGATAGCTACCACTGAGTTGACTCGGATTCATGATGACAATAGCGTGAAATGTTGACCTGTTCTGCATTATTCTCATCTTCACAGCCAAGTTCAAGGCTGTTGTGGTAGCTATTGTGTCAATCCATTTCACTGAAGGACTCCCTTACCCTTGCTAGCCCAATACTTCTCCAAACGTGGAGTGCTACTCTAGAGATTGCTTACTCCCAATGGCATGTCCAAAGCAAGTGAGTTGACCACTCTTCTCTTGTGTCCATAGGGTTCTCACTGCGTGATTTGCAGAAGTGGATCACCAGGTCTTTATGCCTTTGTCTTACAACTCTGCTCAAACCTATTTACTATTAACTCAATTACTCAATTTAGTACTAACTCAATTAATACATATTAATTAGCTCAATTTAGTATTAGTCTGAGGTCTTACAGGGAGCTCTGGTGGTCTAGTGGTAAGAAGTTGTGCCACAATCCTGAAAGCATGTGGTTCTAACCCCCCAGCTTTTTATGAGTTTAAAACTCCTATGAAATTGACTGCCTCTGAAAACCTGCTGGAGGGTCAGCTATGTGTGGGTTCTGAATGGTACACAAAAACAACAAATGAGGCCTTAAAGTTGAAGAAGAAATAATAGAAGTCATAACTAGAAATAACACATTAAGATAACATATTGCTGGTATTGGCAACATTCATGAGATGCCTCTAACAAGCATCACAGTTCAACAGACTGAGAGTGAGAAGTGCCACCAGATACTGGATTGTGTTCTCCAATGTGCCAACTTGGCTGGCCTATGACTCATAGTGATTTGGAAGTTATGTGATGGTGTTATTTGATAGTTAATGATGTACTCACTCCCTTGGTCCCCCTTTGCTGTGATAAATCAGTACTAAGAGGATTAAGGTGGGAGATAATAACCTAACACCAGTCACAACCTTACTTTGATCAAAGGAGAGTTTCTGTGAGATGTAGTCTACATCTGATTTTACAAGAGATAAAAGACTCTACTACTGTCAAGAGATGGTTCTGACTTGATGGTATTTGCTTCCTTACCATCAAGAAAGAAAAGCTGAGGACAGAGTATACCCTTTGGACCGTGGGTCCTGGGATGGAACTCTTCCATAAATCTGCCTTTCATGGAACTTGACACCAACATCCATTGCACTCAGATGAATTGACCCAGTGACTGCAGCAAATGGCTCAAGTATGTCAGTGATTGTGAGACTGGCAGAGGATAGGACAGGGTTCATATCTACAGTTCATAGGGTTGTTATTATTTGTACTCGAAGGCACCTAACAACTATCATAAAAAATGAAGCTTCAGTTGCCTAGTGGTAAGCAGTTGTGCTGCCAACTCAGAGGCAGGTGGTTCAAATCCATTAGCTACTCCAAGGAAGAAAGATGGGCAGTCTATTCCCAGGCAATTTACAGTCTCTCAAACCCACTGGAGGATGAGCTATGAGTTGGTTTGTAGTCAATGGCATTTGTTTGCTTACCATGAAGAAAGAAGAGCTGAAGGCAGAGTGCATCCTTTTGGCTAGGGTTTCTGGGCTGAGAATCTCCTAGACCCACAGGGAACATGATGTCAAGACACTTGAAGATCTTCAAGGGATGCTGGGTCCACAATTATTAAGTTAAAGATCTTTCTGAAAAACAAAGAGAGAAAGCTTTTGCCTAGAACTGGCACCCTAACTTTGTACTTCTAGCTTCCTAAACTGTGAGAATAAATGTGCCTGTGTTAAGGTCATCCAGTTCCGCTATTTCTGTGACAGCAGCACTGGATAACTAAGATAATGGGGTTAGAAAAAGGAGCAACTACTTCCAAAACTGTTTCTTCTTGGCTACTGTGCCAGCTTTGAGGAAGTGGCTGCCTTCTATTTCCGCTGGCAACGTGCTTAATCCCTTGCTTTTAGGTACCTACTTCTTCATATTGAAATTTCCTTGTTCAAATTACTGTGTGGGTTCTCTCTCCTGACTAATAAAATATATAAATTTATCACCTTAATAAGCCATAACAATTCTCCTGATAAGCAGAAAACCCATGTTCATTATATTGTATTCAAATTAAGTGTTGTAACTACTGTACCTCGCAAAGACTTAATCATTTATATTAGTCTCATCTCTTAACCAGTGTAACCATTAAAACAAAATACTCCAGGTTGAGAAAGCTAAGAACTGTAAAAATGTTCCATTTTCTCCCATTAATTCACATCGCGTCTGAACATAGATTTAGGCCAAGAGCTGACTGTGAGACACACTGGAAATAAAGGAGATGGATTGACACAGTGACTATAACAAGGGGCTTGGACATGACAGAGATTGTGAGGATGGAGGAGAGGACAAGGTCCCGATCTGTTGTTCATAGGGTTGCTACGTACTGCAGTTAACTTGATGACACCTAACGACAATGATAGGAATATAGCTACTGACACTATCATTTGCATATTTTGCTGATTTATGGCTATTCTGTAAAATAATGCTTAGTGACCAATGCTTGTACCTCTTTCCCCTCAGATTAATTAACTCTAGTATTACCAGTCCTTGGAGAAGGCCATCACGCTTGGAACGATAGGGAGTCAGCGGAGAAGAGAAAGACCCTTGGATGACCTGAATTAGCACAGTCACTGTGGCAATGGGGTCAGATATGTCTGAGATGTTGAAATTGGCTCAGGGTAGGGCAAGGGTCAGAACCATTGTTAATAGGGTTGCTGAGTTATAGTCAACTCCATGGCACATAATAACAATAGTTGTGACTCAGTGATCCTATATACAACAGCTTTGAAGCCTGCTCTATCCTGAGCCAGTCTCACTAATTCAGACACACCCTCAATTCCAGTTACTCTGTCAATACATGTCATCTGGGGTCTTCCTCTCCTGTGCTGTCCCTCCATCCTTCTGAGCATGATGGCCTTCTCCAAGGACTAGTCCCTGTTGGCCATGTGCCCAAAGTATATGAGACAGATCTTCAAAATCTTAGCCTCCAAGGAGAAACTTGGCTTTATCCTCTGAAAGAGAGACTTATTTGTTCTCTTGGCTGTCCATGATATGTTCAGTACTCTTCTTAAGCACCATAACTCAATGACATCTATTCTTCTTCTGTCATCCTTAGTCAATGTCTGACTCTGATGTATAGCAAGTAATTGAGAAGACCATGGCTCAAGTATTTGTCTAAGATCTTAAAGTTGACTAAGAAAACTTTGAATCACATACTGAGGGCAAGTTGCTAGGAGGGACTATTCCTTGGAGAGTAACATCATGCTTGGAAAGGCAGAGGGTCAGTGAAGGAATGGAAGACCCTCAACCAGATGGGTTGACACAATGATTGCTGCAATGGGCTCGGTATGTCAGAAAATGTGAGGATGGCACCAGAAAGGATGGGGTTAAGATCTGTTGTTCATAGGTCACTACGGTTTGTGCTCGACATGATAGCACCTAACAATAAGAAGAAATAATTGACTAAGAAGTTATGACTTGGGATAACATACTAAGCTATTTTCTTTAAAACTGTGATTTTAATGAAAGTTTATAGAAATGATGGATTTTCATTCATTCTTGCACATTTTCGTCCCTACCCTCTTTGAACCTCTTCTCCTTAAAAAAAAGTATTTTTAAAATTTTTATATGACTGGAGCGGTGGGAATAAGTGTGTTTGAGATGGCTAGGTTGACACAGGATAGAACAGCATTTAGAACTCTTGTACATAGGGTCACTGTGAGTCGCAAGCGACTTGATGGCACATAACAACAACAACAACAATATGATTTGAATGAACATTAACAAAGACAATTTTCCATTTAACCATTCATACACATCTTGTTCTGTAACATTAATTTCAACCCTCACAATGTAGTCACATTTTCCCAGCAGTTCCAAGTTCTACTAATCCTTTGATCCCTCTTTTGGATCTTCCCCTTTTTAGTGATATCATGCTGGCCGACCCCTTGTTGTATATTGCCTTTCTTTTCACCCATCCCAACATATGTCTATTATTTATTTACTGATTTTATTCCTCTCTCCTTCCCTTCCCATCCTTAACAACCAACCGAGAGTGAGTCTTTTCTTATACTAAAACCAAACTCAACCCACTGCTAATGATTTCCGCTCATAGGAGTCCATAGGACGGAGCAGAACTGCCCCCGAAGACACCAAGGCTGTAAATCTTTATGGAAGCAGACAGCCTCTCCTTTTTCCTATAGAACACCTGGGGGGTGCTGACCTTTCAGTAAGTAACCAACACTTGATTCACTGTGCCACCAAGACACGCTTGCACTAACTCAAAAAGCCAAACTCACTGCCATTGAGTCAGTTTGACTCACAGTGACCCTAACTACAGAGCACAATTGTTAAATAAGAGTTCCCAGGCTGCAAATCTTCACAGTCCTGGGGGCTGGGGGGTTTGAACCATAGACTTTGTGGTATATCCTAACACATTAACCACAATGCCACTAAAGCTTCTCCTTACCTAAAGCAAAACCAAACCCACTGCCTCAACTTGATTCCGTTCCCTGAAAAATCACTATGGGTAGCAACTGGGGTCTCAAAAGCTCTTTTGAGAGTAGCTCTTTAAAGTGCATTTTTAAAGATCTATCTCACATACTTTGGTCAAGTTTCCAGGACAGACCAGTCCTTGGAGAAGGACGTCATGCTTGGAAGGGTGGAGGGACAACATAGGAGAGGAAGACCCCGGATGAGATGGGTTGATACAGTAACCAGGGTAATGGAAGTGGGTATGTTGGAGTCGGTGAGGCAGGCTCAGGACAGGACAGGCTTCAGACCTATTGTGCGTAGGGTCACTATGAGTTACAAGCAACTTGACAGGACACAACAACAACATCTAAGGTGCAACCAGTGTCTCTCCATGTTTGGAGCAAAGAGGAGAATGAGAAGAAAAAATATAGAAGAAGATTGTTGGTTCCAAGGAATGATGGACCACATGAACTTAAGTCAACTCCAAGAGCTAGAAGATGCCAGGCTCCCAGGGTGACCTCTCTGAAACATGGACTAAAATGAAAAACCACATTAGAGGCTGACTTGCCAGCCTGTTAGAGGCTGGAGGAACCCCTGAGACGAGGGAACTTATCACTCCTCAAACCTGGGACTGAAATCGCCCCTGAGACTCAGGCCTACCCCGTGATCAATAACACCAGGGAAATGCAAGCCTAGACCAAACAACCATGCAAGAGCAAAAGGGCAGAGCTTGCCTGAGGGTAAATCTCAGCTGGCGGGAAGGGATGGGCAAGGAGGGGAAATGGAAATGGGAAATGGGTAAGTGGAAAGAGGCTGTAACAGTGAGGGCTCCACAGTCAACATTGTGAAACAAAATATGTATGAATTGATGAATGGAAAATCAGTGTGCTGTATAAACTTTCACTCAAATCACAACACAATTGAAAGCAAAACCCCCAAAGTGCAAATTTTTTGGAACATTATTAGACTCTGATGTATATGTTGTTGTGGGTAGGTGTCCTCAAGTCAGTAAGAATTCCTAGTGACGCTGTGAACAGAGTAAAACCTTGCCCTCTCCTGCGTCACCTTCTCAATTTCTACCACGCTGAAGCCCATAGTTGTAGTCACATGTTGGTCCATCTCATCAAGAATCTCCCTCAATGCTGCGTACTTTGGTCACAATAGAGCTTACACAGCCCGAGTCTCTGGACCCTGGCCAGATGAGCTGTCCAGCCCCCAGCTTTGGTGTTGATTATGGAGCTAAGGAAAATGAAATCTTTATTGTCAATCTTTTCTCCATCTATCATGATGTTGCTTATGGGCTATTATGTGCTATTGAGTGGGAAGTGATTCATTGCTGAGTTTCTAATGAGTTTTCAGCGGCTATACATTGCACTGGAGTTGATGGCCCATCTCTCATAGTTTGATGGATGCAAACTATGCACCTTAGGGTTGGCAGTGCAACTCCTTACCTACCAGAGATTCACTGGGGTCCGTTTAGAAAGGGACTAGTTTCTTCTGACCAGCCAGTTGCTGTTGAATTTATTCTAATCATTGAGGACCGTATGTGTCCACATAGTCCTAGGTTTTCAAGGACTGATATTTACAAAGGAGATCACCAGGCCCTTCTTCTTGGTGGGTTTGGAGCCTCTGAGTGGATTTAGAATAGCAACTGAGTGTAGCTGTTAACCATAAATGCCCAATTCTTTTCCTTTTATAACCAATTTTCATCTGGCACAAAATCTATGTCTACTAGTTGTTGTTGTTAATTGCCATTGAGTCATAGGTGACTCATAGCGACCCTATAAACGAGAGTCCACAACACTTGTGTGACTTTCATCCTTTGTCCAGGTTCATAGGGTTTCTGGAGGCAAGCTATTATGGAAGTGGATGCCACTCCTACTTCCAAGATTGTTTTAATCGGGGAGCGCCACCAAACACTGTCTGCCATCAGTAACCATTAATGCGTTTGACACAGTGTTTTTTTTTACAGTGTTCAGCTTCACAGCGACCACAAGTTACCTCTGTACGGCAAGTAGACACACCAGGGCTATACCACCTAGAAGAGTGTTTGAACAAAAACAAGGAAAAACAGGCCTGAGGGCCGTGGATTAGAAGTCACCCACCTTTGGCTTGGTAGCATCACTTTCTCTCCACTAGGCCAACTCATCTCTATGTTGGTGTTATTATTGTTAAGTGCCGTTGAGTCATAGGCGACTCATAGCGCACCTATGAACAAAAGTCCTCAACACTGTATACTACTAGTAGCATATGATATTTTAATGTTTATTATGAAATCTCTCTTTTTATCTCCCTCTTCCTCCCTGCCTCTGTCAGTTATATAAGCATGTACAAACACACGCTGTACTCACAGAATTTTATTTATGAAACAATTTACCGTTAATTGCAGTCATTATTCCTTTCTGTGCTCAAATGATCTCAGATTTTGGTCAAAAAGTCTCCTCAAGTTGACTCATGTGCGCTTTTGACTCCCTCCCCCCACCCTTGTGTAATTGCATCTTTACTTTTCAAAACAGTGAGATGCTCAGACGCAGTGGATTTTTGCATCTTGATCTTGTATTTAGCAATGCTGTTAAGTCAGTTCTAATCATTTGCTTGTAGATTTTGTGTTATTGATAGCATTTCTCCCATACTTGTGAGGCATACAGATTTTCTATTTTTGTTTTTATATCATATTTGGTCATATTTTAAAGGAGTAGTCAATTTCAAATAAATTTGGGTGTTTTGTTGGCTTAAAATAATATTGATTATATATGTAAATCATCAATAAAATCTGTTAAGTGCTGTCAAGTCAGAACTGATTTATAGCTGATCCTGTAGTGAGTTTTTAAAGGCTGTAAATCATAAGAGAGGAGATCGCCCATCTTTCTCTCTTGGAGCAGTTGGTAGATTTGAACCGCGTGCCTTTGGGTTGGCAGCACAACTCCTTATCCTCTAGGCCTCCAGTTGTTTTTGTTGTTGCCAGACGCCACTGAGTCAAGTACGACTCAGTGATCCTGTGAACCACAGACCTAAAACCTGTCCTGTCCTGTGCCGTCCTCACCATCTCTGACACACGTGAGTCCACTGCTGCTGTCACTGTGTCCATCCATCCTGCCGAGGGTCGTCTTCTCTTTTGCTGACCCCTCACCTTTCCAAGCATGATATCCCTTTCCAAGGAATAACCTCTCCTAGCAACATACCCAAAGTATATGATACGAAACTTTGACACACTTGCCTACAAGGAGTTTTCTGGCTGCACTTTTCCCAAGACATACTTGTTTGTTGTTTTGACAGTTCAAAGTGGATGTCAGAAGAGACTCTGAAATGGCACAAGAGCATTGAGAAGCCTAAACAAAGGGAAGAAATGCTGAAGTCAGAGAGATGAATAGACTTCAAAAGGCAGTTTTAGGCCTCCAGAGCTCCCTAATAATTTATTATAGGACTTAAATATACAGATAGAATAAAAATGATGACTAATGACATACTCTTTACATTATAGTGGTTGTTTTTATTTAAGCCTCTTGTTTAGAGTCAACAAGACTTTGAGGAGAGCCTTTATATTTAAAATTGGTTGTGATTATGTTATGGAGGAACATTGTTCTAAGTGGTACAGCACTCTTTTGTCACTATGCTATACTGATGTAACCTGAGGTTGCTGTAATGCTGAACCTTATGCCACTGGGGTGTCAAATACCATAACAGTTACCCATAGTGGACAGTGTTTGGTGCAGCTTCCAGTTTAAGACAGGTTTGGAAGCAGGAATGGCATCTGCTTCCTAAACAACATGTCTCTGGAAACTCTATGAACTTTGATGTCAATAGTTATAGGAAGGCTTTAGGTCTTTTGTTCATAGGGTTGCTATGAGTTATGCTCAACTCGACGGCAATCAACAACAACAACAACAACAACATTCATATTATATGTGTAATAATATATAACAAAATATGTTGTAATTCTTAATTTCTTCTTAGCACTCTTTACATGACTATTCGATCTTTGGTTTTATACTCCTGAGCTATTTGCTCTTTTTCCTGGTGGCAGAGCATTATCAATTAAATAAAAAATGACATCCCTTCCTCTATTCTTTTTTTAAAATTTATTTATTTACTTAGTTAATTTTAATAGACATTTACAGAGGTTTTGGATTTCCATTCATTCATTGCCTCACTTTTCTCCCTGCCCACCCCTCCCCACCAGCTCGCTCCCCCCTCGGAAAAGAAAAAGAAAAACAATATTCCTTCATTAGTATACAATTCCCACACCCCTGCCCCCCACCCCGAGTACACTTCTCTATGCAACCTTAATTCTGGATTCCTGTGCTAACCATAATACTCAATCATATATCACCTCTAATCTGTTCTTTCCCTCATCTGTTTCAATACAATATATATATAATTTATCCAGTTTTT
>NW_006399754.1:4346338-4379327 GCF_000299155.1 Elephantulus edwardii | reverse complement strand
TAGCATTCCATTGTGTGGATACACCACAGCTTCTCTATCCATTCGTTTGTTGATGGGCCCTTAGGTTGCTTCCAACTCTGCTACTGTAAACAAAGCTGCGATAAACATGGGTGTGCATATATCTGCTTGGATGGCAGACATGGTCTCTCTGGGGTATATTTCCAGTAATGGGATTGCTGGGTCAAATGGTATCTTTATTTGCAATCTTTTGAGAAAGCGCCACACCGCCTTCCACAATGGTTGCACCATCTTACATTCCCACCAACAGTGAATAAGAGTTCCAGTTTCTCCACAACGTCTCCAGCATTTGTTGCTTGCTGTTCTGTTAAATTTTGCTATTCTTACTGGGGTGAGATGATATCTCATAGTTGTTTTTCCTCTATTCTTAACTAACTTGATAGCTGGTTTTCAGAGGCTGTAAACCTCCTGGGAGGAGATTACCCATGTCTCTTCCACGGAGCCACCAACCAGTGGGTTTGAGCAGCCTGCTTTTGGGTTATAGCATAACTCCCTACTGACTGGGCCACGAGAGTCCCTTTTTATTATATAATGGTTTTCAAAGTGTTTCATTTTTACAATGGCTTTGCTTATGGTGACAGTCCAGCATTTTAATCATTGCGCCACATGAGTTTCTACTTAGAGAAAATGAGTGTGTTCACTCTCACCTTTAATGAGATTACAGTATAAGAAACAATATTGAAAGGCTTTTAAAAAGACATTTATTTTATGTGGTCAATGTTTTTATCTGCATGGCTAACGTTTAATGGTTTAATCTAAGAATTTTAAGAGCTTTCGGATTAAACAGCATATAAAACAAAGAATTGGGTTTCTAGCCATTAAAGTAATAAAAATTTCTTTAATTATTGGTTAAATCATTCTTTGTTATCTTCCCTGATAAGAAAGGCAGTGTCAAATATGAGTGAAGTCTGTACAATTTGACCAAGGTAAATAATGACACTAAAAGTATATAAGAATAAGAGATTATTTTGGTAAATGCTGTAGGAGAACGATTTTATAACATCAATAACAAAAACCACCAAAAATTATATGCGTTGTTAGTTGTTGTTAGCCCTGGAGTTAGAGTTGACCCATAGCTGACCCTCTGGTGGGTTTTCAGAGGCAGTTAATCACATGGGAGGAGACTGCCCATCCTTCTCCGTGGAGCAGCTGGTGGCCTTGAACCACATGCCTTTGGGATTATGGTGTATCTTCTTAACAGTAGGCCACCAGAGCTCTTCCCCTTGTATACATATAAGTGTAAAAACAGACACAAGTACGTGGCTCTATAGGTGAACATAAGTAGGTGTACCTGTTGGTATACGTATGTACCCATGTTTGTGTGTGCTGCATATGCATTCAGATATTCAATAAAGCACATGTGAGTTACAGTTATGAATAACTCCTAGGCGAACATCATGCAGGTCAGGCTTATTGAATTTGCAAGCTTATAACTCTATAGTCTTGGGGAACAACTCAATCAACTGTCATAACATAAAGCTAATGTTCGGTACCCTAGTCCAATGAGTAGTATCTGGGATTTTAAAAGCTTGTGAGCAGTAAGTTAATAAAACTATCAGTCCTTGCAAGCCTGGAGCAAGAGAAATAGAAGGAAAGAAGACACTATTCTATATTACTAATAACACATATGAACTTCTGCCTCGTCTATTCTGAGACCAGAAGAGTTACAGGATGCCCAGCTACCACTATCAACTCTTCTGACTAGAGACAAATAAGTGGTCTGGATAGAATGAGAGAACAGTGTAGAACAAAATACAAATTCCAAAAGAAGGTATTGAGCTTAGAGCATATCAGAGGAGCTCCTATGACTATCACTCTCAGATACCTTTTAAACTTTATACTGAAACTACCCAGAGGTCACCGTGCAGCTGAATTAACAGGTTTGTGGAATAAACATTATTATCCTTGGGGAAGGACATGATGCTCAGAAATGTGGAGGATCAGCGAAGGAGCGGGAGGCCCTGAACAAGATGGACTGACACAGTGAGTGTAATGATGGGCTCAAGTATGTCAGAGATGATGAGAACGGTGCAGGGTTCAGACCCATTGCCCACAGGGCCGCTAAGAGTCATAGTCAACTCAGCAACACCTAACAGCAACAACCTAACAACAATGCCTAACGCAACACACTGCTGCGTCTTTAGAAAATCATCTGTATGAGACCAGACAACATTCACACTAAAGCAAAGGTGGGAAGGTAAGAGACGGTTAGAGAAGCTAGATTACTGGGAATAGCACATCCAGAAGGGAGACAGTGAGAATGCTGGCATTCTGTGAATAACATAAAGCCAATATCATTGAACAGTATGTATGTTGTTGTTGAAAACCATCAAGTTGGAACTGACTCATAGAAAAGAGTGGTGGAAAAGATTGTCAATGATTTCATCTTACTTGGATCCACAATCAATAACCTTGGTACCAGCAGATAGGAAATCAGGAGACACCTTGAATTGGGAAAGTCTGCAGTCAGGGATCTCACCAAATTATTGGGAAGCAGTGATAATCAGTTTGAGGACTAAGGTGCATCTAATTTAGGCCATGGTCTTTCTGATCACTTGTTATCTAAGAGCTGGAAAATGAATAAGGATGACAGAAGAATTGATGCCTTTGAGCTGTGGTATTGGAGAATAGTACTGAGTATCCCAGGGACTGCCAAAAGAACAAATATGTCATGGAGAAAGGGGCAGCCAGAGTGTCCTTTGGGGGAAAAGATGGTAAAGCTTTGCCTTACATAGTTCAGGCAAGTTTCTAGGAGGGGCTATTCCTTGGAGAGGGACATCATACCTGGATGGCTAGAGAGTCAGCGAAAGAGAGGCAGATCCTCAAGCAGGCGGAGCCACACAGTGACTGCCACAATGGCCTTTAGTGTATCAGAAAGTGTGAGAAGAGCATAGAATAGGACAGAGTTTAGATCTGTTGTTCATAGGGTTGCTATGAGTTGCACTTGACTCGATGACACCTAACAACAATCACACAGGAGGAGATTGCCTATTTATCTTATTCCCATGTAACAGCTGGTGGATTTGAATTGCATACCTTTGGGTTGGCAGCACAACTCCTTACCACTAAGCCACTAGAACTCCCTAAAAATGTGTACAGAACCTTTTAAATGGGAACTTAATTTCCAGTATCAACTTTTTTTTATTATTATTATTATTAAATTTTATTAGTTTTAATGAACATTTACAGAGATTTTGGGTTTTCATTCATTCATTGTTGCACTGTTTTCTCCACCCTCCTCCCCAGTTTGTTCTTCTTTCCCCCCCCCGAATGTCTGTTTTAGTTGTCCAATTGCCACAGTGCTTGTCAAAGTCAGTTCTGATTAATCTCCTTTGTCAGTGTGTCCCTTGCCATTCCCTATCACTCCTCCCTGAGAGAGACTTCACCCTGATTCATAAGGAAAAGGGGATGGCGTATTCTCTTAGCCACTTCCTACTGAAAAGGGACGCTGTGGGTTTCAGGGTGAAGGTCTTCTCTCACTACTCTAAAGGGCCCCTTTGGCAGTAGGAAACACATAGACTATTATGGAGATTGATTTTGGAATTTAGATGCACTGTTATCAATTGTGCTTAGCCGTACATGTTCATATCCTTGAAGATGTATCATGGAAGTGTTGCAGCCTAGAAGATACAAATTTAACTAACAAGTTAAAAGTGCTTGAGTCAAAAATTGAAAAGCAATAATATTCTGAGTAGAGGTTCTAATAGTGGCACAAATCAGTATCAACTTTTATTAACAAAAATTTATCATCCTTGTCAATCCTCCATAATTGTTTTATCTGTGTGTAAACTTACTCTTAGCTTTTTTCTCCAGTCATTTAGTCATACATACCTTGTTCCACTTTGTTAATTATAATACACACAATGTCTGGGTCCGTTCATCCACATTGTCCTCCCCTCACTTATTCAAACAGTGTTGAGGTCCAGAGATTAGTAGATGGTTGGTTTGGGAAAGGGAAAGGCAAGGTCCAGTGAAGATTTGATGAGATGTTATAATAAATGGCTTTGACCAATTGTAATTAATGTAGTAAGATTTACATGAATGATTGAATGAAAACCAATTCAAAACTCTCCAAAATAAAATATTTTTTAAAAAGAAGAAAAGAAAGCTCAGTGTAATTCTATGTGAAGACGGATTTATTCCTATGCCAGCCTCACACTGTAGACCTTTACATTTCTGACTCCTGGATGATAATTCCTTGTTTTTCTTTTTTGAATCCACATAGAGTTTGGATCTGTCCTCAAGGTAAAAATAATTTTGTTATTCTGGGTTATAATCTTCTCTAGTTTGGGGAATTTTCTACCCTCACTTCTTAAATTTTTCAACTTCAGTTTTCAAATTTTATTTGAATAATGCAGCCTGTCATTTCTAGAAAGAGTCTCCACAGATATATTTTCAGCTTAAATGGAATAAGACTTTCCTATTGACTGAAAAAGAAAAGTAAAAAAAAAAAAAGAGACCTTAAGGCTGGCTGTGAGATTTCTGACCTGCATGTCTAAGAATGCAGCAGCTGTGACTGAGGTGGGAACACCTGGAGACCACAGGCTGTGGTAGGATAGATTGTTTCAGGACATACTCACTATGATGCACCTACCTCAAACCATTTTATTTTCAGATGTTCTGATGCACGTGAAAGGTAGGCAATGAATAAGAACGACTGAAGAAGAATCGATGTCTTTGAATGGCGATGCTGTCAAAGCATATTGAATAGTCCATACACTGTTAAAAAAAACAAACAAATCTATCTGTCTTGGAGGAATGGCAGCCCGTGTGATCCTGTGAAGCAAAGATATTGAAACGTCGTCTCACATACTTTGGGCACATTGTCGAGAGGGGCCAGTGCTTGACAAAAGACATCATACTTGGAAAAGTAGAGGGTTAATGAAAGAGAGGAAGACCTTTAACACATTGCCGCAAATGACGGCAAAATGTATTTCTAAGCAGGGTCATCAGTTTAAAAGTGTGGAGAAGCATGTTAAGGAGATAGATTGAGACAGTGACTGAAACAAGGGGCTTGATCATAGCAGAGTTGGTGAGGATGGTATAGGATTGGACAAGGTTCCAATCATAAGGTCACTATGAGTTGTAGTCACCTTGATGACACCTAACTACAGTATTAGGTATGCGTATGGAAACTCTTACTAGGAGGAGGAATTCATACGCCTGGAGTTCAAGGAAGAGGTTAAAGGTACATGTAGAAAGTCATGAGTATGTATATAATATTTAAAATTGTGACATTAGTGTTTTGGGAATGGATATAAATAAAGAGGTCCAAAGACCTAAGGAATATTCAGGAAATATTAAATATTTCCTCCTCTCCTCCCCCCAGAGTTAGTAGCTAGCAAGCTGGCACATCATCAAAATAAAGATGAGAAGCTGTTTCTTCTTTTCACTGGAAACTGTTACAGTAAATTAAAGAATTTTGACAGGAAGACTTTGTCACTGGGTCCTGCCATCCTGTTAGTTGTTGATAGATGCCCTCAAGTCAGCTATGACTCATCTTGGTTCCTCCAGTCAGAACCAGCTCCTAACTAAGTGGGTTTTCAGAGGCAATAAATTGCACCAGAGGAGACTGCCCATCTTTCTCCTATGAAGCAGCTGGTGGATTCAAGCTGTGTGTCTTCGGGCTGACAGTGCAGCTCCTTACCGGCAAGCCACCAGAGCATCCTAATATGACTCGTAAAGACCCTATATAAAAATGAGTAAAATTCAATCTGATTCTTTTTCTATTTTTCCTTCTTCTCTCCCCATCCCCACAGATCCTGGCTTAGTCCAGAGTCTCTGCTCTTCTCAGCAGCTGCCACACAGCTGGGGTGCTAGGCTTCCTGCTTTGAACTCCGCCCTTTCTGATGCCTTCTCCACCCCTGAACCAAAGGATAGTTGCTGGAGGGCAATTACTGAACTGGCAGTCCTAGTTCCATATTTATTCAAGTGATTTTCCCAATTTTAGTTGTCAAGATGACCCTAGTGACAAGCATTCTATAAACTCAGGACACAATGCAAGCTCTTGCCAAGAATCTATTAATAAAAGTACAGCATTCTGGCAATTAATTCCTAGCCATTGCAAATTGTATATGATAATCAGCAAAGAGAACTGTAAATGAATGGCAGGGAGACTTGTCAGTTCCATGCCTGTAGACCATCAGTTGTAGTTCTAGAAATACACTTGTGACTACAACTCTAGGACGTGTGGTCTTTCGTCCTGAAGTCAGAAGAAAAGATGGTTACTCTGAGTGGAGGGGACAGATAGGTAGCTGGCTCTCAGCTAAGATGCGCTTTAAAAATGGAATTTCTCTTCATCTCCCAGGGATGAGTTCAATATGATCTGAGTGAAGGCAAGGGAGGCAAGTGGGGACCTTTTCTTTTCCATGGAAATATTAACTTGATTTTGATGTCTATATTTGCAGTAACAGAACAAAGCAGAATTATATTCCTTCTCTGCCCTTTGCAGTTTGCTTTTTAAGTCCAATGTTCACTCTTAACTCTCTTTTACTCTGTAATTCTATTTCTTTGATTCTTTGGTCCCCTCAGAAATTTTGTCAAAACAAAAGATAAATGTTGTTGTTGTTATGTGCCGTCGAGTCGTTTCCGACTCATAGCGACCCTGTGTACAACAACCCTAAACCCTGCTCTATCCTGCGCCAACCGCACCGCCTCTAACACACCCATCCCGATTACCCCAGTCACCGTATAGACAGCTATTTAAAAATACTCTTTTTAAATATGAATTTAGAAATTCCCATTTAAATGCTGAGCAAATGCTGACCACCATCGTGAGTGAAATGTGTTGAGTGTTTGTTATGCCGCAGGCCCTGTGTGTGTGTGTGGGAGACCAGCACAAAAAGCCTGGAAGGGGGAGAAACACCTCAAAACAAAACAAACCCCTCAGTGCTGTTGAGTTGCTCCTAACTCTTGGCTGGCCCTCTGCTGGGCTCCCAAGGCTGTAAATTGCACAGGAGGGGATTGCTTGTCTTTTTCCTTGGAGTCGAACTGCTGAAGACGCACCTCCTGTGTGTTTGCAGAGCCACTGGCCCCAGACCATAAGCACTATGAACGCTTATGTCACACAACGCTCACTGCAGCTCCTGCAGGCAGGTATTTTTATCAGACCCATTTTACAGATTAGGCATAGAAGAGCCAAGTAACTTGTTCAAAGCTTATAAGGGGACATTTATCCACAGAGACGTCACATCCATTATCTATACTATATAGCCTAGTGGACACCTCTGCCTGTGATAGTCCTTCTATCTCAGGGCGAGATTCTGTTGTTTTCTTATCCTGAAAACCAAACATCTGCATCATAGCGTGAACAATAACAGGTGCATATGTATCTTCATATCTCAATGGACTTATTCTCAAACCCTTTTCCTGAGTTCTGTTATTCCATGTTTCTTATTCTCTGCAGTCTGGTCTCTTTCCCAGCAATGGTTTTTGTTGTTTGTTTTCATTCCTGAACTGTTGTAGCATAATAGATGAGAGCCTTCACTTTGATGAGTCTGGTAAGGAGTAGGTGCCGGGAGCAGAGTGGACTTGTCCTGAACAAGGGAGGGGAGACCCTGAGTGAAGTCTTGAGTGGGAAGGAGGGAGTGCTAGGGGTGGAGCACTAGGGATGTTAGGAGGGTGGAGAGAATCATCTTTGCGGTGGCCTGGACTTGGGAGAACTTTAAGTTTTCTGGACTTTAAGGAACCTCTGGTGCCTAGTCCATAGGGAACTGTGATGCTAACGCAAAGTGTGCCCCTCCCTCTGGTGGTTCAAATCTACCAGTGGCTCCATGGGAGAAAGATGAATGGTGTCCTCTGGTGCAAATTAGAGCCTTGGCAACCCAGTGAGGAGACAGTTATGAGTTGCTTCCAACTCTACAGCAATGTGGGCAAGACAGACAGACAGACAGAAGGGTGGGGGAGAGAGAGAGGACTTGGGAGAACAGCTGTATGACCTCTGTGTGTTGCACCCTTTGCCTGTGGTTCTGTCAGTCTTCTGTAACAACATCAAATATGGTGGAGGCTCAGAGGAAAGGCTCTGCCCCGATATGTCAGGCGCTGTATTTGACATCTAGGAAGCCCAGGGCATGGGGCTGGAGCAGTCTCAGGTACTGACGTGAGGAGTTGACGACAAAGCGAGTACCATTCTCTTTCAAAAATTTTGGATTAAAGATAAAGAATTGAAGCAGGGGCTATAACAAGAGGAGGATTCAGGATCAAAGCTTAATTTTTTTTTTTTCAGTTGAAACCATTCTAGATCACGATCCCACAAGGCAAACAAGCAGTCAACAAAAGGAGAAAAGTTGATGGTAAATGGACGCAAAGGAGCATTTCATGAGAGGGGATCTTTACGGAGGCAGGTGGGTGCGTCTCTGAGCAGGGGTGGAAGGTGAAGAGAATGCACGGGGAGATGTGCTGGCAGTTGATCTTGAGCCAGTTTGCCCTCAGATCCCTCCCTTGTCCTTCCCTGTCCTCCTTGGCTCTGTTGTGGACCGTGGGGGGCAGTCCTCTCAGGCTGTTTCCCAGGCTACGGGTCAGCTGGCCTCTGAGTGAGGTTGGCTAATTGGAGGCGCTGTGGGTCTCCTCCCTCTCATCACTCTGGCAGTGGCCTCGAAGTGTTCTTCCTCCCCCCTCATCAGGAGGCCCTTGGCAACCCTGCTGCTTCCCTTTGTCTCCCTGGCCCAGGGCTGTTACTTCTGACCAGAACATTTCCCAGTTTTCACACATTTACTGCTTAGAGTCTCCGGTCTTCATTACCTGTGCAATCAGCTCCCTCCACTGTGAAAAGCAATTCTACTTCCTTGCTGGACTCTGACGGATGTGTTGTTAACTTTCTTTTCCCTTAGTCAAAGAAAGGAGCAGGGTTTCTGGAATTGGGAGGAAGTAATTAAAGATGGTGTGAGACTAGTGAGCCGCTTGAGAAAAGGAAGAACTGCCAGGGGCCTGTCCAGGATCCCCAGCAGGTGTGACAGCAGAGCACAGACTGACCGTGGCTGGTGGGCATCATCTCCATTATTCCCCACTGCACCCCCGGCCGTGGCCATTTGGAAGGCCAAGTAGAGGAGAGAGAAGCAGAGCTTGATTAATCTACAGCTGAGTGAACACTTAATGACCTAAAAGGCTGCTATGGTGAGGACTGAAGGCATTTAGAATGACAAGGACTTGAAATGAGTCTACAGATTCACAAGGGTGGGGTGGTGTAGGAGAGTGAGTGTGGCCCAAACACAGGAATGTGAGTCCCAGACATAAAAGATGCTTCACTCAGACAGTAGGAAATTGGCATTCAGCTTGTCAGAGATTGTGGTGCTGGAGAAGAGTATTGGATATAGTATGGACTGCTAAGAGGATAAACAGGCCTGTCCCGGAGAGGGTCAAACCATTCTGCTCCTTGGAAGCAAGGATTTAGAGCTTTGCCTGACATACTTTGCACATGTTGCAAGGAGGGACCTGTCCTTGGAGAGGGACATCGTGCTTGGAAGGGTGGAGGGACAGTGCAGTAGAGGAAGACCCTGGATGAGATGGATTTACTCAGTGACTGGATAACGGGGGTGGTTGTATCAGAGACGATGACATCGGCTCAGGATAGAGCAGGGTTCAGAGCTGTTGTACAGAGGCTCAATGTGGGATGGAGTCGACTTGACGGCACATAAAAACATGTCAGAGGTGCACATTTTCAGATGATGACCTGGTGCTTCTGCTGAGTCTGATCAAAGGAGAGATGAGAAAGGCCATGGCAGTGATGGTCTTTGGGACCGAGCGTGTTAGGAACAGAGGAGAACCTGGGGTGATCACTGCCGCCTCACTGCCATTATCATTCTAACATGGCCTCACTGTGTGTTGTGAATGTCAGCCTAGTGTCACATGATGATGTCCGGATGGAAAGGCGGAAACTGTGGCACCTAGCTCTGGGAGAGAAAATGTCAAAGTGACTGATGAATTTCCCCTTTTCATCCAGCTCTTGAATTTTTCTTTTTTCTTTGCTTTGTTTTTGTAGTATTATCTTTTATTAGAAGTTAAATTGAAATCATGAACGTATCCAATTTATTTAGTTTATGGATCACAACAGATTGTGGCTAACACTGAGATGAGTGGGAATCCCAGAACACCTGATTGTGTTCATGTGAAACCTGTAATTAGACCAGAAAGAAGTTGTCAGAACAGAGCAAAAAAACCACACTGCATGCTTCGAAATCAGGAAAGAAGTGCATCAAGGATGTGTCCTGTCTCTATACTTTTTAAATCTATATGTGAAACAGATCATTTGGGAGGCTGGAGGTTATGAGGAGGACTGTGGCATCAGGGTCGGAGGAAGGCTCATCGACCTCTGCATTATGCAGATGACACAATCTTGCTTGCCAAAAATGAAGAGGACCTGAAACATTCGCTGCAGGTGGTCAAGGATTGCAATCATGAATATGGACTCAAGTTCAACATCAAGAAAACAAAGATTCTCACCGCTGGGCCAATTGGTTAGAGAAGAGATTGAGATTGTTCACAATTTCTCCTTGTTCAGCCCGCACAATCAACACTCTTGGCACCAGCGGTCAGGAAATCTAAAGACAAATTGCTTTGGGAAAAATCTGCTGCCAGGAACCTCTCCAGAGTGCTGAAGTGCAGTAACAGTCCAGAGACTAAGATGCACCTGATCTAGGACATGATCTTCACTATTCTATCGAAGAGCTAATGATGCAGAAGGACAACAGAAGAAGAACTGATGCTTTCGAGTTGCGGTGCTAGAGAAGAGTATTGAACAGACCATGGACTGCCAAGAAAACAAATAGGTCTGTCTTGGAGAGGATGAAACCAAGTTGCTCCTTGGAGGCAAGGATTTTGAAGCTCTATCTTACAGACTTTGGACATGGCCAGGAGGGACCAGTCCTTGGAGAAGGATATCATGCTTGGAAGGGTGGAAGATCAGTGCAGGAGAGGAAGACCCTGGATGAGATGGATTGGCACAGTAACTGGGGTAACGGGGTAGCTATTTTAGAGGTAGTGAGACTGGCTCAGGACAGAGCAGGGTTCAGAGCTATTGTGCATAGCGCCCCTATGAGGTGCAGGTAACTCAGTGGCACATAACAACAACAAGGATATGACTATATTTTTTTACAGCTAATATCCAAATATAGGGAACTATAAATCTATCAAAAAATATTCTTTTGTTATTGGAGGATTTTCAAAGACCTATTATTTCAGAAGTAGATGACCAGGGCCACCTCTTTGTCTTAGTCAGGAAGCTCACTGAAACCTGTCCACCATGCTTGTATTTGAAATGTTGTTTTTGGATATGATTGAGTCGGAACCGGCCCATAGCTGACCCTCCAGTGGGTTTTCAGAGGCAGTAAATGACACGGGAGGAGATTGTGCGTCTTTCTACTGCAGAACACCTGGTGGATTCAAACTGTGTACCTTCGGGTTGGCAGCCCAGTTCCTTACCACTAAGCTACCATTGATTCCAGTGGCGTAACTCTGAGCATCACAGCAACACAGAAGCCACCAGAGCACGGCAAACTAACAGAGGTGTGGTGGCCTTTTAATTGTGGTGTTTGTGAAGAGTATTAAGATACTTCCTGTGGACTTCTAAAAGAATAAACAACAATATAATTTTGACTCTGAGAAGAATGGGAATCCCAGAACACTTGATCGTTCTAATGCGAAACTTATACTTGGACCAGGAGGCAGTCATCAGAACAGAGCAAGGGAACACTGCATGGTTCAAAATTGGGAAGGGCGTACGCCAGGGATGCATCCTATCTCCATACCTTTTCAACCTGTATGCAGAACAGATTATCCGGGAGGCTGGGCTCTATGAGGAGAAATGTGGGGTCAAGATTGGTGGACGAATTATCAACAATCTGCGTTATGCAGATGACACAACCCTGCTTGCTGAAACTGAGGAGGACCTGAAGCACCTGCTGCAGAGTGTCAAGGACTGCAGCCTACAATATGGATTGAGGCTCAATGTCAAGAAGACAAAGATTCTCACCACTGGACCAATTGGCAGCATCAGGATGGATGGTGAAGAGATTGAGATTGTACACAGCTTTAGTTTGCTTGGCTCCATAGTCAACAGTCTTGGCACCAGCAGCCAGGAAATTAAAAGGCGCATTGCCATGGGAAAGTCTGCTGTTAGGGACCTCTCCAAAGTGCTGAAGAGCAGTGGTGTCTCTCTGGAGACTAAGGTGCATCTGATACAGGCCATGGTCTTCGCAATCACCTGTTATGCATCAGAGAGTTGGACAATGACCAAGGAGGATAGAAGGAGAATTGATGCCTTTGAGCTGTGGTGCTGGAGAAGAGTATTGAGAATACCATGGACTGCTAGGAAAACAAACAGATTTGTCCTGGAAAGGGTTAAACCAGGTGGCTCCTTGGAGGCAAGGATTCTGAGGCTCCATCTAACTTACTTTGGACATGTTGTGAGGAGAGACCGGTCCTTAGAGAGGGACATCATGCTTGGGAGGGTGGAGGGACGGCGCAGGAGAGGAAGGCCCTCTATGAGGTGGATTGATTCAGTGACTGGGATAATTGGGATGGGAGTGTCAGAGACAGTGTGATTGGCACAGGACAGAGCGGAGTTTAGGGCTGTTGTACATAGGGTCTCTATGAGTCGCAGGCGACTCGACGGCACATAACAACAACAACAACATAATTTTGAAACCTACTCAAGGGTCTTTTCTCTTTGTGTAAATTGTTTTTTAGAGGAATGCATTACAGAAATCTGTACAGTCATTTAAACCATGCTTGGCATATGTCTGGAGTTATTACTACAATCTGAAAATTACAGTCTATCTAGGAATATCAGCAATAATGTTAAATGAAATGATAAAATATTTAAGTCCTTTAACTTCAATGAAAATCTCATTAGAATTTAGAGTGCGTGATTTGGAATGATAGTAATGAAATGGGAATGAATCAGGAATATAAAATATACATACAAACATGTTTGAAATGTTTCTAGTAGGATTCAAATGAAACAGAGAACCATAGTAGATTACAGAACCTGTTTTCAAATGATTGCTTTCCAAATTATTTCTCGGGCAAGCAACATTTGAGGGAGCATGGACAACCCCATTCACACCTCATTCACAGCACACAGGGGAAGACATAATACCCTTTGAGCGCCTCTCACTTCAAGCTCCGCCAAACTCTCCCTCTCGTGTTTGTGGACGCCATGGCCTCTCCAGGATGACCAGGATTCAGCCTCTGATGCATTTCCTCCCCTTTCAGTAGATGGTGATCAGATGCAAATTCAAATCACAACTATTGTCAGAATTCAAATGGATTCTAATGCGAACAAATATTTTTCGTTTGTAGGATTGATTCAGAACACACAATAAGGCAAACCTTTAAAATTAGGTAACTACTTATTTCTCAAGTAGGAGTAGTTATATTTGTCTTCTAGTGATTCAGTTTTGCCATCTAGATACCATAGCTTTATGGTGTAAATAATTTTTTATTCCTGCAGCCTCCCGAATGATCTGTTCTGCATATAGATAGAAAAGGTATGGAGACACATATGAAAGGGCACATCCCTGACGCACTCCCTTCCTGATTTTGAACCGTGCTGTGTTTCCTTGCTCTGTTTTGAGGACTGCTTCCTGGTCCAAGAAAGCACAATCAAGTATTCTGGGATTCCCAGTCTCCTCAAGGTTAGCCACAATTTGTTGTGATCCACACAGTCAAATGCCTTTTTGTAGTCAATGAAACACAGACATTCCTCTGGTACTCTCTGCTTTTGGCCAAGATCCATCTGACATTGGCAAAAATATCTCTTGTGCCATGACCTCTTCTAAACCTAGTTCGTATTTCTGGTAACGCTCTGTCAATGTACTATTTTAGTCATTTTTGGATAATCTTCAGCAGTATTTTGCTAGTTTGTGATATTAGTGATATTTTTTGGTAATTTCCACACTCTGTCGGGTCACCTTTTTTTGAATGGGAATAAATGTGAATCTCCTCCAGTCAGGTGCACTGTGAAAATCTGCTGTTAGGAATCTCTGCAAGGTACTGAGAAGCAACGATATCAGTCTAGAGACTAAGGAGTACCTGATACAGGCCATGGTCTTCACAATTACTTGCTTTGCATCAGAGAGCTGGACAATGACTAAGGATGACAGAAGAAGAATCAATGCCTTTGAGTTGTGGTGCTCGAGAAGAGTCTTGAACATACCATGGACTGTCAAGAAAACAAATAGGTCTGTCTTGGAGAGAGTGAAACCAAGTCTCTCCTTGGAGGCTAGGATTTTAAAGCTCCATTTCACATACTTTGGGGACATGACCTGGAGGGACCTTGGAAGACACCACACTTCAAAGGGTGGAGGGACAATGCAGAAGAGGAAGGCCCCAGATGAGATTGACATAGTAACTGGGGCAATGAGAGTAGGTGTGTTGGAGTCGGTGAGCCTGGTTCAGGACAGAGCTGGCTTAGAGCTATTGTGCATAGGGTTGCTGTGAGTTGCAGACGGCCTGACAACAATAAACCTGTAATTATCTTTTTTGTGACTGGCTTAATGTCACTCAGCATAATTTGTTCTCGTTTCATCCATACTGTGAAGCATTACACAAATTCTTGTTTTTTTAGCATTGACTCTCCTTCATTGTGTGAATGTAGCTGAGTTTCTTTAGCTATTCAACTATTCATGGTCACACAACTGGGTTGTTTCCAACTTTTTGCTATTGTAAATAACGCTATAATAAATGTGAGTGTGTGTATATTAGTGCATTGCAGCTGTTATTTCTTTGGGATATATAGATACCTAGTAATAGAATTGCTGGATCAAATGATGGGTCTATTCTCGACTTTTAAGGAAACGTGTGTGTGGCTACTATTGAAAGTCATTTTCAACAAGATGATTTTTGTTTGAACTCATTGGTTTTATTTAGCAAAATGAGGTGAGCAGCATCCAGTTTGGAAATCAGGTCAGCTGAGAAGGAGAAGACAGAAAGAAAGGCTAATATATAGGCAGGGCTCTGTGAGAACCAGGATGCAGCCCTGGACAGTGGACTATAGCTTCCTAATGCGGCCTAGTTTGGAGTCCGAGTCTCCTGATTTTTCTGCTTAGGCTCCTGAGTCTCCTGATTCTTCTCATTTTCTTCTTGAGCATCTGTTAGGAACCCTGGTAACCTTTAGCTACCAATTCTGCAAGTCTGCATTGGTTGGTTGAGGTTTCAGCTTCTGGTAAGTTCAAGTATTTACAGCAAAAGAGAAACAGAAACTCAATTAAGTTTCATTTCATGTTGTGAGGCTTAGCCTCCTGCACTCCCAGTAGTTAAGCTAACCCTGTGGTGCTGAACAGATGTCTGTGAAACTGCCACACTCAGGTGGGCAAGGAAGAAAGGCCTGGCAATTGAAAATTGCCAAAGAAACGCCAATGGATTACAGTGACCGATCTGCAGCACAGGGAAGCCTTTAGTTTAGTCGTGCTGCCTAAGGAGGACTCCAGCAGTAAGCGGGCAGGTCCTGGAGGCTGCTGGCCTGCATTCAAACCCAGCTCTACCTCAGCTTTGTGACAGCAGGCAAAGTGATGTCATCTCTGGCATCAGCTTCCTTTCCACAAAATGGACAGATAGTAATAGTGCTTTCCCTGTTGTGGGGATTAAGTGAACCATTACATTGCCCAGACCGTTCAATTGTCCAGGCACAGGGTCGGCAATGTTTCACTGCAGACTGTTGTGGTTCCTTCCAGGAAAGTGCCTGTGACTTTCCCTGCAGCTCCTTGCCTCTTCCTCCTCTTCCTTTCATTGTTTAACATCTCTCAGGCACCAGCATTTGGCTCCTACCAAATTTCCCATTTGCCAGAATAATGAGGCTTAGCCTTGGCCATTATCTATTAGAAAAATATAGCAACTGTCTCTCTCAATCTTGGCCCGAGAGCTGTTGGTAACACCCCTTGTCCGCCAGGATGTACCGTCCTGATCTTTGACAATGTCTAAACGTCTCTCTCTTCTATATGGTGTATGCACAGCAAGCCCATTTGCAAGTACATTGCTGTTGACAAACACAGTGTCCTAGGATGTATTTTGTATGTACAAGTTGATTAGAAAGTAATAGGGGTTTTGGGGATAGCAAAACCAAATGTCTTAATTTAAAAAAAAATCCTGATACTCTCTCTCATGCTTCTGCCTGGCCCCTGCTCATTGAAATAGAATCTTGCCAGCGTATAATTCCCTTTTAAAGTTGTTACTCTCTCTCATGCTTCTGCCTGGCCCCTGCTCATTGAAGTAGAATCTTGCCAGCATATAATTCCCTTTTAAAGTTGTTAATTAAAAAAAAAGATGCCTTATAAGTCACCAAGATTAGACTTAAATATTAATTTTATTTATGTAAGCTTTAAGGGTTTGGGGCTGTTGTACATAGGGTCACTATGAGTCGTAAGCAACTCGATAGCACATAACAACAAAAAGCATTAATACTAATAGATTTCAAGTACATTGGCACTTCCCATCATGTAATTAAAGTGATAATTACAAATAATTCCTAATTCCTTATTAAAGGGCAACAATTCAAGTAAGTATCATTATTTCTGGTAAATAGGAGTTGCGTTGCCAGTCCAATGGCAGGTGGTTCAAATCCAAGACAAAGATGGGCACTCTCCTCTTGTGTGATTTACAGCCTCTGAAAATGAGCTGGAGGGTCAGTTCTAACTTGATGTTAATAGGAGTTTATGAAGTTGTTGGGTTTTTTTCTTTTATATTGGGCAGGATAATGACTATTCCTTTGCAAGGATTTATACTACACAAGAGTCCCTGAGTGGTACGAGTAATTACCACACTCACCTTGACAGAAAAGCTAGAAGTTAAAATCCACCCACTGGCCCCTTGGAAGAAAGGCCTGGTGATCGAGCTACTTCTGACAAACTGGCCATTGGAAGCTTTGTGCGGTGCAGTTCTACTGTGGCACACGCGAGGGCGCCATAGAACAGAGCTGACTTGTTCTTAGGCGCCTTCTCGTTGAGTATGACTCACAGGGATCCTATGAACATCAGATCTGAACTCTGTCCTATCTTGTGCCATCCTCACAATCTCTGACACACTTGTGCCCACTGTTGCAGTCACTGTGTCAATCCACCAGGTTGAAGGTCTTCCTCTCACTGACCCTCCACCTTCCCAAGCATGATGTCCCTCTCCAATGAATAGCCTTCCTCACAGCACGCCCGAAGTATGTGCCATGAAGCTTTACCATTCTTGCCTCCAAGGAGTGCTCTGGCTACATTTTCTCCAAAATACATCTATTCTTGCAGTCCACAGGCTATTCAGCACTCCTCTCCAACACCACAGTTCAATAGCATCAATTCTTCTGTCATTTTTATTCAATGTTCAGCTCTCAGCAACAAAACAAGTGATTGAAAAAAACCATGACCTGAATCAGCCACACCTTATTCCTTATACTGACATCATTGCTCCTCAATAATTTGGAGAAGTCCCTGACTATCTCCATACCTTTTCAACCTATATGCAGAACAGATTATCCGGGAGGCTGGGCTCTATGAGGAGAAATGTGGGGTCAAGATTGGTGGACGATTTATCAACAATCTGTGTTATGCAGATGACACAACCCTGCTTGCTGAAACTGAAGAGGACCTGAAGCACCTGCTGCAAAGGATCAAGGACTGCAGCCTACAATATGGATTGAGGCTCAGTGTCAAGAAGACAAAGATTCTCACCACTGGACCAATTGGCAGCATCAGGATGGATGGTGAAGAGATTGAGATTGTACACAGCTTTAGTTTGCTTGGCTCCACAGTCAACAGTCTTGGCACCAATATCCAGGAAATTAAAAGGCGAAAGGCGCATTGCCATGGGAAAGTCTGCTGTTAGGGACCTTTCTAAAGTACTGAAGAGCAATGGTGTCTCTCTGGAGACTAAGGTGCATCTGATACAGGCCATGGTCTTTGCAATCACTTGTTATGCATCAGAGAGTTGGACAATGACCAAGGAGGATAGAAGGAGAATTGATGCCTTTGAGCTGTGGTGCTGGAGAAGAGTATTGAGAATACCATGGACTGCTAGGAAAATGAACAGATTTGTCCTGGAAAGGGTTAAACCAGGTGGCTCCTTGGAGGCAAGGATTCTGAGGCTCCGTCTAACATACTTTGGACATGTTGTGAGGAGAGACCCGGTCTTTGGAGAGGGACATCATGCTTGGGAGGGTGGAGGGACAGTGCAGGAGGGGAAGGCCCTCTAATGAGGTGGATTGATTCAGTGATAGTGACTGAGATAATCGGGATGGGAGTGTCAGAGACAGTGTGATTAGCACAGGACAGAGCAGAGTTTAGGGCTGTTGTACATAGGGTCTCTATGAGTCGCAAGGGACTCGATGGCACATAACAACAAACAACAATATGTCTCCTGATTCCTGATTGTGGATATTAGTAAGATGAAGTTGTTGACAGTTTCAATCTTTTCTTCATCTATCATGATGTTGCCTATAGGTCCAATGGTGAGAAATTTTGTTTTCTTGACTTTGAAATGCAATCCATATTGAAGGCTACATGTTTTTTTTTCTCTTCTGCAGCTAGCCCTTCAAGTCCTACTCACTTTCAGCAAGTAATTTTGTGTCATCAACACAATGAAGGTTATTGATAATCTCTCTCTAATCCTAATACACATTCTTTTCCATGTGTTATTGTTAGGTCTTGTCAGATATTCATAAATTGTTGTTATATCTTCATTTAGCCCTACTGATAAAGGCACATGTCTTCCCCGCCCATCCATACACTAATCACACAGTCTCACATGTGAAATTTAGACACTTCCACTGATTTGAATGTGTTTCTTCTTCCTTTAACCCACATTCATCTCTCTATTACAAGTGCTTTTGCTTGCGCTCTATGCCGGCCGGAGCTGGGGGGAAAAGCTTCTCACCACGTGAAGGTGCTGTCCTCTAGTGGCAATAGGAAGCCATTGCTGCTCAACGAAATGAAATCACAGTGCAGGGAAAGCTCATATAGGCTGATGATGTTGTTTCTGTTGCTTTGTTCTGCAGCTGATAGAGAGGAATCTGTGATGGACCCGGGAAAGAAGCAGCTGCAGGAAAATCCCTGCTGCGATGAGCACGGAATAGTCCCTAGTTGTTGACTGACCAGCAGGCTGCAGAGGGAGCACTGGGGTCTTAGCAGTAAGGAGTTGTGCTTGCAACACAAGGGCATGCGGTTTGAATCCACCCACTGCTACCTGGAAGAAAGATGAACACCCTCCTCCTGCATGACTCACAGTCTCTGAAAGCCCACTGGAGGCTTAGCTATGGGTTGGTTTCAACTGGACGGTTGTTTTCAAATGAGCAACAACAGGCCTGCTTATGGTGTAGATTCAGGTCCTGGAGGCCCCCTGGTAGCCGAGATGACCTGAGGAATTCTGCAGGTAGGCCAGCAACCCTGCTGAATCAGGACATTTTTTTCCACCCTCACCTTCCAGTCGTCTGCTAATCCACTCGGCATCGGCATCGGCATCGGCATCGGCATCGTTAAAGAGGTGTGAGGTCTGGCTTTGTCAGCACTGAAATGAAATAAAACAAAATCAGCTGCCTTCAAAGAGACTCCAAGCTGTGTGCCAGAGGAGAACTGTGCTCCAGACGGTTATCAAGTTTCTTTCTCAGCAGTAGACCACCAGGCCTTTTTTACCAAGTTGGTCTCTGATGGACTCGAACCAACCACCTCTTGGTTAATAGCACTTAACTGTTGGCACCACACAGAAGCAATGTTAAGTAAATGGCCATATTACACATGAAAGGAGTCAAAGTTTTAGAGATGAAATATGCATTTTTTGAAGCCTCTGTTCAACCAGGCATCTATATTTAATGCTTGGGAGCTGTTTCCCTCAGGTGAAGATTTTAGCTGGAGGAGAATATCCTTGCTCTGTTGGAAGCAGCAGGCTGTGGGGTCAGGACTTCCTCAGGAGATGATACAATTACAGGCCAGAACAGACAGGTCCTGGCACGTTTGCCAGTTTTCTTGTAAACCTTGAGAGAGTTAATATCTCTGGCTACACAATTTTTAATTTATTTTGTCACACATGCAACTGGCATCTCTTCCCAGGACAGAGAAATGAGGCAAGTGGCTGGCAGAAACTCTTCACAGTATGGAAGCAATTCTTCAAGCTCCTTTTCATCTGAGCCTTGAGGAGGAAGAGAAGAACACATCCTACCTCAAGGACTTTGCTAAGGAGGGAATGTTATGGTTCCTTTGAAGTATGACCCAAAGTGGAGCTCCCTCTTAACCCTTGAAAAAAGAAAGGAAGACTTTTATCGGCATTGCTAGGGGTGGTGCATGCAGTTACAGCTGGAAGGTTTAGGACGATGCATGCTTCGCCAAGCTCTCCTTTCCCTACAGCTGTGCTGAAGGTGTTGCATCGAATTTCTGTCAGCTAAAGGTCCTAAGAGACCAGCGAGCAGAAGGCCAGCCGACAATGAGGACCTGCCATGTGACTGAGAAGATGACCTTTGTAACAAGCCAGCATGACTGCTAGTAGCAGGGCAGCGTTATTTGTTACCTTAGCAAAACCCACCTCACCCTGACTGACTACGCCATACCGTGTGTGTCAGAGCTGCTGGAAGCCTAGAGAGAGGTGACTGAATTGTCTCTGATACTTAAAACTCAACAAACGCATTGCTGTCGTGTCAAAAGCATCTCAGTTGACCCTTCGTTGGGCTTCTGAGGCTCTAAGTCAAATGAGAGGAGATTGCCCATGCTTCTCCCTCAGATCCACAGAGGGATTAGAACTGCCAGCGAGGCTTGGCGTTTGGATTAGCAGTGCAACTCTCAACGGAAGGGCCCCCAGAGCTGCCTCCCCTGCTCATTTACCACATGTGGCCCTGCTTTCATGTACTCTCTGGAGAAGTTTAAATAAAAAAGCATTCATTCGGGAGGTATGGAAGTGAACAGAAAAGACCTTGCCAACGGTATCTTTTTTAAACATGTCAGATCTTGGGACAGTGGTTTGGTGGTCAGTTTACCATCCTCTGTGTGGAAGGCCTGTGCTTGATTTTAGGCCAGTAGTTCATCTGAAGCCACATGTCAGGTGAAGGCTTGTGTGTTGTTAGGATGCTGTTTTTTAAAAGGGGAAAACAGGACATAGGATCACAAAGCCATCAATGTCTCTCTGAAAGGGCCAGAGAGCATAGGAATAGCACGGCCCCTCAACTCCGCGGAGCAAAAAGCAGATAAAGAGCCCATAGCCCAGCCCCATGGAGACTCTAAAGCCACACCAACAGCAAGAGGTTCGTTTATTCATTGCTGACTCACAGACTCACAGTTGTGGGAGAATGAGGGTTATTAGGGAAGTAAGTTGGAGAGTAAGGGAGGCAAAGAATATCACCCCAAACAAATTTAGGTTTTTAGCCCAAGTTTCAAGGCACAGTTAGTTCTTTAATTAGTCCAGAATCTGCTTTTAGTTCATCAGTCAAATCCAAATCATCCAGCAAGGTTTGCCTCAGAGCAGTTAGAAGCCAGCTTCTCCTCCAAGCAGCCAGCAAGCACAGCAAAAACTTTTAACTGTGACCTTTATCTGAGGGCTTCTCTGCTTACATCTTGCCACAGTTTCTCCACTGCAATTCCACAGTCTCTTCACCATCTGGATCTTACTCTCATCAGAATCTTGCTCCAGTTTTGCTGCCACAAATCTTGTTCACTTCAAGTCTAGCGCTCCAATGTGGAAGCATGCTTTTCCTTATCCTTGTCCTCTAACTGTTGATGATTTGCAAGACCATGTGTCTGCAGTTAAGGTAGCTAGAGATCAGAAGGGGCTAACTACAGTTACAATGGCTTTAAAAAAATCCAACTTTTAACCTAACACCACAGATGCTGAACAGGTTTCAGTAGAACTTCCGGATGAAGGTGAACTAGGAAGAAAGGCCTGGCAACCTCCTTTTGAAAAACTAGCCGATGAAAACCTCATAGATCATGTTGGTCATTCCTGTGATTGGTTGGGGGTGGGCACAGGATCACGCAGAGCTGGGGTCTAGGGTCTGGGTTTCTCAGCATCACCGGGAATAGAGTACAGACACAATGGCAGTGAACAGCAGTCAAAAGTTCAGAACAGTAAAGTCTACACACTCAAAACCCCCAAACAACTCATGGCGTTTACATCTGAACCAACCCTTCAGTGGGTTGTCAGGCAGCAGTAAATCTCTCCTCTGGAGCCATTGGTAGATTTGAACCACTGCCTGTGGGTTTGCAGTGCGGCTGTGAGAGCTCCCTGAGCTTTGCATCTTGTTGTTGTTGTACCGTTGAGTAAGAACCGACCCATAGCAGACCCTACAGTGGCTTTTCAGAAGCAGTACTCATGTGGGAGGAGATTGCCCGTCCTTCTTCCATGGAGCAGTTGGTGGATTTGAACCATGTATCTTCAGGATTGTGGTGCAGTTTCTTACCACTAGGCCACCAGGTTTGCACACAGACACATTTTTCAGGGACTTTTAAGCACCTTAAATGAGCTCTGGTGGTGCAGTTGTTAAACACCTGTTTACCGAAGGGCCAGTGGTTCAAGCCCTCAAGCTTCTCCACAAGAGAACAATGTGGTGACCTGCTTCTGTAAAGATCTGTAAACTTTGTGGGGCCCCTTCTGTTTGGTCCTTGAGGGTCTCTGAGTTAGAATTGACTCCAGGGCAGCAGGTAAAGGATCATTAATAAGAAGTAGCTACAAAACAATTCCTTATTCGTTTTCCATCCTTCCTTCTCAGAAGGCCTGTTGGGGGTGAGGTGCGGAGCTGTGGCAGACCTGCTCTGTCCCCAGGGTGGGCTGTGCCTCGAGGACCTCACGTTTGGGGCCAGCAGAGACCCCCCTGGGGCACGTACGTCAGTGACCAGCCTAGCTAGGGAAGCAGGCTTCCAGGGAAAATTCTTTTCCTCACAATTTCGAACACAGGCAGAAAGTGGAGCCATCCACGTCCCCTGGCGTGGACATGGGATACCTGTTGTCAATGCCTGTAATCTTACCCCTCATTCAATATTCAAGGCAGTGGATCTGATCTCTTCCTTTTCTCTGCTCTCCCTTCTTCACCTCCCCTCTCTGGCCCATTCTTGCCTCCTCCCCTCTTCCCATTTTCCCAGATGGCTTTGTTGTCAGGGAGGCAGCAAGTACACCCTACCTCGTGCTGAGGGGCTGTCTATGCATACAATTGGGGTGTCACAGAGACCATCTCCTCTGACCAGGGGCTCTTCATAGGAAGTGTGGTGAGAAGATTGCAGAGAATACCCTGTCTACTGACACCACCCTAGGCAGGCCACAACCAGATGTTAGGGGCTCAATACTGTTCTCCAGTCATAGTCAAGCCCCAACTACTGTACCTGTAATTGTGACTTTGTTTGGAACTAGGTGTGTCCTTTGTTATGTTAATAAGGTCACACAAGGGGGAAGGGAGTTTTAAACCTAATGACTGCTGAGTGATGTTTTAGAAAAAGAGCAGACTGAACACAGATACACACAGACCCTTTACAAGGAGCGAGGCCCACAGAAAGAATTCATACAACAGAGACCCTGATTGGGAGTTTTCGTTTCCTGAACTGTGAGACTTTCTTAAAGCCACCCACCTGTGGTGTTTTTCTTACAGCAGCATCAGACAACTCAGACAAGGGGCAATACTCACCACTGAATGAGAAAGCGCTGACTAGGTGTTCACTCAACTACCTACCAGAAGGGGATGTGGCCTCACCATGCATCTACTGGGCAGGTGGGCTGCCAGGGTGGACAGCTCAGTGCTCAGGCAGTGGACGACTTCTTAGCTGATTGCTATGAAACCTGGCCCATCTGTGCCTGCCACTTCTGCATATACTGAAGGCTGGAAGGACATTTGAACTATGCCTGGGTTCAAAAAGATCTGCCTTGGATAATAGTTTGACAAGTGTATTACGATTTTGTGTGATCCTTTTGATTGAGCAAATGTGACACGCTGTCTCTATATTTTTAAAAGCATTGTGATTTTGGATAGTATTGTGATTTTACATAGCTCATCAGATTCCCACTTGACAGTTTCGACATAAATTTTTCAGTGGTATAGATTTTTCACAAAGTGTTCAAATTCCTTTTAACTGCATGCATTCTTCTGGTGGTTCTATTTTCTGTGGTCTAAGTTCTATGCCCTTTCATTGTCTCATTTTTGCTGTGGAGTGAGTGTTGACCTTGTGGGTTCATGCAGAGCACTGTCTCATAGGTTTTATGTTATATCTTCGTGTTTCTTACTGGGACAAATAGGGAACATGCCTACCTGCCAATTGAAAGATTGAGGCTTTGAGTCTAACTAAAAGTGCCTAAACAGAAAGGCCTGGTAATCTGTTTCCAAAACATTAGCCACTGAAAACACGACGGAGCCTAACTCTACTCTGAAACTTACACATCAACTTGATGGCAATTGCTTACACATGTTCACATTTAAACATTACCACAGCCCCAGAGACTGGGCTGAATTTGCTTTTACAGATACAGAGACCAAAGCTCAGAGTGTCTGAATAGCATTCCTAAACTGTGGTACACACCTGGTCTTCACCTCCACTTGCCCTGCTCACCTGTCTGGGACGTACCTGCCCATGAGGTGGAGATGCATCGAGGAAGAGAGATTAACCTTCCAAACCTACAACCCAAGGCTGTCACCTGGCCTCCCTGCAGCCCAGCTCAGCAACTCCTCAGGACTTATCTCCTCACGCAGGGATCGTGTCCTTTGAGAAATGCTGGGATAAAGCTTCCTATGCCCTATGCTGATTCTCTGGAGTGCTGGTCTCTGAGACCTTCTTAGCCGCCAGGAGGCTGCTGTCATGTGGTGACTGGAGAGGGTGTGGGTTCTGCTCCCTTCTCTGACTTTAGTGCTTGTCTTGTGTCCCCTGTGATGCCAGGACAGAATCAGAAAGAACTTATGGGCCTTTAGGCATTTGCAATGTACTGACATACAGTGCACGAGTCCACACACATGTCTACTAGCTGAGGCCATGAGACAATTTAAATAAGGAATGATGCGAGAGTCATTGTTCTTGATGGGCGGAGCTCTGGTGGTGTAGTCCATAAGGAGTTATGTAGCCAACCCGAAGGCACAACTCTGGTGGTTCAAATCCACCAGCACCTCCGAGGGGGAATAAGGGCCATCTCCTGATTTACAGCCTCGGAAACCCTGTGGCGGGTCAGTTATGAGTTAGTTTTGACTGCATGGCAATGTGATGAGTCATTGAATTTGTCCTGTTTATTCATTTGTAATTATGTTTTATACCCGACATTCTAAAAAATATCTGGTCTCATAGTTTTGTGCAAGCAGTTTGTAGTTTTAGCTTTACCATTTATATCCATTTTGATCTAGGTTTTGGTGCGTGAAGTAGGAATCCAGTTTGCTTTTTCTGCTCATGGATATCCAGTTTTACTACCATCATTTGTTAAAGAAATGGTTTCTTCCACCATTGAATGACTTTGACCCCTTGTCAAAAATCAGCTGCCCATAAAGGGACAGATTTATTTCTGGGCTCTCACTTGTTTCATTGCTCTGTGTGACATTGAACCAGTACCAGACTGTTTGAATTACCGTGTCTGTACAGTTTACTTTGAAATTGCGAAGCATGAAGCACCTTCTTTGTTCTTTTTCGATATTACTTTGACTCTTTGGGGCCTCCTTCCTCTCCATACAAAATGGTGTGTATTTTCTGTTTTAGTAAAGAAAGATAAAGGGATATGGGTTGAGATTTCATGTGTCTATAGGTCATTTAGGTTAACATTGATATTTTCACAATATTAACTCTTCCAATCAATTTATAGCTACATTTTTCAAAAAAGGAAAAGGAAAAGAAAACGAAGTATCATCATGCTTCTTGTTCTAAAGAAGGACAGAGCAAAAAAATTTTTTTAAATTACATATTTCTTTGGATATCTAATTATAAACGTTTTTTCCTCTCTAAAAAGAATGCTTGTTGTTGTTGTTGTTAAGTGCTGTCGATTTTTAAACCACTTATAGGGACCCTATGAACAAAAGACCTGAACACTTGTATAACTTTCATTGTTTCTTCACATTCATAGAGTTTCTGGAGGTTTTTTGGAAGTGGATGCCACTCCTGCTTCCAAGCCTGTTTTCATTGGGGAGCTCCACCAAACACTGTCCATCATGGGTAACCATTCTTGCATTTGACACATCAGTGTCACAGTGTTCAGTTTCACAGTAACCATGAGTTACCTCTGTACAGCAAATGGACAGACCAGTGCTATACCACTTGGAAGAATGTCTAAAAAGAATAAAAATAAAATATAAATCAAAGAAAAAATCAGCAAAAATAAACTGCTAGAATGAACCAATACATCTTGGAAAGGGCACAGCTAGGATGCTCCTTGGAGGGAAGGATTGTGAAACTTCATCTCATTTGGGCATATTGTTAGGAGGCTCCAGACCTTGGAGCAAGCTGTCACGCTAGGAAAGCATGACTCAGCAAAGGAAGAGGAAAACCCATAAAAAGATGGCTTGACTGAGATGGCTTGATGGAGTGACTGAAACGATGGGTTCTAGTGGGGCAGAGATGGTGATGGCACTGGATAGGGTGGGTTTCAAATCTAATGTTCACAGAGCCACTAGGAGATGTATTCCACTCGATGGCACCTAACAACAACAGCACTTACATCCAAGAAAAATTTTCATACAGTTTCTGAGGCTTAGGGTTTTCTCTGAAGCCTAGTCTGGATTAATAATTGTCATTCTTGTTTTGGACAACTTAGCTACAGGACTAATAGGAGTCCTGGAGAGAAACAGATTACATTCAAACGACTAAGGATGTTCCCATTTGCCTGTTGTTGTTATGTGCCGTCAAGTCACTTGCGACTCATAGTGACCCTATGTACAACAGCCCTAAGTTCTGCTCTGTCCTGTGCCAACAGCACTGTCTCCGATACACCCATCCCGATTACCCCAGTCACTGAATCAATCCACCTCATAGAGGGTCTTCCCCTCCTGCACTGTCCCTCCACCCTCCCAAGCATGATGTCCCTCTCCAAAGACCGGGTCCTCCTTACAACATGTTCAAAGTATGTCAGACGAAGTCCCAGAATCCTTGTCTCCAAGGAGCCGCTAGGTTTAACCCTCTCTACGATGATTCTGTTTGTTTTCCTAGCAGTCCATGGTATTCTCAATACTCTGCTCCAGCACCACAGCTCAAAGGCCTCAATTCTCTTTCTATCCTCCCTAGTCATTGTCCAACTCTCTGATGCATAACAAGTGATTGCGAAGACCATGGCCTGTATCAGATGCACCCTAGTCTCCAGAGAGACACCATTGCTCTTTGGAACTTTGGAAAGGTCCCTAACAACAGACTTTCTCATTGCAGTGTGTCTTTTAATTCCCTGGCTACTGGTGCCAAGAGTGTTGACTGTGGAGCCAAGGAGACTAAAGCTGTGAACAATCTCAATCTCTTCACCATCCATCCATCCTGATGCTGCCAATTGGTCCAGTGGTGAGAATCTTTTTCTTCCTGACATTGAGCCTCAATCCACATTGAAGGCTGCAGTCCTTGACGCTCTGCAGCAAGCACTTCAGGTCCTCCTCAGTTTCAGCAAGCAGAGTTGTGTTATCTGAATAGTGCAGATTGTTGATAGATCTTCCACCAGTCCTGATGTGGCATTTCTCCTCATAGAGCCCAGCCTCCTGGACAATCTGTTCTGCATACAGGTTGAAAAGGTATGGAGACAGGACACATCCCTGGCGTTCACCCTTCCCAATTTTGAACCATGCAGTGTTTACCTGCTCTGTTCTGTCGACTGCGTCTTGGTCCAAGTATAGGTTTCTCGCCTGTGTAGGGGGAAAAAAAAATAAAAATCTTGTGGCCACATCCCCCAGATTCTATGTTTTCACACCAGGCTCTTGAAAACAATCCATCCTGACTTGAAATGGTCAGTGTTCACCAGCGCTGGGGCTAAGGCCAGTGTCTTCCCCACATTGGCCACCAACCTCAGCTCACTGTTGTCCGTCCGGAGGGCCTGCAGCCGGACACCTGAGTCTGCACAATGGCCTGCTATCCGGTGACCGTGAGGTCTCCTTACCACAGCACAGGCCGAGCTCCCAAGCGGCGCTTGTTGAGCGGCTGCCAGTCCTGCCAGGGGCCCTGCAGGATGCGCCCTGCCCACCCTGACAGCTGGAGCCCACACACATACACGGTTTTTGACTCCGAGGTGCCCCACTGGATAGGATTGCACCTTGCACCCACAGACCTCAGGCTGCGAGCCAACTCAGCGCAGGTGGAAATGTGAAAATCCAGAGACCAAGCCTGGACAGACAAGGAGTGCACCTAACATGGGCCTTGCCCCAAGGCTTTTGCTGGAAGAGCCCAGGCCGATTTTGCGCACATGGTTCTCCAGAGCCAGCCAGGGTGCGCGCATGTGAGCTGGATCCGGCTGGTGGTCCCCAGCCCGGGGGCTGTGGAGTGGGACTGTCGCCCGTGAGAGATGTTCAGGTCAGCCGCGGGGATCCCCGGGCAGATGGCAGCGGGCCCGCGCGTCGGACTGGCCCCCAGCTAGATCAGGTGGCGGCGGCGGCGGCTGGAAGGGCTGGAGGAGGAAACCCGGCACCATGCTCAGGAAGCTCCACTGGGCCCTGGGCGCGCACAGGAGGGCGGAGGCCGAGGGCCCGTACTACGGCGCGGGGCCCGTGCGCCTCCTGCGCAGCAGCTCCATGTACGTGGTGGGCGAGCACGGGGAGACGTTCAGCGAGTCCCTGAAGAAGTACAAGAGCACGGGCAGCATGGACGGCAGCCTGTACTACCTGCAGCGCGAGGAGGACCGCGCGTGGATGTACTCGCGCACCCAGGACTGTCTGCAGTACCTGCAGGAGCTGCTGGCCCTGCGCAGAAAGTACCTGAGTAGTCTGCACGACCTGAAGCCCAGCCGCACCCCGAGACCCCCCTCCGCCTCCTCCAAGGCCTCCAAGGGGCCCCCCTCCGCCTCCTCCAAGGCCTCCAAGGGGGCCAACAAGGCCTCCAAGGGGGCCAACAAGGCCTGTGTCCAGGCGGCTCCCAAAGAGACAAAGGTAAGTGCAGCGGGGATTGCAGTTCAGTGACTTAGTGGTCACTTAGGAGCTGCGCTGATGACCCAAAGGTCGGCTGTTCAAATCCAGTAACTGCTCAGTGGGAGAAAGATGGTCAGTCTCTTCCTGTGCTATTCACAGCCTCTGAAAACCCCCCTGGAAAATCAGCTTTTAGTCACTTCTGACAAGGGTACATTTTATAAAGGAGCCCAGGGAGCATAATACGTGACTCATCAGGTTGCTAACGGACAGGTCAGCTGTTCAAATCCACCAGCCACTCTTGGGGGGAGAAAGATGGGTAGTGTCCTCCCGTGAGGAAAGCAGATCGAGACCCAGTGAAGGCTTCCTACGAGTCAGGTCACCTCGATGGCACTGGTGTATCCTCATGCAGCACAGAGTATCAGCTCTGCGGGTCCCTGGGTGCCAGCTGCACCGCCCCTACATTTTATGTCCCTTCACAGGCACACACCTCAGTGATGATTGAGGGGGTCTCTGGGGAGTGCAAACCAGCAATGTGCTGGGCTGCTAACAAAAGGTTGTCAATGGCGTTTTGAAAGGTTGGAAGTTCAAAAGATTGAATGTTCAACGCCACCCAGAATGACTTGGGGAAAAGGCCTGGCCAATCTATTTCAGAAAAATCAGCCATTCAAGGTGCAGTGGAACACGATTCTGCTTGATACCCTGGGTATCAAAGAAACATCTGATTTTTATTGAATAGTCTTCAGAATTGCCATGTTGTCAGAGACCCGGCACTACGGAAATGGGTGGTCCCTGTTTTACCGAGGGAGGGTGGGTGGGTCTCTGCAGAGCAGACCAGTGGGAAGGCGGGGCTTTGGCTTGGGTGTACTGGGATTACAGGCACATCTGCCGTTCACCACCTGTTTCCCTAAATGAGATGACTCTTTCATGGTGATTGGGTGACGAGACCTAGCCAAAGAATTTTCTCTGCAAAGCACTGTTGTTATTATTATTTATATTGGTTGTTGTTGTGTATTGTTGAGTCAGCACCAATCCACAGCTGACCCTCCAGTGAGTTTCCGGAGGTAGTAAACTGTATGGGAAGAGATTGCTCATCTTTTTCTCAAAACCCAGCTGGTGGATTTGAACAACGCACCCTTGCTTAGGCAGCATGATTCCGTACTACTAATCTACCAAGTACTACTATGTACTGACTATTATTTTACCTAGCTCTGGTAGCCTAATGGTTAAGGAGTTGTGCTGTCCACCTAAATTAAGCAGGCAGCTTGAATCCACTAGCTGCTTCAAGGAGAAAGATGGGCATTTTCTTCCTGTGTGATTTATAGCCTCGGAAAACCGACTGGAGGTTCAGCTATGCATCAGTTCAGACTTGAAGGTGCATAACAACTTACTATTTTTAGTGTTTCTGAAAACCTAATTGAAATATTTATATGGACTACCAGTACCAGTTGCTGTCAAGCTGACTCTGTTCCCTTGGGTGCCAGAGTAGAACCGTGCTTCAAAGAGTTTTCAGTGATGGATTTTTCAGAAGCAGATTGCTAGGCCTTTCTTCTGAGGCACCTCTGGATGGACTTGAACTTCCAGCCTTTTGGTTCCTGGCCAAATGTATGAACCATTTGCACCACCCTGAGATGAGAAGCTTTCTAATATCCAAGTGCTTAGTCCCATACAGAGCAGCCAGTAGGGTGGTTTGGTGGAGCTGGACCTTGGGTCCAGGTGTTTGGTGCTCACAGAGAGTCTACGTCTTGTCGGAATGTTCAAGACTGTTTTGCTGGGAACTGAAAGCCCCAAACCCAGAAACATAAGCATGAAATCAAAGAAAGAATGTGTCTGCTCCTTGTTCTTTATACTTACCACAGTATATCTCATTGTTCTTTAAGCTTCTGATAATGCTTTACAGGGGCTCAGCCACCCTGCTGCCCACCTTCTGGTTCCCATCATGGCCTGCACTTCGTCCTGTCACCAACATCAGTGTCCGCATTAACTTTTGTGCACCTGTGGCTTGAGGCGACAGATGCAGTGACTGGTACCCTGTACCACTCTTGTCTGTTACACCCACTGCTCTCTTTTTCTCCGGGGTAGAAGGTATTCAGGGCTGGCTGGCCTCACTCTCCCATCCTGTGCTGTTTCCCTAGAGTGCCCCCTGACTGGGCCAGCTCCATCAATATTGAATGATTGATCACTGGTGCTCCCTCACGCAGTGACATCAGTGGCCTGCATTTTGTACCAGCTGGGAGCAACTAAAATCATCATCTTACCTCAAAGTAGGCCAGCACTGGGATAGATACCAAAGAGCCCTAGCTCTGGGGTCCTGGTGCTGACCCTATGCCTGTTCACGTGTGGGTCAGTCATTTCTCCTTGGGGTCATTTCTGTTGATGAAGGGCTGTCGGTGGCTTCTGGCCTCCCTGCTCAAGTATTTTGGGCCTCTAGGTTCCAAGGATAGAAGGAGAGTTGATGTCTTTGAGCTGTGGTGCTGGAGCAGAGTATTGATTATACATACCATGGACTGCTAAGAAAATGAACAGGTTCATCCTAGAGAGGGTTAAACCAGGCTGCTCCCTGGAGGCAAATATTCTGAAGCTTCATCTGACATACTTTGGACATGTTGCAGGGAGGGACCAGTCCTTCGAGAGGGCCGTCATGCTTGGGAGGGTGGAGGGACAGCACAGGAGAGGAAGACCCTCGATGAGCAGGATTGATTCAGTGACTGGGGTAATGGGGTAGTTATGTTGGAGGCAGTGTGATTGGCACAGGATAGAGCAGGGTTTAGGGCTGTTGTACATAGAGTCACTATCGGTTGCAGGTGACTCGATGGCACATAACAACAACAACAATAGGTTCTGGTTAGGTTATCTCTAGACTTCCCTGAAAAATGAAGTCCTTTCTGGGTAGCAGCACCCCCTTACCCTTTACTCCTTCTCTTGTTCAAATGTCTGAAGGTTGAGAAGCAGAAAAACCCGCTCTGGACCCAAAGGAATGGCTGTCAAGAGGGGTACATGGTGAAACCAGGCCCAGGGTTTCTCAAGAGCTGGCTCCTGGCAGGGTAGATTTAGGAAAGGCTGAGTCTAAGGTGTGAATGTTATTCTGCTCCTTCTAAGGAGCCCTGGTTGGCATGGTCATTAAGCACTCCACTGCTACCCCAAAGGTTGGTGGTTCAAATCCACAGGAGAAAGATGTGGCCATCGGCCTTCGAAACCCATGGGGTAGTGCAATGAATACCTTGACTTATAGTGTGGCTATGAGTTGGAGTAGATTTGACAGCTATGGGATTTATTTACCAGCTGAAGAGTCCCTAGTTCAAATGTCTGAAGGCTCATGACTAAGAGTTTGGAGGCTGGACTCTCCCCAGACGCGCCTTGGAGGAGAGACTTGGTAAGCTAGTTCTTCTACTGTAACACACGTGGGTCACCATGAGTTGGAATGAACTCAAGGGCAACTGGTTTGAGTAAATTTTTATTTACCAGCATTGCCAAGTTGCGTTAGCTCCCTGTGTCTCCATTTTCGAAGTGTGAAATGGAAATGGTGATAAAGCATGTGAGAAATCAGCAGGGTGTGTGTGTGTGTGTGTGTGTGTGTGTGTGTGTGTGTGTGAGCACCTGATAATTTGAGGCGCTTGAGTGGTGACTGACTGAAGCGTAAAGCACAGGAGGCTGTGAACAGTCGTCACACACTGCTTCGCTTTTCCATCCCTCCAGAGAGGAGCTGTGTGCTGAGTATTGAAATCACCAATCACTGTTGCTCCAGCCCCAGTTTAGTGCCTGGAAGGAAGGCACTGTTGGCTGGTTGTTGGAATGCTTATTGTCTCTAATGCATGAAGCAGCAGGGTGCCAAATGGGTCAGAATTCCAGGCCCTGGAGATGCTGAGGGACAAGAAGAACCCCCATGTGGTATACGGGATGAGGATATGAGGGCAGGCAGGAAGTGGGTCGGGCCAGGGTGGGCTGGGGAATCCATCCCTACGGGGTGGGGGCGCTCAGTCAAGTCCTGTGACAACTTGCTTTTCCTCAGGGTAAAAAAGTCCTTCCAGAAAATGGTTTGTCTTT
>NW_006399754.1:4311383-4345288 GCF_000299155.1 Elephantulus edwardii | reverse complement strand
CCTGGGAGAATGATTTCAAAAAGAATTGGGTGGATTCTGGAGAATGCCTGCCAAAGTGATTGATTTTTGTTTAGAAGGTGTTTGTTCTGACAACAGTAAGCTTTCAGAATCAATTTTCTGCCAAGGCCACTCAATCCTGGTTCATAAACTTTCAACGGCAGAGAGGATATTCCTTCTCCTCTGGCGAGAAGACCTGAATGCACTCCACTTATGAGCACTCCTCATCTTCCGTCTTCTGTGAGTACTCCACCTGCCTGTCCTATAAAGTCCTCCGCATCCTCCATCAGGCACGAGTACCCGCACCACCTGTTATGTACTAGCACTCCACACACTGCCCAGAGAGCTCTGCTGGCCTTGTGGGTAGAGAGCTACGCTGACATCCCAAAGACAGGCAGTTTGAATCCACAGCTGCTATGCAGAAGAAAACGGCTCTTTCCTCTCATGTGATTCACAGCCTCTCAACACCTTGTAGAAGGTCAGCTATGAATTGGTTCCAACTGAATGGCATGTAGCAGCAACAAATCCACAGCTCATCTTGTGTGAGTATTCCACACTATTCACCTCTGTGCTTAGGTCCAGGCCAGGAGTCAGCTCTGGATCTGTTTGAGTCACTCTGCAGTGGGTTGGAAATGCAGGATTTTTGTGATGCTATTGCAGTGCGTGATGCTGTGTGCATCAATTACTAGAAGGGTCTCTATCACAGGCTCATGTCTGACTTACAGAGTCTACAGGCAGTAAAACTTCCTTATGAGCTGCAAAGAATGTTGCATTAATGCTTGGCAAAATTCTCCCCGAGCTGCCGGGCAGCATAATAGTGACTGATAACAGGTATGTGAAGCCCTTCTTACTCAGCCGCAAATGAGTAATTGCAGCTCCCACTCTGTCATCTGAGGACTGTGCTGTTTGCTCAGCCCACAGAAACAGCATTTCTTTCTCCAGTTTTCTTTGCCCTCATTTCCTGCTTACTTCATTTTTATGATTTAGCATGAATATCACTTCTTCAGGCTTTTGTTTGTTTTTCTGACACTTGCAATTCAACATAATACATCTTCCTCCAGGAAGTATTTAATGCAACTCAGTGCATGGAGCACTGCACACTGCACAATGCACACAGCATTTTGCACACTGCACCTTGGGTATAGCACACAGCACACCGCTTACATCACAGAGCAGTTTGCTCACAGCACCTTCAGTATAGCACACAGCACATCATTTACAGCACAGAGCATTTTGCACACAGCACCTTGAATATGTGTACACAGCAAATTGCATCCTATATATTGCTTGTAGCACACTGCCTGCATTAAAAACCAAACCAAGCTAAAACAAATAAAAAAAAACAAAAAACCACCAACAAACCACTGCAAGTGATACCCTTCACATGGCATGCACTTATTGCGTAGTACCCCGTGCACACAATATACAGCACACTACCCACAGTACAGGCAGCACAATACACATAACACATTGCACATAGAACATGCAAACAGTGTCCTGTATGACTGTACATGGCAGCAACATACAGTACATTACACACTACACTGTAATAGTTTGCTTGGTTGTCTTTTCTACAGATTCCAGACTCAGAGAGGAACAGAACTTCAGTCTTACTTATTTTTATTCTTTAACATTTAGCTGAGGAAAATGTATAAAGTAGCTACTCACAAAATAAATAGCCAGAGAAGCCCCAGTTGTGATTACTCGTTACAAGATTTGAGGAAGATTTGAATTTGAAGTTTTGCAACATGTCCAAAGACAGTGAAACCAAGTTTCTCCTTGGAGGCAAGGATCTTAAAGCTCCATCTCACATACTTTTGTGCACGTGGCCAGGAGGAACAAGTCCTTGGAGAAAGACATCATGCTCAGAAGGGTGAAGAGAGTGCAGAAGAAGGAGACATTGTATGAGATGGATTGACATAGTAACTGGGGTAATGAGGTTAGATATGTTGGAGACAGTGAGATTGACTCAGGATAGAGCAGAATTCAGCGCTATTTTGCATAGGGTTGCTATGAGTCACAGACAACTCAACAGCATATAAAAACAACAATATAGTTTGGTATAAAAATATGGAATAATATCCTAAAATTAAAATGTTAAACTTGCATCAGTCACCACTACCAAATAGAAAACATTATTATTTTTTCTTTTTTTATTAATGAATTTTAATTAAAGTTTACAGAGACTTTGGATTTCCATTCATTCATTGTTGCACTTTTTTACCTGCCCAACCCCTCCCTTCCCTGCAGTACACTCTTGCCTTTGAAGACTAAAAGAAAAAGTCTTTCATTGTTATACAATCCCTCCCCCCAAGTCCACTCCACTATGCAGCCTTTGTTCTGGACTCCTGTCATGACAATACCTGATCATTTATTCCTTTTAAACAGTTCTCTCCCGCATCTGTTTCAATGCAGTATACATAATTTATCCTATCTTTCTCAGTGTCATCCTAACCCCGATGTCAGTCCCATTTTACAACAGTGGCACTATGCAGTATTTGTCCTTTTGTGACTAAGATATTTCACTCAGCATAATGTCCTCCATGATCATCTATTTTGTATAATATTGCATGAGTTCCTTGTTTTTCAATGCAGTGTAGTAGTCTTCTGTGTGAATATATCACAGCTTCTCTATCCATTCGTTTGTTGATGGGCACTTAGGTTGTTTCCAACTCTGCTATTGTGAACAAAGCCGTGATAAACATGGGTGTGCATAAAACATTATTTTATAAACTGAGTTTTCTTTCTGGTGTCGTGGGTCATTATTTGGCTGCTAACTGTTAAGATCAGTGGTTCAACCCCTGCCCCCCTGCCCTCCCACCCCCCAGCTGCTGTGTGAGAGAAAGGGGAAGCAGTTTGCTTCCATGAAGATTCACAGCATTTGAAACCTGATAGAAAATGGCCATAAGTTGCATTTGACTCAACTGCAGTGGCTTTGCATTTTAATTTTTACTTTTAGAGCAGAGCAGTTTCAGGTTTACAGAAATGATTCCACAGGAAAGACAGGGTTCCAGTAACCTCTTCTCCCTGGTACAGATTTTCTTACCATTAGGGTGAGCCTTGAATTTCTGTGGTACCTTTGTTATCAACAGGGAGCTAATATGGGTACACATGCTGTTATTCGTACCTCATGTCATACAGTTCTGTGGATGGTGACATGTCTGTAGACACAGGGTCAGGCAGCCTGGAAGAGATCTGGCAAGCTACCTGTTCACCCCTTCCTTTGCCATGTCCATCAGTTAGTTTATTATTGTTATTGTTGTTTGGTGCCATCGAGTCCACTACAACTGTGAGCGACCTTATACAACATCAGCTCTGTTCTCTTCTCTGTCCTGTGCCGTTTTCATCATGCCTGATACACTTGAGCCCGTTGATATAGTCACTATGTCAATCCATCTTACTGAAGGTCTTCCTTTCTCCTTTGTTGACCCTCCACCTTTCTAAGTATGATGTCTTTTGCCAAAGTCTACCCCCTCCTAACTACATGCCTGAAGTATGTGAGCTGAAGCTTCACCATCCTTGCCTCCAAGGAGAGGCTGGGATGCTTTTTCCAGGACATATTTCTCCATCTATCATCATGCTTGGATAGAGGAGGGTTGGCAAAAGAAAGGGAGACCTTCAGTCAGATGAATTGACACACTAACTGCAGCAATGGGCTTAAGTGTGTCGAGTATGATAAGGACGGTACAGGGTTCAGATCTGTTCGTAGGGTTGCTATGAATTTGACTTTACAGCATCTAACAACATCATGATGTTGTCTCTTGGTTCAATGGTGAGAAATTTTGTTTTCTTGATGTTTTCCATATTGAAGATTGTAGTGTTTGATCTTCAGCAAGTGCTTCAAGTCGTCCTCACTTTCAGAAAGCAAGATTGTGTCATCTGCATAATGCAGGTTGTTGATAAGTCTTCCTCCAATCTTGATACTACATTCTTTTTCTTCGAGTCCAGCTCCTTGAATAAGTGGCTCAGCATACAAATTGAATAGGTATGGAGAAAGGATACAACCCTGGTGCACACCTTTTTTAATTTTAAACCATGCTTCTGGTTTCTACTCTGTTTTCATAATAGCCCCTTGGTCTAGGTATAAGTTTTGTAACAACATGAGTGATCTGGAATTCCAATTCTTCTCAATGTTAGCCATAATTTGTTATGATTCACACAGCCAAGTGCTTTTGCATAGTCAATAAAACACAGCTAGACGTTCTTTTGGTATTCTTTGCTTTCATTTAGGATCCATCTGACATGGCAATGATATCCTGGGTGACACAGCCTCTCGGTTAGTCTAGAGTTTGAGAATTTGTATGGATGAATGAGTTTGACTCTCAGGCACTGTATTTTCCTTCCAAATTGCTTCTTTCTATGAATAATAGTCGCTTCATCTTTTTGTATCTCCCAACTATATTTCATTAATTCATAAAAAGATTTCATGAATCTTTTTCCCTAAATTGTTGCCTGCCTGTGGGTACACATTTCCTGAGGTACTGTAATTAAAAAAAAAATACTTTTTTAGATTTCCCCTTATAGTCAGAACAGTTTGCATGTTAGCTGACATCCTTGACTGCACACAATAAAGTTTTTTTGGTCCCTAAAAAAAGACTTTTAAAAAAACTTGATCCTGAATGTCCCCCCAAATGTGGCAGAAAGCTAGAAGAATGTCTCATTTGGAACTTCTTTTCTTTTAGCTGACAGAATTAAACTCAAATAGTGGAGGACATTCCATAAATCAATAGTAAGTGATTGTATAAAATACAATGTAGATGAATGATTCTATAAAGCACAATGTACTTTAATGATTGTAAGCAAACCAATAAAAGACAAAAATAATGCAGGCTAGGTATCCCCTCCTCACAGTCTGAAAACACCCCGTACTTATTTCTTAAAGCAAATGTTGCAGTGAAAATGATGTAGTTGTTTGATTATGTTCCATTTTCCCTTTAGAATGTCAGGTCTGAGTGGCAGTCACTGTATATCTAATCCATAGTTCACTGATGGTCTTGGAGTCAGACACTCAGGGTTCTAGTATCAGCTTCTCTACCTCCTGCTGGTGTGGTCTTGGGCCAAGTATTTAACCTTGGTATGCTTCAATTTCCCAGATGTAACGTGCGTTGAAACAGTACTTCTTTCAACGAACCTCTGAGAGGGTTGAATGTCCTCATAGGTATGAAGTGTTTCTAATAGTGTTAAACATATAATAAGCACTGAATCGATATTTCACTTAGCATAATGTCCTCCGGGGTCACCCATTTTGAATAATATTTTCATGAGTTCCTTGTTTTTCAATGCAGCGTAGTATTCCATTGTGTGAATATACCACAGCTTCTCTATCCATTCATTTGTTGATGGGCACTTAGGTTGTTTCTAACTCCTTGCTATTGTAAACAAAGCCGTGATAAACATGGGTGTACATATAACTGCTTGGGTGTCAGTTATGGTCTTTTTGGGGTATATTCCCAGTAGTGGAATTGCTGGGTCAAATGGTATCTCTATTTGCAACTTTTTGAGAACGTGAGTACATTATGTTTTGTTGTTGTTGTTATGTGCCGTCAAGTCACTTGCGACTCATAGTGACCGTATGTGTAACATCCCTAATCTCTGCTCTGTCCTGTGCCAATCACACCATCTCCGATAAACCCATCCCAATTACCCCCGTCACTGAATCAATCCACCTCATAGGGAGCCTTCCCCTTCTGCGCTGTCCCTCTCCAAGGACCTGTCCCTCCTTGCAACATGTCCAAAGTATGTTAGGTGGAGCCTTAGAATCCTTGCCTCCAAGGAGCTGCCAGGTTTGACCCTTTCCAGGGATGAATCTGTTTGTTTTCCTAGCAGTCCATGGTAGCCTCAATACTCTGCTCTAGCACCACAGCTCAAAGGCATGAATTCTCCTTCTATCCTCCTTAGTAATTGTCCAACTCTCTGATGCATAACAAGTGATAGCAAAGACTATGACCTGTATCAGACACACCTTAGTCTCCAAAGAGACACCATTGCTCTTCAGTACTTTGGAGAGGTCCCTAACAGCAGACTTTCCCATGGCAATACGTCTTCTAATTTCCTGGCTGCTGGTGCCAAGAGTGTTGACTGTGGAGCCAAGCAAACTGAAGGTGTGAACAATCTCAATCTCTTCACCATCCATCCTGATGCTGCCAATTGGTCCAGTGGTGAGAAGCTTTGTCTTCTTGACATTGAGCCTCAATCCATGTTGGAGGCTGCAGTCCTTGACGTTCTGCAGCAAGCGCTTCAGGTCCTCCTCAGTTTCAGCAAGCAGGGTTGTATCATCTGCATATCGCACATTGTTGATAGATCTTCCACCAACCTTGACCCCACATTTCTCCTCATAGAGCCCAGCCTCCCAGATAATCTGTTCTGCATACAGGTTGAAAAGGTATGGAGGCAGGACACATCCCTGGCGTATGCCCTTCCCAATTTTGAACCATGCAGTATTCCCTTGCTCTGTTCTGATGACTGCCTCTTGGTCCCAGTAGAGGTTTCTCATTAGCATGCTCAGGTGTTCTGGTATTCCAATTCCTCAGAGTCAGCCACAGTTTGTTATGATCCACACAGTCAAATGCCTTTGCATAGTCAATGAGATACAGACAGACATTCCTGTGGTACTCCCTGCTTTCAGCCAAGATCCATCTAACAATCGCTACAATATCCCTAGTACCATGACCCCTTCTAAACCCAGCCTGGACTTCTGGCAGTTCTCTGCTGATGTGTTGTTCCATTCGTTTTTGGATAATCTTCAGTAGAATCTTGCTTGCATGTGAAATTACACGAACTTTTATTTACATTATGTTTTGGTCATGTATATTGTGGGGTTTTCCCCTCTTACAATTGTCTTTTTAATAACTACATTCCTGAAATCGTGTAAGCCAGCTACTTCATGCCTCATGTCTTAACATCCCCTTTCAGATAGCTGATTACTGATTTGTTCATCCCTCTCCTATCAGTCCTCTGAGGGAACAAGCATCTCCTTTTTGCTGAAGAATCTTCTGTTCACCTTGGATATTTTGAGCGTCTGCATCCACAGCAAAGCTCAGACCAGAGCAAGCCCTCAGACTGCACCAATCGCCCCGAGCTCACAGCATGGATCATCGCTTCATCTAGTTGGGTTCTGGTCAACTCATCCCCAGCCATCTGTGGTTAGGTTCATAATCAAATGGGCATCAGCTGCAAGCTCAGGAGTGCACACTTCTCCCTGTGTTCCAGACTCATTGGTTTTGAAGAGCATTTTGAAGAGTAATTGTATTAAGGTGGAAGGAGATGATAATTCTTATAAAGCTGAGAAGAGTGGAAAACAAACCAGACCAAAATGGGTGTCATACGAAGAGGGAATGGCGTGTGCTTTATTTCATAGGGAGATTCCAAAATATAGGTCCCGTTGAGATAATCTTCCTGTGCGGTCACTTTAAGAGAGCCTGCAATGGTCTTCATTGAACCTTCTAAATGACTCATCATTGTATTTGTTGCTTTATTGCAGTCAACTCAACTCATTGCTGTGGAGTCGGAACCAGCTCATAGCTGACCCTGTGGGTTTTCAGAGACTGAATTTCATGGAAGGAGATTTCCCCCCTTTCTCCTGCAAAGCTGAAAGTGGATTTGAACTACTTGCCTTTGGGTTGTCTGCCCAAATTCTTCACTTCAGTGCAACTGCTACCTCCTCAAACTGACCGTACATTTTCCAACTTGATTATAAATTTTTAAAATCAAAAGCTGAGATTATACTTCTGTAATAGTAAATTGATTCACTCATTCTTTTGGTTTTCTCTGAAACAATTATGGAACTCCTGTAAGGGCCATGATAGCCCTTGTCTCTCTCTCATTGTCGTGGGGTCAGTTCCTACTCATAGCTGGCCCTCTAGTGGTTTTCAAAGACTGGACATCACATGGGAGAACATTGCCCATCTCTCTCCCTCAGAGTTGCTGGGGGATTTGAACCACCAGAGAAGAAGGGCCTTCGATTTAGCAGCACCACTCCCTATGGATGTGCCACCAGAGCTTCCTTGATAGGTATTAGGAAGTTACAAGGTCAAAAAGAATAACGTCGCTGTCCCTAGAAGCTGAAGAGGGAGGGGAGAGTCATAATTAGAGAACTGAGAATTACATATAGTCTACAATCTGTCTTATGCTGTAGTGTTGACTGTGAACATCTATCAAAAAAGTAGAAGAGCATGTCTGTGGGTGTTATTTATCTGAATAAGGAGTTGCATTGTCAATTCAGAGACAGATGGTTTAAATCAACCAGCTGCTCTGTGGGAGAAAGATGGGCATTTTCCTGCTGTGTGATTTACAGCCCCCAAAAGCCTGCTGGAGGGTCAGTTATGAGCCAGTTCTGGCTCAATGGCATATAATAACACCTCGATGAAGTTGAGAAACACTTCTCTTGCGTGGCGTGCAGATAGATGATCATCAGCTGATTGTTGTGGGACGTCAAGTTGGAACTGACTCCTAGCTGACCCTCCTGCAGGTTTTCAGAGGCTATAAATCTCACAGGAAAAGTCTGCCCATCTTTCTCCCATGAAGCAGCTGGTGGATTCAAACTGTGTGCCTTTGGGTTGGCTGCGCAGCTCCTTACCATTAGGACATCAGAATTCCCATGCCAGATAGGTAGAGTTAGCTGCTGGCAAGTCACCTTCAACTCATGTACAGTAGAATGCAGTGCTGCCTAGTGCTGTGTCTTCCTTAACACTGTTGCCATGTTTGAAGCTGTTGAGTCCATCTCTCTCTCTGAGGAACTCCCTTATTCTCCTTGGTCCTCCATGTCCCCAAACCTGAATTGATTTCTCTTGATAATGGAAAAATAAAGTAAACTGGACAATGATTTGATGGAACCCATAAGCTATTCATTAGCTAATTTTCAGATGTAGATTTCTCAGGCCTGCATTACCAGACTTTATCTAGAAGCTGCACTGAAACCTGTGCATTGTGGGTGACCCTGAGAGTACCTGGGGCCCCACTGGCAGAGTTTTCAGCATCAGGACACAAATCAGAGAGCCAGGTGTTGGGCTTTGGGACAACAGAAGTAGAGAGCAATGCGTTTAGTGTACATAGTCACATATGAGCACAGAAACCAGTGCCAAGATGTGTCTGGTGGAATGAGGGAAAGCTTCAAGAGAAGGTGACAGATGAGCTGACTTTCCAAGGAGCTGTGAGGAGTTGCCAAGCAGAGAAGATGAGAAGAAGGCTGGATGCTGTGGTGGTCCTCCCAGCTTAGGGTCAACTCAGCCCAACCTATGATGAAATGTTGCTGCTTGCAACTGTAAGTTCATATTGTAAAATGCAGATCATCTGTAGAGAAATCCTGATGCCAGAAATGGCCCCTGGGGACTCAGAAATTAAAATACAAAGGAGTTTGGTTTAGAAAAAAATAGCCAAATGTCCCACCTGGGAAAGATAAGTTGAGCCCTAGGCCAGGTGTGGTGAGAATGGGTGAGGTTTGGAAAATGATAACCTGAGGTCACTGAAGGTCACATGCGAAAGGCTAACTGGAGCGGAGTCTGCAATGTGATACAGAAACTCTTCCTGAGGGACTGCGGGACTGGCGGTGGAGGATCATGGAGCTGGGAGCAGGATGCAGAAGACAGTGCTTTGCCTTCACACTTTCCAGAGAAGATCCCAAGTTCTGAGCCAGAAGACAATCAAGATTAAAGGGGAAGCCAGACAGTCCACTTTTCCTTGAAGTACTGTGCTCAGGAAGGGAGGACCATTGTGGCTAGTTGGCAGCACCAAGATAGATGGAGAAGAGACTGAGGTTGTTAACAATGACAGCTTGCTCAGCTCCACAATCAACACTCTTGGCACCAGGAGTCAGGAAATCAAACGACACTGGAAAAATCTGCTGTCAGGGATCTCTCCAGAGTGCTGAGGAGCAGTGATGTCTGTCTAGAGACTAAGATTTACCTGATCCAGACCATGGTCTTCACACTTACTTACTTGCATCACAAGAGAGCTGGACAATGACTAGACGGCAGAAGAATTGATACCTTTCGGTGCGGTGCTGAAGAAGAGTCTAGAACATAACATGGACTGCCAAGAAAACATATAAGTCTATCTTGCAGAGGGTGAAACCAAGTTTCTCCTTGGAGGTTAGGATTTTGAAGCTCTGTCTTACATACTTTGGGCACGTGGCCAGGAGGGACCAGTCTTTGGAGAAGGACATCATACTTGGGAGGGTGGAGGGACAAAAATACTATGGCTTAGATCAGGGGCACCTCAGTCTTTAACATCCTTACTTGGTTGGAAAATATTATTTGGTTGACAGAAATGAGATTGGAGTTCACATAATAGAGTTTTGTATAATCAATGACTTATTCACTGCCAATACATTTTAAAATGCATAAACAGTGAGTATACACATAAACCTTGCTTAATGGAATGTTGTTATTGTTGTTATGTGCCATTGAGTCTCTTGCGACTCATAGCGACCCTATGTACAACAGCCCTAAACTCTGCTCTTTGCTGTGCCAATCACACTGTCTCTGACACGCCCATCCCAATTACCCCAGTCACTGAATCAATCCACCTCATAGAGGGCCTTCCCCTCCTGCGTTGTCACTCCACCCTCCCAAGCATGATGTCCCTCTCTAAGGACCAGTCCCTCCTTACAACATGTCCAACGTATGTTAGACAGAGCCTAAGAATCCTTGCCTCCAAGGAGCCGCCTGGTTTAACCCTCTCCAGGATGAATCTGTTTGTTTTCTTAGCAGTTCGTGGTATATTCAATACTCTTCTCCATCACCACAGCTCAAATGCCTCAATTCTCCTTCTATCCTCCTTAGTCATTACACAAGTATTAAATTGATTACATGTATGGAAAGAGATTGTGGAAAAACTCAGTATTATCAGTCAGGATAGAACTACGGGTCAACTGTGCAATACATCCTCAAATCTTCACATGAAATTTCACGCTAAAGTTGAAGAAAATGAAAACAAACCCACAAGAGTATAAATTGAACTTTGAAATGATTCAATCTGAATTGAAACATGCTGTCAAGAATAGAGCTGATACCCCCACAACAAGATAAAGGTAAATAACCCAATTTAAAAATGGGCACAGGATATGAACAGACACTTCACCAGTGGCTGGCATGTGAGAGTCACACAGAGGCTGGTTCAGGAATATTTTTCTCTGTCATTCTCCACCAGCAGAAAGCCACCCCCCGGAAGTACTGGCAGTTCAGTGCGGACGTGGCCGAGGCCATTGCCTTCTTTGACTCCATCATCGCAGAGCTGGACACAGAGAGGAGGCCCCGCAACACCGAGGCAGACCCACCCAACGAGGATGTGGATTTTGATGGTAAGTTCAAGGAAGACCAGAACGCTGTGGTCACTGGGCAGTGGATCGGGGATCCCTGAGGCTGTGCTGAGCTGGCTATCATCTCATCTCCCCAAGTGAAGGGAGATGCCTCACCTGCAAGCCAGAGCCTGTTCCCTGAGCCGGCCCTTTCTGGGGGCTTCTTGCTTTTGTTGTTTGAGCTGCCCCTACCAGAGCCTACCCGTTAAACATTCTAGGGCCGTATCTCCTTCCTGATGGTCCATTTAGCACAGCTGAGATATTTGTAAAACCCCATCAGAGGAAGCAATAGGGAACATATTACATAAAAGGAATAGACAATCTGCATTAAAGAAACCTAGAAGCAACCGAGATGTCCTTCAGTAAGTGAATGGATAGACAAACTGACATAGATATGAGGTATGCTGTATGAGCTGTACTGTCCAGTAATAAAAAGAACAAAAAAATGAGTTTCCAGGCTGTAAGGACGGCGGGGGGTGGGTCGGGAGAGGAACCTTAGTGCATGTCGTGCAGTGACAGAAGCCAGTCTGGAAAAGTGGCATGTTGTCAGATTGTAGGGACTTGACTTTCTGGAAAGTGTACAGCTGTGGAGACAAGAGAGTTCTGGGGTGCAGCAAGGGTTTAATGTACTCGGCCAAAAGGTTGTAGGATCAAGTCCACTCATAGGATCTTGGAAGATCTATTTCTGAAAAACCCAGTCATTGAAAACCCCACGGAGCACAGCTGCACTCTTACACACATGGGTTCACCGTGAGTCAATGTCACCTGGACAGTAACCATGTCACTGGCTGTAGAGGCAAATCGCTAGTGGCTGGACAGGTTTTAAGGGAGCAGGAAGGAGGGATGACTTGATGGTAAAAAATCCAGCTTCGGAGGCTGCTCAAGTTCACTTAGCTTTGAAGAGCATTGCCTGTTGGCCCTGGTTCTGCGCCACTCAGCTGCCCCATTGCCCCTGTGGCGTGTATGGGTCACCTGTCTGGTGAAGTAGGGAGATAGGCCAAGTGAGGCCCCAGGAGCCTGCCCAGCCCAGTGATGAGCTCTGACGAGAGAAGGGTAAGAGCCGAGGGATCCCCTCTCTCCTCATCACCATCTTCCTGCTGTTGGAGAGCGAAGAATTGTGCTCATGAGTTGAGCCTGTTTTTAAATTCTAGCTCCACGTCAGTTCCTTTAAGCATTGACTTGTGTCCAGGTGTAACTGAGTAATGACCCTATTCAAGGGGGTTATTGGCCCCCGATGATAAAGTGTGGACCTTGGACTCTGCCTCACAGCATCTCAAAGCACGACAGAATGAGAAGCTGTCTAGTCCTGATCTGTCAATCTGATCACCTGTGGATCAATCATGTGATCCACAGGGCCTGCATTGGCTTATTATTGGAAGTAGATTACCAGGTCTTTCTTCCTAGTTCATCGTAATCTGGAAGCTCCGGTGAAATCTGTTGAATGTTATGAGAGAATTGAACCCAAGTGTTCCTCATGTTAGGCAAGGATTCTACCACTGAGCCAGCAGAGCCCTGAGGTGTTTTATCTGCTGCTGTTGTTCCAGTTGCTGTCAAATGGACCTAGACTCATGGCCATGCCATGTGCACAGAATAGAGCTATTTCCTAGGGGCAGCTCGCCAGCCTGTCTCCTCCGGGGGGCTTCTCAGGCAGGTTCCACTGTCTTCTCCCCTTGTTGGCAAACCCTCCTTGCCTGACACCTTCTCTTCCTCTCTGCCAGTGGCCACCAGCTCCCGGGAGCACAGCCTGCACTCCAACTGGATCCTGCGGGCACCGCGGAGACACTCAGAGGCTGTTGCTGCCCGGGCAGTGCACACGCTAGACGGCCAGCTTCGCAGGAGCACCGACTGGAGGACCCTGGGCACCCAGAGGAGACTTGAGAGGCACCCCATTTACCTGCCCAAGGCTGTGGAAGGGGCATTCAACACCCTGAAGTTTAAACCCAAAGCCTGCAAAAAAGAGTAAGCATGTGTGATACTGTGGCCTGTTCCATTGTTGTCACCTGTTCCTGTCTGAAACCTCAACTCTGGATCTGCCGCCTCTTCTTTCTGGTCGACCTGTTCCTCATGCTTCATGTGAGCCTGTTGAACTATTTCTCCAAGTGTCACTGGTATAATGCTATTGTATGCTGCAGATTTTAAAAAAATGCTTGTTGTTGAGTTTTTGGTGGAAGTATACAACCAGTCAGGTTTCTACCTGACACTTTAGTTGAAGTTACTACCATGTGTCACCAGGCTTTTTGTGTTCTGTTTGTTCCCTTTCCATTACTCTAGTCTCTCTTCTCCCTTATCTTCTCAGCTCTGATTTTGAGTAACTGTTGACCTGTTGGTCTCATATTGATGGATTTTGAGCGGGGCATCAATCTTATGGGTTGTTGTTGTTGTTGTTGTTGTTGTTGTTATTGTTAGGTGCCATTGAGTCAAGCCCAATTCATAGCAAACCTAGGAAGAGTGCAGCCAGAGTACTCCTTGGAGGCAAGGATGACAAAGCTTCATTTTTCATACTCTGGACACATAGCTAGGTGAGGCTGTTCCTTGGAAAGGGACATCATGGTAAGGTGGAGAGTCAGCAAAACAGATGAAGACCCTCAACAAGACGGGTGGACACTGTAAATTGAGCCATGGGCTCTAGTGTCTCAGAGATGATGAGGATGGCACAGGATAGGGCAGGCATCAGGATGGCTGTTCAGAGGGTCACTATGAGTCATGCTCAACTCAACAGCACCTAACGAGCAACTGCCACGACAACATCAACTCGTCCAACAGAACCAAGCACTGCCCGGTCCTACACAATCCTCACCATCTCTGCTGCGCTCAAGCCCCTTCTTAAGGCCACTGTGTCAATCTCTTTTTTGTCTTTTTTTTTTTCTATGTCTTCCTCTTTCTTGAAGAACCTCTGCTTTCCCAGGTATAATGTCTTTCTCTAGGGACTGATCCTTCCTGACATAATACACAAAGTATACATTTTGTAGGTCATTCTGTTGTTTCACTAAAGGGAGATCTCAGGGGAGAGGCTTATTTCTAGGTTTAAGAACTCTCTCAGGGTGATAGTCTCAGGGAATCAATCCTCTGTTCTCAACTGTCTCAGTATGAACTCATTGATGCTGCACTGGAACTGCTAGTGCATTTGAACAACCAGAGAGGCACAGCCTTGGGGTTACAGCTCCCTACAAACTATGCCACTACACTCCATCTATTGTGATTATACTCAGAATGATCAGTGGTGGTGGCAGGGCACCATCTAGTCTCTTCTTGTCTCAGGATACATGAAGCAGTGATTGTGTTTACTTATTTCTTCTCTGAGCTTTTGGTTACTTTCTTACTATTTTGTTTCTGATGAATAGAGACCTGTAGCTGTGTATTAGATAGCTGCTTGCAAGACTTCAGACAATAGAATGCAGATCTTAATTTTAGTAAACTATGTTATACCGATTGACAGAGTTGTTATTTGAGACTATCATCCTAACGTTTCAAAGCCTGAAAGACAACCTTGGAAGATCTTGAATTATATATTAGTACTATTAGTATTTGTACTAATGTATTTCCACTCTTTGTACTATTAGTATTTGCCTCTTCAATGACTGTACCCACATACATTTACTTGTACCTATAGATGGAATTCTGGTGTTCTGTCAGTAGGAAGTTGCATTGCCAATCCAAAAGTGAGTAGTTTGAATCCACCAGTTGCTCTCTGGTAGAAAGATGGGCAGTCTCCTCCCATGAAATTTACAGCTTCTGAAAATCTACTGGAGGCTCAGCTATGAGTTGCTTCCAATTTGTATTTACTTGTATCTCTTGATTTGGGAGCAGTGGTATCAGTATGAAGACTAAGATGTGCCTGATTCAGGTGGGGCAATGAGTAAGGATGAAAGAATTGATGCCTTTGAGTTGTGGTGTTGGAGAAGAGTGCTAATATCGCATGAACTGCCAAAAGAATAAACAGATACATCCTGGAGAAAGTACAACCATGATGCTCTTTGGAAGCAAGGATGACAAAGCTTTGTCTTGCATACTTTGAGCATGTTGCTAGGAGAGGCTATTTATTGTAGAGGGATATCATAGGTGAAAGGTCAGTGAAAGAGAGGAAAGCCCTCAACAAGATGGATTAACACAATGGCTGCATTAGTGGCTCAAGTGTATCAGAGCTGATGAGGATGGTACAGGACAAGATGGGTTCATACCTGTTGTTCATTGGATCACTATGAATTGTACACAGCCTGATGGCCCCTTCCAACAACAATAGATTGTTTTATCTATTCTCACCTGTATACACACTTGTACCCACCCTGTATCCTAATTTGCCTATTTTTAACCATATGAGCTCAAATTATCATTTTTACTTTGGTTGTGTTATGCTCACTATATCTAAACTCGGTGTCACCTTTCCCATCACCCAATAAATAACAGATCTCTAGTCTGGAACAGAATATCAACAGAGAACTATTAGATGTGCAAGTTGAGTTTATAAGAGGCCATGGCATGAGGAAGGTTATAGCTAATGTTAGATGGATCTTAGCTGAAAGCAGAGAGTACCAGAGGAATGTTTCTGTTTCTTAGACTGTACAAAGGCATTTGACTGTATGTATCACAACAAACTGTGGCTAACTCTGAGAAGAGTGGGAATCCCAGAACACTTGATTGTGCTTCTGCAAAACCTATACTTGGACCAGGAGGCAGTCATCAGAACAGAACAAGGAAACACTGCATAATTCAAAATCAAGAAAGGTGTATGCCAGGGATGCATCCTATTTCAATACCTTTTCTGTCTATACATGGAATAGATCATCCAGGAGGCTGGGCTCTGTGAGGAATGTGGCATCAGGATTGGAGAAAGACTTATCAACAACCTGTGTTATGCAGATAACACAACCTTGCTTGCCAAAACTGAGGAGGATCTGAAGCGTTTGCTGCAGAAGGTCAAGGACTGCAGTCTTCAATATGGGTTGAAGCTCAGCATCAAGAAAAGAGTCTTACACCTGGATCAAGCGGCAACATCATGATAGATGGCAAAGAGATTAAGATTGTTAATACCTTCAGTTTGCTTGGCTCCACATTCAACACTCTTGGTACCAGCAACTAGGAGATCAAAAGATGAATTGCACTGGGAAAATCTTCTGTCAGGGACCTCTTCAGAGTACTGAAGAACAGTGTTGTCAGTCTGGAGACTAAGGTGAGCCTGATCCAGGCCATGGTCTTTGCAATTACTTTCTATGCATCAGAGAGCGGAACAATGACTAAGAATTATAGAAGAATTGATGCCTTTTATTTGTGGTGCTGGAGAAAAGTATTAAGTATACCATGGACTGCTAAGAGAACAAACAGGTTAGTTCTAGAGAGGATGAAACCAGGCTGCTTCTTGGAGGTAAGGATTTAAAAGCTCTGTCTGACATACTTTGGGCATGTTGCAAGGAGGGACCAGTCCTTAGAATGGGACATCATGCTTGGAAGGGAGAAGGGACAGCACAAGAGAGGAAGACCCTCTATGAGATGGATTGACTCAGTGACTGGGATAATGGGGGTAAGTCTGTCAGAGACAATGAAGTTGGCTCAAGATAGAGCAGGATTCAGGGCTGTTGTACATAGTGTCACTATGAATTGCAAGCGACTCGACATTACATAACAACAACAACAACAACAAAGTGATCTAAGACATATTCTCCTCCTCCCTCCTCTCCCTGGTAACCACCAATGAACATTAATAGCTCTCTCTGTATATATCTGAATCTGTTATTCTCTTCTTCTGAAAGAGGAAGCATACAATATTTGTCCTCTGTGTGTGTGTGACTTACTTTGCCTTAGCATTTTGCCCTAAAAGTCCATCTATGTTAGAATTTGTTTCATAGATTCATTCTTTCTGATTATGTAGTATTCCATTGCACATATGTACCACAGTTTACTTATCCATTAATTTGTTGGTAGCTATTTTGAGTGTTCTCATATTTATTGTGACTAAAGCAACAGTGAAGATAAGTGCACATTCCCAAATAATTATACTCATTGAAAACTACACCTATGCCAAGAAGTTATTTTCAGACCAGAGCAAGGGAACACGGCATGGTTTAAAATCAGGAAAGGTGTGCATCAGGTTTGTATCCTTTCTCCATACCTATTTAATCTGTGTGCTGAGCAAATAATCTGAGAAGCTCGATGCTGTGAAGAAGAATGTGGCGTCAGGATTGGAGGAAGACTCATCAACAATCTGTGTTATACAGATGACATGATCTTGTTTCCTGTAAGTGAGGAGGACTTGAAACACTTGCTGCAGAAGATCAAAAACTATAGCCTTCAATATAGATAACATCTCAACATCAAGAAGACAAAAATCCTTACCACTGGGCCAATAATCAACATCATGATAAATGGAGAAAAGTTTGAAATAGTCAATGATTTCATCTTACTTGGATCCACAATCAACACCCTTGGGACCAGTAGTCAGGAGATATGGAGTCATACTGCATTGGGCATGTCCTCTGTCATGGAGCTTTCCCAGTTACTGAGGAGTAATGATGTCAGTTTAATGACTAAGATGTGCCTGATTCAGGCCATGGTGTTCTGCATCATTTTCTATGCATCTGAGAACCAGACAGTGAATAATGACAGCAAAGTAAGAATTGATGCCTTTGAGCTGTGGTGTTGGAGAAGAGTATGGAATATCCCAGGGACTGCCCCAAAATCAAACATATGTCTTGGAGAAAATGCAACCAGAGTGTTTCTTAGAGGCAAAGATAGCGAGGCATTGTCTCATATACTTTGGACACGTTGCTAAGGGAGGCTATTCTCTGGAAAGGCATCTAATGCTTGGATAAGTGGAGGGACAATAAAAGAGAGGAAGACCCCCTGAGTGAATTGGATTGACACAGTGACTGCAGCAGTGGGCTCAAGTGTGTAAGAGCTGATGAAGACGGCACAGCATAGGACAGGTGTCAGATCTGTTGTTCATAGGGCTGCTATACTCAACTCCACAGCACCTAACAACAACAGCGACCACCTAGGTCCTGTGGTGGCTCTGTAGATAAAGCATTCATCTGATAACCAAAAGGCAAGTGGTTCAAACTCATCAGCCATGCTGGGAGGAAGATGAAGTAGGATTTACATCCTCAGAAACGATATGGGACAGTTCATCCATTATGGGTTAGAATTCAACTCGGTGACAGTGGGTTTTAACTCAATGGCAGTGAGTGAACGAGTTATTTATTTTATTTATTTATTTATTATTGTGTGTGTGTACCATCAAATCGGATTCAACTGGTATAGGAGGAGATTGCCCCTCCTTCTCCAGCAGAGCATCTGGTGGATTCGAACTGCGTGCTTCTGGGATTGCAGTGCAGCTTCTTGTCATAAGGCCACCAGAGCTCCCATTATTATTTACTTTTTAAAATTGCATTTTTAATGAAAGTATACAGAAAAGTTGGATTTTCATCCACTCATTGTTGCACATTTACCTCCTGACCCACCCCACCCCAGTTCACTTAAAAAAAAATTAATTCATTGTTGCTTAATGAGAGTTATTAAAAAAAACTGTTTCTGAGCTGCTGAATGGACTTTGACCCCCTTGTTGAAAACCAGTTGACCCCGTCTGGCTGGGTTTAATTCCGAGTGCACACTCCTACTAGTTAATGTGCCCCTTGTTCAGCCTGTTGTTGGTACCACGCTATTTAATTATAATACCACTGCTGTCAAGTCAATTCGAACTCATAGCAACTGTTCATCGGGTTTCCGAGGCTTTGAAATCTTTACTGGAAGAAACTGTGCTTCTTTCTCCTCCAGGCAGCTGGTGGATTGAAACTGCTGGCTTTTCAGGTCGTAATGCAAGAATCACAACATTCTGTGCCATCTGAGCTCCTTTTGATTTCAGTGATTGTATAGTGAGTGTGGTTTGATATGAGGGAGCTTGAGATCTCCTGCTTGTGTTAAATTGGGTAAAGTTTTTAGGAATTTGTCCTAGGGTTTCAAATTTGTTGAAGCTTACATCTTTGTTGTAATGCTACCAATTTAGTCTCCTTAGCGTGGTTTTTTGCCTCTTCAAAGTTTCTTTTGTTTTGTGGTTTTCATCAATATAACAAATAGTTTGTCAATTTTATGGGTCCTTTTAAATAGTCAATTTCTGGTTTATTGATTCTTTTTTATTGTTTTACTATTTTCTATTCTTTTATTTCAGCTTTCCCTTTGTTATGTCCTTTTTGTTTTCTGGTAGCTTTCTTTTCTTAAACTCTTTTATTCTTCAAGTGGTTGATTTGAGTGTATTATTTTGAATCTTTTCTTCTCTGTAGGCATTTACAATTATTAATTCCCTTCTAAGGACTGCTTTTCCTATGTTGCAAAGGTTTTAATATGTAGATTCTTTATATAATTTCAACCTTTGGTTCTAGGAACTTTTAAATTTACTTTTCATTCCTTCTGTGACACGATGGTGTCATGTTGTTGTTAGGTGCTGTTGAGTCCAGTATGACTCATAGCGACCCTGTGAACAACAGGCCTGAAACGTGTCCTGTCCTGTGTCATCTTCATCGTTTCTGACACACAGTCACCATGCTGTTCCGTCTCACTGGTTCTTCTCTTTTACTGACCCTCCACCTTTCCAATCATGACATTCCTTTCCAAGGAATAGCCTCTCCTAGCAACATGTCCAGAGTATGAGAGACGAAGCTTCACTGCTCTTGACTCCGCCTTTTCTAAGACCTACCTGTTTGTTTTTTCAGCAGGCTACAGATGTTCAGCACTCTTCTCCAACACCTGTCAAATTGACTTCAAATTATAAATCTTGTAAACAATGGATTTGTAGTATGCCCTTTCCTGTACTGTCCTCACCCTAACATACTTGAGCCCATTGTTAGTTAAGTCACTGTGTCAACCCATCTTGTTGAAGGTCTTCCTCTCTTTTGCTAACCCTCTTCCTTTCCAAACATCATGTCTTTTTCCAAGGACTGGCTCCAGCTAACAACGTGCGTGAAGTATATGAGATGATATTTCAGCACTCTTGCCTCTACTGAGCACCCAGTTGCTCTTTCTCCAAGACTTTTGTTTGTTCTTCTTGTAGTCCATGGAATATTTAGTATTTGCTGGTTTAGGAACTCTTTTTTGACAACTATTTTATTTCAGTATTTTATATATGTTGTGCCTTTATCTCTGGCCCCTAGGGTTTCTGGGGAGAAATTATACTGATTCTTATTAAAATATCATGGTAAATTATATTGAATTTTTATTTTGCTAGTTTCATAATTCTATCCTTGCCTTTGGTTTTCAAGAATTTTATGACATAATTAATAATTTATCTTTTTGTATCTCTTCAATTGCAGTTTGTAGCTTCCTGTATTTATAGGCTTAGTTCTATATTTAGGTTTTAGAAATTCTCTATGATTGTTTCTTAGACTATTGTTTATATTACTTTCTGGTTAAAGTTCTCTCTGACTTCAGGAATTCTACTGTTAGACTGAATAATTGAATCTCTTATTTCCTTTTTAGTTTGCATTTCTTTGTTCTTTTTTTATCTTGACACTTGGTAAATTTGTCTTCTCACTGTACTTATTTAATCTTCTGCCTGTCCAACTATATTGTTGAATGTTCAAGGATTCTGAAGCTTCATCTGACATATTTTGGGCATGTTGCAAGGAGGGACTGGTCCTTGGAAAGGGACATCATGTTTGGCAGAGTGGAGGGGAAGCAAAGGAGAGGAAGACCTTTGGTGAGATGGATCGATTCTGTGACTGGAGCGGTGGGAATAAGTGCGTTTGAGATGGCTAGGTTGGCACAGGATAGAACAGCATTTAGAGCTCTTTTGTACATAGGGTCGCTATGAGTCGCAAGCGACTCGATGGCACATAACAACAATAACAATTCAATAGCTTTATTATTAAGTTCCAGTATTTTCTTTGTTTCTGTGTTTTGATTTTGTGGTTTAGGTTTCCCTCTTGAGATGTTTTTGTTCCTTCATCTGATTTTTATCTCTGCTAGTTTCTGTGTGAATATTTTTTTCATTTTTTGAGCATATTTAGCCTCATAGTATGAACATGATACATCCTTTGCATTAGTCATGTCTCCCTGAGATAAATTTTCTCTTCTACATAATTTGGTTTAGATTAGGCTTTTTTCCTCTTATAATTTTGTATGTTTTACCTTGTTTGCTGAACTTGTGGCATTTTGTTAATTTTTTTTTTTAAAAACTTTAAATTCTGTATTCTGGGTTTTTTTGTGGGATGTTTTTCTAAATGAGTGTCATGGGGTTGCCGTGGCAAGTGCCTAACTTCCAACCTGTAGGCTGGGGCCCACATAACCAACCACTATGCAAGGAAAAGGCAGGCAGCCTGCCTACCAACGCACAGCTCTGGGAACAACATGGAACAGCTGCGGTTCACTCCCCAGAGTCATCTTGAGTCAGCATTGGCCCAGCAGCAGTAAGTGTATATGTTCTGAGGACCACTAAATGCCATATTTCTCTTTAGTGAGTTTCCTCTGGCCTCTGACCCTACCCAGTGTTGATTCAGGAGCTCTAGATACTTGATATCTGTAATTCAGTCTGCAGGAGCAAGGGGTAAGGAGTCTAGCTGGTCAGAGCTGTTGATGCAAGCAGGAGGGAACTTTCTGGGGGTTCTGTGTCTTTTCTTCACTGGTATTCCTGCACGGGCCTTTCATTGAAACCTCTATGTGTGCAGGAGCTGAGACGTTCCCCTTTGTGCTGCCTGTCAGTCTACAATATTCCTCAAAGCCTCTGTTTTTGCCATTTATCTCACTCCTCGTGCTCGTCTGTGACATTCAACGGTGCTTTCTCATGGTATCAGCCGTCTCTGTTTGCCTGCTCCTCATTGCGTGAACTCCCACAACCAGTTTGCATTACCTGAAAAAAAAATCTGGATACAGCTTCCTCAAATTATTGTTGTTTGTTGTTATGTGCCATTGTTAAGTGTCTGAGATATATAACAACCCTGTGTACAGCAGCTCTGAAATCTTCCTTGTCCTGAGCCAGTCTCACTGACTCAGACACACCAAACCCATCGCCCCAGTTACTGGATCAATCTGTCTCATCTGGGGTCTTCCTCTCCTGTGCTGGCTGTCCCTCCACCCTTCTGAGCATGACGTCCTTCTCCAAGGACTCGTATCTCCTGGCCACTTGCCCATAGTATGTAAGATGGAGCTTCAAAATCCTAGCCTCCAAAGGAGAAACTTAGTTTCACCCTCTCTAAGGCAGACCTATTTGTTTTCTTGGTGATTCATGGTATGTTCGAGACTCTTCTCCAGCACCACAGCTCAAAGGCATCAATTCTTCTTCTGTCATTTTTAGTCATTGTCCAGCTCTCTGATGCATAGCAAGCAACGGGAAAGACCATGGCCTGAATCAGCTCCCTTTTTAAATTCCCTATTTGAGAAGTACTCAGCTCTGTCTGAGTTCTGAGATTTCAGTCTGTACTATGAGGAGAAATGCGGGGTCAAAATTGGTGGATGATCTGCATTATGCAGATGACACAACCCTGCTTGCTGAAACCGAAGAGGACCTGAAGTGCTTGCTGCAGAGGGTCAACTGCAGCCTCCAATATGAATTGAGGCTCCAAGTCAAGAAGACAAAGATTCTCACCACTGGACCAATTGGCAGCATCAGGATGGATGGTGAAGAGATTGAGATTGTTCACAGCTTTAGTTTGCTTGGCTCCACAGTCAACACTCTTGGCACCAGTAGCCAGGAAATTAAAAGGCGTATTGCGATTTAGGGACCTCTCCAAAGTACTTAAGAGCAATGGTGTCTCTCTGGAGACTAAGGTGCATCTGATATAGGCCATGGTCTTTGCTATCACTTGTTATGCATCAGAAAGTTGGACAATGACCAAGGAGGATAGAAGGAGAATTGATGCCTTTGAGCTGTGGTGCTGGAGAAGAGTATTGAAGGTACCATGGACTGCTAGGAAAACAGATTCATCCTGGAGAGGGTTAAACCAGGCCGCTCCTTGGAGACAAGGATTCTGAAGCTCCATCTGACATACTTTGGGCATGTTGTAAGGAGGGACAGCTCCTTGAAGAGGGACATCATGCTTGGGAGGGTGGAGGGACAGTGCAGGAGGGGAAGGCCCTCTATGAGGTGGATTGATTCCATGACTAGGATAATCGGGATGGGTGTGTCAAAGGCAGTGCAATTGGCACAGGACAGAGCAGAGTTTAGGGCTGTTGTACATAGGGTCGCTGTGAGTCACAAGCGACTCGACGGCATACAAAAACAACAACAGCAACAACAACAACAACTTGTTTTCATTTATGGTTTGGAAAGAACTCAGTCTGTAACAGTAACAGGCAATGAATGGAACATCTAAAACCAAACAGGGAGCCATCTCCCATCTTCTTCCTTTAAGGTGAGGCCACGATCTGCCTGAGGTCTGCCCAGAACCCCCATGGCATTGCTGTTTGTATCTCTACCAGATGAGGAACAGAGGAGCAATATGATGGTCTAAGTCAGCATGATGATACCAGAACATTCCTTTTTTTCTGGATGAGCAGTCAAGCTGAACTAACCCTCTGCTTCATTCCTCCCTTCCAGCTTGAAAGGCTCCAGAGAGATCCTTTTCAACTTCTCAGGAGAAGACATGGAGTGGGATGCTGAGCTCTTTGCTCTGGAGCCCTTGACAGCCCCAGAGGAGGACTGTTACGAGACAGAGAACCCCAAAGGGCAGTGGCTGCTACGGGAAAAACTCCATGAGCGAACTGTTCCCTGACTCTATCGCCCTGGATCCCAGAGAAGGGGTCTGCTTTGCATTCAGGATAGAAATGTTTAGCAGCATTAAAAAGGGACTTGCAGTGGAGTGAACCCATCTACACTGCCTGCTGGCGCTCACTTAGTGCCAAAGTTTCCAAAGGGTTTGCCTTAGGAGACGTCGGGAGCCTTGAGTTCCCTCCAGAGTCAGGTGAGCCTGACTTACAGGTTCTTACAGCCTTGCTGGACTTCAAACAGAAGACGCTGGCGGACTGTCTGCTCCACTCTCCTGACCTCACTTGGCCTTTTCCTGGGGTCTAGTTCTTTGAGTGTCTACGTGGTTGCTAGCTTCATGATCAGTACGGTCAGTGAACCCACTTCAAATCTCTGCGTCAACATTTTCAAAGAGGACAGAAACAATTATCGTGGAGTCAGCTCCAGCTCAGGGCAATCCCTTGTGTCAGAGGAGAGCTGTGGTCACAGGGTTCTCAATGGCCAGTGTTTCAGATGTTGATCTCCAGGCCTTTCTTCTGAGACACTTTGGAAAGTCTCAAAGCTCCAGCCTTTAGGGTAGTGTCTGACTGTTAATTGTTTGCACCATGAAGATGACTTCTTTTGTGCAGAATATAATTAAAGAGGAGGCTCCTTTTGCCCTGACAGTTTGGAGTCTTGGCTGAAGATGAGGAGGATGCCTTGGTAAGGGGGCTGGGGGAGCAGGGCTTTGCCAGGGTCCCGCCTCCAGACTGGTCACTACCCCAGAGCCCAGGAACCCAATTCCACTTTCCACAAGCAACTGGTTTGGTGAAAAGCAAGACGGATTCTTCTACTCCATAGCCAGTAAATGTTTGAAAGACCCCAGACAACTGATTCATGGAACTCTGTGCTTCTCTTTTCCCTGAATTAAAGGACAACCAAAGTCATTGAGCCCTTTTGATCTAGAAAGCTTTTTTGTATTTTAAGAACTAATGTTAGTAAAAAAAAATAACATTTTTAATATAGTCTCACATTTTTAACATGAATTTTGCTTTTTTTCCCATATAAATTCTCCCACTCAAGTTTGAGAATTACTGATTTATAGAATAAACTTCACTCTGTCAATTCTCACCTTGGAGGTTCATGAGTGCCAGTGGGGATAAGAGAAAGAGACAGAGTAAGAAAAATAATAGTAATAATTATCGAAATTAAGTCAATGATGCTCTAGGCGAAGATCCTTTTGGGAGCTGAACCAAGTTCTAGAACTTTCTCTTCTGCCAGGATTGTGATATGACATTCTTCCTGTTCTTTTTTTTTAATTTTTATTGTATTATTTTTATGTGTACCATCAAATCAGGTCTGACTGGTTCTTTTCTTTTTTTTTTTTTTAAAGAAAGAACTTTTATTTATGTGAATTTGACTATCTGAATCTAGATATTTATAACTCCTAGGAGAAAAAATTCCAATTGATGATTATGTAGTCTTTTTAGACATTTTATATCAGTACAATTTGCAGAATGAAAACATCCTGGAAACGTTTTAATACTTTATGATTTGTTTTGTGCCAACACTAGTGTGTGGATGTTTCTTTTATTTTGTTGCTTATATTGCCCCAATGTACCAGATGCTTGACTGAGAAGTGTTTGTTAGATTTATTAACTCATTAAAGTATTTCCACTTTATATCATTGTGATTCTTTATTTTCTCCAGAGGTGGCCTTGCTTGGAGCCCTGCTTCTGAAAGTCTACTGATGGGGATAAACTCAGAATAAAGGTCTCTTTCTCCTGCTTCTTATCCAATTACACCTTACCATAGATTAATCCTGACATTGTGTGGCAAACACTGTGAACATATTGCTTTTACACACACACACACACACACACACACACACACACACACACCCCAACTAACTAACTAAAAAAATAAAAGCAAGCAAGCAGAGGGACTGTTTGGAGCCTAGATTTTCCTTCTGGGACAGAAAGCTGTCTTTAGATTTTGTTTCACGTTGTGCCATCTATTTTTGTCTCTGATGAGACTGTGTACAGTTTTCCTGAAATGAAGCTCATATAATTCAGAAACATGAGACACTGACACTGCTTTTAAAAAATAGTTTGACGTCTTTAAAATTGATGATAAGCACCAAACTCGGATATCTGTCTGGTAAATCTTGGGTAATATCTCTTGGGCTCTGAGGTAAATGAAATCAGAGGCAATAAAAGCCAATAGAGTAAAAGTACCTGATTCAGCTGATTCTTCTCCCTCACTGAGTAGACCAGCTGTTTCACAACATCATCTGATTGTCACAACACTAAGCAGCTTTCCCAGACCTATGTCATGTTTGACACAGGAAAATCTACCTAGCTTTAGATGGAATGCCAAAAAGAAAAAGAAAAGAGAGCATGGAAGTCCCTCCCTCAAATAGTTTGTTCTATAGTCTTTGTTTCCTGAATCCTGACACAGAAAACCCTCTCTTTGCTAAGGGAAGTTGCAATGAAAGTCTTTTAAGTTTGACTTGAATGATACATCCTCTAACCTTTTACCTGGTTGCTAAGCAACTGAGAATATGGCTGCCAAGCCAGACGTACATACTGCTCTCACCACAGAAAAGTTTCATAAAGGAAAGGCCCCAGGGAAGGACTGGCAGAAGTGGAACCTTTGATGGATCTTGATTCAGTAGAGGATTGCTGCAGGTGGGTGTCCTGCAGTCAGCAGGGCATGCGACAGGGCGGTGCTCAGAACAGCCAGGGGAAACATGGTGGACGTTAACAGCAGAGCAGTCACGGTGGGGTAGACTGACAGAAAACCAGATGGGTTAGACTGAAGGACACCAGCCAAGGGGAACAGAATTGATCTGTGAGCCAAAAGAGCTGAGCTGTTCTCAAGTCTGGAGCTGGCAAGTGGTGGGACGGAAGCAGAGGTCCAGAAAGCAGAGTGCACTACAGGGTGGACAGGGGACAGTGGAAGGCTGGTGATTGTGCCTGCAGTGTCCAAGCTGCTTGTGTCCTGGCCCCTGTTCCTGTGTGGCTCTTCCCCTCATGTCCCCTTCTTTCTTTAGTTCTTCTCCTCAGTCTGACTGGATTGAATCAGATTCACCGGCGCTGGGTCCTTCTGTGGTTCATATGTGGGTTCCATGCGTCCTCAAGTAAGATCTGCACCCAGCTGCTCCAGGCACACACACCTTCCCAAATCGTGGGCTCTCAAGACCGTGCACTCTGTCAACTCTGGGGCTTCTCAGCTCTCCTTGAAATGGGTGAGAGGTGTGTAATGAGGGTAAAAGAGAGACACTGTAAATTAATTCACACAGCCATTGAAGCAGACCTCACAGTGCACAGCGGATGCTCAACACCTGCTGCTGGTTCTCTTTGAGAACTGCTCTTGTTTGTCCATTTATTTCCCAGCCCTTTGTGGGTGTATAACCGAGCAACACACAGAGGCCTTGTTCTCACAGGGCTCACAGTCCGGGAGGACAGGCAGACAGGAGTCAGGATCACACCCGAACATGAGAATGAGGCCCGTGGTATCACTGAGAGCTTGGAACAGAGGAGTCTGAGCTGGTGGGGAGGCCCCTCCTCAGAGAAGCCTCTCCTGGCCATTCTGTGAACCATCACTGCTCTTGGACTCCAGCGTGTGCTAGTTTTCCCTTCAAATTTGCTAATTTCGTTTTTTTCTTTTTAATGTTTGCTAATTATCTAACATGTGCAAGCATATGCTTCCGTGAGGGTTCTGTCCTGCTTCTGGTGAGTCTCCAGGGCCTAGAATGATGCCTTGTCTGATACTGACTCATTGTCTGACTGACAGATGCAGTGACAAAGGAGCTGGAACTGAAGTGGGACAGGAGGCAGTGGGTAAGGGGCTTAGGGCACTTCGTGGGAGGGAGTGGAGCGTGTCCGAGGGAGGGTCGACATTGGAGGCACAGGTGGAGAATTGAGGTCGCCCAGATATTGAAGGGGTGACTTAAGAGGAAAGGAGAGCAAGGACCAGGAACACCGCAGCACTCAGAGGCCAGGAAAGGAGCAAGTGAGGTGGGCAAAGCAGGGTAAGTGGGTGAAGAAGTGTCTAAGATTGGGGCACACAGGGCACAGGAGCCGATAGGGATGTGGTGCTGGGGGATGCTGGAGACCAAAGCCCATGGCCAAGCGGTCTATGCCCACAGCTGGGGACAAAGGCTGGCTTTTGATTCAGAATGCCTGCCTGATCCATGAGACCAGGCTCTGGATGACTTCTACCTCGCTTTAAAGGCGAAGCCCACTTCTCAGAGTGTCTTGTGTGACTGACAAGAGGCAAGAGGAACGAACAAAATCCAGTTTCTGCCCTGGCACCCGGGGGTGGTGTGTGTGTGTGCAGCCTGTATAAAGCCACAGGGTTTTCATGGCCGGGGGTGGGGTGTATGTGTGTGTGTGTGTGTGTGTGTGTGTGTGTGTGTGTAGCCTGTATAAAGCCACAGGGTTTTCATGGCCGGTTTTCTCTGAGTGAATCTCCTTCCAGGGTTCTGCTGTGTGAGTGCAGACCTCAGCCCTTTCTGTTAGTAGCTGACAGTGCTAACCTGTCACTTTTCTTTGGGGGCCCTCCAATCCTCACAGGGTGGGGCTTTCCTGCCGTCACACATTCAACAAGCTGTCAACGGTGATCCAGTGATCTCAGGCTGATCCAGGAGCCCAGGTGGTGTGCGTTAGGCTCATTTTTTGGTGGGCTTCATTTACCCCAACTGTGAATTGGCCTTAATGATAATCGCTCCTCGATTGCAGTGCTATTCCATGCAGATTTAATTCACACGTGCTAAAGTGTCTGCTCCATGGACTTCTCTATTACTCACTCTTACTCTGAAAGTTGGACGGTGAATAAGGATGATAGGAGAATCAGTGTCTGAGTTGTGGTGTTGGAGAAGAACACTGACTATTCCATGGACTGAAAAAAGAACAAACACATATGCCTTGGGGGTGGTACAACCAGGGTGATTCTTGGAGGCAAAGATGATGACGCTTCATCTCGCACACTTTTTTTTTTAAATTTTATACTGGTTTACTTACAAAGTTTGTATATATTATTTTTCACACTGGATCTTTCCCCTTTCCTTTACCCACCCCACCCTTCACCCATCAAATTGTGTGACCCTGTGGTATTTTGAGCGTATTGTTAGGAGAGACCAGTCCTTGAGAGAAGACATAATACTTTGAAGAGTGGAGGTTCAGTGAAAGAGAGGAAGACCCTCAACAAGAGGAATTGACTTCAGAGACTGTCACCGTGCGCGCAGGGATATCCGAGCTTGCGAGGATGGCGTAGGACAGGGCAGGGGACAGATCAGGGGACAGATCCACTGTTCCGAGGGTCACTGTGGGTCATAGTTGTCTTGATGGTATTTAACAGCAACAAAGTGCCTGGGAAGTCCTGGGGGGAAAAGTTAGGCATCCAGCTATTAGACAAAAGGTTGGAGGTCTAAATCCAACCAGCGGTGCTTTGAAAGATAAGCCTGGCAATTTGCTTCTGCAATTTCAGAGCATTAGACACCTTACAGATCACCTGGTGTCACCGTGAGGTAGTCATTGTTGGCTCTGTCGGCACTGTTAGCTGTCATCATAATTCAGTGTAACTAGTAATTATCCACCAGCTGCTCTGCAGGGGAATGATAGGCAGTCTCCTCCCGTGTGATTTACAGCCTCCGAAAACCTGCTGGGAGGTGTACTTACAGTCGGCTCCAGCTCAACGGCAGTGAGTTGTGTTTTGTTGAGAGTATTTCTCACTTCATCTTGTTATGTGCGGTCGAGTCAGAACTGACTCATAGCTGATCCTCCCCCAGGTTTTCTGAGGCTGTAACTCATATGGGAGAGATTGCCCATCTTTCTCCCACAGAGCCTCAGGATGTGCGAGAAAGTTGCCACATCCTCTGGATATGGCTGTAAAAGAGAAATTGGAAGATATTTTGGGTGTGATTAGGAAAAGCATGGCCTCCTGAGAGAGATGTTTTGACGTAGACAGCACACACCGATGTACGGTAAAAGAAGAGAGGGCCCTGCAGTCAGATCGAAGCTCCGTCCTCCAGCACCACTGCCGGAGGCTCGGCCACTCTCGGCCTCAGTTTTCTGACTAAGAGAAGCAGCTGAGTGTCTGTTTCACGGTGCTGTTCTAAACATCTGGTACAGAATAGAGAGGATACACAGAGAGCACTTTCCGTAATGTTTCATACACAATAAACACACACTACACATTGAAGTTAACATTGTTTTAACTTAATGCTGTTGAATCGTTGAATCATTTCTAAGTCATAGTGACCTTTTATCGAGTCTCTGAGACTGCAGACTTTTATGAGTGGAGACTGGCCATCTTTCCCTTTAGAGGGACTAAGGAATTTGAACTGCTGATTTCCTGGCTAGCTGTACAAACATAATGCACTGTGCTCCTTAATGTTCTTGTAGGATCTTTCAAAAGCCCCCAGCATGCAAGTTATGGTAAGTGGATTACCAGGGCGTGGCTGTTCAGGAGTGGGAGACTGGCTAATGTACCTTGAGTGTGTCCACCACTCATTGTCGGTGGAAGTCTGTCTGTTATGACGCCCAACAGATTTCAGTGGAGCTTCCAGACATAAGGTGGAGTAGGAATAAAGGCCTGGCAATCTATTTGTGAGAATCAGTGAATAAAAGCCCTATAGGTCACAACGGTCCAGACTAAGCTAATCCTGGGGGTAGGGCCGGGCCAGGCAGCATTTTATCCCCTTGTACATAAGTCACCTTGAGTTAGAACTGACGACAGCTGCTAATAAAAGTAACACAGTTGATTACAATGTGACAGTACTTTATTGCCATACCTCCTCTACATATGGTCCCCAGACCACCCGGCTTTCCTATTTGCAGCTTTTCCTTGGAATTGCATGGATGTATGTGTTAAGTTAACAACAATAACATCAACAGAGAGAGAGATCAGCTGGCCCAGTGGACAGAAAGCGATGCTACCAAACCAAAGGTGGGTGACTTTGAATCTGTGGCCTTTGGGCCTTTCATTGTTTTTGTTCAGATATTCCTCCAGGTCGTAGAGCCCTGGTGTACAAGTTGCCGTACAGCAGTCACTTGTGGTTGCTGTGAGGCTGAATACTGTGACACTGATGTGTCAAATGTGTTAATGGTTGGTTACCCAAAGTAGACAGAGTGGGGTGGAACTCCCCGATTAAAATAAGCTTGGAAGGAGAAGTGGCATCCACTTCCATAATAGCTTGCCTCTGGAAACCCTATGAACCTGGAGAGAGGATGAAAGGCACCCAAGCGTTGAGGACTCTCCTTCATAGGGTCGCTATGAATCGCCTGCAACTTGACGGCACTAAACAACAACATAACAACATGTGTTAAGTTAGGAGCCTGGGTGCTATAGAGCCTCACATGTTGTACCTACTAACTGATAGGTGAATAGTTTGGGTACAGCTGCTTCTCCTTGAGAGAAAGATGAAGTTCAGGAAACCCAGCAGACAGCTGCTGTGAGTTGTAATTGACCCGATGGCAGTGGGTTTGTATATTAGGTTAAGGAGCCCTGGTGGCATAAACAGTTTGTGATCCTCGTTGATGAGAAGGCTAGTGGTTCAAACCAACTCACGGCTTCTGGACGAGAAGCCTGACTCTGCTTTGGTAGACTGTTGCTATGTGCCATTGGCAGGATTCCATCTTGCAACGGCCCTGCATGACGGAGCAGAGCTGCCCCACTCATTTCCCTGCCTGGACTCCTCCGGGGGCAGACCAGCACATTTTCCCAGGAAAGCACCATGGGTGCTGTGTTCCGAGGTCATCATGGGCCTCTTGGGTTTGACCTGAATGTGGCTGAACTTGGTCTGAAAACAGCCCTTCACAGGAGGGTGGTGATTGTGGTGTGACTTCTCAACTCCTCCTATGCCTGTTTTTGCACAAACACATAAGTCTCCTTTCTGTCTTTGGGCTGTATGATTACCTGGGATGGAGAAGGACCTTTCGAAGAAGCAGGGAGGACCATTGATGAGATGGATTGACACAGTGTCTTGCAGATGTCAGAGACAATGAGAATGGCACAGGATAGGAGACGGTTCAGATCCTTTGTTCAAAAGGTCGCTGTGGGTCATAGTTGACTTAAAGGTACTTAACAAATCCACCAAAAATAGAGGGCTCTTGTGGCACAGTCCTTGGGAATTGTGCTTCTAACCCCAAGGCTCTCCCTCTCAGAGAAACAGACAGACAGACTGGCTGAAGGAGGAAGGGAGAGAGAGGAGATAGAGCACACACCAGATACAGGACTCACACCATGTCCTTCCACTTGATCTGAATCATCACCATTCAAAGTCACCCACATCAGTCTACCTTCTAGAGAAGGAATACTTTTGCAACAGCCTGTTGCTATGCAGAATTTTGGCCACACGGTGGCGCGTCATACCTAACAATTCCCCTGTTCTTTTTTTACCCTCTCCATATGCCAATTTTTGAATTTCAAATTTATATAGCACGTTCGCTTTATAGACTGATATGGTTGCCCTGCTTTGCTGGTGAGCAAAGATCTATCAGGGATGCTCAGTTCCATTTACTGGTTTCCTCTCTTCTGAGAAAAGGCTGTGATTTGAAATTGAAGGACCAGAGCCAAAGCCATTTTGCCGTTTTCCAGGTGGTTGTTGTTTACCATGAAGTTGAACAGACCCAGGTTTTCAGAGGCAGTAAATCACACAGGACAAGGTTACTCATCTTTCTACAGCTGAGTAGCTGGTGGATTCGAACCACTTATCTTTGGGTTGTCAACACAATTCCTCTCCAAATTATTGTGGAGCAATGCTGTTAGTTTGAGGACCAAGGTGCACCTGATTCAGGCCATGGTCTTTTCAATCAGTTGCTTGCTGCTGAGAGGTGGACAATGATTAAGGATGATGGAAGAAGAATTGATGCCTCTGAACTGTGATGTTGGAGAAGAGTACTGAATATCCCATGGACTGCCAAAAGAGAAGGTGAAGCCAGAGCACTCCTTGGAGGCAAAGATGATCAAGCTTCGTCTCTCATACTTTGAGCATGTTGCTAAGAGAGGCTATTCCTCAGAGAAGGACATCATGACTGGAAAGGCAGAGGGTCAATGAAAGAGAGGACGACCCTCAACCAGGTAAGTTAACACACTAACAGCAGCAATGGGCTTGAGTGTGTCAGAGATTGTGAAGATGCACAGGATAGACAAGGGTTCATAGGGTTGTTACAAGTCATACATGACTTGAGTACCTAACAACAACAACAACAAGCAGAACAAGAAGCCGCCAGAGAATGTTCACTCTACACCAGGTACAAAGCTGTGGAGACCTACAACCAGGAGAAGATAAAGTAGATGAATGGGATCTTCTAAGACTCAAATCCCTATGCACATCCAAAAACTTCTCCAACTATGCAACATGCAGGAACAATGAATTTGTAAATTGCTACCTAACTTGGGAGGGACTAGAGAGAATTATGCTAAGTGAAGTAACTCAATCCCACAAGGACAAATACTATATAAGACCATTATTGTAGAATGTGTATAAGGATCTAAGGAGGGGGATAAAAGCAGAAGAGGATGTGCAGAGTCGGGGGAGGGAATGGGGTGGAGAGATAGGGATGCTAATCACAGGAGAACACAACTTGAAGAGTGGATGGTGGGGTGAAGAATGTGGGAAAGATCCAGGGTGAAAAACAATGTATTTGAACTTTGTAAATAAACCAGTGTAAAATAAAGATTAAAACACACACACACACACACATTTCTCCAACAGGGTAAAAAGGGAAGCCACCAACTGGGAAAAAGTATTTGGTAATATCATATCAGATAAGGGACTTATATCCAGAGTTTATGAAATACTTGAGCACCACAACAAGATAAAGGTAAATAATCCAGTAGAAAAAAATGGGCATAGGATATGAACAGACACTTCACCGAAGATGACATTCAGATGGCTAACAAGCACATGAAGAAATGTTCAAAATCCCTAGCTCTAAGAGAGATGCAAATTAAAACAACTATGAG